>NC_133538.1:11554219-12175157 GCF_048544455.1 Silene latifolia | reverse complement strand
CTATAGTGGAGGCTGAGGAGGAGGAACCTGCGGGTCCGCCTATTCCTCCTAGGGTTACGATTGCAGAAGTTGTGACTCATGCTGAAGCTTCGGGATCGAAACAAGGGGGTCAAACTAAGGAACAATCACAAGGGAAATCTTATGCTCAAACGCTAAAATCATCGCTGAACAAAGGTATGGCGCTTTCCTTCATTAAGCCTGATGAAAATGGGGTCACGATTGAGGAATCGGACATAACTGAAGAACTTGATTACTGGAAATATACACTCGTGGGGACGGTTTTGGGCAAGACAACCTCTGTGGTGGAACTGGAATCTTTGGTTAGTAAAAATTGGAACCATGTTACCCCTCCCCAGGTGCTCTACTTTGCGAAGGGATGATATTATTTTCGTTTTCTGTATGAGGAGGACATGATGAAGATTAAGAATGAGTCGTGGAATCTAAATGGTTTCTCGTTAGTCTTCAAAGATTGGAGCCCTACTATAGCGGAGGAACTGACTTATGTCTCAACAGTCCCTATCTGGGTCTTATTCCCTAATTTGGACCTATGTTTCTGGTCTGTCTCAGGTCTGAGTAAGGTTTCTAGCTCAGTAGGAAAGCCAATTTGTGCTGACGAGGTTATTACTGAGAAGAGTAAACTTGCTTTTGCTAGGGTTCTCATTGAGGTGGACATTGCTAAGGAACTTTCTGGTGCTATATGGCTTAATACTCCATTTAGGGGGCGTATTTTGCAGAAAGTGGTGTACGAATGGGTAGCTTATTTCTGTAGTCAATGTAAGAAGATTGGTCATACTAAAGACAAATGCAGAGTTGGAAAAAAGAAAGTGTACAAACCCAAACCCAAGAGTGTTGTGCCTGCTACTGAGGTAGTTAATTTGGTGCCCACACAGGGGGTTGTGGTCTTGGAAACAACTGTGGAAAAACCAGCTGAGCAGAAAGAGATGAACACCCCTCTGCTGTTCACCTGGATGGGGAAGGGCAAGGTCGACCACACTCAAAAAGCAAGGCAGCTCACTCCAAGGTGGTGATCTCAGTGAATTTAGGCAATTAGTTTCAAGAGCTAGCTAAGGATGTTGCAGAACATACAGAGGTGACACAACTGAATAATGAGGTGACACAACTGGATAATGAGGAACTTGTGGAGGATGCTCTTGACCCTGGTGGGGGTCAAGCAATTCCCACCCAATGAATGTCCTTGCCTGGAACATCAGGGGGCTAAATGACCCTCTGAAACAGCAGGAGGTCTTGGTTCTCTTGCTGAATAATAAAGTGGATGTTGCTGCTGTGATTGAGACTCATGTTAAGGAGGATGCTATAAACTTGGTCTGGAAGAATAAACTAGCTGGATTCAGTTTAGTTACTAATAATAAATACCATTCCAATGGTCGTATTTGGGTGTTTTGGGTACCTGCAAAAGTTAGTGTAGTGGTATATGGGATGTCAGCTCAGCACATTCATTGTCAAGTGCTTCACCGCATATCTAAGCAAACTTTTGAGATCACTTTTGTATATGCTTTTAATCTGGGGTCTCAGAGGAGAGCTCTGTGGGACTCTTTGCAAAGTATTGCCCTGGGGGTCTCCTTACCTTGGATTTGTCTTGGGGATTATAATGTTACACTCTCTGCTGAGGAAAGGCAGGGGAGTGCTCAGGTTAATTATGGGGATATGGAGGAGTTCAAAGATTGCCTGGAGCTTTTTGGCCTGACTGATCTTCCTTCCACTGGACTAACTTACACGTGGTATAATGGGTAGGGGGCTCACCTGAAATGGGCAAAGCTGGATAGGATTCTTGGTAACTCTAACTAGTTGACTACTATCAACTCTACTGCCTGCTTCCTGCCTGCTGGAGTGTCTGATCACTCCCCCATGTGGGTTCAGGTACAGAGTAGGGCTTCTCCTCAGAGGAAAGCTTTTAAATATTTGAAGAGTTGGGCTAGGTCCAAGAATTTCCTCCCTTGTGTGCAGAAGTATTGGTCTGCGCATTTCTATGGGGGTAAAATTAGCATCCTGTTCCAGAAACTTAAGCAACTTAAGAAAGGGTTAAAGGTTATTCATGGGGATGAGTGTAGTGGTATTAGTCAGAGGGTTAAAGCAAGAAGAACTTGTTGCCTGTCAAGTTCAGCTTGAGGGTGCTAATATGAACACTATGCTGGCTGATAGGGTTAAAAGTTTAACTCATTCTTATGTTGCTTTGAGGCATGTTGAGTTGAGTATTCTGAAGCAGCGGGCTAAGGTACTGCACACTAATCTTTCAGACACTAACTCGAGATATTTTTATGCTAAGATAGCTGAAAGAAAAGCTAGAAATACTATTGGGGCTATTAAGGATGAGGAGGGTAAGCTATATACTAGGCACTTGGAGGTGGTGGATGCATTCACCAAATTTTACAAGAATCTCCTGGGTGCCACTACTGATGTTAACCCCTTGCCTCCTGAACTTTTTGAGTCTGGAACCTTAACTGAGGCTCAGAAATACTCTCTTGAGGAGCCTTTCTCAGATGAGGAACTGATGGATGCCCTCAAATCTATAGGAAGGCACAAGAGTACTGGGGTGGATGGGTATAATTCTAGCTTTTTCTTGGATGCTTGGAATGTGGTGGGGTCTGATGTTAAGGAGGCTGTTGCAGAGTTCTTTGCTAAGGGTAAGTTGCCCAAAGCAGCTACCTCTACTCTGTTAGTGCTTGTTCCTAAGTGTGAGACTCCAGCTACGGTTATGGAATATAGACCTCTTTCTTGCTGCACCACTGTATACAAGATCATCAGGAAAAATGCTTGCTAATAGACTGAAAGTGGTGCTTCCAACTCTGATTGGTTCGGAACAGGCTGCTTTTGTGAAGGACATGAACTTATTTGATAATTCTACTCTAGCCCATGAGCTTACTACTAAGTATAGTAGGGCTAAATTAACCCCTAGATGTCTCATTAAGGTGGATATAAGAAAGGCATTTGACTCTGTCAACTGGGAATTTTTGAAGAATAGCCTTGTCTTCTATGGATTCCCTTGTTAGTTTGTGAAATGGCTACTTGCTTGTATCACTACGCCCTATTTTTCACTTGCTATTAATGGTGGGATTTAAGGTTACTTTAAGGGCAAGAGAGGACTTAGACAGGGGGATCCCCTTTCCCCCTATCTCTTTGTCCTTTCTATGGAGGTTCTTTCCAGAATGCTTAGACGTTTACCTTCCTCTCTTGGATTTTCTTACCACCCTAAGTGTGTTAAGCTCCACCTTACACACTTAGTGTTTGCAAACAATCTTTTGGTGTTTACTAGAGGAGACCTTCCCTCTGTAACTACTGTTGCTACCTGCCTCAGTAACTTTGCTGATCTCTCTGGGCTTACTGCTAACCCTTTGAAGACCTGTGTATACTTTGGGGGTGTGACCAGGCAGTTAAGAGAGCTGATTATGACGTCTACTGGATTTAGTGAATGGGAATTCCCATTCAGGTACCTTGGGTTACCTCTTTCCAATTCCAGGTTTACTGAGGCTATGTTCCAGCCCATGTTGTCCAAAATCAGAGGAAAAATCATACACTGGGCAAACGATTGCTTAAGTTACTCTAGCAAAGCTACTCTAATCAACTCTGTTGTTTTTGGTATTCAAAACTTCTGGGGGACAAGTATCTTGCTGCCTAAGGGGATTGCTAAGAAGATCCACAAAATCTATAGAGACTTTTATTGGGGGATCACTGAAGGCAGGAGAAGGACGGTTTTTCAGGGGTGGTAGGGGCTATGCATGCCTAAGAGGGAAGGTGGCCTTGACATCAAGGAAGTCCTAAGCTGGAATAAATGTTAAATGCTGCGTTGGGTTTGAAAACTCCTTTACAGACCTGAAAGTTTGTTGGCTTCTTGGTTTAGGCAGTATGTGCTGAAAGATGTGTCTATCTGGTCTGCTACCTGTACTGTCTCTCACTCGTGGTTTTGGAAATCTGTAACTCAGGTGAAGGACTACATTGTCCAGTTTGTTGGTTCACCTAATAGGGCGGAGGAGCTGCTGACAAGCTGCTCTATGAATGGCAAGCTTGATATTGGTTGTCTGTATGAGTTGATAAGGCCCAAAGCTGCACATGTGATTTGGGGTAGGACCTTGCATGACCAAACTATCATACCAAAGCATGCTGTCATAGGTGTTATGGTTGTTACAAAAAAGCTCCCTACTGTGCACAATATTAAGAGTAGAGGCATGAGTATGGCTAATAGATGTGTGCTCTGTATGGATGCTGAAGAGACAACACCCCACATGTTCTTTAACTGCCCTTACTCTAAGCTGGTCTAGGCTGGGGTTTGTATGAGGATGTTCTCTCTTAACCCTCCCTGTAATTTGGTGTAATTGCTGAAATGGCTTAGGGAAAGGAATCGAGGGAGAGCCCGTGATAAAGTTCGAAGGCGGGTTTCTTTTGCTTGTGCTATCTATGCAATTTGGAAACAAAGGAACAACAGAATTTTCAGGGGGCAATGCACCTCAGCTCACACACTCAGCTCTCGGATATGCTATGATATTGCTACTCGAATGTATCATTGTATGGTAGGGTTCTAGATGGTTTTGTTTTCACTGGTTTTGTTTTCTATAGGTGGCTATTCTGGCTTTCCTTGTAGGTTGCTAATGGTCTAGTGGGTCTTGTATTGTACTTTCTATTTATCAATGAGAAGATCACTTACATTTCCTGCAAAAAAAAAAATAGTAATAATAATAATAATAATAATAATAATAATAATAATAATAATAATAATAATAATAATAATAATAATAATAATAATAATAATTATTATTATTATTATTATTATTATTATTATTATTATTATTATTATTATTATAATTATAATAATTATAATAATAGATTTAGCTTTGCTGTTGCTAAGGGTATGAGAGCCCAGATTGTCTCTCGGCTCCCCACCAATTTCAAGTAAACTTTTATTTTTCTTGTAATGAAAGCTGCGCGCATCCTTAAAAAAAAAAATAATAATAATAATAATAACAATAATATTATCAGATTATATAAATGTAGAGTGTGTGAGGTGAGTGGTATGTGTGTTGTTGATATCAGGTTGGTCCGGATTAATCTAGGTTCAAAAGTGAAATGTGACGGCTTATAATGGACGGAAATATGTCTATAACTTAAGACGGAAATATTATTATTATTATTATCACTATTAATAATATTCGACTAAAAATATTTATTTTTATATAAACAGGTTTATGAAAATATAGCTTTTGTAAAAATCATGTTTAAAATAAAATTAATAAAGTTAAATAATTTTAAAATATAAAATAAAGTAATGGAATGGTTAAATAAATTATAAATGTCAAAATGAGAAATTCGCAGGTGTTACAATCACCCCACCTTTTAAAAAGTTTCATCCTCGAAACTTGAAAATAGAAAATGAAAGGTTATAAAGATAAAGCTGGACTCTTTGAAATCGGTAACTAAAACATTAAAAGGTTACTCATTGTAAGAATTAAAATTCCTTCAAAATTTTCAAGTAGAATTTTCCAACAGTACCAGATTCTCGTCAAAGGAACGAAAGTGTTCTCGTTGCGCATTCAAGAACATCAACATTCCAAATCAAAGACAATGCCAAAAACCAAATCATTTGCAGAAATACAAAGTCAAAATACTTGCAAAAATATTTATAGAGAGTTCTCAAAAGTATAAGTCTCCTTCATGTAACGAAATTGGTCTTGTCGTGCACACAAGAACGCTAAATTTCCAAGTCAAAGACAAGTTCAAAACAAAATCATTCACCGATAAGCGTAGGACCGGTAATTAGACGCCTTTAATAACGAGTCCTAACATCCCATCAACGTTAAAACCAAATGAAAATGGTAATCGACTCAAATTTTCTTTCGCAAAAGTCAAAATAAAATTAAAATTTTCATTTTTAAACTCATAAAGGAGTCAAGTTCTTGAAATTATAACATTAAACTTTGACAAAGAAATTGTAAATAAATCAAAGTTAGTTTGAAATTGAGCAAAATTAAAAGTAACTCGGGTCTAGTAATCTAAAATCACGATAAAGGAGTCTATATTCAAAGAACAAATAGGGAACTAAATAATATTTTCATTTTTAAACCTTTAAATTAGGTAAATTTTTGTAATAGTAACATAAATTTTTAACGACGAACCAAAAATGGTAGCTTGAATGTTTAGAAGTTGTACGAATTGAGAAGTAACTTAGATATCATAAATACAAAGTACGCTAAGAGGATCCAAACCCAACCAATAAAAGAACTATGATAAACTTCCTAGGGGTAAGAATCGAAGTAAGGTCAACAAGGATGTCAAAGATAGAGTTTCACAGGTTACGAGTATCAAACTTAAAGGAGGAGCACGACGAAGCGAGGAAGAGAGGTATGAACGGTAGCGCTTATGGTAAAAGAAAAAGGGAGATTAGACAACAAGGAAACGCCAGATACTCAAATCTCGAATAGCAACATCATCTTAAGCGGTTTCGAAAACTTCCTAACAACAAAACTCATAACCACATAACTCCCAAGGATTTCCTCAAAAGACTTACGTTAAATCATCCTAAGCTATTCCATGAAACAAGGTACTTCACTATAAGTGTTATTTTACCACTCCAAATCCTCAAACATCTACAAACAACCTCCACTAGATCAAGGTCAAAGCTTCTAACAAAGCTATACTCATATCCAACTAGTGACAACTATGAATTTCTCAAAATAGTAAAACCCTCAACCAAAAATCCAAATTCAAAAGTTCTTTTGTACATTCTATCATCCCAAAGAGATCTTGTTATACTCTCGAAACCTCAAGCATAGATAGTGACATTCACCAAATTACGAGACAACCACCCCAAACATCTAACTCATCTCAGCTCAACATCTATCGATCCCAACTTATAATTACATCTTAAGAACTCTGGGTACTAATCCTAATTACCGCAAGGCGAATACCCAAATAAGATCCCAAAACTAGCAACAACTCTCGCCTAACATGGTTCTTATGTAATCAACACAACACACACAAAAGTATACCGACTATGCTAACCTCGAGCTCATCTCAAACTTCCAAGTAACACTTTTATCACCAATGGCCAACAACGTCCTACTGGTGTTTCCTTCCAAGCTCTCATCATAAACTCTGCTCCATGTCAAAACCCCAAGCAACAATACTCGAGTTACCAAGTTCTCAAATTCAAAGTATATACAACAAGGCTAAGTTCCGTAACCTTAGTATCATAGGCAACTCACACTTAACACACAGAATTCACCGATCAATTATACTTACTTTATCAAGGAACTAGGTAGAAGAATCAGCAAGTATGTCTCATCACACCACCTAAGTCTTTCTAACATCACAACCTCTCAAAACCAGGGTTATGGGTCAACCACAAACAAACTCAACAAAGCCAAATTATCCAACCAAGGTTAACATCCCACACAAGAAAGAGAAATATCAAAAAGGCGTCAAGGGAGGATTAGTAGAGAACAAGGGACAAGTTGGGAGCGTACACGAGTAGCTTCCAAGGTAAAAGAAAAGAGAGCTTAGAAGAAGGAATAAGCATCAAGGAGTAAAAGAACAAGACAAGGTACACAAGAACGAGGGATATCTTCGAGGAAGTAGAAGCATTCTTCAAAAGGTTGAACAAATCTTCAATTCCCGGCAATAGGCACCAAGTCTTGATCTTCACGTAGGTAAGCTCACGGTTATTGATCCAAGGGTACAAAAATAATTGACAATCAACAAACATGTTAGAACCTACCACGAAGCATACACAAAGAGACTACCAACTTAGGACCTTATTTCTACCCATCTCTCATTCATTATTCAAGGTCAAGTTCCAATTTAAATTTGGGGTACACGTGTGTGCGTCGGGAGCAACATTGGCTCTGATACCAACAGTGAACTCCCGCAATAATGGTAAGAAAAAAACAATAATAAAATGCGGAATTTTAGCAAATTTTTGAAAGATTTAACATCTAAAGCGCGGGTTCATTAAAATCTAAAACACAAATAAAGAATGCGAAAATAAAGATTAAATTATACAAACGTGATAGTCAAAGGTGAGGGAAAATATATCCCTCAAATGACAATACAATAAAAGGTGAGTCTAAGCAATCCTAATAAACTGACTACTAGGCCAAAGTGCTCGCTAGCTCACACATGCTTTCACCCCATAAATACACCGGCTAATACCTGTCATTCATGTAAACATGAATGCCACAGTCAGTGGGGAGTAACTCAAGGTTCTCCCAGCCACAAATTGTCGAAAGGAACATAACAAATAACTCAATTAATCAGACATTTAAGAAAAGTTGTAATTAACTTGAATTAATATAATAAACATGGGATCAATCATGTTAACACAATAAGAATAGAAACGGTAGCCATTACTTGGAAAACCACTTAGTAAACAATGCACGGGACGTGGCTACTAATGTCACATTCATACTTATGGCTTGCATCTCACCATAAGAACGGATGGGAACATCAATCCCGACGATCATATCGCAACTAGGGGGCTTATAGCTCAACCCTAGTAGGACTCGAACCATAAATCGGAAATCGAGAACCCACAATCGGCAGGACAGTCCGAAAGAGGCGGAAGATATGAGCTAAACCCACAATCGGCAGGACAGTCTGAAAGAGGCGTAAAGATAAGTCAAGCAAAAAGGTATAGTATAAAGGCATTATAATAAGAATATGACTCAACCAAGTAAATATCTAGAATGGCATGATTCAACTTGGAATGAGAGGAAAAGTGTAATGAGCACATAAGTATCCAAGTAAGACAATCCAAGTCTAGTTATACTCGTAAACATGGATTACTAACTCATTTCTTCAATACTTGTCACTTGAATAAAAATGTAAATAAACGGAAATGAACCATTTTAAATAATCAAAACAAGGCCTTAATTATCAATTACTCAAATGTAGGATGAAGCATTTATTCTTTACAAGGCATAAACAAATAAATTGGACTCATATAAAAATTGAAACATGTCACTTCATATACACATGAGATAATAATGAATGTATTCCACAATTATAAACCAAGTGAGAAGAATATCTAAATGAACAATATTTAACGAATTACATTATATAAAACACGAGACGGAATTTTAAATATTTCAAATAACCATATTGCGCCAAACGAACTAAGACACGACTCAAAAGACTGAGTGGGCAGCCCCCTTTCCCGCCTCAACAACCACCATCACTCCACCAATACGGCTGCAAACCCACCCAAACATGCCGCCTCTCAATACATAGATCTCAAAATTATTAACCGATAACAACCTGAATGTAGTAGAATGCAGTAAGTAATAAACTGCTAGGTAGCATACTCTTAACCATCGTTATTTATATGCTGATCAATCCCTTAATACTCCGTCTAACTATCAAAAAGGTAACACTATGCACTATATTTAATAAATGATGTGTTCACCATAAGTATACAATTCACATAAATTTCCTTTAATCAAATCAGAACGTATGAATTAACCAACTATGCATCTTCCCGAAGTACCCGCAAAACTGACTCAAAAACATACCCAATTTTTGTCTTAAAATAGTCCCTCATCAGTCTACAAAATAGCCTGCTCAACACATTATAAGGGTCCCAAAAAAGCACAAAAAACCCGTCCCACATCAGTCACTCTTACGCCCCAAAACAGTCCCGAATACTCATCCAAAGCCATCCCAAAACAGAAGTATACATTTCCAAGAACCGGGTTTCCAAAGCGAGAAATATTCAAGCGTACATGTGACGATATTAACATGAATAAAGTAAGCATGAAAACAATTCCGAGGGACTGATTTGATCGTCCCAAAACAGGGACCAAAACAACCCTAGACACAGTTTCAAACTGAATTCGACAACCCCATGTCAGCTCAGTTTTTATACGGAAATTTGAAACAAAGCCGAGATAGAAACAAGCCCAACTAGAACGTAAATAACCACTACCAAATATACCATAAGGATGCTCAAGGAAACCAGAAGAGCAGCAGCCACAACGTCCGCGAAAAACAGACGGCATACATTTGGGATAACAACCATAAGCGAAACCGATATGAAAAACGAGTCAAGAAGCAACCAAGTAACCATGTAAGATGACCATTTAACCACATATCCGACTATACATGTGAGAAAGGCAAAAGAACAAAACTTTAAGACAAATATGGGCATAAAACCGAGACAAGGAACGAAATTTTGACACTTTGTCGAGTAACCTATCACCGTTACCTTTTTGCTCTTCTAAACTTCCAAGGAATCGCCCAAGGATGAGTCTAAACCCAAAAATGGAATAAATTAGTCCAAAATCCGAATCCCTTGTAAGACGGCCGTTTTGAATGAGGTGGAAAGTCGTCACTTTTCTTACATCGAAAGATGAAGGCGGAAGTAAGGAGGAGAATGGTGCAAGAATTAAGGAAAAATGTTGAGAAATGAAGTGGGATCTGCGGTAGGAGGTTGGATGTTAATGGTGATGGTGCTGTTTTGGTTGTTGCTGAGTACTGCTGCTATTGTTCGAAAAATGAAGGGAATGAAGGGGGGTGGTGGGGACGAGGTAGTATAATAATAATAATAATAATAATAATAATAATAATAATAATAATAATAATAATAATAATAATAATAATAATAATAATAATAATAATTATAATAATAATAATAATAATAATAATAATAATAATAATAATAATAATAATAATAATAATAATAATAATAATAATAATAATAATAATAATAATAATAATAATAATAATAATAATAATAATAATAATAATAATAATAATAATAATAATAATAATAATAATAATAATAATAATAATAATAATAATAATAATAATAATAATAATAATAATAATAATAATAATAATAATAATAATAATAATAATAATAATAATAATAATAATAATAATAATAATAATAATAATAATAATAATAATAACATCGTGGGTGATACTTTGGAGGTGGGGAAGGTTTTGGACTTGATTAGGGTGGATGACCCTCGTTTTGGATTACATCTTAATGTCTCCAAGACGGAGGTCTTTTGGCCTGTTGAGGATCCACGGAGTCGGCTTCCTGGGGTTTTCCCCACTTCTATTTCTCGGCCATTTCGCGGTGTTACAATTTTGGGAGGATCTGTCAGTACTTGTCCTGGTTTTAGCAGTGAGATTGTGGCGACGAGAGTAACTAAGACCATTGAGCTGATGGACTTGGTTGCGAGGATTGAGGACCCTCAATGTGAGTTGCTTCTTCTTCGAGCTTGGACTGGTATTTCTAAGCTCTACTTCTCCCTTCGTACTTGCTCCCCTAGTGTTTTTGGGTCTGTCCATCTTTCTTTTGATGCCGCTCTTCGTTCTAGCTTGGAACGTATTGTCACCGCGTCAGGGCCGGGTTTTGGGGATTGGCAGTGGCGCCTTACTACATTCCCTTTTCATCTTGGTGCTCTTGGTGTCTATGCGGCGGGAGATGTTTTATTTTATGCTTTTATTGCGTCAAGCTTGCAGTCTGCTGGTTTGCAGGCTAAGCTCCTCGACCCTTCTGGTATTGTAGCTGCTGGCCCTGCTTTTGATGATGCCGCACAGGTGTTTACTGCGACTACAGGTTCTGGTATATTAGGTCACCCTAGTGAAATTGCTGCCCCCAAACTTATGAAGAAATTGGCAGACATTTATTTTGACGACGGTTGCTGCTGCCTCAGAGTCTGTTTTCTCTTTGACACCACGCCAGCTTGCTTTATGGCAGTCTCGGCAGGTTCTCACTCCTCCGATTGGTTACGTGCGGTTCCTATCTCGGGGTTGGGCGGACTATGAAAGGAAGGACTTACCGTAGTGTGTTGGGGTATCGTCTGGGTGTTTCGTTATTCACGGTATCTAGGCCTGTCCGCTTGCTCTCGGGTTTTTATTTGCCGGGATGTTTTTGGGGACCACGTTGTTTCTTGTCTTGCAGTCTTGTGGGCGTTAAACATCGGCATAACCTTGTCCGGGACACTCTTTTCGACATCTGCTATAGATCTGGTATTACTGCGAGGAAGGAGGTTGATATCGGTTTGGTTGATGGGCATGGTGGCTCTCTTCGTCCTGCGGATTTATTGCTTTATTCTTGGGACATAGGGCGTGATGTGTGCGTCGACCTGACAGGTTCTTCACCTTTGACTCAGACTGGGTTGGCAAATTTTGTGCCGGGCCGAGTTGTCACTGATGCTGCTCAGCGAAAGCGTGCTAAGTATGGGGATTTGTGCGCGGTAGCGGGTTATGGTTTCCTACCTTTCTCTTTCTCTTCACTTGGGGAACTGGGTTCGGATCCTGTTGCCTTGCTCTAGCGGATCCGGAAATTCTCGGTATCTCAGGATGCGGGGGCTCGGGTGGCCGCTTACATTTTTACTAGACTTAGTTTTGCTATTGCTAAGGGTGTGGGAGCCCAGATTGTCTCTCGGCTCCCCACCAATTTCATGTAAACTTTTATTTTTATTTTAATGAAAGTTGCGCGCATCAAAGAAACAAAGCTAGGCTTGAAGGGTTGCTTAAACAACTCGATGTAGTCATTAAACAGATTGCTAGCATGCTTAGAATTCGTTCTATTTTTTTGCTCAAACGTATTCAAAAGTGTGGTGATGAGGCTTGGATTAAGTCAATTAAATATTGATTATTATTATTATTATTATTATTATTATTATTATTATTATTATTATTATTATTATTATTATTATTATTATTATTATTATTATTATTATTATTATTATTATTATTATTATTATTATTATTATTATTATTATTATTATTATTATTATTATTATTATTATTATTATTATTATCACTATTAATACTATCCGACTAAAAAGATTTATTTTAATATAAACGGGTTTATAAAAATATAGCTTTTGTAAAAATCATGTTTAAAATAAAATTAATAAAATTAAATAATTTAAAAATATAAAATAAATTAATATAATGGTTAAATAAATTATAAATGTCAAAATGAGAAATTCGCGGGTGTTACACACGGTTTATACCATGTTCAACCATCACCCACAAACCCGCCTTTACCCAACACCACAAACCACCACCGTCACCACCCAACCCGTCTACCTCCTCCCTACACCACGACACACCCAACCATCTCCAACCACCAAGCCTTACCACCACCAACCACCCTCAAAGACCCGCCCTAACAGCCCCCTTCTAAACCCGACACAAACAACACCATACACACACTCTCCTCCTCACACCACCCCACGACCACCAGTGGCCACCACCGTGGTCCCCCTTGACCCACGGTGGTCCCACCACCAGCCATGACCCTTCACGGCAACCCACAACCACCCAGAAATGACGCACAACCCTTCTAATACACAAACACCCAAACGACCACCTCACTTGACATCCATCGTACCAACCACCACGACTCACCACCCCAACACCATCAATAGGACCGTCTACGACCGACCTAACGAACCACCGAAATCTCACGTCCCGTCGACAAACACACACGGTACAAACCCCGTCTTTCTTGCCACGGTATCCACCTTTTAGACGCCCAATCCGCCACCCATGGTGGTCAACAGTGGTCAAGGTCGGTCTTATTAGAGTCACGACGGTCAAGGGCAACTACTAAGGTCATCGGCACTGTTCACGGTGGTCCATACGGTGTATAGGCGTTAACTTAAAATATTAAGACGATATAAACATAAATTACGACGATCTTTACCTTTTATCGCTAATTGCTCCTTCCGTCTCTTAAATCTCCTTCTTCTTTGTTTGTGAATTATTTTTCAGATATCATAGTATTTATAGTCTAAGTTTAGAGAGTATATGAGGCCAATTAGGAAACTATTGCCTTATTCCGAATATTATTAGGAATTACCATATTATTATTACACTTATTATATTATTATTAAATCCCTCTTCAAATCCCGACCAATACTCATACTAGGCCTAATATAATCAGCCCATTAATCCATATCACACGGCCCAAAGCTTAACTGGCTTTAAGTTCAATTCCCAACTTGTTTACATACTTTATTATTTAATTAACCTCTTATTTGCAATTATTTTTTAGAAATGACATTAACTAAAATAATTTTTTTTTTTTTGTGAAAGGTTAGTAATTTCCATTAAGCACATAAACAAGCAATTACACACTACCATATAAGGTACACTTCATGAAACTTAAATTAGTTAATCAATATTTAATTGACTTAATCCAAGCCTCATCACTACACTTTTGAATACATTTGAGCCAAAAAATAGAACGAATTCTAAGCATGCTAGCAATCTGTTTAATGACTACATCGAGTTGTTTAAGCAACCCTTCAAGCCTAGCTTTGTTCCTTTGATGCCAAAGAGCATAATGTAAGGCTTGAATCCAAGCAATAACGACCTTTTTCTTCACTTGTGCCCAAGGTTTGGACTGAATCCACATCAACAAGTTAACAGTCGGCATTCTGATATTCAATTTACGACTTAGCAACTGTACCACCTTCTAAGTGTAGGGGCACTGAACAAAAAGGTGAGTATGAGATTCAATACCAGTGCCACAGATGCAGCAAGCAGGATTCACAGTAACCCCAATATGCATCAGTTTATCTTTAAGCAACAAAGCATCTTGAGCAATCAACCAGTTGATGAAGATATGCTTACGAATGCACCAAGAGTTCCAAATAATCTTATCCCAAGTAACAACGGGCTGTGTCCCAAGTAACAACGGGCTGTGTTTTCCTGATCGAATGATAGCTACTGGTAGTAGTGTACCCTGAGGGAGCAGGCGACCACGGACCAGCACCAGAAAAACCACCTGCAAACTTGTCTCTAACTTTACAAATGACCTTCCCGCTACAAGAAGTATCAGTTTTGGGTATATAAGTTGCCCAGGGCACACCTTTCATATAGATATGGTGCACCTACTGAACCCACAAACTATCAGGATTACTATAAATCCAGGAGGACAGCTTACAGATTGTTGCTAAATTCCAGGCATAACTGTCCCTTATACCCAAATCTCCTTCATTTTTAGGTACACAAACCTTTGCCCAACTCACCAGAGGGGATCTAAGATATTCTGTGGATCCATCCCACAGGTAATTTCTACACAAGGCATCAATTCTCCTCAAAACTCCTTTAGGAAGAACAAAGATAGTAGCCCAATAAGTATATAAAGAAGTCAAAACTGAATTCACCAGAGTAAGTCTACCAGAATAAGAAAGTTTCTTAGCAGCAAATCCCCTAATTCTCTCAGTGACTTTCTCAATCAAGCCAAAACAATGCTTAATACTCAACCTGCCAGCAGAAATGGGCACTCCCAGATACTTGAAAGGCAAGGTCCCTTCACTGAAGCCTGACACTTGTAAGATATCAATCTTTATAGAAGTAGGAACACCATTAAAATAGATATTATATTTCACAGTGTTCATTTGCAGCCTAGTAGCAACAGAGAAGGTGGCAAAGGCTCTGAGTAAAACCATTATAGATTTTGTATCCCCCTTACTGAATAACAAAAGATCATCAGCAAACATAAGGTGGGTAAGACCAAGTTGACTGCACAAAGGGTGAAATTTAAATGGCATAGTAGTAGTTACATGAGTGAGGATCCTACTCAAGTATTCCATCGTGATTGTAAAAAGCACTGGGGAAATAGGTTCCCCTTGTCTTAGACCTTTTACTCCTTTGAAATATCCAAAGTTCTCTCCATTTAACACCAAAGAGTAAGATGCAGTCCTCACACAGACCATGATGAGCTTAGTGATTTTTTCAGGAAAATGTAAAGCTCTCAACATTTGCTCCAAAAACTGCCATTGAACTGAATTATAAGCTTTTTTCAGATCAATTTTCATCATACATCTAGGGGGAATTGTTTTTCTGTTGTAAAGCCTGGCCAGATCTTCACAAATTAGGATGTTTTCTACAATACTTCTCCCTTTGATAAACCCTGCTTGAGACTTATTAACAAGATCAGGCGGCACAACAGAAACTCTAGCGCACAAGATCTTAGAAATGGCCTTATATAACACATTACAACAAGAAATAAGCCTAAATTGAGTAACATTCTGGGGCAAATCCACTTTAGGAATCAAACTAATAAAAGTATGATTGATCTTCCGCAATAATTTCGCAATGTGAAAGAAATCCATAATGACATTGCATACATCATCTCCAACAATATGACAGGAATCATTGAATAAAGCACTAGAAAAACCATCAGGACCAGGGGCCTTGTGGTTAGGAATTGAAAAAATAGCTTCCTTAATTTCAGCCTTGGTAACAGGAGAAAGTAATACCTCACAATGATAAAAAGTACACACTAGTCCCAGTTTAACAACAGAGTGACTCACAGGTGTAGTATCAGTAGCTGTTCTAACGAGTTCCTCAAAGTAGTGTAAAAAGGCAGCCTGAATTTGATTACCATCAGTATGAGCAATACCATGGTGATCCTCAATAAGAAAAATCTTATTTTTGGCACTTCTCCCTTTCAAAATACTATGTAAATATCTTGTATTGTTGTCACCTTGATTAACCCAAGTGGCTTTAGTTTTTTGAACAAAGAAGCTATAATAGGCAGACTGCAAATCTCTGTAGACACCAACAGCCTCTTTTTCCTTGCTGATCAAAGAAGCATCAGTATGAGCCAGCTTTAGCTGATCCTGTATAGCATCTAAAGCTTTCCAAGCATGAGCAGCATTATTCTCAATATCTGCAAATAGCCGCTTATTGAGATCTGTGAGTGGTTTTTTGAGTGACTTAAGCTTCATAACAACTCTAAACATCTTAGTACTAGACCAATAGATGTTCCAGTTAGATTGAATACATGGTATAAACTCAGGAACCTGACTCCACATATTATAGTATTTAAAGCTTCTCCTTCCTTTCATATGAGAAGTAGCATCTTGAACCACACATGGAGTATGGTCAAAGAGACCTTCATTATAAAAATGAGCATATGACGTGCCCCTAGCTTGGATCCAGTCACTATTAATTAAGACACTATCTAAACTAGAGTAGACTCTGGTTTGAGGGTCTTGTTCATTGTTCCAGGTGTAGAAAGATCCAGCAGCAGGACTATCAAAAAGTTGGCAATGATTAATGCAGTCATGAAAATCATTCATTTCTTCCTCAATTGTTTGTCCACCCAATCTCTCTGCAAGACTTAAGACACGGTTAAAATCCCCACACGGAATCCAAGGCCCCCGAAGGGTGTTAGAGATACCATTCAGAGTATGCCAAAGATCCTTCCTTTCACCAGTGTCACTAAATGCATAGACCATAGTACAATAAAAGTGGAATTTAGTACTAATCTCAACAATTTCCATATGAATAAGTTGGGCAGTGTACTGCATAAACTAAACTTGAAAGACAATGGGATTCCACAACACCCAAACTCTATCTCCAGGATGGCAGGAAGTATTAGTAGACAAGGACCAACCATCACATATATTTAGTCTTACAGAATTTAGAGACAAAGGTTTTACCTTTGTATCAAAGAGACCAAATAAACCCACCTGATGAGAATGTAAGAACCATTTGACTTGTTTTAGCTTAGCTGAGTTATTTAGTCCCCTAATGTTCCAAAATCCAGGGCTATGCATTACTCCTAGAAGGGAGTAACACACTACCACTTGTACCAACCCCAACATTAGGTGACATACTAGGCAAGGCAGTTCCAGTACCCATCTTAGGTGTAGTATTATTGATAGCATCCTGAAAAGTATATTGGCTAAGGGTGGATTGAGATTTCCCTGCTCTGATTATCTCTTGCGTGCTAAAAGTAATTGGAGGCCTGGCAGAAGTGTTAATCTGGGTGTAAGTGCCATTTTTGGACCAGGTAACTTGAAGCTTGTGTTGAATCTCCTTAGGTGTTGTCACAGCAGGAGTATCAGGCACCAAGATAACAAGGGAAACTGGTTTAACTGGCTGAACATGTTGAGACATAGGTTGTGATTTCGGTGGGATCCACTTCTGAGTGGGAGGTTGTACAGGGCCCTTAGGTTTGGGTTTCCTACACATAGCACCCTCATGACCAACTCCTCCATATACAGTGTAAGCAATGGGTCTCCATTCACATTCAACCTGAATTTTCACAATTTTACCCTTTTCATCTAGGAATTTAACCCACTTAGCAATCTTGGTACCAAAAGGCACTTCAAGTAAGACACGGGCAAAACCTAGACGAGTCTTTTCCATTGTGGGGACATCACTACAAATTTATTTACCAACAAGGTCTGCAATTTTGGGTAAGCACTTACCCCCAAACTTTAATGGTAAATCCATTAACTTAACGCAAACAGGCACAGTTTTGACATTATCTTTGGTAAGTTCCACCTTCTCATTACAACTCCTAATAATTAGAGGTTTTGTTATCAAAAAGGTAATGACCTTGTTTAAGAACATCATCCTTACACTACTCATTCTGAAAACGAACCAAAAATATGCCATTGGGGAGGAATGATACCTTATCAATGGAAAAATTAGCCCATATGCGTCTAACAAAACCTTCAACAACTGCCACTGGAGGATTGGCTCCTAGAACAAAACAATAAACAGCAGGTTTCCAATAGTTCTACTCATTGGCAACATCTACTACTGTAAACTGCAAGAAGTTCTTAGGATCCTCAAGAATGCTTGCCAAGTTTTGCTTTTTCTTACCCTGTACTATCCATTCTTCAGCACTCTCCTCAACATCAACATGCTCAAGGTCAAAAGGAGCTATGCCGACAACTTCATTAACATTCTTTCCTTTAAGAACCTCCGATGGCAAAGGTCCAGTCTTTTTAGGAATAGGTTGAATAGGGACGATGAAGTAGACCTTTTTTTTGGTATTTTGAGTGATTTTAATGACGGAATTTGGTTTAGACCAAAAAGCTCTCGATCTTCAGCACTCTCCTCAGAGTGATGTTAAATTTTACTTAAATTTTACATCATAAATCATCGCCTCTTTTCCCTCGATCTCGGTCTTTTTATAAACTATTATTGATGTGTACCATTTATTTGCAATAAATCTTGTTCTTGAAGGTTTAATTGGGTGAATAAATATAACTTTGTTTACACCACTATAAGGTATATTTGTTTTATAAGTAGGCGCATACCGGTATATATATGCAATTGTGGAATTTTTGAAACTCGTGTTTGTTATTGTTGTCACTTCTTTCATAACAACATGTTTATTATCCATATGTTAGATTTCAAATTTTTTGTTTGATTTCAGAAGGTATGTGTTATCATGTTGGTTTCTACTACTAGTAAGTGTAAGGCTAAGTTATAGTAATGCGGTATCCGAATGTACGTGTTATCATGCTAATTTAGTATCTTTGGTGGGAAATGCTGTGAATTTTGGTGTTATTGTGTTGAATTATTGTTGATTGCTTATAGATTTATATTCATCTTAGTCGCATAATACTACCTTATTTTGTAGGTGATTAATGTAGCTAAAGAATCGAAAGAGAGTAGAAGTTCTACAAATTCACCCAAAAATCTCTTGAGGTATTAATTACTCATATTTTATTTACTATTTAGTTATCGCTTTTTCGTAAATACGTGGTCTGCCTTATAATGTATATATTTCACATTAAGTAGTAGAGATGCATCAATTATTGTTAATTTGTTATCTTTTAATAATTCTTAAGTATTGCACTTCCTAAGATAGAGTTTTGAGTTGTATAATATTAAGTGTAGTGCATTTGAGTATCTTAAGTATACTGCATTTGAGTAACTGTTTATATATCTTCTTAATACTCTATTATTTCTATTGCCATTTTTATATCATTTTATCAAGGGAACTGCCAATACCTATTCGGGGCAACAAATACGCAAATGGGTTGATGTTCGACGCAGAGCTCGCCAAGGTGAAAGACTTTTAATAATGTGAGGGAGTAAAGATTTATATGAAAATGAAATAAAAAACTAGATAGGTATATAATAATGTACCATTTTAATCAATAAGATGTTATGTGAAAATATGTGTAACGAGACCTGTGTATGGAGAATTGATATTTATGTAAAAATTAGACAAGTGTTTTGATGCAGAAATGAATGTTTTTATACTTTTGTGTAGAATTTTTTCTTTGTAAAGGCATTCTGTATATATAGATGCTGAAATGCTACTTAACGAAAAAATAAAAAAAATAGCGTTTCAGTAGCTGGAACACGCTGATCAAAATATTAAAAAAAATAAAAATATGACAAAGATTATGCAAGAACCGTTGTATTTTGTCACACTTTTTACAGCGGTTCTTCACAACCGTTGTCTTTTATCATAATTTTTACAACGGTTTTTGCATAACCGTTGTCTTTTGTCACAATTTAAACAACGGTTATGCAAGAACCGTTGTCCTTGTGACAGTTTTTACAACGGTGCTTGCATAACCGTTGTCTTTTGTCACCGTTTTTACAAGGGTTCTTGCATAACCGTTATCTTTTGTTGCACTTTTAACAACGGTTCCGTTTTTTTTCAAAATAGTTTTCAACTAATTAACAACGGTAGGTTTAATAACGGTTCCGTATTTTTGTTTTACAACGGTATTGGACCGTATTTAACCGTTGTTAGGGAACTTAATTGGCGTAGTGATTCTTGGGTCGTGGGGATTGTCCTTCATTGCCCGAAAACTTTATTTATTGAACTATGGCCTTTAGATTTGGTCTCCTCTTGATGCTTGGTCGTTGGATGCCTCCATTTAGTTTCGAAATGCTCCGTTCAAGTAAGGCTAGCGCTCCTTTCCTACCAAAAACACCAAAACTCAAAGTATAGCAAATAGGAATCTAAAGATAGTGAAACGACCCTAATAATCACATAAAAGCATGCGAAACGAGGTTATTTAGGGAACTAAATGTGCGTAAATATGACCCACATCAAATATCCCAAACTGAACCTTTATTTGTCCCGAGTAAAAAGGTGACTAAGACTAAGACCTTTATTTATACTAATCCTATTAGCATATTCATGATGAGACAATTAGCGGGGTTCACTCCGCCTCTTAAGCTCACAACAAGACATCCATGAGGTACAATGCTTTTATGCAAGGCAAGTGGGGTCTTGCCAAAATGGCGATACATCCAAGCGTTAAGCACAAAAACAAGTAATATGATGCATATAAAAAAGAATAGCCACTCTCCTCATCTAAATGGCGGAAGTACTAAAAGAGAAAAAATTCAACGGTACGCACTCCATTATAGATACTAGTTCTACAAACTACTAAGTCCAAGAGGATAGAAACAAGTCACCTCCAAGTAGTGTCAAACTAGGCTACTTTTGTCCTCAATCTCTAAATGCTTTCGTCAAGGGCGATCGAATGGGGTTGAATGATGATCCCTATGGTGTTAGTTTCATATGACATGACAAGTCTCGAATTCTTCACAAGTGTTAAGGTCATGGATCATCCCAAGCTCAACAAGGTGGCATAACAAAAAGGTTTTTGGGAATGAAGTGCTCAAGTCAATATACTAAAGTGGACTAGACTAGCATTCATAGTTTGACCTCATTCAACTTTCAACTTTCACATTTCACTTCTTAAAACTTTGATATGGGGTTTGTCCCTTGCCTGCTTGTGTCCTTTGCTTTCGCCAATCGCTTATTAGGCAACCGGTTAACCTCTAGATAATAGAATTCGGGGTGATAATCACTCTGTCTTTGGGTGGTTGAATTCACAACCATGTGGGGGACCAATTCAGTGGATCCCTCTCCAAAGCACATCGAAGTGGTAAACCTCCATCAAAACGACCAAATCTCGCAAATTTCAACATTTTAAAACACTTTCAGGTTTCTTTGGCAATTAATACAATTCTACAACACAAAAACATTGAAATAAGCACTTCAAACTTATTCATGAAAAGTATTTTTTGGTTTCCAAACCACCAAGTCAATCAATCAAGGTCACCTCGACAAGTTAACTAAGTCCATATCACATCATAGGGTTGGATAGGTGACTTCTATGGAAACCCCTGACTAGGCCTTAGCTTATGGGTCAAAAGATACTAGTATGACACTACCTAGGGTGTGTTGAGACTATTCTAGTAAACAAAGTCTAAATGAGAAAAAGTATCTACAAGGGCCAATATAAACTTCTCAAGCTTCCCAATTAGGCATTTCAAAAATTATGCATAAATGCAACTACATGTCATGATGAAACGAACATATATACAAGTCTAATGCATATGTAACTATCCAACTAAATGCCATATAATCTAATGAAAACTTATAACATCACATAGAAATAAAACTGCAATATCAAAATTTCACCACATTGTCTTTAACATAGAGAGTAGGGAAAAGAGATTGGAGCGATCATACCATGCAGTTCTTCATTAATCCCTTAAGGATGTCTCGAATGTGGTGTAGTCCCTATGTGAAAAGAGTAATAAATACACAAGTATATACAATTCTACACTACTAATTGAAAGAACGTGTTTTTGGATTTTTGATTTTGCAAATTTTTAGGGGTTTTTGGTTTTTCTCAAATTAAATAACATGTTTTTGAATTTTTTGAAATTCTTATTATTTTTGAAATATATTTTCCCATCCCCACACTAGCATGGACATTATCCTCAATGGACAAAGCGATTGGAAATAGATGCAAGTGCAACGCATGAAGCTATTCTAAGTGCATATGCATGAATTAATATGTGAATGCATGAACTAAGATTGAATGCAAGTACTACATGAAATATATTACAAGTGATGTAATCTAAACTAAACTAAGTGATGCACGCTTTCGATTATTGGTGGGTGTATTTTATATAGGGTTTTTACCTCATTTTTACATGCATTTCTGTGTCATTTACGTGGCATCTAGCTATAAATGCCCCTGAATAGTCTACTTTGGTTTGTCTTGTGTAAATTGCAGGTACAGACCAGAAAGGTGCAAAATCGAGCCTAAACTTGTCCTATTCGCATGCATTTTGGAGAATAAGGAATAGGAACCCGGAATCTTTCACTTAGAAAAGTGAAGTAGCCTCGGAAGGTGCCAAGGAGCCCACACGTGCTAATATAGCTCGATTGACCAGTTTTGCTACACTATATGGTCGATCGAATGCCTTATCCACCAAGAATCACTCGATTGAGCTTTGCTGTTACTCGATCGAGATAGCTGTTACAAGGAGTACTTGATCGAACTCCATCTTCATTCGATCGAAAGGTTTTTCAAGACATGTCCTCGACCGAGTGGTTTCATTTCACTCGGTCGAGAGACTTTGTGTTTTATGCGAGTTTTAGACTATTTTCAAGATTGGGCTTTGTATTTAGATATAAGTTTGACGGCAATATCAGACTCCTGTTTTTTCTCTCCTCTTCCTTGGCTTGACACTTTTCTCTCTACTCTCTTAGACCTTGTTCTTGACCCTAACTACGGATTATTATTGTTTGTAATCGGTACTCTTACTCTACTCTTGATCTATATTCAATTAATTATTTTATTACCTATTCTTCCCTTTAATCTTTATTGTTGTTTCTTTCTTTCATACCTTTCCTATGTCGATTATCTGCGGTTTATGTATTGTTGTTGCTTGTTCAATGATTATGCATAGCTAATTCTTCCTTGCTAAGACATAGGGGAGCCTTGATTTTAAGGAAATTGTGAAATAAGTAATTAGCTTTGATGCAAAATTGATCTATGTTGTTAATCGTTACATATAACTGTTCTTTTCTATTTGAGTCGACGCAAATAGGTTACTAATCATGGTACACCTTGACCTAGATTGGAATATCGGAAAAGGTAAGACCTGTAACGAACATTGGGGCACTCTAGTGAGGGTGGAAGCTAAGCTAATAGTGTTTTAGGGCGGATTAAGACCGGAAGGAGATATCCATTGCCCTGTAGATTAAATTTGAATTGACCTGAGACCTTAGATTACATTTCTTGAGCATCATGGTGAACCGACTGTCTTAGCTGTTTTCTCCCTACTTGTTTATCTTCAACTCTCTTGCTCTCTTTCTCTCCTTTAACCTTATTAATTTAGAATAAACGATTAAAAACCCCCAAGAACTGGTTACCTTGACGGACTTAGATGAGCTGACATTTTCCCATCTCCTTGCGGAGATCAACCCTACTTACCACTAACTTCTGTTAGTAGTAATAGGTAATTACCGAAAATCGCCAGTCATTTAGAACCTACGTTGGATTCTCTTCCTAAAGGTTTCTTGTTACCCACTACACATTCGGGGACCTTTGGGATCCACCCGTCCTATATACAGCTGGTTGAGAGCAATCTCTTCAAGGGGGGTACCTGGCGAAGATCCTTGCAAGCACATAGAGCTCTTTACAGAATACTGCTCCACCATTCCTTTAGCTGCTGGGGTGACGCAGGATAGGGTTAAGGGAGTTGTTTTCCCTTTTTCTTTGAATGTTGATGCCCGGGAGTGGTTGAGTTATTTGGACAGGGAAGCTGCCGGTGTTACTGACTAGAATTCCCTAGCTCTAGCTTTCTACAGGCGATATTTTCCACCACAACGCACTAATGCGTTGAGAGGCCAAATTACTGAATTTGAGCAATTGCCTACTGAAGATTTGAATGGGGCTTGGACTAGGTTCATGAGACTCGTTCGGTCTGTACCTTATCATGGTTCAAGCATTGGTTCCTATGCACACAATTTTAAAATGGGTTATATCCTGATCAGAGAGCTGTTCTTGACAACCCGGCCAAGGGGAGATTCCAGAAAAATGTTGAGGATGATCAAGGATGACACCTTATTGAAGAAATGGCCATCCATGTAGCTGAATATGGAAATCCTTGAGGTAGTAAGCACGTAAATGAGTTTGTGGTAGTGTAGATACCCAGTATCTGATGAGACTCCAACAAACACCCGATGATTATCGGACTACAACATGTTTTGGGATCGCAGCGTTTGATCGATAGTTTGTGTACAACTTTAGGTCGGAAAACTTAAAATGATTTTGAAAACAAAACATTTCAAAACATTTCAAAAATACCTGGAGTGTTTAATGCACGATGACGAGGTCGCAATGACACTAACTATAGTCAAAACCGACACCAGACCAAAAACCGACTAGAAAATTCAAATCCCGACTCCAACAACGAGTCAAATCGAGTCAACCACAAAAACAAAATATCTTCATGCCTTCTATGCTAAGTTTTCCCGGATTCATGTTGGTCAAGTACCAAACATGTGACTACAAAACCTAGGATAGAACAAATCATGATTGCGTTTGTTGTGATAGTGACAACACAACTCGAAGACCCGCGGCAGGGCTCGCGCCTCTTTGAGCAGCCCAGGTGGCCACGTCGCTCCAAACTCACACAACCACTCATTCTCCTATAAATACCCCTCAAATGCCACCCATTTGAGACTTACGCGAGTGTCCGCCCCCTCTTTTCTCCCTTAAAATTCTCGACTCGACTTCTTAAGTCACAACCCGACGCGTATTTACGACCTACCGATCGTAAATACAAGCCTTACACATTGTTTGGTACCTTCATCGTGCATTAAATCACTTGTCCGACCACTTTGACCACTACACCATCACTAAAGTTTTAAAACACTCTTTACTTACCAAAACGGTTTTAAACCGAGTTTTTTCCGATCAAACAAGTTGCTACACTTACGTCGGTCACTCGCCATAACCAAACATGTAAGTATGAGGGTGTAAAAATCCTCTTTTATTATGTTTTCATTTGTTTCATGACTTTAACATGCTAAAACATGCATAACATGAACCAAAACATGGGATAAACGAGCCAAAACCGATTTTTGGTCTGAGGCAGAAGCCCCTTAGGTCGCCAAATGGCTCGCGCCTAAATGGGGTGCCCAGACCAGAGATCAACCGTGTTTGTTCTCGTCATTTCCCTCAACCCATTTTTCATATTTGTAATCGGTTTTTAACATTTCAAGTATTTTCGAAACCTTTTTGTTTCACTTCACATGTTTTAACCATAAAGCATTTTTCACCCTTGGTTCTTCATACCATGACGGTTAAATCCGTGTTTCGGTGATAATATTTGGTTAATGACATTTAAAAGGTATTTTAAAGCCTTTTATTTCATTTCTTCACATTTTTCAAACAAACATATTAGTCACCAACACAATATCATCCTTGGTTCTACATACCATGCCGGATTTTAACCCGGGTACGATGACGAGTATCGACTAATTACATTCAAAATGGACTTAAAACAATTAGTCCATAATCATTTTTCAAAACTATTCATGTCAAGCTTGTCAAACCGAACCCGACACCGAATATTATCAAATAATGATGATTATTCGAGTCTAGTTCTTCAAATCAACAAATGCGGTCTAAACGACCCTTTCAAATTCAAACCGGGTTCAAATACCCATTTTTAACACGTTATATAACGTTTTCTAAATAGTCAGAACACGGTATACAACCGTTGGCTAACCCGCGCCTCAAGCAGGCCTTTTCTTTGTCATTTTCAAAACCAGAGGGAGGCCCCTTACACCACCGGCTAGCTGCGGCTCTTATAACCGTCTGGTACAGGGCCTGTTCCCTTCCAGCATTAGTCCAGGACAATACCGACTCCGGTTGACCCGGATATAGGACGGATCACATGACTATTCAAACCATATTTGCAAAATGTCTTACTAAGAAAAATGGATCATGTTATGCACCCTAAAGCTAATACGGTAAATGGATGTTTAATTTCCGTCTTGCAAGCAAATCAATCATTAATCCAACTCGACATCTTATACTTGATACGTGGATTAAATCAACCGACTTAGAAAGCTCTCACATGTTAGGTTTAAATCATTGGATGTGCATTCATGCATTTAAACCGTTTTATCGACTTTTGCATTCAACCAACCAAGATCGATCAGTAGAGGCCGCTAAACGCGGGCGGGATTGGGTGTTTGATTAAAGGGCTTCCCAATATGTACCTTCACCTCTTACTCAGAAACTTTGGATAGTGGACGACCTTATCCAGGGCGTACGAGAGTCATTCTAGGGATAGGATGCTAAAGAGGGACTATTTCCTTATCTTTAGTACCTATGTCAAAACGCTGCTTTGTGCTTCGATTTGACCGAGGTATAAAGTGGAATTCGAACGGGTTCCAGGCATCCCACAAATGCTTAGTGGCGACTCCGAACATCTCTAATCGTTTCGAGACCCTTACCGAGACGAAACCGACCGATCTAAAACGATCCGGTCGAAGGCATCTTTACGCCGCCGAGCGTGGCTTTCAAAAGACCGCTGCATGCCCACAGATTGACTGGACTTGCAGGTGGCCCGCGACTACGGACCGGTAGGCGGCCCGAATCCGCAGACCGTGACGTGGCCCATGACCACGGATTGGCGACTCCGCTGGGGAAAACAAGGACACTTACGTCTTTGTGATCCCTAGATGGTGAGACTCGAACGAGGTCTTGGTTGGAATGCATTAATTGATATTACGGTCACAGTCGGGTTCCTTGTCCGGGCCCACAACCTAGCCCTTTTCGACCAATTGGCTCGTCCCGTCGGCGTGAGTTTTCTCATCGCCTCGTTTCGAATCCCGATTGAGTCAAGCATACCATTGACGTTATACATTTCTGTTTCGTCAAAGAGCTTTCATCACTTTCGAGCACGAGGCTAGGGCACCCTCCTTACACATTTTGTTTGGATTGGTATCCCTCTCGCAAATCGGGGTTTGATTGCTTGGTGTGTAACCCACCCTTTTAAGCCAAAACCCGTGTCAGCATGATGTATAATATAATGAAACTGTGAGTGCTTATGTGCTACTTCATCATAAGTCCTTCCGTGTCATTTCAAACTTTCAAAACACCTTTTTGCGCCGTTATAATGGCTGTTTCAAACCTCGGTCTTTCGCCCACCGATGCACTCCTCTCTAGGCCGTCGTAATGACGATTTTCAAACTCGATTTTGTATAACCATTTCAAATCGCCTTTCTAGGCCGTCGTAATGACGATTTTCAAACCTGGTTTTGTATAACCATTTCAAAATCTCCTTTTTACGCGGTTATAATCGCCGCGTCTAGACACGAATTTTAACCCACTTCGCGCCGACAATGGCTCTTTCAAAACCCGAGAAAAGCACACACCCTTTTCTCGAGACACTTTCGGGATCCCGAGGACCATGCACCGTTCCCGAGACCTCTTCAAACATTTCAAACTCGATTTTCAAAACATACAATTTTGAATTTCAAAACCGTCTTGGGAAACAATACACTGCTTTCCGAGCCGCCTCAAACTCAAACCGTCTTTTGCAAATAAACTTAAGACAACCCTTTTCAACTGATCGACTTGCGGAAATTTCTATCTTCGGAAGCCGCCCACTAAAGCGACAAATGAATCTTTATGAAAATTTCTATTTTTGAAAACTTCAGTCCACCATTCCAATTCCGCCTCATGTCTATCGAGTCAAAGCAAATGTACTTATGGGTCTTTACTTATGAGTCGTCTCACCACGAGACCCGTCCAATGGCGTCACGCCGTCATGATTGGACTCGTGTCAAAGGTTCGGTCAAACACCGTCACGTCATAAATGGAGTCGGCACCGAGGTACCACACGCGGTCACCCCGTCCTGTTGAGTCGATCTTGGTCTCGTCCTCTGTGTTGTCTGCGTTCAGTCTTGGAACCGTGTCGGATTGAGTTGTAATGTGAACCGTTTTTCTGCCTCAGAGCCATGGCCCCGTCTTCTGCTTCGTCCAACAACAACAATGATAACAACAGAGATGTCACAACTGATCAGCTAGCCAGCCTGCTTACCGCTCTTAAGGTCACCCTGGATTGCGTCGAGACCCGTATCGACGCCCTAGAGAACAAGGAAATTGGGGAACATAATACCTCACCTCTGACTGAGACTGAAAAGAGGCTGAAACTTTTGGAAGAACAACTCCTAGCCCGGGGTAACAACATCCACCTTGAAAATAACCGAAGGTTCGAACCTGTTGGGGACCAGTTACCTGACAACTTCACCCTGACTGATGTGCCTAAGTTCAAGGGAGTGGAGGACCCACTCA
Source organism: Silene latifolia (assembly GCF_048544455.1). NCBI lineage: Eukaryota > Viridiplantae > Streptophyta > Magnoliopsida > Caryophyllales > Caryophyllaceae > Silene > Silene latifolia. The sequence continues at coordinate 12,146,274 of NC_133538.1, read as the reverse complement.
ACCACATCCGTGCTTTCAAAGACTACATGGCCATTAAGGGGGTCAAACAGGAACATTTTACCAGGATCTTCCCATCCTCTTTGAAGCCGATTCCTCGCCAATGGTACTACTCCTTGGACCCGAAAAACCTTACCACCTGGGATGAGATTGCAGTTGAGTTTGCCAAACAGTATGCCGACAATGTCGAGATCCAGGCCAACACCCATACTCTCGAGGTGTTAACCCAAAACGATAAGGAAGGATTCACTGAGTTCCTAACCCGTTGGAGGAGGTGAGTACTCAATTGGTCAGTAAGCCGAGTGAATCAACTCTGGTGGAAAAATTTGTCAACAACCTCCGCCCAGTTTATGCCAACCTGCTGAGGTATCAGAATATCAAAACTTTTCAAGATCTGCACATTCTGGGGACACGTATTGAGGATGACCTCCGAAAGGGTGTCTTAGCAAAGACCACCGGCATGGTTTATCAAGGATCCACCTCAACCGGATCTCGCCCTTACGGTCAGACAAACAAGATTGATGAGGTTAACCTCGTCGAACCATCTGCCAAGAAAATTGAACGCCCCCAGAGAGTGTTCACCAACATAGGGTCAACTTATGCAAGTGCCCTGAAAAGGCTCATGGACCAAGGGAAGCTACAACCAATCGGGCCCACCCCGGACCCGGCCGATGCCAAGAAATCCCGATTTTGGAACCCCAACGCCTATTGCCAGTATCATCGAGGGAAAGGGCATGATACCGAAAATTACTTCAAACTCAAGCACCTCATTCAAGACATGATTGAGAAGAGAGATTTGCATATACCCCCACGAACTAAGCCAAACAACAAGACGAATCCTCTAGGAATTCACGCCATCTCTGACGATGAGCCGACCCTAGACTGCTCTCATCTCATCTTGCCAATTGACGACGAGGTGAATGTTCTGGAAAAGGATCCTTCAGACGGAGTGTTTGTGTTCAGTGCTGCCACTATGCTCACTATGTTTCAGCAAGTTGAGGAGGCCATTGCCAGCCTTTCTGAGAGAATCACCCGACTCGACGACGCCTACCGTCGACTCATCTTCAATCCCCCGGCACCACGTCCGAGGGAGAATTCCCCAAGCATTCAAAACTACCCACCCCAGGATGGATTGCTCCCGCGACCATTCTGGCATAGACCCCAAGAAAATCACCTTCAAAATAACCACCTTCACGAGAATTACCCTTAAAATAACTACCCTCAAAATAACTACCCTCACAAAAATCGCTCTCACAAAAATATCCCCCACAAGAACTACCCACCGAGGAATACCCCTCCAAGGTAACCTCGAGACCCTGAAATTAACTGCATATGGCGGGATGATGTTGAGGATGTCTATGTCATCCCGGGGAAGGAAAAGCGGACGAAGGAAATCGGACATCTCACCCGGTCCGGACGCCCCTATCAGAATCCGAGCAACCCAGCGGTCGTTCCAACAACGAATGACCAAGTCGTCCCGGAAGTGGACACTCAACCAAAGGCTCCCGAGAACTCAATCCTGAAACAGCTCCAGAAAGCAAAAGCCAAGATCTCAATTTGGCAGTTGATCGCAATGTCTTTTGAGCACTGACAGGCCTTGCTGCAGGCCTTGGGGAAATTAACCGTGCCCTCCACCTCATCTCCAGAAGAAATAGTGGCACACATGACGAGAGACTCCCCTGATCTGAGTAACCTGGTCGTCTTCTCCGACGAGGATATCCCCCTGTTCGGAGCCAATCATAACCTGGCCCTGTATATCACCGTACAATTCCTCCAGAAAAATATACCGATGGTCCTCGTGGACGACGGCTCCGCCGTGAATGTCATTCTTCTCAAAACTGCCTATAGGCTGAGCATTAAAGAATCTGATTTAATCCCAACAAATCAAGGAGTACGCGCCTACGACGGCACTCGTCACAAGGTCGCTGGGCTAGTCATTTTGACCGTCGCAACCGGACCCTTAAAAAGACAAACCAGTTTTCAAGTGGTCGACATCGACGCGTCCTTCAACATGCTCTTGGGACGTCCCTGGATTCACGTCGTCAAGGCGGTCACATCAACGCTCCACCAAAAGATCAGGGTCCCCTAAAACGGGAAAACGATCACGATCCCCGGTTCCCCAATCAAAGCAGTTATGAGAAGAGGGCTAGCCTCCCAAGCCATTGAGGAGGATGACAATGAAATGTGGGATTTCCAAGCTGTAAACGTCGTAACTGATGAATCGGCAACCTCTGATGGTGACCCGTTCACCAACCTCACGATCAACCGTATCATGATGCGTCAGAGTTATATCCCGGGTTTGCCGCTCGATCCAATAAAGGACCCATTGCCTCCCTTGAAACAGGCTAAGGTCCCCAACATTCCCTTTGGGCTGGGATACGAACCTACTTACGTAGACATCCAGGAGATGAACCTCCTAGTCCGAAAACTCAAGAAGCACGGAGTCATCCTCCGTCCATACCACCTGACTCTCAACGGACACTTTATCCCCAAGGAAGAGTCTGAACTCTACCACGCCTTTCCGGAGCCAATCTATGACTCTGTGGCCAGGGCTAGATACCCAGGAGTGGAAGTCTTCCAGGACTGCTACTTTATCCCCGACAACATCGAAGCTGCATCAACCGAGTCCAAACCGTCACCATGCCTCGACGGACAAGCTGTCACACTACTCTTTGGGGAAGATGACGTCAAACGCCTCGACTATGAGGACATCATCAACATCGCCCTGAAAGACAATCAGTTTGATCCAACCGCCTTGATCTCCAATACTGACCCGAAGAAAGCCACCCAGGGCTGGAGGAAGACCATCAAATGGACCGATCGCCAAGGCCGCATTATCAAGATCACAACTGGAGAAGGCCCTATGTTCAAGGAGGAAAGTGAAGAAGGATCTGAGTCTGAGTCTGAGTCGGAGTCAGAGTCTGTTATAGCTCCTAACACTCCGGAAGTTCCAGTCAAGGTCCCCTTCCCACTATTTTATCACAAAGTCGTGGCTGATTCAGAGGCTGAGTTAGCTAGGGTCACCCCCACTCGCATGAAAGGTGACAACCTGGAGCCTGTTCCAGGGGCCACTTCTTCTGTTGTATCGCCTCTGACTAACCACGAGATGTCTGTCCTCTCCGAGCTTTTCGCTCGTGTCAACTTAATGAACGCTAAGTTTGCTTATGACTCATCTCAATTTAACTCCAATGCGATTCTCAATGATTATGAGGAATTTGACTTGAGTGACTACCCACCTCACTTAGCCAAAGAACTTGACAAACGGAAACCAGAACCCCCATCATTGAGGAAACTGAGCCTATTAACGTAGGAACCGACAATACACCTCAAGAACTTAGGATAGGGACAACCCTGGACCCCTCGGAAAGACAACAGTTCATTGACCTCCTCCACGAATACAAGGATGTGTTCGCCTGGTCTTACAGAGACATGCCTCTTTGACAGAGAAATTGCAGAGCACCGGATACCCATTAAACCCGGAGCTAAACCTGTGAAACAGATGCTACGCCGGATGCGTCCTGAGTGGGCCTTAAAAATCAAAGAACAAGTGGACAAACAGTTCAAGGCTGGATTCATCAAAGTATCTGAATACTCGGATTGGGTGGCCAACATTGTGCCGGTACCAAAGAAAGACAGACGAATTTGGGTTTGCGTCGACTTCAGGGATCTGAACAAGGCAAGTCCAAATGACGACTTCCCTTTGCCACATGTTGACATTCTGGTGGACAACACTACCGAACATGCTCTCATATCATTCATGGACGGGTATGCCGGGTACAACCAGATTAAAATGGCTGAGGAAGACATCCACAAGACTGCATTCACTACGCAGTGGGGTACATATTGCTACACGGTCATGCCTTTCGGCCTCATCAATGCCGGAGCAACCTATTAGAGAAGCGCTACCACTCTCCTACATGATATGATGCACAAGGAGGTAGAGGTATATGTCGATGACCTAATTGTCAAATCAAAAGAACGGGACGGCCACATCAATTCCCTCCGGAAATTCTTCGCTCGTCTGCGGAAATATAACATGAGACTAAATCCTCAGAAGTGTGAATTCGGGGTCACCTCCGGAAAACTCTAGGGACATGTCGTCAGCAAAAGAGGCATTGAGATTGATCCTACCAAAATCAAAGCCCTTCAACAAATGCCTCGGCCTAAGAATGAGAAGGAGATTCGGGGATTTCTCGGTCAGGTCCAGTACATCAGCCGGTTCATTGTCAAGCTCACTATGATTTGTGAACCAATATTCAAGAAGCTTCGTGCCTCCGATCACACCGATTGGGACGACGACTGTCAAAAGGCATTCGACAGGATAAAGGAAATCCTATCCAAACCTCCTGTCCTCATGCCACCTCAACCGGGGATTCCTCTATCCCTGTACCTAACTGTTACCGACACAGCCATGGGAGCAATGCTAGCACAAACAGTTGGCAAAGAGGAGCGAGCCATCTACTACATTAGCAAAAAGTTGATTGAGTACGAGACGAGGCATACCCAACTGGAAAAGACATGCCTTGCCCTAGTATGGTCAACAAAAAAGCTGCGGCATTACATGCTCAGCTACTCGGTCCGCATCTACTCTAAGATGGACCCGGTCAAATACATCTTTGAAAAACCGGTACTAAACGGAAGGCTGTCTAGGTGGACACTCATGCTGTCTGAATTCGATCTCAAGTTTGTACCCCTCAAGGTTATCAAGGGAAGAGCAGTCGCCGACTTCCTAGCAGAAAATCCCGTCAACGAGGATCTAACGACCGATACATGGTCACTTCCTGATGAAGACATCCTTTGTGCCGACTCCGACGCATGGGACCTGTACTTCGATGGTGCATCTAATCTGAGAGGCTTCGGGGTAGGAATCCTTCTAATTTCACCAGAGGGAGAACATGTTCCGATCTCGGTCAAGCTAGACTTCGCAGTCACCGACAATGCCGATGAATATGAAGCATGCCTCATCGGCCTACAAGCAGCCATCACACTTGGCATCAAGAGATTGAGGGTCCATGGCTATTCCTCACTCATCATCAATCAGGTATCCGGATCATGGAAAATCCGATCTGATAGCTTAGCTCCCTACCGAGCAAAGATCAATCAAGAGGCCGAGTTCTTTGACCAGGTCGACTACTTCCACTTGTCGCGAGAGGAAAATCAATTTGCCGATGTCCTGGCAAAACTTGCCGCGCTCGTCAACATACCTGACGACATGACATCGATGCCCCTATGTGTCGAGAGAAGGAGCGAGCCAGCTCACATTTGTGCCATTATCGACGACGAGGAAAGCCATGATGAACCTTGGTACCAAGCCATCCTTAATTAACAGACCAAAAACGAATTTCCTCCCAACTCTGATCAAAGAGGACAAAGAGCCATCCGTTTACTTGCGTCACAATTCGTGATAAACCAAAATCAACTCTACAAAAGAACATCCCAAGGAATTCTCCTCCTTTGCATTGACCATCACAAAGCCAAAAAGTCACGGGAGAGGTCCACGACGGAGAATGTGGCCCTCACATGAGTGCAATGATGCTTACACGGAAAATCATGCGGCTAGGTTACTACTGGACAACCATGGAAGCCGATTGCCGTAACTACGTCAAACATTGCCACAATTGCCAAATCTTCGCCAACATAGAACATATACCACCATCCCTTTTATACACCATGACGTCAACCTGGCCATTCTCAACCTGGGGCATCGACATCATCGGGAAAGTTAACCCGGTAGGCACCAAGGGGCATTGCTTCGTCCTTTTCGCCATCGACTACTTCACCAAATGGGTGGAAGCGCAGTCATATGCAGTCTTGACTGCCAAACAAGTGGCCAAGTTCATTCAAAACAACATCATCTGCCGATATAGGGTACCCCTTGAAATCAACAGCGATCAAGGCTCTCACTTCCGGGCGGAAACTCGGGCTTTGCTGGACAAATACAAGGTCAAACGACATCGATCATCCCCCTACTGTCCCCAAACCAACGGAGCGGTGGAGGTAGCGAACAAAACTCTTGTTACCATTATCAAGAAAATGCAAGACAACTACCGCGATTGGCCGAGGAAACTCCCATTCGCACTCTGGGGATACCGAACCTCCATTCGAACACCGACAGGTGCCACACCCTTCTACCTAGCATACGTTATGGAGGCGGTTCAACCGGTGGAGTTAGAGGTCTCATCTCTACGCATCCTACTGGAGAGTCAAGTCTCTGAGGCGAAATGGACCCGTCTTGCACAACGTCCAACTATACCAACGACGTATACAACGGGCATTCAACAAAAAGGTTAAACCCAGAAACATCCAGGAGGGCGACTTGGTCCTCAAGTCAGTTCGAGCACCCTTACCCGTCGATCCGAGGGGAAAATTCAAACCCAACTGGGCCGGGCCATACCTGGTCAAGAAAATACTTTCGGGGGGCGCAGTGAGACTGAGTGACCTAGATGGGGAGGACTTCACAAACCCGACCAACCTAGAACAACTCAAGAAATACTACCCTTGAGCCCTATCAACCAACAACCTAGCCTAGTTTTGCAACTAGCAACCACCTCAACCCTTTTCAAGTCAAGTTCCTCAATATGTTCTGATTTGAAATTGCATGTTTTATCGAGTCTAAGCTGTGGCACCTTGCCCGTTTCGAATGTCCTTTGATCCGTCAAAGGCAACGTCCATTTGCACTACAAAAACAAACCCCCTGAACTACGAGCATGGTTTGATTTCACCTCTTCAGGTGAATACGTAGGCAGTCCCTCTTATGCCTGAGGGATACAATCACAAAACCCAAATCAAATTCACAAAACACCCTGAACTACGATCATGGTTTGATTTCACCTCTCCCGGTGAATATGTAGGCAGTCCTTTCTTACACAAGAAGGATACAACCGTCCCCACAATCAAAAAACATTACCCACATACAAAAAACATCCCCATCAAAAAAAAGAAAGGGAAAACCATTCCCTTTCCCACAAAAATATAAAAATGAGCCTTTCTCCCTTTCCACAAAATACCACTTTCCCAAGTGCAATTGTTTAGGACGATTCAAATCGAATTGCCTTCACCGAATGGATGGAAGAAACAAGCGTTCACAATTTTCGACACGGGCAATCCTCTTATTTAATTGATAATGGGAGGAATTACAATTTCAAACAACAAATAAAGCACGACGAGTCTACAACTTGTCAAAGCTATGGTGTCCACTAACACACCTCACATAGTAAAACTAGCACAAAACACACAACAACTAGCTAGTACAACATAATACAATCTCACAACAATAATACAACATAATAATAAAGTGGGTAATGGAGGTCTTCACTCTTCCATTCTACCCTTGCCTTTTCCTTCGGGGTACATCTTCCCCTTGTTCTTCTTGTTCGCCCGCCTAGCATGGACTTCCTCCTCGGAACGGATCCTCAACGGATCTAAGACAGTGACTGCCTCCGGTCTAGAACAAGACCCCATATTCGACCCAAGACGAGCCAAAGCACGGCCCACCATATTCTTAGGGCCGGAACTCCTCCTCTTCGGTGGTCTCATCACATCGGGAGTAGCTCCATCAACATACTCCTCAAAGAAGGCACGGTTGGCCTTGCCAACCTCTCGGTACTTCAAGTCGACAACCTCGTCCTTACGGAATTTGGATCTCTCTTCCAAGGACGGAGCACGTGACCATTTGACATAAGCAGGAGTCACCCATGTCGTGGCAACGGGGTTTGGCACCTCCCAAAGCGGCCGAGTGGCCCACCACCTTTCGAAGAATTCCACAAGCTCGGAGTTCCCGAAAACATTCTCTTGGACAAGAGTATCTTGAGCGGGCACCTTTTGTTGACACCCCATTTGCCTCATGAGCCTTTCGGGATAAATGAAGGAAACAACCTTCAAACCCACCACCATCAAAGAACGAGGACTAGCACCCGAAGCGGGAAACCCCGTGAAGGACCTCATGTGCCACCACGGCACCACCCAACGGATATGAGGACCACCCTCCTCCGCCAATCTTGTGGCCTAATAGGCCTCGGTGGAAGAAAAACTATCCGAGTACAACTTCTTCCTCATGGTAAGGTGACGAAAGGAGTAAGAAGAAGGATTAACCAGAGGCTCTACATACCTTAGCCTCTCCAATAGCCACACTTGGAGGATCCTTGGCGATCCAAAAGAGGGAGCTTCTCCACAAGAGCCTTCCTTGTCCAAAGCTTGGATAATCTCTCCAAGCACCAACCATGATGGATCTCTACCCTGCTCCATTTGCTCAATCACATGGATGAGGGTCATGCTACCATGACATCGTGGCCCCTCCTTCTTCAAGACATCAACAAAGAGGTACACATGGACAAGGCAAATTGCAAGAGCCTTTCTCCTAGCAACCTCCGAGACATTATCATCTAACCGATTCGAGAAGATGTTGATAAGAGCCAACATATCCACACCATGTGGAGCAAGAAGAAAGTTGACTTGGCTTGTTGACAAGCCCAACATGGAACGGAATTTCTCCTTGTAGCACAACCGAGTCGGAGGAAGCACCGGAGCACAAACCGGCCACAAACCAATGACCCCAACTTCTTCGGCAAGAGGACAAATCTCACCTTTCGGGAAAATGAAAACATGATGTTTCGAATCTCAAAACCGAGAGCATGCTTCAAGAAACGAAGGTTGTACCTTGACTTGACGAAGCACCAACAATTGACCAACTCCCATGCAATCGAGTTGATACTTCTCGGGAGGCGACAAATCCCGGCACCATTGTCGCAATGCGTTCTCAAAAGCATCCACGAAATATTTTTGTGGAAGAAGAAGAGGTTTTGTAGAGATGTTTTGTGTTTCGGATGATGAAACGATGAAGCGCAAACGTCCCTATTTATACAAAACGAGCAGCGCATTTTTCAGAAAAAGAGGAGAGCCGACTTCCATCGCCAAGACGGTCGCGCCTCTTTGAGGCTTCTCCGGGATTCCCGCTGTTGACTTGTCTCTTTCAACATGTGTTTTCTCCTGACACCTCAAACCTCCCGCCGGGCTGCTCGCGCCTCTTCGGGATGATTCAGGAAATTTTGTGTTTCTTCACACTCACATTTCCTTGTTTTCGCGTTTTACGAAATCCGACACGGTTTCCATGACGCAGCTTTAAACATGCGGATTTTTCTTTCTTTTTTTTTTTTAGGGGGGAAGGGCTAGTCGCCCCGATCCGCGACGGATCGTTTCCATGTCAGTCGAAATTCTGAAAATTTTTCGCTTTTTCGCAAAACAAAAATCAAAATCGAAAATTGACAACACAACATCAATTTTTCCTCAAAAATTCAAGCACTCACAAATTCGAGTCTTGACCTCAAGAGCCAAATATACTCGCAAAAATCCCTTTTCTAAAATTCTTTCCTGACGGTTTGAGTTTGAATTTTTCGAGTCAATTTCAATGACTTCGATGCAATTTAATTCACGACACGAGTTAATTGCTCAAATTTTCAAATCAATTCCTTTTGAATTCCAAACGTGACGATTTATCACGGAATTTTCAAATTTCATTTCAAAATTTCAATTTTAATTTCAAGTCATCTTGGTTAATTTTGGTTTTAAATCAAATGCTTTTAACGTGTTTACGTTTATGCCTATATGCTATCTGTTGCTTGTTTTCTACACTAACGATGCAGGAACTAGTGCAAAGCAAAAGGAGGGTGAACAGCAGACATCGCTCCTACGAAACACAACACAAAAAGCCAAAAATCACAAAATAAATTAGAATCCAAAAACACATATATACAAACCGCCTCACGCAAAATGTAAATATGTACAGGCAAGAGTCCAAGACACGGACAAGCTACAACAACTACTCGACGTCTCTCGTCGGACCAGTCCTAGTCTCACAAGGAGTCGCCGCAAACGCAGACACCACCACCAGCTCAGACTCCCCCTCCGGGGAACTCTCCAGCGTCTCACGCTCCATCTCGACGTGAAGCTCCTCCGCTGTAGCCAACTGATCCTTCAGAGAGGCAATCTCCGCGTGTCGACTCCGCAGCTCCTCCTCATGACGCCTCAAGTCTTGGTCCAGACGGATGATCCCCAGCTCTTGGCCTGCGATCGTCGACCTGGCTGCCTCCAACTCAGCACGGACCCGAGCAAGCTCCACCGGATCCGCTGCGCCCTGCCAAACACAATAACAGATCCTCAAGATCTAAAAACATGAAATACAACACCAAATATACAAAAACAATACACAAAACGTACCTGATAAAGCCGAGCCTCCCTCGTAGCCAGGTCACTAGCCAGCCAGCGCCCTCCAGCGGTTAGCCATCTGCCACAAGTTCTGGTGACTAACAGTCGTCACCTACAAAACAAAAATGTCCTTCAATACAATGTAAGGCAAAGTATAATTGGAGAAAGTGTTCAAGTCAGGAACTCACCCTCAGAACAGACAACCTCCACTCCATGCCGGCATCGGCCACCGCGGGCTCCGGTAAGCGCAACTGAAGCTCCTCGCCACCCAGCCCCTGAAAAGTGGTCTCCGTCGGCAAAGCTGGGGGCTGGGTCCTTATCAGCGGGTGAAATCCCTGCCATTTGGATCTGCATAAAAAATGACAAACCCTCCTATCAAGGGAGGCAATGAAAACAAAGACAAGAGGAAAATATACCTCGATCGGGTACCAAGCAAGCCTCGATAACCGGAAGGTGTCGTAGTCGGCGTCCCGCAACAACAGCTCCTCACCTCCTCGACCGTGAAGGTTCTCCTCAACCTCATCAGGAGTCAACTCCAGGAACAACACCCCAGGCGGGTCAACCGGCACGACGAAAGTCTCGGTAAAGCACTGGCGAACTAGACGCACGCCCAAGTACCAACCCGGCACAATCGCCGTCTCCAAGTACAGGCGCAGGGAGCTGCGAGGTCGCAAACGCTCCGTGACGGCAGCCGGCACACCCGTGTAGTGCTCCCAAGGCCGCCCAACAAACTGCACTCGAAACAAAGCTACTCAGCTAACTGGGGGCTTCCTAAGCTACCTAATCATCCTATCTCTAGCTACTTCTATAAAGGAGAAGGGAAAGCAGAAACTTACATCAGCAACCCGAAGCTTGTTCACGCGACGCCTGCAGTCCTCGTAAGTCGACTTAGTCGACTTCTTCCGACCCACCGTCCAACCCCTCACAGCAGGGTAAGACGAGGGAACACCGTCCGTAGTACCCGGACGTAGAGGAGTGAAGTAAGCAGACAACCAAGCATGTAATCAAACACAGCAAACACAAATTAGCCAATTTCTCAAAAATTCCCAAAGTCAAAATCAAAATCAAAATAAAAAAGAAACTACCACAAAACAAACGCTCGTACCTCAAAGATGAGGCAGGGACCAACCAGAGCAGGAGCACTACCCGCTCCCACTGTCTCCGGACACACCGCCGCGTGCAAGTACTGGGTAAACCTCGCCAAAGCCGGCGTAACCCAGTCAAACCGACCCAAAGCGTCAAGGTCGGCAAGAAGAGGAAGCACCTTGGTCGACAAGCGCTCGCCCTTGTCACCAAAGTACGTGGCACCCAAGAAATACCACAACCACAGCCGCACCTCCTCCGCGTCGGCCACAGCCTCTGCCTCCGGGCTCGCCAACGGCGCCGGAGCAACACCTGCCACCCTCTAAGTGAAGTGGTCCTTCACATATGAACTCGCAATCAGGTACGGGGTGACATCGGAAGGCTCCGGCAAAGCAGTACCGATCAAAGCAGTGACCGCAGGAGAGGACACCCTCTCCGGTGTCATGGTAAACTCAATGGGCAGCTCACCACAGGGAAGGCCGGTTACCATGGCGAAGTCCTCTAAAGTCACGCCGACCTCCCCAAACTCCATGTGGAACGACGACGTCGTGTCCCAGTACCGATCCAACATGGCGCGGATCAAACACAAGTTCGCCCTAATCGAGGACCTGTGAATGTCCCGCCAAGCGGCCACCAACGGCCCAAACGCCGACCTCTCTATCAACTCCCTCGACCCGGCTCGAAGAACGTCGTAGAGGCCCAAGTAGGTAGAGTAGCCAGAGAAAGTCCTCATGGTGCCGATCTCCTGAAATCAAAAACAGACAACGTCAGAATGCCTATTTAGGCTCGACACTTCAAAAATGAATGACAAATTTTAACCGGGGAATGCGACTCACCATGCCCTCGTGAGCACGGTAGGAAAGGTGCCGGTCCAGTCGAAGCAACAACTGGCTACCGTCAAAATCCTCGGCCCACTCTGGCGCCGCCCGTAAAAGCAACCCCCGAGGGGCCGTAACTCGCCTGACTCTCCAGGTCGCGACCTCAGCGTCGTCCTCAGCCGTCTCCGATCTCCGCCTCTTGTGACCGCGAGACTCAACGTGGTGGATAAGGCCCAACTCAACAACCCTGTTGACATCCCGCAACGACCGCCTAGTCGCCCGAGGACGTCGCTCCCTCAAAGAAACCCTCCTCCCGGAGGTACTCGCCTCAGCCCCAGTCTGAGCTCTACCAGCACAAACAGCCCCAACAGCGGGTTCCGCACGCTCCTCGACGGCCCCTGAGGCCCAAACAGTCTGCTCAGGAGGTCTCTCCTCCTCAGTAACGTCCTCCACGACCACGGCGGGCGTGTTAACCGGAGTACTACCCGGGCCCGGCCCGAACAACTCCTCAAAAGTCGCAGCCATGAACCCGGCCTGCTCCGAACAGTCTCCTAGAAGCAAAAAAACGTAAGCCGAAATTTCGGCATTACGACGGCATGAAATGGATAAATCCAAAAACAACAACACAACCTGCAATGCAAAAGCAAGGGCAATCCCGCCCAAAATCCAACCAAACAAAACGTTTCACAAAAAAAAACACAAAAACGACTCGCCCCTCTTTTCAAGCAAAAGACGAGTCAAAACCACAAAAACGGCATTTCAAGACCTATACAAGGTCTGCCAATAACCCAAAATACATTCCCGACACAATGGGGATTTTTCTGCGGCTCAAAAAGGCAATTCATACGCTAATTTGAGGCCGAGCCGGTCAAAAATTCAAAAACAACCGCAAAAAGGCAAACGTGATTTTATCACGCTTCAACACGACCTAAATTACCAATAAGGTCCATTTCAAGGCAAACTGACTCAATTCAAGCCCAGACAGGCGCTTATTTGGTCAGACGTAAAACCGTCGCAAAAGGCAAAAATTCAATTTTGCTCGCAAACATCCAACGAAGGTCCTTAGATGGCAAATACGGGTTTTCCCAACTACAATGCAACCTAGTGGGACCCACTACCCAAGCAAATAAACTTGGCATTGTGAAATGAGACGGTTTCTCGCCTCAATCACGTTTTTCGAGCCTAGGGAGCGGGAACGGGGACCAAAATGCAAACTAAAAGCACCCCTATACTCCTAAATAGGTTTCTAACCTAATGCAAACATCAATTTCACTCGAAATTGGCCCAATCAAAAATGCCCAATTCGATTTTTTTTGGGCAAAATCCGCCCTAATTCAACTAAGCTAACAATCAACAAATTTGAAAGGATTCAGGAGGAAATACTTACCTTGAGATGACATTTGTTGACAATGGCACAAGTGAAAGCAAGCTTGAAGGTCCTTTAATGGCGATTTTGCGGGATTTTGAGGTTGAAGATGAATAATCATCTGCAGCTCAACCTCGCGTCTTTTTAACAAGAAATAGGGAAGCCGGCTTGCATCGCCAGGTGGCTCGCGTCTAAACCAGGCCTCCCTTTTGCATTTCAGCGAAATTTGGGCTTTGGCCCAATTTCCCACAACAAACTTCAAAATTTTCGTTGATGATATGAATGTCGTCATTTCCTCGAAAAAAACAAATAGCGAAAATTTAAAACTCGCTATTTTCAAGCAAACGGCGATCAAAACCGCCAACTTCAAAAAAATATTAGCAAAACTCAAATTTGCTATTTTTCTCCAAATTTTGAGCAAACGGCGATCAAAACCGCCAATTTCAAAAATAATGGCGAAATCAAAATTCACCATTTTCTTTCAAATTTTCCAAAATAATGGCGAAAATTCAAAAACCGCTATTTCAAGCAACGACAATTAAAATCGTCAATTTCAAAATAATAGTTGGAAATTGAATTCCACTATTTTCACCAGAAATGTCAACGGCGGCACATAAACCGTCACTTCAATTAATAGTGAAGATTCCAAATTCACTATTTCTTTCAAAATGTCAACGGGGGCACATAAACCGTCACTTCAATCAATAGTGAAGATTCCAAATTCACTATTTCTTTCGAAATGTCAACGGCGGCACATAAACCGTCACTTCAAACGCTATAGCAAACTCAAATTTGCTATTTTCCTTCAAAATTAGAACAAACGGCGATCAAAACCGCCACTGCAAATTCAAACCGAAGGGTGAAGATTCCAAATTCACTATTCCTTCAAATACCAGCAGGGGGCTTCCTCGCGGAATCCGCTCATTCCAAAAACAGTGATAGTGAGAATCCATACTCGCTATTTCCCCAGCGACATCACGAGTTCGATACTTTCAAAACAAGCCCATTCGACGCAGCTACTCCCATGGTCCATTAACCGACCATACCACTGGCTGGCGAGCCTTTGTCCGCAACCTTTTCAGTCACACATCCCGAAGATGCCTCGGGTACATTTCCTTACCTTTTCAAGGACACACCCCGAAGATGCCTCGGGTACATTTCCTTGTCACGGCTGGCGAGCCTTACAATGCATCGCGGCTGGCGAGCCTTACAACGCACCACGGCTGGCGAGCCTTATAACGCATCGCGGCTGGCGGGCCCTCCTCACATACGCACCATGGCTAGCGAGCCTTTGTCCGCACCCTTTCAAGAACAGATCTCGAAGATGCCTATGGTACATTTCCTTGTCTCGGCTGGCGAGCCTTCCAACGCATCGCGGCTGGCGAGCCCTCCTCACATACGCACCATGGCTGGCGAGCCTTTGTCCGCACCCTTCCAAGGACACATCCCGAAGATGCCTCGGGTACATTTCCTTGTCTCGGCTGGCGAGCCTTACAACGCATCGCGGCTGGCGAGCCCTCCTAACATATGCACCATGGCTAGCGAGCCTTTGTCCGCACCCTTCCAAGGAGACATCCCGAAGATGCCTCGGGTACATTTCCTTGTCTCGGCTGGCGAGCCTTACAACGCACCACGGCTGGCGAGCCTTACAACGCACCGCGGCTGGCGAGCCCTCCTCACATACGCACCGCAGCTGGCGAGCATTTATCCGCAACCTTGCAAGGACATATCCGAAGATGCCTCAGGTATGACTCCTTCTTATGGCTGGCGAGCCTTTGTACGTAGTCTAACGGACTTTAAACGACCTGCACGGACAGTCGACAGACTCTAAAATGTTCCCGACGACAGGTCCTTGACTCATGCCCTCGAGTCGCCTCGGTGTCACCCTTCCCGAAGGCAGGTCCTTGGCCCGAATCCTTTCGAGCCGCCTCGACGTCGCTTGGGTCTTCAGTTTGTAATCTTCGATTGACCTGGGGACTCTACTTTGACATTCGCCCTGTCCAAGCCTCAGTCAAAGTGGGGACTCTGTAGATACCCAGTATCTGCTGAGACCAACAAACACCCGATGATTATCGGACTACAACATATTTTGGGATCGCAGCGTTTGATCGACAGTTTATGTACAACTTTACGTCGGAAAACTTAAAACGATTTCGAAAACAAAACATTTCAAAGCATTTCAAAAATACCTGGAGTGTTTAATGCACGACGACGGGGTCACAATGACACTAACTAGATTCAAAACCGACACCAGACCAAAAATCGACTCGAAAATTCAAATCCCGACTCCAACAACGAGTCAAACCGAGTCAACCACAAAAACAAAATATCTTCAAGCCTTCTATGCTAAGTTTTCCCGGATTCATGTTGGTCAAGTACCAAACATGTGACTACAAAACCTAGGATAGAACAAATCATGATTGCGTCTGTTGTGATAGTGACAACACAACTTGAAGACCCGCGGCATGGCTCGCGCCTCTTTGAGCAGCCCAGGTGGCCACGTCGCTCAAAACTCACACAACCACTCATTCTCCTATAAATACCCCTCAAATGCCACCCATTTGAGACTTACGCGAGTGTCCGCCCCCTCTTTTCTCCCTTAAAATTCTCGACTCGACTTCTTAAGTCACAACCCGACACGTATTTACGACCTATCGATCGTAAATACAAGCCTTACACATTGTTTGGTACCATCATCGTGCATTAAATCACTTGTCCGACCACTTTGACCACTACACCATCACTAAACTTTTAAAACACTCTTTAGTTACCAAAACGGTTTTAAACCGAGTTTTTTCCGATCAAAGTTGCTACACTTACGTCGGTCACTCGCCATAACCAAACATGTAAGTATGAGGGTGTAAAAATCCTCTTTTATTATGTTTTCATTTGTTTCATGACTTTAACATGCTAAAACATGCATAACATGAACCAAAACATGGGATAAACGAGCCAAAACCGATTTTTGGTCTAAGGCAGA
Source organism: Silene latifolia (assembly GCF_048544455.1). NCBI lineage: Eukaryota > Viridiplantae > Streptophyta > Magnoliopsida > Caryophyllales > Caryophyllaceae > Silene > Silene latifolia. The sequence continues at coordinate 12,129,830 of NC_133538.1, read as the reverse complement.
AGCCCCTTAGGTCACCAAATGGCTCTCGCCTAAATGGGGTGCCCAGACCAGAGATCAACCGTGTTTGTTCTCGTCATTTCCCTCAACCCATTTTTCATTTTTGTAATCGGTTTTTACCATTTCAAGTATTTTCGAAACCTTTTTGTTTCACTTCACATGTTTTAACCATAAAGCATTTTTCACCCTTGGTTCTTCATACCATGACGGTTAAATCCGTGTTTCGGTGATAATATTTGGTTAATGACATTTAAAAGGTATTTTAAAGCCTTTTATTTAATTTCTTCACATTTTTCAAACAAACATATTAGTCACCAACACAAAATCATCCTTGGTTCTACATACCATGCCGGATTTTAACCCGGGTACGATGACGAGTATCGACTAATTACATTCAAAATGGACTTAAAACAATTAGTCCATAATTATTTTTCAAAACTATTCATGTCAAGCTTGTCAAACCGAACCCGACACCGAATATTATCAAATAATGATGATTATTCGAGTCTAGTTCTTCAAATCAACAAATGCGGTCTAAACGACCCTTTAAAAATCAAACCGGGTTCAAATACCCATTTTTAACACGTTTTATAAAGTTTTCTAAATAGTCAGAACACGGTATACAACCGTTGGCTAACCCGCGCCTCAAGCAGGTATTTTCTTTCTCATTTTCAAAACCAGAGGGAGGCCCCTTACACCGCCGGCTGGCTCGCGCCTCTTATAGCCGTCTTGTACAGGGCCTGTTCCCTTCCTGCATTAGTCCAGGACGATCTCGACTCTGGTTGACCCGGATATAGGACGGATCAGATGACTATTCAAACCATATTTGCAAAATGCCTTACTAAGACAAATGGATCATGTTATGCACCCTAAACCTAATACGGTAAATGGATGTTTAATTTCCGTCTTGCATGCAAATCAATCATTAATCCAACTCGACATCGTATACTTGATACGTGGATTAAATCAACCGACTTAGAAAGCTTTCACATGTTAGGGTTAAATCATTGGATGTGCATTCATGCATTTAAACCGTTTTATCAACTTTTGCATTCAACCAACCAAGATCGATCAGTAGAGGCCACTAAACGCGGGCGGGATTGGATGTCTGATTAAAGGGCTTCCCAATACGTACCTTCACCTCTTACTCAGAAACTTTGGATAGTGGATGACCTTATCCAGGGCGTTCGAGAGTCATTCTAGAGATAGGATGCTAAAGAGGGACGATTTCCTTATCTTTAGTACCTATGTCAAAACGCTGCTTTGTGCTTCGATTTGACCGAGTTATAAAGTGGAATTCGAATGGGTTCCAGGCATCCCACAAATGCTTGGTGGCGACTCCGAACATCTCTAATCGTTTCGAGAACCTTACCGAGACGAAACCGACCGATCTAAAACGATCCGGTCGAAGGCATCTTTACGACGCCGAGCGTGGTTTTCAAAAGACCGCTGCATGCCCACAGATCGACTGGACTTGCAGGTGGCCCGCGACTACAGACCGGTAGGCAGCCCGAATCCGCTGACAGAGACGTGGCCCATGACTACAGGTAGCTGAGGTGGAAAATCGTAGTGGAAAGTTAGGCAGTCCGGAGATTTTGCAAACTACGGGTGTGCATGAACAAATTTGTGCCATACCTGAGCAGGAGGTAGTTTGTGGTAGATGCGGTACGGAGGGTCATGACCCTATTACTTGTATGGCAGATGTAGAGCGCGTCCGTGCCTATCAAAAATTCAAGCAAAGAGTTCCATTCTCTAAGCTATATGAAGATTTGACAACAACAAGTACCTCTAGCCTTTCTAAACCAATGCCACAACCAATTGATTCATCCTCTACAAATGGAGAGCTCACAGAACTAAAGTCCCTAGTGTTAAACTTAACGCTTTAGTTCGGAAAGAAGTCCGACAAGAATGAAAACTCTATAGAGGAGTTGCAAGATTAAGTTGCGCGTCTTTCATTCGCGCAAAGTCAAGTGAATCAATCACCTCCATGTGACCTGGTCAATGCCATGAATCTCCGAAGCGGTCTTACTTATGATGGACCAAAAATGCCGGAAGACGGGCTTGTGACAGCTGATGAGACCCCGAATATTGATTTTGAGGATGACCATGCTGAACATCATCCTACAGCTCGATCGAGTGATATCTTAACTCGATCGAGTGATTTATCCAACACAGGCCCTTGATCGAACATAATTCCAACCCGATCGAGAAATGCCCCAATTGAAGAATTCGATCGAGGAGATAATTCCTCCCGATCGAGTAACTTGGCAGAAAATACTGTTCGATCGAGTGATTCTGGGTCTCGATCGAAACATGTTGAAATTGAAGAACTCGATCGAGAGGTGCATACTCCTCGATCGAGTGCTTTTCCTGATGAGACTGTTCGATTGAATGATATTAGTGCTCGATCGAACACCAGTACCAGCGGAGGGTCAACTCCAAAGTCTAATTCCACTACCGTGACATCTTCCCCTGCTGTGGAGGTGCCACGTTCTGAGAAAGGTAAAGAGAATGTCGCGAGCCCGCTTATTTCTACCAGGGTTCCTTATCTAGGACGTCTGAAGGATGCTAAGGTCGAGCGACAGTATGGTAAGTTTGTGGACGTTGTCAAGAATCTCCAGGTAACCGTCCCTTTTACTAAACTTATTACCCAGGTACCTAGCTACTTACGCTAAATTTATGAAAGACATTGTGACGCGTAAGAGAGAGATTAGTGAATTCGAGACACTTGTATTTATGGAAGAGTCTAGTAATTTACTTCTTAACAAAGCTCCACCGAAAATGAAAGACCCGGGTAGTTTCTCTATTACCTTTACTATAAGGAATGAAGTGATAGACAAGGCCCTTTGTGATTTAGGAGCCATTGTCAGTGTCATTCCTTTTTCTGCCTGCAAGAAGCTTAATATGGGTCACCTTAAAAGGACTAACATGACATTACAGATAGCTGATAGATTTGTAAGACGACCCTTGGGTAGCTTAGAGGACGTTGTTTTGTTACCTATTCTTCCCTTTAATCTTTTTTGTTGTTTCTTTCTTTCATATCTTTCCTATGTCGAATTTTTGCAGTTTATGTATCGTTGTTGCTTGTTCAATGATTATGCATAGCTAATTCTCCCTTGCTAAGACATAGGGGAGCCATGAGTTTAAGGAAATTATGAAATAAGTAATTAGGTTTGATGCAAAATTGATCTATGTTGTTAATCGTCACATATAACTGTTCTTTTCTATTTGAGTCGACGCAAATAGGTAATTAATCACGGTACACCTTGACCTAGATCTGAAGATTCGAAAAGTTAAGACCTGTAACGAACATTAGGGCACTCTAGTGAGGGCGAAAGCTAAGATAATAGTGTTTTAGGGCGGATTGAGACCGGAAGGAGATATCCATTGCCTTGTAGATTAAATTTGCATTGACCTGAGACCTTAGATTACATTTCTTGAGAATCATGGTGAACCGACTGTCTTAGTTGTTTTATCCGTACTTGTTTATCTTCAACTCTCTTGCTCTCTTTCTCTCCTTTGACCTTATTAGATTACAATAAATGATTAAAAATCCCCACGAACTGGTTACCTTGACGGACTTAGTTGAGCTGACATTTTCCCATCTCCCTGTGGAGATCGACCCTACTTACCACTGACTTCTGTTAGTAGTAATAGGTAATTATTTTTGTTACCTGACGACGGTATCAATTATGTTGGAGACCTAATTTGAATTAACTCGGGTTACTTATGATTAAACCTCCCCAAACAGAAACAAACACTATTACTTGTGAAAAAAAAGGAGGTTTGGTCATGAGTGACCATGCATGAATGCAAAATGTATTATCTAAATGCAACTAACTACATGAGCTATCTATATTATACTAAGGGGTTGTTTGGTTTACTATGGGAAGATGATGTTCCTAGGAAGTTAAGTTCATGTGAATTTGTAATTCATGTGAATTGTAAAAATGTTGTTTGGTTGTCATGTGGGAAATGAATTCATGTGGGAAGTTGCACTTACCAAGGGGGGGCTAGGTAAGCAACTTCCTACATTATGGAGGAATTGATGTTCCTTGGGAAGTTCTAATTCCTATGAAATGGGCAACCAAACAACATCATATTTAAGCAATTCATGGGAATTTCTACTTCTCATGATTTAAGAGGGTAACCAAACAACCCCTAAATGTGATGAGCTAACTAAACTATTATGATGCATGATATCACCTTAGATGAGAGCTAATTTAAATTAACTCCTAATCAACTACATGGGAATGATGGTCATTCAATTTTCTTATTTGATTTTTCTCCATGGGAGCAAAAATAAACACCTTGATAAGGCTAAGGTGCACACCTCCCGTGAAACCGCGACAAAAAATCAATAAAGAGTCCAACAAGACACTTGAATGTCATTATTCATGGTATGAAAAATCTTTGACTTCCCTAAACCGAACAAGGCACACCCTCAAAATTGAGGTTCATCCTTAACAACCCAAGGAGGAGTTAAGACAAAAACACTAAATGCATATAAGGATTAAAGACATGGGTTAAAATATCTTACAAATGGTGGTTTGAGGGAGTTCTCCACCAAACTCATGTCTTGGTTTCTCTAATGACATAATCCATACCACTCAAATCATGTAGCAACCGATCAAAGGCTTGAGCATAAGCCTCAAACAAGCAAATATAAAACCATGACCATTTGAGCATAAAGAACACCCACTTACTCATCCAACGATCTTTGCGAAAGGTCTTCCTACCCATCTTGGCACTATCTCTTGGGCCTTCTTGATGGCTTGAACCTTTCATCTTGCAATGTTATTTTAAGAATGGGAGATGGAGTGGTCAACTTCTCAACATTGAGGTCATTCATGATTTCACTCTTGTCAATTCCTTCTTGACCCTCTATAGAACTCGAACCATTACCGAAGAAGAGAGCTTCTATTTCTTCCAAAATATGGTCAAAGTTACCAACATCATTGTTTTCCTTACGGCTTCTCAACTCTCCAAAGATGGCAAGTTCAAATTCATCAACCTCCACTTCCTAAGGTTTGCCTTCTTCCTCACAAGTGTCAATGGCACACACTTGTTCCACACGAGCTATAGAAGAAGAGTGTGGTAGGAGATCTTCCTCATCATCTTATGTATTCCAAATAGGATGGGTAAGGATAGTGAATGTAAGTTGGATTCAAGACGAAACTTGGGCACCATAGTCATTTCACAACTATCCCCACACTTGTCTTTATCATCACTATCCTTTTCAATTCTATCCTTCTTCCAATGAGGATCTTCGTCGAAGGTGCTTAGATCACAAGAAATACCGAGGGCCTCACAGGGAGTTTCCCACTCATTCTCCCTTGAAGTGAACTCTTGAAAAGGGGAGAGCTCATTCACATCGACTACCACACCATATTCAATTATAATTCATCATCTATACTTGGTTCACAACCAATCATGCATTCCCCCACCTTCATCATCACTTTCCTCTTCTTCACCATTGAGCTTTTAGGAGGCTTCCATTTGGGCAATTTGATTGCCAACTCCTCACCATGGATGATAATTTTTTTGACGACATTGTCCCTAGCTTGGCTCTCTTCTAATATTTGCATGAAGAAGTTTTGTTTGTCTCTTAGCATTTGGAGAACCACATTTTGAATGTTAAAGTTATGCTCATTTTCTTATTGTGGGTAGATGGGAAATCGGTTGTGTTTTGGTTGTTGATTGTAGGTGGCATTTGGCATTGGTTGTAAAGGGGGTTTTGGGAGGGTGGTTCTTGTGGAATTTGGATGTGAGAGATTTTGTATGAGAAGTTTCTGGGGGTGATTTGGGCTTTCATTGTAGAAGTTGTAGGATATGGGTGTGTTTTCTTACTCAACCGACCCTCTCCATTCATACAAGTCATACCCATTTGCTCCACTTTGCTCAAACCCTTCTTGTGCCATCATCATTGCTAAGAGAAGGGAACAACTACAAACAAGGAAACTACAAGAAAACTATAATACCCCATATTTTAAGGCATGGTTAATGGTTAGTCAGATGGTGGAAATGTTAAAATGTGTTTTCAAAAGGTATTTAATAAATTATAGTAATTAGAGAATTATATTGTGAGATGTAAATAAAATAATAAAATAATAGTGAGTCGGGAGTTACGAGTTGGGCGTGTGATTCTCGTGTAAGGCTAAAGTAATTGGTTAATATGACAATACTAATAAGTAATAAGATAATAATACTACAATAATAATAATAATCATAATAGTATTTACATATTATAATTAGGAAGTTTCCTTCCACCTACCTTATTACTTTTATAAAAGTAAGGAGAGACCCATCAATAAACCTTATTCACTCATAAAATTCACAAACACAATAACTCACCAATACGAGAGAGAGAGAGAGAGAGAGAGAGAGAGAGAGAGAGAGAGAGAGAGAGAGAGAGAGAGAGAGAGAGAGAAGGAGATCTAAAAGGGGAGAAAATAAAGGAGATTCATCTTGTATTATCACCTCAAAGTAAGAAACCGTCTCATAATATAACTCATTCTTTATTATCTCTGGTAGGCTTGTCGCACACCTAACAAAGATACCCTAAACTCGACTAACAAATGAATGTAGTAAGGTAAGGGTCATACAAAAGGAGACGGGAATTGCGCTAAGAAATTGCTATGAATAGAAATCTATCAAGGTCGATTCAATTGGTTTGTTGGTTGGGTTTGATAATTTGAAAATAAATGATGTAAATATAATATGATAAAGAAGTCTAGGGGAGTCGGATCACACATGCAAGTACGTAAATGTTCATGCCAAAGCGAGGAATTCTTAATAACAAAAATTGTTTAGGTCTCTTGACAACCACCTCTCGGCCTTATTGGCAACCATAGATCGGGTCCTAGAAAACTCTCGTTATGACTAGGTCGTTCTACTAACACATGATTAGTCTAATCTAATTCCGTACCTCTCGACTTATAGAATGAATTAAGAAACTTAATCAATGATTTATGGCCACTAAATAAAGATAAATCAAAACGATGCAAATATGTGATAGAAACAATTTATTGATATCATAGCATCCTAATTCTAACAATTACACGAACTATTTATGCATTGCTTCCCTAATCCCTAAACAAATGTAATACTCACTCATGATGGAAGTATAACTAATAACAATGTATGAAATGATAAACATGTTAATAATGAAATTATCACTAAATGAAATATTATAATTTATTAATAAACTAAATAGAAATAACATATGAATTAGTGAAATGCTAAAGATGAGAAATGTAGTATAAAATGCTAATGACTAAAGTGTAAATTATAAGACAACGATAATGGAAAATGCAAAAACAAAATAAACTAGAATCGAAATTATGGAAACGAAGAACTTGGAACTTGAATGAGGAGAATACAAAATGAAACCCATATAACTTGATTAAGAACTTTTATTATTAAGAACCAAATGCTTAAAGTAAATTTTTTAACAAAAGGGAAATTCTTTACAATATGTAAACTAATATGAAACTTAAAAGAATTTTTGTGTTGCTAAGAGTATATTAGAGTGTAAAAGATGGTAAAAGAGATGTAAAAGAGATATCCTATAATGATGGATTAAGGCCCCTATTTATAGTAAAATAGGGGCAAAAAGTAAACAATCAAGATCAAGGCAGCCCCGATTGGGGCTTGGCCACCCCGATCAGGATCATAGGTATCGGATTAATTCTCTTAAATCTTGATTAATTGCTCCAAGGGATCCAAAGTTCATGTTTAATGCCTGTTAATACACCCGGTTAATTGCACATTTGGGCATCCTAAGAACATCTCTAAGCTTGACTTTTCCATTTGCTTGACTTAGACTTTTGCTTGGGCCAAATTCATTTATTCATTTATTCATCAATTCAAGCTCCATGCTTCTTACTCGGGCTTGGAAATTACCAAAACAGCCTTCCGCGGTCATGCTTAATCTTTTAGCTTCGTGAACTCGTGTGCTTGCTACGTTGACGGGTGTGGACAAGGCCCTCGGGAACTGCGTCCGCGGGATCCACACCTGACATAATCGACTCGAGGTTCTTTCGAATCGAATTAAGACAAATTAGAGTCGCCACCAAGTTTTTTGGGAACTTGGAACCGTTCAAGTCAACTTTACACCTTTCATCGAAAAGCATAAAGTCAATCGACTACGAGTGATTAAAGATAAAGACTTGTACCCTATATCACTCGATTTGAATGACTCTCGTAATCCAATGGTATTTAGACGGATCCACAAACCATAGATCTTGAGTAAGGGGTGAGGGTACGTGTTGGGAAGCCCATAAGGACACCCAACCCCGCCCGTCGATAACGGCCTCTACTAAGTCAAGTGTCGGATTTCAAACAAGGTCATAGCTACTACGATGTATGATATGCAAACGTTGTTTTAACCCTATCATGTGACAACAATTTCTATGTCGTTTTAGATGCAACTAAACTAACTTTGTCAAAGTTGTAATTTAGCATGTGGGTTGATTGAGCTAGCAACATTCAAACGAAACAAACAAGGCTTGAAGGGGAATGGGGGAGCCGTTGGGATCTACCTATTACAAACCAGGCATTTCATGCCGACGCAACAACAAATTAAAGATACAACTCGATCTAAATATAATTGCTACATACAACGCAATACATGACACCACACACGGCCGTTTGGCCTAGAAAACCGTGCACATGAGGGGTGGCCCACGGCTCACATGACCCACGGCCTTGGGTCACTCCTCGTAATGCGTGCTCGCGCTTAATCTCATCGAATTAGACATAGGGCTACGCACCAAAGCATGCATTAGCATAAACCGGGCCATGTTGCTTTAGACAACATGCGGTTTACTACGCTCCTACAAGCATTGGGGAACAACCGTCTAACCAAACAAGACCAAGGTTTTTGAAGAGGTTTTGACTCAAAAGAAGAAAACTAACTCGAAAATTACAACTCGATAAACCAACGATAAATTACAAACAATAAAACAACGAGAAAACAAACGGTATAAAAACAAAACGAGAAAGGTAAAGAAAACGGCCACCTCACGGCCCAAACCAACGGCCACCCTCACGGCCAAGACAAGGCCAACCTAGTCCCTAAGTTAGGTTCATTGGTTAGATCGAATGTTTGCGAAAAGGGATAGGAAACAAGTTAGAAAACGAGTTAGAAACAAAGTTGATTGATTGTCGCGCAAAGTGTGTTTCACACGGCCTAAAGGGTCCAATTAGGTCAGATATCATAAGATTAACGCTTACTCGTCGAGTGTTAATAATAAGGTGCTAATCACGCACTCTTATACTAGCGAGAAATTAGGTGAAAGAGAGAGATGCGTTCAATTATTTACAGAATTGTTAGTTGATTTTTAAAGCTATGTCGATGTACCCTAAAGTGTCTAATTAGGTTATTAAATTGATCTAATGTCATCTAAATAAGTCATATGTTAACAATCAGAGGTCGTACTAACATGCAACGGGTCCTAGGGTATGTCGATTTGGCCGAAACAACAAGGGGGTCGAAAGCGACGAAAGTTAGACAACTCGTTTTATTTATGCCCTACCTTGAACACGAGGATATGTAAATGAGACGGGGGTGTACGACCGACTGATGTAGCGGTTTCTTTTCCCATCTCAAGTCAACGCGGGTGTTCATGGTAGTACTTTAACTCATACTCGGACTAACTAGTTTCATAGTTAATTTAAAACAATCGATAAACAAACGAAAAAACAAGCAAAAAAAGACAATAAAAAACGAGCATAAAACAAACGAAATAAAAGGAAGAAGAGGAGGATTTGATGCACCCTCAACCTACATGTATCGTTGACACCGTCTTGGGTCGTAATCGATGGTAGATTTTATCTCGAGAGGCCGTCGTCGACGAAGAATAAAGCAAACACGCGTTTTGGAAACTTTCTGGACAGCGATTTTCAAACGATGATATCTCCCTCGTTTCACGACGAAAATTTGATTTAAAAGATGTTTTGGAAACTAGAAAGAGAGGAGAACAGGGATCTTAAAGCAACCCCTGCTCGTTTTGGGTTATTGGGCACGAAAAACGAGCGCAAACAGAACTGGACAGACAAGAAGAAACCGCGAAAACAGAGTGTTATTTCACTCTGTTTTTCGAGGGATTTCGTGTACTCTCAAGGGCAATTTGGCTCGTAAATCTTTGTCTAATGTGTAGATGGATGTTATGTGGTTAATTAGGAACAAGAAACTCGAGGTTTTATGAAGGTTCGATGGAGGAACGAAAGGGTTTTTGAAGAGGACACACAAACAGTTCAGTTTGTGTGTCGGTTTTGTTTAGGGTTATTGATTGTCGCGCAAAGTGTGTTTCACACGGCCTAAAGGGTCCAATTAGGTCAGATATCATAAGATTAACGCTTACTCGTCGAGTGTTAATAAGAAGGTGCTAATCACGCACTCTTATACTAGCGAGAAATTAGGTGAAAGAGAGAGATGCGTTCAATTATTTACAGAATTGTTAGTTGATTTTTAAAGCTATGTCGATGTACCCTAAAGTGTCTAATTAGGTTATTAAATTGATCTAATGTCATCTAAATAAGTCATATGTTAACAATCAGAGGTCGTACTAACATGCAACTGGTCCTAGGGTATGTCGATTTGGCCGAAACAACAAGGGGGTCGAAAGCGACGAAAGTTAGACAACTCTTTTTATTTATGCCCTACCTTGAACACGAGGATATGTAAATGAGACGGGGGTGTACGACCGACTGATGTAGCGGTTTCTTTTCCCATCTCAAGTCAACGCGGGTGTTCATGGTGGTACTTTAACTCATACTCGGACTAACTAGTTTCATAGTTAATTTAAAACAATCGATAAACAAACGAAAAAACAAGCAAAAAAAGACAATAAAAAACGAGCATAAAACAAACGAAATAAAAGGGAGAAGAGGAGGATTTGATGCACCCTCAACCTACATGTATCGTTGACACCGTCTTGGGTCGTAATCGATGGTAGATTTTATCTCGAGAGGCCGTCGTCGACGAAGAATAAAGCAAACACGCGTTTTGGAAACTTTCTGGACAGCGATTTTCAAACGATGATATCTCCCTCGTTTCACGACGAAAATTTGATTTAAAAGATGTTTTGGAAACTAGAAAGAGAGGAGAACAGGGATCTTAAAGCAACCCCTGCTCATTTTGGGTTATTGGGCACGAAAAACGAGCGCAAACAGAACTGGACAGACAAGAAGAAACCGCGAAAACAGAGTGTTATTTCACTCTGTTTTTCGAGGGATTTCGTGTACTCTCAAGGGCAATTTGGCTCGTAAATCTTTGTCTAATGTGTAGATGGATGTTATGTGGTTAATTAGGAACAAGAAACTCGAGTTTTTATGAAGGTTTGATGGAGGAACGAAAGGGTTTTCGAAGAGGACACACAAACAGTTCAGTTTGTGTGTCGGTTTTGTTTAGGGTTTTTGAAGGATGTTTAGGGTTTGTTTCCGAGGTTTAAAGCTTATGGGTGATGGTAGGATGTATGGAGAACTTAGAGGCATGAATGTATGGTGAAGGGGTGGTATTTATAAGGAGTTAAAATAGGTTAAAAGAGAGGGAGAGGCAATCGGGCTTGCTGAACATAGCTGCTGTCCAGCAGCTTTTGGGGGGGTTTCTAGGGTTCGTTTTGGGGGTTTTCTTGGTGATTAAGCTAGGATAATATGGGTAGGATACTAGGGTATGGGTTAGGGTTAATGGGTACGGGTCTTGGTAGTGTTTGGAGCGGGTTTTGGACTCGGGTTTGAGCTGCGAAACAGGGGAGGGGCTGCTTGTATGCGGGCTGTTTGGGGCCTGTTTTGGACGAGAATTTGGGCCGTGGATAGGGGGTTCGAACTGGGGTGGATGGGTAGAGGCTTAGGTTGGTTAGTGTACTCGAAATTCGTGCCAATTCGTAAAGAAAACGGGCTCAAAAACCGAGCTAAAATCGAGCTCAAAAACACATGTTAGAAACGAGTTCTTTTCGATTTTCAAATCGATTTTTCAAATCAATTAACACATTAAAATAAATGATTTTTCAAACCAAATATACTCATAAAATGATTTTTCAAATCAAATATTTATTTTATTTTCAATAAAATAAACTTGGGAAAATAAATTCAAAATAAAATAAAATAAATTGAATTTACCTAAAAAACCATAATTTAAATATCATTTAAATTAATAAAATGAACTCACTAAAAAAACATTAATTTAAATATCATTTAAAATAATAAAATGAATTCACTAAAAAAACATTAATTTAAATATCATTTAAATTAATAGAATACTTCATCGACAACGCCCATTCTACCTCGTAAACGAGCTCCAAATAATGACAATGACAACTAAAGAATACATGTGTCCTATCATCATCGGGTGTTTGTCGGGTTCTCTATAAATTCCAATATCGACGGATACGGGTATCTCTGAGCCCCACTTTGACCGAGGCTTGGACAAGGCGAAAGTCAAAGTATACCCCAGGTCCCTTTCGACCTGAGGATTCTTCGGGTCGTTTATAGTCCATTAGACTTGCGTATATAAGCTCGCCAGCCATAAGAAGAGATCATACCTGAAACTTCGTCGAGGATTGACTCTTGCTTTTGTTGTGTCGAATTATCGTCGTTGGTCATCGACCCATAAATTGCATAAATGGTGGATTGAGCCTTATCCTTAGGCGCCTACGTATCCGTTTCTGACGGAATCAAACCCGCGTCGTAGTTCGGCAACTGCTGACACATGCCCAAAGTTTATCATCTGCTGGCGTTTGTCCAAAATTCATCATCTGCTGACCTTGCCCAAAGCTTATCATCTGCTGGCAGGTGCCCAAATGGGACGGGACTTTCCAAGGAGGTTGCCGCCGCTTTCATCATTTGCTTTCAGCTACGGAATTCTTCCATTTCATACTCTTGTATTGAATTGAATTCTTGGTGGATATCATCCTTTACATCTTGATAATGGTCTCTGAAGCCAACGGCCTCGAGCCCCGATTGTAATGGCTCTAAAGTCGAAGACTTTAGAGCCCCGAGTTGAAGCATATCCTGCTATATTTGAAACATAGAAAATGTACAAGCGATAATCATCACATAAGCACATTTGGATCATCGATCTTGAAATTGGATCATTTGAAATACTAGGTCATCGACCCGAAAATTGAATTTGAAAATTTTGAATGATTGGGTCATCGACCCGAAAATTGAATTTGAAAATTTTGAATGATTGGGTCATCGACCCGAAAATTGAATTTGAAAATTTTGAATGATTGGGTCATCTACCCGAAAATTGAATTTTGAAAATTGTGAATGATTGGGTCATCGACCCGAAAATTGAATTTTGAAAATTGTGAATGATTGGGTCATCGACCCGAAAATTGAATTTGAAAATTTTGAATGATTGGGTCATCGACCCGAAAATTGAATTTGAAAATGTTTAATGATTGGGTCATCGACCCGAAAATTGAATTTTGAATTTTTGAATTTCGAAGGATTGGATCATCGACCCACAAGGATTCCACTACTTGGATCACCTATCCACAATTCGCAAAAAGTTTTTGGAATTTTGAAATTTTGAAATTTTTGAAATCGAACCTTGACGGGTGAGCATGAAATACGACACAGACACTCTGTATGACCCGTAAACAACGTGGGCGTAGCCCGCTACCGTAAAACAAAAAAGGAAAATAAAACCCTAAGTGTGCACGGGTTTTAATTCAATTATTGACCTGTTGGGGCTAGAAATGTAAATTGTTGCGTTCCGGCGCCAAAAGATGGCAAATGGGAATCACAAGGTCGTCGAACTTGGGACGGAGATATCGTATGGCATGGGCGTGCTCCCGAGGGCACATGGGAATCAAGATCACTTGGCATTGACAGGGTGGATTAAACTTACGGAGCAACAACGTTGGCTTCGCCCAGACACTAAACACAGACTGATTTTATGAGAACAGTTGGACATCACACATCACTCTTGTTGGGAACATTCTGTCACTCTTCTCCTCGCCTCCTTTCTTTTCAGCGAGTTTCATCATTTCTTGCCACCGCCTTCTTTCTTTTCAGCGGGCTTTTACTATTTTTCTTCCACGCCTTCTTTCTTTTCAGCGGGTTTTTCATATTTTTCTTCCACGCCTTCTTTCTTTTCAGCGGGTTTTTCATATTTTATGTTCCCAACACAAACCTACATCTATATGACTCGGCATCTTTGCCTAAACCGTTAGATAAAGCTCATTCCGAGACTTGACACTACTCATCTGAACCTATATCCTCATCCTAGCCTACGTCGAGTGCTAAGACTGAGAAGACTCCTAAGACTGACTCACAGGCGACAGGTGCGTGGAAACGGTTGGGTTCAAAGGCACACTCGGGCTCAGCCTTAGAAGGGAGGCTTGGTCCTTGCTTGAGTGTAAAAGATAGGCTGGGCCTCGGGAGGAAATGACGATTCCTCCTAAGAAGCGCGCTAGACAGAACACAACTACCCCTCCCCCACCGGAGCCTCGGTCACGTGACCCAAAAGGCAAAGGGAAAAAGAAGATGTAAGAGCCTTTGACTCCAAATATATTATTTAATACTACTACTTATTATCTGTTGCTAGTTGTTTTCTTCTTTTTTTTTTTGAAGGATGTAATGGGCATCGCCCGACCTTTAATAAGACTTACTATCTATTAACATTCCCAGTTTCTGCATAAAATTTCATTTTATTCAAAGAAGGGTCGGTTGTACTCTTTTAAAGAGCTGCCTACGTATCTGTTATCAACAGAATCAAACCGAGCTCGTAGTTCCACAAAACAAATGCGCTACAATCATCGATTTATAACGCACAAAAAGCAGTGAAGCAAAAGTGCCGCGGCCTAGACTCGCTCACGAGCACTGCAATTCAAAATTTTTATTTTACGACATTGAGAATGAGTTCTACGGATAGTATTTCTTCAGTTGATCCAAATTCGTCGGATTTGCAAAGTCATTTCCATCTAGATCTGTCAGTCTGACTGCGCCTCCCGATAATATTTTCTTTACCAGGTAGGGACCGGCCCAATTCGGCTTGAATTTTCCCCTCGGGTCGATTGGTAGTAAAGCGCGCACAGACTTTAGGACCAAATCCCCATCTTTTATTCCTCGAGGTTTCACCTTTTTGTTAAATGCCCTTTGTATCCTTTTCTGATAGAGTTGAACATGGTGTAACGCATTTAACCGTCGCTCGTCGAGCATGACCAAGGAATCATACTGGCTTGCGACCACGATCGGCTTGAGGACCGACTTTCTAACAGGATCCTTAAAGAGGGTACCTCTAATTCGATAGGCTGAACTGCTTCCATCCCATATGTTAAATAGAACGGAGTTGCTCCGGTGGCTGTGCGAATAGACGTTCGTACCCCCACAAAGGCGAACGGTATCTTTTCCGCCATTCGCGATAATTGTCGGTCATCTTTCGAGAATCACGGTGATTGTCTTGTTAGCGGCTTCTCTTGCCCCATTTGTTTGAGGTCGATAAGGTGACGACTTGTGGTGTTTGATTTTATACTTTTCAAGTATTACTTTAGATTTCACTGGAAGTGAGTGCCATGGTCGCTAATGAGCACATGTGGCACCCCATATCTGCAAATGATTTCATTCTGAATGAACTTTGCTACCTGTTTTGCTTGTAGAACCTTGTACGACTTCACTTCTACCCACTTCGTGAAGTAATCGATGGCGACCAGCATGAAACAATGCCCACCTGTTCCAGATGGGTTGACCTTTCCGATAATGTCGATTCCCCATGTTGAGAAAGGCCATGGTGATGTCAAAGTATATAACAGTGATGGTGGCACATGTTGTATATTTGCGAAGATTTGGCAATTATGGCAATGTTTGACATATTGGCGACAATCTGTCTCCATCGTTGTCCAATAATACCCTAGTCTCATGATTTTACGAACCAGCATATGGGCATTCATGTGTGGGCCACACTCTCCGTCATGGACTTCTTCCATGACTCTTTTCGCAGTTAGTGAGTCTATGCATCGCAGGAGGATATTTTGCGCGGTCTTTTTGTACAATTGTCCGTCATTGGTTCTAACGAACTGAGCGGCTAGCATTCGAATAGCGCGCTTTCCGCGGTTATCCATGTCGGGTGGATACTCTCCTGATTCTTTAAATTTCAGAATAGCATGATACCAAGGTTCGGCCTCGGTTTCTTCGGTGTCTCCGATTACATTAACATAAGCAGGTGACGATCTTCGTTCGACACATATCGGCATAGTATCCATATGATCAGGTATGTTGATCAGAGCTACTAGCCTTGACGATGCATCATCGAATGGTTTTTCGTCTCTGCGGGAGGTGCACGTACTTGACCTCGGCGAACAACTTTTCTAGTTCTTCGATTTTTGCTTGGTACGGAGCCAAGCTATCACTTCGGGTTTTCCACGTCCCGGCCACTTGATTGATCACTAGTGATGAGTCCCCATGTACTACGAGCTTTTTGATGCCTAACTCGAGAGCACTGTGCAAACCGAGTAGGCATGCTTCATATTCAGCCGCGTTATTAGTGACGTTAAAGTCCAACTTGATCGAAATAGGAACATGTTCACCTTCCGGTGAAATGAGTAGAACTCCTATCCCGTATCCCCTATAGTTCGATGCTCCATCGAAATAGAGGTCCCACGTATCATTGTCTATGTGAACGATATCTTCGTCGGGAAACGACCATGTATCCACGGCCTCAGTTTCTTCTATCGGGTTATCTGCCAGGAAGTCTGCAACCGCCCTTCCCTTTATCACTTTCAGCGGTACATATTTCAGGTCGAACTCGGAAAGCATTAAAGTCCATCTTGACACTCTGCCGTTCAGAACTGGCTTTTCAAACAAGTATTTGATAGGGTCCATCTTCGAGTGGATGCAGACACTATGACTGAGCATGTAGTGCCGTAACTTCTTTGTCGCCCATACTAAAGCCAAACATGTCTTTTCGAGTTGAGTATACTTGATTTCATACTCCAAGAACTTTTTACTAATGTAGTAAATCGCTCTTTCCTCTTTATCGACTGTCTGTGCCAGCATTGCCCCCATTGCAGTATCCGTGACTGTAAGATACAACAAAAGGGGTAACCCAGCCGTTGGTGGGCTAAGCACGGGAGGGGAAGATAGTATTTCTTTGATCTTATCGAACGCAGCTTGGCAGTGATCATCCCATACGACGTGTTCCCTGACCTTCAATTTCTTGAAAATTGGCTCGCATATCATCGTTAGCCTTGCCACGAACCGACTTATATATTGGATTCTTCCCAGGAAACCTCGAATTTCCTTCTCGGTTTTCGGGTGAGGCATTTCCATTATGGCCTTTATTTTCGATGGGTCCACCTCGATGCCACGGTGGCTAACGATGTGACCCAACAGTTTGCCGGATGTGACTCCGAATGCGCATTTTTGTGGATTCAACCTCATGTTATACTTGCGCAACCGATCGAAGAATTTGCGTAGTGTGCCAAGGTGGCCATCACGCTCCTTTGACTTGACAATCATGTCATCGACATAAACCTCGACCTCCTTGTGCATCAAATCATGTAGCAATGTTGTCGCGGTCCTCTGGTATGTAGCCCCTGCGTTTATCAACCCAAAAGGCATTCTTTGTGTAGCAATAGGTTCCCCATTGCGTTCTGAACGCAGTCTTATGCATATCTTCTTTTGCCATCTTGATCTGATTATAACCGGCGTATCCATCCATAAAGGATAGTAACGCGTGTTTTGCCGTGTTGTCAACCAGGATGTCGATGTGAGGTAATGGGAAATCGTCCTTTGGACTTGCCTTGTTTAAATCTCGGAAGTCGACACAAACCCGAACTTTGCCATCTTTCTTTGGCACTGGTACGACGTTGGCCACCCAGTCCGAGTATTCTGACACCTTGATAAACCCAGCTTTGAGTTGCTTGTCGATTTCTTCTTTGACCTTCAAAGACCAATCTGTGTGCATTTTGCGTAGTTTCTGCTTGACTGGCTTATACCCCGGCTTGATTGGGATCCTGTGCTCCGCAATTTCCCTATCAATGCCTGGCATGTCTTTGTAGGACCATGCGAAAACATCTTTGAACTCGTGCAACAAATCAATGAACCCCTGTCTTTCGGTGGGACTTAAAGTAGTTCCTATTTTAAGCTCCTGTGGTTCTAAGGTTGTACCCACATTGATGGTTTCGGTATCTTCGATGATCGAAGTTTTCTGTTCGTACTCTTCCAATCCTTTTATCAGCTACAGAGGTGGTTCCACTTCTTCTTCTTCTTCTTCTTCTTCTTCGACCAACTGTTCATCCTCGACCTCAGTCTCAATGTCATTATTAAAACAATCATTTTCAAAAATTGAATTGCAATGTAAGTAAGACGAGTCGTAAGCAAACTGGTTCATATTATTATTGATTTGAAATTGCGCGAAATGCGCTAACATTTGAGCAAACTGATCAGAGCTCAGTGGCGAGATAGGGGTATTCGGGACAGGCCCCGGAATACCACCATTAGGAAAAGGTGCATAGGAAGGGAAAGCTAGGGGAGGGGTATTTTCAACACCTGACTCCTTAGACTCAATCTTAGGACCTAACTCAGACTCAGACTCAGACTCCGACTCAGACTCAGAATCGGTAACATCATCCGGCTTGAACATCTCTCCTTCTCCCGTTGTCAACTTGAAAAGAAGTCCTTTGTTGTCAGTCCACTTGATTGTTTTCCGCCATCCCGTGTTGGTCCTAAGAGGATCCACATCGGTGATGAGGGTAGATGGGTCGAACCGCTCGCTTCTCAGGATCATGCTTACCAAATCTTCGTTTGGTACTGGTGACTTTTTCTCTTCACCGAAAAGGAGACCCATGGCTTTCTCGTCATCCATTGGATCCGGTTTGGTTTCTGTTGGCATCACGGTCGAGAATGTCTTGGGGATGTAGTAGCGAGTCTTGGAATACTTCGATTCCGGGACCATAAGGTTCTTCTTTGGGTCAAAGATAGGTTTGGGGAAGTCCATGCAAGGGAGTTCTTCCCGACTTTCACGAAGTGACCATTGAGAGTTAGGTGATACGGTCCCATTTTAATATCTCGATCTTCGATCGTTCTTCCCCTCTTTTCCCGTAGATCTTTCTCAGTGGGCTCATATCCAAGCCCGAAGGTTACTCCTTTGGCTACGGGTGGTTTCAACTCGAAAGCCTCCTCCTTTCTAGGATATAATGAGAAACCGAAGTATTTCCCAGTTTTGAGAATCACCTCGCAGACATGACTTCCCGTATATAGATCCATATTTTCGGAGTTCAGCTCGATCATGTTGGCAATCTCGAAACCACATGCGTCATTGGTAGCTTCGACCCTTACGCCGGAAGTAATGTCTCCTCCCGCTACGATGGTGGCGTGGCGTCAATGGTGACGGTTTTACCATTGAGTGGGACCTTGATTTTTCGATGCAGCGTTGATGTTACGGCCCTTGTAGCGTGGATCCAAGGTCTCCCCAACAATAAGTTGAAGGATGAGCAAATGTCAATCACTTGGCAACTCACTTTCTTTTCCACTTGCCCGATCAGTACTACTAGGTCGACAAGTCCACTCACTCGACGCACAGTGCCATCGAATGCCCGGACTGTCTGTGTAGTGGGGATGAAGTCATTCTTCTCCAAGCCCAGAATGTGCGCCGTTTTCAGAGGGAGTACGTTGACGGCCGATCCGTCGTCAACCAAGGTCATGGGGATATGCTTGTTGAGACACACGGTAGCAATATAGAGGGCCAGGTTATGTCGAGGCCCGAACGGTGGCAGATTTTCGTCGGAGAATGTCACAGCATTGGTAATCTGAGGCCGATTCTGGGCGATGTGAGTGACCATGTCCGCAGGAGTAGTATTTGACGACACGGTCATGTTCATCAAAGCCTGTAACAAAGCTTGACGATGTTCGAAAGAGCTCAGGATAAGTTGCCAGATAGATACGTCGGCCTTAGTCTTTTGGAGTTGCTTGATGAGGGAAGCCTCGGAGGTCGACCCTTCACCAAGAACTTCGACCACTGCCGGCTCCTTTTGAGGTGCCTTACTCGGGATATCCTTAGCTTTCTCCACACGATATGGGCGCCCGGATCTAGTCAAATGGTTTGACTCTAGGGCGTCTTGCCTCACCTTTAAGATTTCTTCTTGGGTGTGAGGAATTGTCGCACCTTTGACGAGGTAAACATCATCCTCGTCATCAGCCCAAACGCCATTGATTTCATTGCCGCTTCGGAGTATATAGGGAGTACAATCGACAACAAAATCCCCGAATGTGATCTCGTTTCTCGAGTTTGGTAGGAATTCGGAGCAATCTACGAATATTCTTCCGACGAAAACCCCTTTTAGGCGACATGGTCAAATCAAGTGAGAGTAATCGACACTATCTTCGGTAGAGACAAAGTTAGTGTAGTCGCCAAATGGATTGGTGACGTTGTTGGGCTTTATGGCCGGGATTGGGAGCGTTCCGTTCTCAATCATATCTTTAATTTCGTGCTTTAGTCTAAAGCACCTTTCAGTATCGTGTCCCTTCCCTTGATGAAAGGCACAGTAGGCATTTGGTTTATACCATTTGCCTTGTTGATCAGCAGGAGGGTCCGGAGTTGGACCAATGGGCTTCAACTTTCCTTGGGCCATGAGCCTTTGGAGAACATAGGCGTAAGTGCACCCGATATCGGTGAATACCCTCGGAGCTTGGCGCGGAGGCCTTTTTGACTGTCCATCTAAGAGATTGACAGTTTCAACAAAGTGAGCCGCTGCGGGCGCTTTTGCTTTAGATGACGAAGCCCCTTGGTATCCCTTTGGCTTTTCAGCTTCAGCAATTCGGACATCGTCCTCTACCTTTATCCCGATCCTTATCAATTCTTTGAAAGAACCAAAATTTTGGTATTTCAGAGCATTACGGTAAACAGGTCGTAAATTCTTCACGAACTTATCTACCATTTCAACTTCATCAGGCTTCTTAGCCAACTTCACGCTTTCAGCGCGCCATCTTGCGAGGAACTCAGTAAAGCCCTCTTTCTCCTTTTGTGTCATAACCTCCAAAGTTCTTATGTTGGTTTGAATCTCAACATTGTCAGCATAGTGCTTACGTAACTCCACCGTAATAACTTCGAAAGTGGGGAAGTTCTTAAGGTCAAGATTGTAGAACCACGCCTTCGGGTGTTCTCCCGCAGATTGGGCAAAAATTTTAGAGAGCATATCGGCAGGTACTCCCTTGTGCTAAGTACCCTTTATAGGCCTTAACATGGTGGACCGGATCTTCAGTGCCCTTGAACTTTGGGATGTCAGTGAGTACCATGTTCGTGGGCAACTTGTCCTGAACTGGGGCATAGGCCCTAGCATTCTCATAGTGAATGTTCTTCCCCTGGGAGAGCTTCAAACGGTCCTCGATGAACTTGAACCGTTTCTCCAAATCAGTCAGAGGTGGGGTAGATGAAGAGGAATCTTCAACCAACGTAGACTCGATCACATCCATTCGGGTCATCATGAGGTTCACGGCCTCCGTGAGCTTGTTGATAGCATCTTCCATTGCTTGACGTCGGGTTTTTGGCGGCCTTTCTACAAGAAAACCCCGTACTGAGTCAATATTTAAAGTAAGAGCCCCTGCACACTTAAGGACACGACCCCAACTTGACTCAAACAAAGACTCGACTTGAGATCGATTAAACAAGGGTTCGACTCACGGTTTGAATTAGACCTTGGTTCATTTTAGACTCGACAAAACGACATGACTCAAACTGTCATAACTCGATTCTAAACTGGACTTGGTGTGACTAAACCCGTGATTGGACCAACATAGCCCATGGGTTCGAGCAAAACGTCCATAAGGGCCTAGCTTGGACGTTTTTTGTGGACTATCCTAGACCAAAGAGTCGACCAACATGACTCAAAGCCCAAGAGGTGAGCTTGGGTGACCCAACAAGGTCGTGTTCTAGACTCTTGGAATGAAAAAAAACGTCTAGCCTAACATGGCCAGGACCCGGACACGACTCTACGCATTTCATGCTTGGTTGAGGTTCGAGAAGCATTTTGGATCGGATTTGGAAAAAACGAAGGATTGATTTGAAAATGAGATTTGAAATGGGCAGCATGCCGGCTATAAAAGCTCATTTTTGGGCCGAAATTTCTAGTCCTATTTGGGCAAAGCATTCGCGTTTTTAAAACCATGCTATTTTGAAAGTAAGTCGTTCAAAAGTTCGGTTTTGAAAAGGACATGGGAATTTTCGAAAAACAACTCGGGAAAACACATTGCACATTGTCATTCTCATGTTATAAAGATGTATGCTCCTAGACATCTCTAAGTCTCGGCAAGTCTTCTACTAGAAGGTCTATGCCCTCCATCCTTTTGCGGTCTTATACAGTAAGGTGTCTTAAGGTAAAGTACCTAGAAGATCGTCCCCACCATCAAGAACCACGCGAGGCGAAGTGGAAGCGAGCAATGTGCAGCTTCCTGGCATAGTGGGACGTCGCCCCCCACGCATCACGAAGAAACGCTGAGACGGCCCGGGCAAGTCCTTAAGGGTTTATGCATGAATCGTAGCACTATGAGTAATGTTTTACTTTCCAACACTTTCTTTTCAAGTTTCACCTCGGAGGAAAAGACCCTAGAAACACAGTGTAACTAGTCCTCTTTTCCCCAGCGGAGGCGCCAAACTGTGGACAAGGCCCTCGGGAACTGCATCCGCGGGATCCACACCTGACATAATCGACTCGAGGTTCTTTCGAATCCAATTAAGACAAATTAGAGTCGCCACCAAGTTTTTTGGGAACTTGGAACCGTTCAAGTCAACTTTACACCTTTCATCGAAAAGCATAAAGCCAATCGACTACGAGTGATTAAAGATAAAGACTTGTACCCTATATCACTCGATTTGAATGACTCTCGTAATCCAATGGTATTTAGACGGATCCACAAACCATAGATCTTGAGTAAGGGGTGAGGGTACGTGTTGGGAAGGCCATAAGGACACCCAACCCCGCCCGTCGATAACGGCCTCTACTAAGTCAAGTGTCGGATTTCAAACAAGGTCATAGCTACTACGATGTATGATATGCAAACGTTGTTTTAACCCTATCATGTGACAACAATTTCTATGTCGTTTTAGATGCAACTAAACTAACTTTGTCAAAGTTGTAGTTTAGCATGTGGGTTGATTGAGCTAGCAACATTCAAACGAAACAAACAAGGCTTGAAGGGGAATGGGGGAGCCGTTGGGATCTACCTATTACAAACCAGGCATTTCATGCCGACGCAACAACAAATTAAAGATACAACTCGATCTAAATACAATTGCTACATACAACGCAATACATGACACCACACACGGCCGTTTGGCCTAGAAAACCGTGCACATGAGGGGTGGCCCACGGCTCACATGACCCACGGCCTTGGGTCACTCCTCGTAATGCGTGCTCGCGCTTAATCTCATCGAATTAGACATAGGGCTACGCACCAAAGCATGCATTAGCATAAACCGGGCCATGTTGATTTAGACAACATGTGGTTTACTACGCTCCTACAAGCATTGGGGAACAACCGTCTAACCAAACAAGACCAAGGTTTTTGAAGAGGTTTTGACTCAAAAGAAGAAAACTAACTCGAAAATTACAACTCGATAAACCAACGATAAATTACAAACAATGAAACAACGAGAAAACAAACGGTATAAAAACAAAACGAGAAAGGTAAAGAAAACGGCCACCTCACGGCCCAAACCAACGGCCACCCTCACGGCCAAGACAAGGCCAACCTAGTCCCTAAGTTAGGTTCATTGGTTAGATCGAATGTTTGCGAAAAGGGATAGGAAACAAGTTAGAAAACGAGTTAGAAACAAAGTTGATTGATTGTCGCGCAAAGTGTGTTTCACACGGCCTAAAGGGTCCAATTAGGTCAGATATCATAAGATTAACGCTTACTCGTCGAGTGTTAATAAGAAGGTGCTAATCACGCACTCTTATACTAGCGAGAAATTAGGTGAAAGAGAGAGATGCGTTCAATTATTTACAGAATTGTTAGTTGATTTTTAAAGCTATGTCGATGTACCCTAAAGTGTCTAATTAGGTTATTAAATTGATCTAATGTCATCTAAATAAGTCATATGTTAACAATCAGAGGTCGTACTAACATGCAACGGGTCCTAAGGTATGTCGATTTGGCCGAAACAACAAGGGGGTCGAAAGCGACGAAAGTTAGACAACTCGTTTTATTTATGCCCTACCTTGAACACGAGGATATGTAAATGAGACGGGGGTGTACGACCGACTGATGTAGCGGTTTCTTTTCCCATCTCAAGTCAACGCGGGTGTTCATGGTGGTACTTTAACTCATACTCGGACTAACTAGTTTCATAGTTAATTTAAAACAATCGATAAACAAACGAAAAAACAAGCAAAAAAAGACAATAAAAAACGAGCATAAAACAAACGAAATAAAAGGGAGAAGAGGAGGATTTGATGCACCCTCAACCTACATGTATCGTTGACACCGTCTTGGGTCGTAATCGATGGTAGATTTTATCTCGAGAGGCCGTCGTCGACGAAGAATAAAGCAAACACGCGTTTTGGAAACTTTCTGGACAGCGATTTTCAAACGATGATATCTCCCTCGTTTCACGACGAAAATTTGATTTCAAAGATGTTTTGGAAACTAGAAATAGAGGAGAACAGGGATCTTAAAGCAACCCCTGCTCGTTTTGGGTTATTGGGCACGAAAAACGAGCGCAAACAGAACTGGACAGACAAGAAGAAACCGCGAAAACAGAGTGTTATTTCACTCTGTTTTTCGAGGGATTTCGTGTACTCTCAAGGGCAATTTGGCTCGTAAATCTTTGTCTAATGTGTAGATGGATGTTATGTGGTTAATTAGGAATAAGAAACTCGAGTTTTTATGAAGGTTTGATGGAGGAACGAAAGGGTTTTCGAAGAGGACACACAAACAGTTCAGTTTGTGTGTCGGTTTTGTTTAGGGTTTTTGAAGGATGTTTAGGGTTTGTTTCTGAGGTTTAAAGCTTATGGGTGATGGTAGGATGTATGGAGAACTTAGAGGCATGAATGTATGGTGAAGGGGTGGTATTTATAAGGAGTTAAAATAGGTTAAAAGAGAGGGAGAGGCAATCGTGCTTGCTGAACATAGCTGCTGTCCAGCAGCTTTTGGGGGGGTTTCTAGGGTTCGTTTTGGGGGTTTTCTTGGTGATTAAGCTAGGATAATATGGGTAGGATACTAGGGTATGGGTTAGGGTTAATGGGTACGGGTCTTGGTAGTGTTTGGAGCGGGTTTTGGACTCGGGTTTGAGCTGCGAAACAGGGGAGGGGCTGCTTGTATGCGGGCTGTTTGGGGCCTGTTTTGGACGAGAATTTGGGCCGTGGATAGGGGGTTCGAACTGGGGTGGATGGGTAGAGGCTTAGGTTGGTTAGTGTACTCGAAATTCGTGCCAATTCGTAAAGAAAACGGGCTCAAAAACCGAGCTAAAATCGAGCTCAAAAACACATGTTAGAAACGAGTTCTTTTCGATTTTCAAATCGATTTTTCAAATCAATTAACACATTAAAATAAATGATTTTTCAAACCAAATATACTCATAAAATGATTTTTCAAATCAAATATTTATTTTATTTTCAATAAAATAAACTTGGAAAAATAAATTCAAAATAAAATAAAATAAATTGAATTTACCTAAAAAACCATAATTTAAATATCATTTAAATTAATAAAATGAACTCACTAAAAAAACATTAATTTAAATATCATTTAAAATAATAAAATGAATTCACTAAAAAAACATTAATTTAAATATCATTTAAATTAATAGAATACTTCATCGACAACGCCCATTCTACCTCGTAAACGAGCTCCAAATAATGACAATGACCACTAAAGAATACATGTGTCCTATCATCATCGGGTGTTTGTCGGGTTCTCTATAAATTCCAATATCGACGGATACGGGTATCTACAACGGGAAGAAGCTACTAAAAGCTTAATTTCCTACAAAACACAATGAAAACAAGGAAACACAATTAGAACACGGAATTAGCTCATTAAATCACTAACATTAGTGCAAATCTCATGCAAAATAGAGCTAAAATAGGGGGTAAAATCATATATAAAATGGACACATGAAACTCCCTCAAGATAAACTCTTGCTTGTCCCCAAGCAAGAAACCATATCCCATTAATTGCAATATCCTAAAACAAGCTAAAGATGGGCATAAGGATAATGCAAAAACATAGATGAGATTTATATGACGGCGTAGCGTGAATGACTTCTAATGAACTTTTCAGCCCTTGCATGATCTTTTTGACTTTGGACTCTCTCAATTCACTAAATACTCATTATATGTGAAAGTATTTTTATGTGAGTAGCACTCACCTATCCTCGACTCATGAGAGTGTGCCTGCAATCTAATATGGTAGTCATTTCAAATCACAAGTCAAAAACAATTAAAATGCAAGCATGTAAAAGAAGCCAAATGTGTAGAAGAAGGCAATTTTGTAATGGGTAAGAAAGGGGAACATATGAATTATGGTATGTGGAGCTAAGTCAAGCTAGGAACAACCAAGTGTAAGGATGCTCAATCCCAAAACTAAACCCAAAATTTCAATGCAAAACATGAGAATACTCTCCAAAAGATGATAATAAAACATGAGAACTTTCTTAATTCCACTTCTTCTTCTTTTTCTCAATACAATTCATGCTTCTTTTTTTTTCTTTCTTTTTCATTCTTTTATTCACATCTTTTTCTTTCTTTTCATCATTTTTATTTTATTTTCTTTTTTTCACAACTTCTTTTTCACTTATTTCTTTCATTAAACAATTCCGGAAAATAGCAAATTCGGCATAACCAAGCTCACACAGACCAAAAATTAAGAATATTCCAAATGAGCACCCTAACAACAATGACATAGTTACTAGCTTAACAAGGTAGGCATGTATAATGTAGCTAGATAAGATGTAAACATGTGTAAAGAGGGGCTAAAAATGGGCAACAAAGTCTATGTGAATGGCTTCAAATGCAAGCATATAATGAATGTAATGCTCATAAAAGATGAAATAAAAACCATACTTGTGCGTTATTGATATAACACAAACCATAAGAAGACCTACACTCATCTAAGTGAGACCGGAAAAGATGTACCGGTCCAAGGAGGCTCTACCTTACTATTTTCTGGCTTGCCAAAGTTCAAGATCAAGCCTATTCGGTTCAATTTTTATCTTTCACCTAATATGTCAAGACATCCCCATGAATCAAATATACCATCAAATAAGAATGAATCATTAGCTAATTAGCTATCATTAGGATAAGCAAGAGGGCATAAGCATACATTTCATGACAAAAATAGGCTAAATGTAGCATAAGAAGCAAAAAAATACACAATTTTCTTAAAGTTTCAGATTTTCTACAATGCAAAGCTACACTAAAATGCAAATGCAATCCTACCCCCCCCCCAAGCTAAACACAACATTGTCCTCAATGTGCTAACATGTAAAGCATCCAACTAAACCGT
The DNA here is from genome assembly GCF_048544455.1 of Silene latifolia. Taxonomy (NCBI): domain Eukaryota; kingdom Viridiplantae; phylum Streptophyta; class Magnoliopsida; order Caryophyllales; family Caryophyllaceae; genus Silene; species Silene latifolia. Next base: position 12,102,380 of record NC_133538.1, on the reverse strand, counting down.
AAAAACAGCTCAATGCACATAAACAAGAAAGACAAGAGGTTATATCTAATGGGTGGCGGGAAATTAAACTAAAATGCAAAGGAAAGAACACTTACTAGACTAGCTAGCCTCCCCATAAGCTAGTATGTATACGGGGAACCCACCCGGGGGATAGTTGTAGAATGATGGGTGTGGTCCCTCGGGTTGGATAACCCCTTGCTTAGAAAAGTGATCATATATGGGGTATAAGTAAAGTCTTTGGTCATCACGAATGACATTCACATTAAGGCTTAGGTCTCTCATCGTACCCATAATGTCAACGCTAGAGGTGGAATGGCGAGCGTGAGAGGATTAACCTCTCTCACGTTGCTCAATGGTAGTGGCTGTCTCTTGTCTTAGAGGCAAAAGGTAGGTCACGGGTTCAAAGGTAGCTGAACGGGCGGGGTTTAGTGTGGACTACGGCCTTATGTTCAGAAATCTCATCCGGTAGACTTATTGAGTCATTTTTAGGAATTTTCCAAATCATGTTCGGATGAGAATTCCTAAACCAATTCAAGGATAAAAAATAAGTATAGTCAAGTCCATCACCCGCCTCTCTTGAGGAAGTCAAGGTTGCATTTGTGTTGTTTCATGGTTAAACTTGCATAATTTGTGAGCAATTTTGGTGAATAACCCACCCATGATAATAGCACTTTGTTCTTGTGACATTGTTTGGTCAAGTGTGTGGCAAAATGGTAAGGGAGATTAATCCCCTAATTTGAGTTAGGGTTTGTGAAAGTTGATTAAATTGATTAAAATGGATGAAATCAAAGAGAAATGAGATGAATACTTACTTGGTGATGTTAATGGATGAATCAATCTTGAAATCTTGATGAAGGAATGAGGTTTTGTTGTGATTTTAGTGAAGAAATATGAGGAAAATGAGAAAAAAAGGGAGGAGAAGTACCGTCATTCTTATTTTAATGCTATGAACTTGCCTTAACCGTGTTCCAAATAGCAACGAAATAAAAAAAAAGTCGGTAATTGCGTCCCCCATCGGGGCCAGCCTACCCTGATCGGGTTGACCAAGTGTAGCCGGGTTTGACTCCTTTACTTAGTAATGTTTAATTCCGTCCCGTTTTTGAAAGTTACGTCCCGAAACGGAGTTTCTAACATGGGGGCTTCTGAATATCCTCTTTGAGCCTTCTTCTCTTCTTCATTCATCTATTAGTAAATCTATGAAAACATTAAATTTGCGAAAAAACTAAAAACAAAAATAAATAAAAACTTGGGTTGCCTCCCAAGAACCGCTGGTTTAACGTCTCATACGATGTAAGAAGCTTGACTCGGTTTAAGCTTCCATAAGTAGAGGATTCACGGTCACTTCCTCTATCACTCCAATGATCATATTCTTATGGTAGACCTTCAAACGATGGCCATTTACTTTTAATTTTTCTCTATTGGTGGTCATCACTTCAACGGAACCGAACTTGTTGACATTTGTGACGGTAAATGGACCGGACCACCGTGATCGTAATTTTCCCGGAAATAGCTTGTAGCGGGAATTGAAAAGCAACACCTTATCACCAATTTGAATTTCTTTCTAAAAATCTTTATGTCATGCCATATTTTCATCTTTTCCTTATAAAGACGGGAGCTCTCATAAGCTTGTAAGCGGAATTCATCAAGCTCATTTAGTTACAACAACCGCTTTCCTCCACTCAACTTTGCATCCATGTTAAGCTCCATTATCGCCCAATATGCCTTGTGTTCCAGCTCAACGGGAAGATGGCAAGCCTTTCCATAGACCAACCAATAAGGCGAGGTACCAATAGGTGTCTTATATGAGGTACGGTAGGCCCACAAGGTATCATCAAGTTTCATACTCCAATCGTTCCTCGACTTGGCAACAACTATCTCAAGAATGGACTTGATCTCACGATTAGAGGTGGCCACTTGTTTGTGGATGGTAAGCCAAGCCTCTTATATGGGAAACCCCATATTTCTCTAGCAATGCATCAAGTTGTTTCTCATCAAAGTGAGTACCACGATCACTAATGACCGCTCTTGGCACCCCAAATCTTGGAAGTATAATCTTCTTGAACAATTTAATCACGGCTCGGGCATCATTAGTGGGGGTAGCAATTGCCTCTACCCATTTAGAGACGTAGTCAATGGCGACCATGAAATACCACCGATTCCCTTTGAATGAAGGAAACGGTCCTTCATAATCAATACCCCACACATCGAATACCTCCACTTCTAAAATACCATTTAAAAGAATCTCGTGCCTCCTTGAAATAGAACCCGTTCTTTGGCAAGCATCGCATGCCATCACGAAATTTTTGGCATCCTGGAACATGGTAGGCCAATAGAAGTCGGATTGCAACACCTTGGAAACGGTTTTGGATGGTCCATGATGACCACCATAAGGAGAAGAATTGTTGGAGTATGTGTCCTCAACAATAGTGCGATCACATTATTGAAACTCATAATAAGAATACGTAAATGGATGATTCTTTTTTATAAGTCAACTGGTCAACATTAATCGGTAATGATTGGCTGACTAGAGTTTGACATTACTGTCGTTTATACGGTGGTGATCAGTTGATCCCTAAAGCTCACACTTAAGTGACGATCTTCTTAATAGATAAAATTAATTAATTGTATAATGATACAGATTAATTAATTCCTTAAAATAGAACAATTCATGAATGTGAGTAAGAATATGAATCTTATTGTAATTCGATTAAATGAGATTCGTTTTAGTAATTAAGATGTTATATTACTAAAATTTTGTTTATGAAACAATTAAATTAAGAATGAATGGTTAATTATAATTGTAATATGTTGTAGATTATATTAACATGAACCATTTTGTTTACTTGTAATTGAGAATTACTAGTCAATTGTTGTATATAATTAAATTAATATATGTAATGATATTTAATTATTAAATATGCATTAATATTATTAATAACATGTTATATGTCACATGTTACACATTATATGACAATTTAACAAATTGACAAAAATAAAATGGACTCCATTTAAGCTAGGAAAACCGGTTTATAGAGGAGAAATGGAGGGTGAAATGTTTAATTTTTTTTTTATTATGGAGAACACCATGATTACAATTATAGAGTAGCCTTCACCCTATTGCATTTTGACAAGAACAATTGATAAAGCAATATGGGCATGCATTGGCTCACCTGCCTCTCTCCACCCCACCGGTTTTCCTCTCCCCTACATAAGAATTGTTCTTATTTTTTGATTCATTCATTCTTACATAATTATATACTTCTTACTCTTCTTTATTCTCTAAATTAAGTTTTACAAAATAAATTGTTCTAATATCTAATATACAAATTATTAGAAGTAATAATACAAATATTATTAGATCATATTTTAAGGATGGCTACTAAAGTAATCTAGTCAATTATTTAGTAGTTTTAAGGGGATTGTCTTGGTGCAACTAATAGGAGGTTCTCATACTATTGGGACTAAAGGAATCATCCATTATTTTTAGCTCAAGAACAAGTAAGAAAGGAGATCTTACTTGTGCCCCAAATCTGATTTTCGCATTGTAAGAAGCTTTCTTATTAACCTTTGTTTTAATTTGTTATGCATGCATGAGATCAATATCTAGTTTAATGAGTAAATTAGATCTATAATTAAAATAGTTTAATTAGAGGGTTATAGAATCCTTTCAAGTAGTATCAGAGCATATGGTTGTTGCATGCATAATCGGTTATTGTTTTTGTGAGTTAAAAGTATAACATATAAAAATAGAAATTTGTGATTTATGAGGATAAAAGCCACGAAATTTTTGCATGTTATATATTCTGGTCCTAAAATGAATTTAGGTCATATTGATGATTTATGGTAATTTATGGCTCTTTTTAATAATTTTTAGTTATTGTATTACATTTTATTACGTAAAATGATAATTAAAATGCTAAAATTAGTTAGACTAAGTTTCTCACCTTGAAATTTTTATATGACTTCACATGCATATTTTAATTATTGTATATAAAAATTCGTATTATTGTGATTAATATTGCATGATTTATTATTTTTATGAGATAAAAATGGAATAAATGGAGGTAAAATGGTTAGAATTAGTTAAATTTCGAAGCAGACCATGAAATTTTAATATGTTGTCACATGCACATTTTACACACTGTGTGTAAAATTTGAGATGAAACTAGATTCATTTTCCATGATTTATGAATTTTTAGTGTAAAAATGACATAAATAGTGACTATTTTAGCAAAAATAGCTAAAACAAATTACATGGCATGAGAAAATTATTTTAGATTGCATAATTATCCCACATTTCAGATATAAAGTTGGAACATTTATTACATTAATTTTCATATACATTAGATGTTTTATTTGATAAAACCGATAAATAGCAACCATATTTTCTAGAAATAAATTCAAAAATTTTAACCTTGATTTTTGACATTATGAGTGTCAAGGAATTTTTCCAGAATGTTTGAAAATTGAAAATTCAAATTTTGAAGTTATTGTAATTTAATTTGGATTTATATCATAAAAGGTTATGATTTTAAGGTCAAAATGAGCATAAATGATCAAACAAGTTGAATTATTGTCAAAAATTGAGTGATGACTAATTTTTGAGTCCTAAAAGATTAGGATAATTAACTTGGACTAAAATTAGATTTTAGTATTGTTTTTTGTGATTGGATTGGCCAGAAAGTTGAGTGATTTGGCTAAAACCCCTTCATCATCGGTATGTTACTATGTTCTCTTTTCTTAATTTAAACACATCAAGTGTTACTATCTTCTCTCTTTATAATTAGCTCCACTTCTGTTCTTTTTATGGCTGATTGGTTTAGCTACCGCAATCAAAGCGTGGAACACCTTTTTATATGGCACCAGAGCTTTTTCAAGATGGAGGTGTCCATTCTTACGCATCTGATTTGTGGGCGCTTGGGTGTGTCTTATATGAGTGTTATGCTGGAAAGCCACCATTTATGGGAAGAGAATTTACTCAGCTAGCAAAATCCATTCTCTCAGATCCAACCCCGCCTCTTCCAGGAAACCCAAGCATGGCCTTTATCAATTTAGTAAATTCTCTGTTGGTCAAAGACCCAGCTGAAAGAATACAGTGGTCGGAGGTTTGTGGACATGTCTTTTGGAGAACTGAATTTACCCTTGCCACTTTACCCCCTCAGCCCGCATTTGACGATATGACAGGAATATCGTCTAGATCGTGTCTTTCAGAAAGTAATGGCAATAGGAATCTCCAAGGTAAGACTCCTCCACGGTCTCGTGAGAAAGAGATTAAAGGACATCCTAAACAAGATGAGAATAGTAATTCAGCATCTAGAGGCTATGTTACACCAGTGAAGGGTTCAGCCAGTGGTCGCAAACCCCAACCAAAGATGTCAGCAAGAGCAGCAGGTGACAAGATGGCCAATCCTACGAGTACTAGAGGTGTGAATTTCGAGTTACGATTTTGTCAGGGTGAATTGGTTGTCGATCTGGGTTGATGGAATAGTTGTAAGTGCTGATGCTTCCATGGAGGAGGCTCGATGGTCGACGCTACTGTTCGGAGTTAGTGGTGGATTGAGATGGTGTAATTCTTGTTTTCTTCCGCACATTTAATTGTTTCTTCAATGCTCAGCAGTTATATTTGTGTCGGTTCAATTGACGATTAATTTCAATTTAAGCATGTTATTTCTGGTTCGAGCTAGCTCAAATTCATCTGCAGAACAATCTAATTATCAAATAATTGAGAGTTCCTGTATCTAAACGAACTCTGAATTTTTTGTTCATTATGACGATATTCTGTGTACTTCAAATTCAATTATAAAGGAATTGGAATTGTGAAGTGTTTTTTAGCTTGAAAATGCAGAAATTGAAAATGCATTAAAGCACATGAAGATGAATGAGACTTTATGAGTTACTCGTATAATTAGTTGATTGATTTTGAAGTTTTAATCGCATTACTCATATAATTAGTTGATTGATACACTCCTTTAACTTCCTAAGCTAAATATACTTCTTTATTTTATTAGATACACTTCCTTACCTTGCTAGGTACATTCTTTTAGATTGCTAGATACACTCATTTAAGATACACTTTTTTATCTTGCAAAATACACTCCTTTAGATTGCTAGATACACCCCCTTTAAATTGCTAGATACACTTCCTTAGCTTGCTAGATACATTCCTTTAAATTGCTAGATACACCCCTTTAAAATTGCTAGATACACTTTCTTATCTTGATAGATACATTCCTTTAGATGGCTAGATACACTCATTTACCTTGCTAGATACACTTATTTATCTTACTAGATACACTTTTTGAGATTGTTAGATACACTTCCTTACCTTGCTAGGTACATTCTTTTAGACTGCTAGATACACTCATTTATCTTGCTAAATACACTCCTTTAAATTGCTCGATACACATCTATGACATGCTAGATACACTCATTTAACTTGCTAGATACACTCATTTAACTTGCTAGATACACGACATGATAGATACACTCTTCTACCTTGTTATATACACTCCTTCACTTTGCTAGGTTAGGTGCACTCGTTTAGATTAGGTAATGTTAGTTTACATTTTCCGATTCTACTTAACTTCCAAATTTTAACTTTTTATATTAAATCATTCATCAATTCAATGTAACTTATATTCATCAATTCAATGTAACTTATATATCGTAGAATAGTGAACAGAAATGATGAATGAGCTTATAGTTTCAGGTAATGATAACCTTCAAAAATTGTGTTGGGAACATTGTCAACAATGTTGACCAAATTTGTGGTCAACGATAATTACATACCATATTGTTTCTTTTTAAACCACACAATATTCTAAGTAGGAGTTAGCATAATAGGAGCATAATTATCAGGAAAATTAGACAAAATTATCACAAAAATCACCACTATTACTATGATCAAACTCCAGAAAAGAATTTTGTAACAACAATTTTGAGTAAGGCAGCGATGTAAGATAGTTTGAACCAAGCTTTAAGCACCTAATATTGTCCACCTTAACCAATGGTTCATCTTGAATGCTCCGGTGACCAAAGACGATATGCAATTCAGAACGGCAACTCGAGTCTAGAAGCCACAGAGGAACAACCGGACGAGCTACTTTCACTGGCGAAAACTCCGGTACCAAAGACAAAATGGTAGCCATTTTTTTCACTTTCACCTTGTTTACGTCTATGGCCACTTCTTCGACCAGCTCCGACACACATCTAACAGCAATCACTACTGCCTTTCCACCATTAATGAGAAATCCTAATTACCCATCTGCGCCAATCAATCGATTTTCATCAACATGGATAATGTCAAATCCTTAATCAAACGATGGCAACGTTGCTTTATCCTTCACAAATCTTAATCACCCTCCCTTTCCACCATTAAATCTACCGGACCGCCACAACAAAAGCACCTTTGACCCTCTCGAATTTGGCGATGATGGTTAGGGATCGACGAAGATAGAGAGGGGCAGCAATTAGCGCATTGGCCGACGCATCGCCGGCGACTTAGGTCCGTCGAGATGTTGGTGGTAGCCGGCGGCCTCCACTGCCAGTAGATAGAGGTGTTGAGGTGAGAGGGAATTTAAGGGAAAATAGTTGGGAATAATTAATGTCAGTGAGAAAATGTTAGCGCGTGTTTGTGTGTTTTGGTTTTAAGTTAGTTCGCACAGTTCGTACCGAACTTTAGGTTCGCACAGGATCCTATATATATATATATATATATATATATATATATATATATATATATATATATATATATATATATATATATATATATATATCGGGTTCGTACGAATCGCCTTAACGTACGAACCGTACAAACTAGCTTAATTACGCAGTTTTTTTTTTTTTTTTTTTTTTTTTTTTTTTTTTTTTTTCAGATACACTTTATTTACTTACCATATACACCTCTCATTCAGATACATCTTATAACATATCTAGATACACTTTTTCTACACTACAATTCTAGATGCACTTTTACACTTTTTTTAACACTATTTTTTTGGAAGGTTTAAGACTAACTCCTAGATACATTTTGTACTATTTTCGATACATTTTATATTATTAGCGGATACACTTTGTGTAAATTGTTACAAGTTTTAACACTAACTCTCGGATACGTTTTATATTTTTTGCGGATACATTTTATAATTTTTGCGGATACACATGACATTAATGCCAGATACACATTATAATACTTCTGGATACACACGTTCATACTTCCGTATACACATCGTATTAATACCAGATATGTAACACCCCACAGTAATTGAAGAGGTCCAGTGATAGGCTTAAATGACTAGTGCTTAAAGGGATTTGAAGTACTACTCATATCAACAAAGTGCACTTTCTTTTATGGTCATCCATGCAAAAGAACTCCACAGTTAAGCGTGCTTGGCTGGGAGTAGTCTTAGGATGGGTGACCTCCTGGGAAGGTTCCTGGGATGCGCATGAGTGATGACAAAATGCGCTATAAAGGACCCGTGTTGATCTGTGGGCCATGTACACAGCCTGGTGAGCTATCATAAGTAACCGCTCCCGACCCGGTTTGGGCCGGGGTGTTACAAGATACACATGGTTATACTGCCGGATACACATGTATCCCGTATTAATACGGTGTGTATTTGGGGTGGTATTTTGTGTATCCACTGTCACCACCATCACCGTTGCCCCTACCACCGCTACTACCACTGATAACGACACCGCTGCCACCACCACTACTGCTGCCGCCACCACCACTGCCAGCCTACCACCACCACCACCACCACCATCACTATCACCACCACCACCACAGTGTCAGCCACCACTACTCAGATACACAAACACCAATTCTAGATACACGGCCCACAACGGTATCTAGTTTGTATACCTACTGTATCCATGTATCAATCCCACACATGATTTTGAGTAATTTTTATGTGTTTACATACATAATTTTGGTTTACGCTGAAAATTCAGGCTCACACTCAGCGCAAACACCTACAACAATGATATTACCCCACTGCCACAAAACATCTGAATCCTGCACATAAAAGGATCAGAGGCGAGTCGTACCCACTGTGATTTACGAAGATTCTGAGTGAACATGAGGTTCACAATTCACAAAATCAGAGATCCCACTAAGTTGGTGGTTTATTTGAGACAACATAGACCTAACATCCCTACTGTTAGGCCTTTGTTTGGGATCCTCAACAGTACAAAAGAAAGCAATTTTCAAAACCTGTAGCATTTGCTCTTCATACCCGTTCCCTCGCAGTGCAGGATCCAATGCTTTTGTCGGATCCCCTGAACTCATGATGTTCCTCATCCATGTCACCAAATGTATCTCGTCGATTTTCTGGAAAAACAGATCACTTGGCAATTTGGTTATTAGAGAGCCACTGCGCACTTCACATCAACACCGGCGACTACACCACAATCACCACAACTACCTTATCGTCTTTCTACCTTCGATGCCCCACCAAATACGCCATTAAAGAGCCAAATCAACAAACAAATCGAAAACAAATCGCCAGATCTACAGGAAATGACGAAAACAAATCGCCTGAACCGAATTCGTCAATCGTCGACCACCACGTTATCATCGACCAGCAAACATCTTGGCTGTCCCCCAACACCAGTACACCACCGGAGTCATTTCCGACCGACGAGGACATTTTATGACACTAAATATTCCGACTATATCGTGAATTTGATTGATTTTATGAAAACTTACTTCAATTTGAGTAGATCTACGATATAGCTCACCAAATTTGAAAAAATGAAGGAAAAACACAAGAAATAGATGTGTTCAATTTGAGTAGATCTACGATATAGCAAGGAGGGAAGAAAAAGAGAATGGAGAAGATCGCCGCTGAGGTCGCCAGAGGGACTGCGATGGTCGTCGTTGCCGGCGTCAGGTGATAACGCGATGGTTACTGGCGGCGGTTGATGGTGGTGGTGGTTGGAGAGATAGAGAGAGGGGATAAGGGTTGGGTAGATGGGAATTGGGATAAAGGAAATAAAAATGTCACGCTTGAATATAACGCGTGAGGTATTAATGTTTGAGGTGTTTTAAGTCAGTTCGTACGGTTCACACCATAATTTGGTTCGTACAGGATCCCGATTCTATATATATATATATATATATATATATATATATATATATATATATATATATATATATATATATATATATATAGGCAAGTCAAGGGGACAACACTAGAGTTATGTGTCAACAAACTTGACACATGTAGTGTCCATAAAAAAAAAAAAACAGCCCACTTGAGTAAAAATTGGTCCATTTTGATTTCCGACATTTGTCCTACAAATGCTTATAAGTCTTATATTTAATTATCTTATATAATTAAATATTAATTTGATTATTTAACATTTAAAGAATACAAATTAACAACTAATAATCACTTAACAATTAAGTAATTATTACACCATTCTATCAATATAAAATGTGTCTTATGGACCTTTATTAGCTAATTTTACAACCTCTTGTAAAATTAAATAGCTAATTACTTCCGCCTCAAAACATATACATATACCGTATAAAATTAATTAATTAACAATTAATTAATAAATTCTAATTAATATTTATTAATTAATTATCATATAATTAAATAATAAATCCTCTTGGCCCGAGTTCGTAACTTGTCATAAAAAATAAATTCACTTGACTTAATAAAAGTCGATATATACAAGATACTAATGATCCTATATCTTATATAAATAATTAGTCTATCCACTTAGGCATCATCCTATAGGTGTGACCTAAAGGAATCAGATGATCACCTCCGTCATACGACAGTAATGTCAAACTCTAGTCAGCCAATCATTACCAATTAACGTTGACCAGCTGAAAAATATATATAATATAAATCCCTGATATTCCTTGCACGAGATTTAGTATGTAAACGCACTATTGTGGAGGATACTCACTCCAACATTTCGTTCCATCGAGGACGATGTCCATTTTAAGTGTGGGGTGGAAAATATCCATTTTGTATATATTTGTAAATAATACATGTAAATTTGAAAGAAATTTCGAAAAATACCTAAAAATTCAAAAAAAATTCAAAAATTCCATAACTATTGCATTGTTTATATTGTATATATTGCTTTGTCATAACCATTTTGATAGGTAATTCACGCAATGCATCGGAGAAGACGCTTGGTAAAATTCTTTAAATCCTTTCTTCTTTATCCTTCCTTTTCTTTTTGTATATATTAGCATGGAGGAGGACAAGATATTTGATGTGGATGTTCCCTTGGGGAACTTTTTGGATATGCGTGTGTTATTGGTGTGCTGTTAGGACTAAATATTGTGTGCATTTAGAGTAGATATGTATATATGTGTTCACCCTTGCATTCACGTAGCTTGTTCATATGTGTTAGTTGCATATCATACATGTTTCATTTTGTTTGTAAATAGTTGCATAGAGGGTTTAAATGTGGAGGGTATATGTCGCCAAAGATGATAATTGTTTTGGCCGTATCATTACCCTCTTGATAGCTTGTGCCTTTTGATGACACATGGTTACGGTTCTTGCTTGCAAAAACCCGTAAGTCTAGCTTAACGACCAAGTTGCGACCAGCTTGTGAGACTGTATTAGGCCCGAGACTCGACCTAGGACCGACAAAACTACTCAAATGTGAGGATAGAGCCTCCATATGGCCGGTCCATAATACCGGTCCTGTTAGGTATTGTGAGTAGTTCTCTTTACGTGGTGTGTCATGTCAAAACGCATAAGTATGGAGCTCGTTTCTTGATTCCGTAGAAGTGTTGATGCGCATATTGAGACGATTTTGTTCAATAAAGTAACCTCACAATAGCCAAATAAGCCTATGTTATGCCCTTGAGTCATTTTCCCATTTTGTTAACCCATTTTGAGCCTAAGACTTGGACTTTCTTTTGTCAACAAAACAACTACATGCCATAAACAACTCATCTTTGTTGAGTAGTTCGCGTTGTAGTCCGTTTGTGGAAGTATATTTGGGTTGGAATTGATTCTCCTTGGGGTGCGTAATCTTGGATATCACATAAATGTAACAGTTCTTCAATTTTGGCTCCTTTGGTCTGAATAAGAAGGTTACAAGTAATTAAAAGCGGAAGAAAGAAAATCAAATAGAAGAGAGAAAAATGAAATGAAAAACAAAAAGAAAAGAATGTTGTATTTGTGTCCAATAAAGGGTTGATAAATTTGCAATTGAAACTTGTTTTGAAAAGAATTGAATGATTTTTGGAAATGACAATCTTTCCCGAATTTTGCGGAGAATTCTTTTGCATTGGGTATGGTTTAGTGGATTGGTTAGATGTGGTGACTACTCAACCTTTGGCCCCACATTTCCTAAAACGGTGCTTGCACCAAACCCTTTTCACCTAACCCAAGCCCCGTCAACCCGATTGTCTCTCTTGAATGTGCATCGTTTTAACACTTCTCTTGCGGATATTGGATGGAGTACGATATTAGATTGCGGGTATGCTTCGCAAGTCGAGTAAGGAGAGTGATTTTGGCTAATTGTGTCTAAAAAATCACCCCGTTCTTTCATTGAGTAACTAGTGAAACCCGTGAGAGTCGGTACTTGGGTCTCCTCCAGTCAAAGGCTTGATATGGAGTCGAATCTTGTGTGTGTCATTTCAATCTTGGGATTATAGCGACGTACTTCCCCTTTCCCCACCTAGAATTTGTTTCTTAGGCATTCCGTGTTGTCAATGTTGTCTACTTGAGCTAGAGCTAGGGGAGCGACACCTTGGTAAGACCTTGAGACGACATCTTCTACTAAAGACTCTCTTTGTTTGGTTTTTGAAATCTTGCTTGAATGAGGCAAGTGTGCGTATTTTGTTTGATTCATTTCCATGCATTACTTGGTAATTTAGTGCCATTTTGAATCAAAATTTTGTAGCAAGACCTTACTTGCCTTGCAATAGGGCGCTTCCCCTCATGAAGTCTCAAATTGCGAGTTGAAAGAGCTCCGGGTGAAGCTAAACCCGATTTGGATATTATTAGTGTAGTTAGGTAGAGGGGTAATAAGGGTAAAAAATTTCGCTAACTTACTCGAGGACGAGTAAGACCTAAGTGTGGGGAATTTTGATATGTAGTTATTTATTCACGTTTCTCCCCCTCTTTTCTATGCGTTTTGATCCGTTTTGAGACAGTTTATATAACTATTGCTTGCATTTTGTGTCCCAATTTTTCGTTCTATGAATTTGTGTCTCATGTTATAGGATTTGAGAAGGAAATAAAGAAATGGGAGCAAGTGAGGCTGGTTTGAAGAAAGCATAGGAAAGAAGAGAAGAGAAAGCTGAGAAGAGTGTCTCAGCCGGTTGGGCACCCACCCCAATAAGCCAAGGGAAAAAAAGAGAGGAAAAAAATCTTAAGGTTCCCAGCCAGGTAGGGCACCGGCAACCGGCAACCAGCTGGGGGTACCTGATGATATATGAGAAGTTGATTTTTTGAAGAAAATATACAGAAGACTCATGGCCGGGTAGAGCACCGACTGGGCACCGGCTGGGCACATCTGATGACTCATTTTTGGTGATTCAACTTAAGAAGACTCTCAGCCGGGCAGGTCACTGACGGCTGGTCCACCAGCTGGGACCCTTTCTCCGCATTTTCAACTCCTTTGTAATTTTTGACCTAACTTTTGTGTAAACTATAAATACCCCCTCCCTAATTCATTTCAGGACACAATACCCTAGATCTCAAAAATTTCCTATTTTTATGCTAAGTTTTCATAATCAAGTTTCAATCTTTCCTTAATCATTCCTTAATTACTCCAAAATTTAGTTTAGATCTAGTTTAGTTCAATTGTTTACCTTTGTTACTTGGGTTTGTAAGTGAAGATTTTGAAGAAATTCTTCCATTATTAATCTAAAGGTTCCATCTTTCTTAAGTGTTGGTATAATTTCTTTCCTTGTTCACTTTAGTTTTCAATTGTGTACATTTCTATTTCCATCTTTAATTGTTGTTTGAATTAGCATAATGTTTATAGTTATGTCTGTGTTTCTCTCTTCAATTGTTTACATGTCTCTTGTTAACATGAGTGAGTAGTCCTCCCTAGGGTTTAGGGGGATCTTAAGTAAGGGTTAGATGTTGTAAATGGGATTTTATATTGAATTTTATATGTACTACTCGTTTTGTCGTTAGTTTTTCTTTTTCAAAACCCATTTAGATTCTTAAGACATCTTATTGTGTCTTAATATTATTCAGAGCAGATCTTCTATCCCATTTTATGTCCCATCGTGTGTTTCATTACTTCTCCTAATGACACATTAGCACTTTAAGATATAATATTACCATTTTTATTATTTCAAGTTTGATGTGTCAAGATCTTAAGAGGATGAGACATAAGATGAGATATAAAAGTGAAACAAGTGATCTCTACTGCTTAATATTGTGCTCCATCAGGCTCATTCATTTAGTTATTTTTTTTTTATTCTTTGTAAGGGGTATTTTAGTCAAAAGTAAACAACTTGCCATATTAATTTACCCATACTTCTATTGCATTCCAATTTCACAAAAATTAAACAAAAACTAACACCACAAGTTTAGAGCAATTGTGCATGAAAAAATATAAAGAGCGATTGATATTAATAATTTAATATAAAAAAAACAATACTCAATCTAAAGTCAACCAACCCAGTCTCCTCATCAAATCAATATGCTTTGATGTCGTCCAAATACACTTTTGTACCAAAATAAATAAACCAAATACACTTTTATAAGATTGAAATACATACGTCCTGCAAATAGCTAGAACAAAAAAACAAAATGCTGAAACAAAGTAAATAGAAATCAACAAAAATGGTAACTAAGAATTGAAGTATATATACTGTATACATATGTTACCCGTACTTGTACAGAAAGTTGAAGTATGCAGAACTAATGAGGCGCATAATTGAATATATAATAAACATAATATTAATAAGTTGAAGTATGCAGAACTAAATTAGAGTTATTCTTGTGTAAGACAGTTTTATGCTAAAATAATTTTTCAACGGATCTAAATACAACTCAATTAAAATTATTAAAATATCTCGTTTTACGATAAAATTATGTAAAACCACCTTAAAAACGTATTTGGGTTTAAATTGTCATGTCATTATTTTATAGCAACTTTTTAAGTTAAACCGCCACAAAATTACTTTTTTAAATTGTCATGATCATAATTTTATGGGAGACCTATTGGATCTCATTAGCTTAAATAATTTATAAATTTATTTTGAGATAACAAAATTTTAAAACGTTGTAGGTAATAGAAGACGTACCTTCAATAATAAATTTTGTTTCTCATTTAATAATTTCAAATATGTGATCATAATTAGCGATTATGCTTTAAAATAATCGGGAAATATCAAAACAAAAATCAAAAGTTTTAATTACATACCTTTATAGACGGTAAGATGGAGAATATGCGTGAAAGTTGTTGGAAGTGTTGCTTCAAAAGAAACTTTTATTATCCCACATTGACAGAATAAGTTGGAGTATTATAGTTTATAAGTGATGATTTGTGTTTCACTACAGATGTGTAGTAGTAAAGGGACTCTGTTTGGAAGTAAGATCACTTATTCTCTATATATGTTTTGCACAATTTCCGAAACTGATTGTTGCATTTTCTAAACTGAAAGTTTAGTCTTCTCGACTGACTTTTGTGGATTTTCTATACTGATTATGCAATGTTCTAAAACCAATTTACAAGACAATCATAGATATAAATCTAAATTCTTCCTTTTACTCCTATAAATACTCCATGTTTATGCCATTTTATACCCACAACAATTATTCTCTCTTCTATTCCTCTCTAAATATTTCTCTTGTATAAAGCTGATATTTGGCAACGTTCTACAAGTAGTCCTCATTCTGAGTCTTTGTCGTACACCTTAGACTCGGACGTCGCGTAACCCTGGGGTTGGTTACCAAGAGGCCGTGTGTATACCGTCTACAGTCTAAAGTTGAAATTAAAAAAATTTCTTACTCGTTAAATTTTTACTAAGGCGATATGGCTATGTCGGTTTCTGCTTATCCGTCACCAAAATTCGAATTTTACTCTTACTTTTGGATATATTACGGTCTTGTTTTTTTGCTTTCCTGCCCATACCATGAATCATTATTGTTCTTTACCGTTTACACCTTGAAATCTATACTTGGTTTTAATCAGCAACAAATTCCATACTTGGTGTTGCTAATAATTTCGGCGATATTGATATTTTACCTGGTATTGCCTGCAACAAGTTCCCACCTTGGGCTGTTCTTTCTATTGGTGCTTTGAGCTGTTCTTTCTATTGGTACTTTGAGATGTTTCTTCGGTTATGGTGGTCTTTGGCTTGTTGTTTCTCAAATTGTCCTTAAGTTGTCTTATTGGCTAGTAAAACATCATGTCCTTTCCATCTATCTCATTTTTTCAGATTCTGTTAATTTGATTTGTTTTTTGAGTGCCCATTTTGATGTTTTTTAGTGTTTTCATGAGTTTGTGTTTGCCCATTTTGCCAAATGATGTAGTTCTCGTGGTTTTATTGGACTTCGATTGCCTTTTTTTTGTTAAACAAGCATGGATTTTCTGTTGAAAACTGATTGTCTTCTTTGGAGATAATGGGTTACTTTATATATTTTTTTATTTTTTATTATTTTATCAGAATTTGGAAGGATTTTGATCCATGTTTGGTTAATTAGCATAATTATGAGTTATTCTACAAACACATCCGTGGGATTCACTATTTTTGGTGTTTTAGTCATTAATTCCGTGGAAGTGTTTCGATCATTTTGTTACCGCCTAGGTCAATTGGAGAAGTTGTCGAGCCTTTGAAATTGATGCATTTAGTATGTTTCAGCTTGTAGTCATGACAGCAGTTTCCGACCGAATAAGGTTTAGACCTTGAGAAGGAATTTTTTGGCTGAACTGAATAACTATTGATGGTAATATCTTGTTTTCTTTGGGCAGTATGAGTCGTATAGATCGATTAAAACAACCATATGTTTAGTGTTATAAGGCGTGGTTTGGTTGTTTGAGATATGAATAGATATATGAGACAAACTTGAGTTGTTTTTTTTTTCGGTATGAAACAAATTTTTGCGTTTTATATGGCTGATCGAATAAAGTGAGTATGTGATTTACCAAAATGTGTAACGGTCTCTAATACATCAATAATTTCTAGATTTTTGTGAATATTTTGACATCTTGGTCAATGGATATTTGATTCATTCCATAGTTCATACGATTGGTAATGTGAGCATGTAAGTGCTTCGTTGCCTTTATTTTCTTTTGAAAGATTTCCGTGATTTGTGTGATTTATAATTTTAGTTATTTAAGTTATATTAAAAGAATGTGCTTTAATATATGGGTAGACAAATTTTTTGTGAGATGTATGATCTATATGTCAACACTTTACATACCAGTGTCATAATAACTAAAATTAATGGGTTAAATGGTATCTTTGGTGAACTGTTAATTGGTGAATGTCATCACTAGTTGTATCAATGCATATCACACTTAAATTCTTACTAATGGTGTGTAAGAATAATTATTTATATCTTTTTACATATGTGAGAATTTTTGTTAATGGACATTTATTAGTTCATGCATTATACTAATTATATAAAAATATTGTTTAATGTGCTTATATGATTGATCGGATCAATATATTCGTGACTTTTTGATTGTTATGTTGTCACTTGTATATAATATGACAACATGTAGGGGAAAGTAGACAAGTGTTCAACTTATTTTTTGAGTAAACTTTGAAAAGTTGTGTCTCCTCTCTAAGTTGTGAAGGATGTATCCATTAGTGACATGTTTGAGAAAGGGTAATTTTTGTTCATCATCTTATGTCATCTTGAATGTTAGCCTTGAAGCCTAAAATTTTGTCAATGGTGTCTGCTTAGTCAATGCTTTGAGTAAGTTGTGGATTGTGGGGGAGTCTAGTGAAGGTAAGACTACCCTTAACTTTGTCGGAAAATAATTGAGTTTCAGTGATGGAAGTGGTTGTAATGACAATTACATGGGATTGGTTGATATATTGTGAATACTCTGATATTGGGGTTGTATAAACTTGTTTCTCCAATTACGAAATTTATGAATGGTTGGTAATACATGTGTTCAAGTAATTACTTTTTATTTGGTTTAAATGCTTATAGTAAACCAAGAAAAGGTAAAAGACGCATAATCTATATTTGTTTGGTTTTGATTTTGCGATGTTTCTTTAACGGAAGTTGGTTATAATTGGAACACTAATATGAGCTACTTGAAGACGTATACTTGAGTTTATACATGACAAAATGAAATTGGTGGAAAGGTTGTGACATTCATATATAGATGTTTGTATGCGTTATAAGAGATAAGATATAGCTTATATTGTTGTTATAGGTGATGAACACCCTGTTTTTTGGTAAGTTAATCAATGAAAAACAGTTGTATCTTTGGGAATAAGTTTGAAATTTGATTGAACGTCAAATAATGATGAAATTCATTTGACGTTTAGATACAATTTTTTCATAGGGCTATATCATGTATGCTAACTATACAAATTGTGTTGTTAATATGCAATAAGATGTGAAGTTATTATGCTAGTATTGGCAGGACAAGAAGTTGAAAGGTTCACTGATATACTAGCATATATTCTTCTGTGGGGAGTTATGGGCTCCATTGATGGTCATGCACCGGTAAGAAGTTACAATAAACTGACTATTGACCAAATAGATTATGGAAAATATGATCAATATCAATGGGTTCACAAAGGTTGTGAATTGTAAGTGGATATTGAGATCCCTTACACAATGTGATATCATGATAGTACGTACTTAAATTGTGAAAAGGATATTGAGATCCTCCTACCAATGGCCATGGTATAAGTTGGTGTTGGTGGCACCACGAGGAATGGGTTTAAAGCCTATTGGGAGTGAATCGTGACGGGGCTCCCCCACTTGGGTTTACCAAGTTCAATGGGTCAAATGAAGTCACGAAGATCTCATGTCGTAATATTACTACCATTTCTATTTTAATAAAAGTGATGTAGTATTCTTTCTATATATTGAGCTATTTCTATCATATAAGGAAGGTTGAGCTAAGCTCTTAATTAGTCCATAGTCCTTGTTTAAGGATGGTTTGTGACAGTCAAACCTGATGGACTTGCCTATGTGAATGTGTGGGGAAATGCCCTACCCCTATGAGGTCTTTAGGCTTTAGGACCTCTAGAGCGTTCACGAGATCCCAGGCATGTGAGGGGCACGTTTATGGCATTTCGCGAGGACGAACACAAATTCGAATGGAGGTTTGTGCGCAGTTATCCGTTACAAACCACCGTGGAGAGTCCAATGCTGAGAGCAACTCGATACGGCTGTAGCAGATAATTGTATGCACTGGGTGACAATTCAATTTCTCAGGAACATTGTCATCTTAAGACTTACGTTCCGTTGCTTTATATCAGCTATTCCTTTTTCTTCTTTTGAATCATGTGGAGGATTGTTGGAAGTGTTGCTTCAAAAGTAGCTTTTATTATCCCAAATTGACAGAATAAGTTGGAGTATTATAGTTTATAAGTGATCATTTGTGTTTCACTACTAGATGTGTAGTAGTAAAGGGACTCTTTTTGGAAGTAAGATCACTTATTCTCTATATATGTTTTCTAAACTGAAAGTTTAGTCTTCTAGATTGACTTTTGTAGATTTCCTATACTGATTATGCAATCTTCTAAAACCAATTTACAAGACAATCATAGATACAAATCTAAATTCTTCCTTTTACTCCTATAAATACTCCATGTTTATGACATTTTCTACACACAACAATTATTCTCTCTTCTATTCCTCTCTAAATATTTCTCTTGTATAAAGTTGATATTTGGCAACGTTCTGCAAGTAGTCCTCATTCTAAGTCTTTGTCGTACACCTTAGACTCGGAGGTTGTGTAACCCTAGGGGTTGGTTGCCAAGAGGCCGTGTGTATCGAGCGGGGCAAATTCAACTTTAGGGCAGTGATTCTCGTCACGCCACGACAAAATATCTCCTATATTCCGTAAGATTTACTGTTCTTTATTTTTGTAATAGTCATACCGCCTACAAAAGTAACCTGAAAATCAAAATAAAAAGAAAATATTACACTTTTTTGACAAACTACAAAAATAGTTCCACATGTATAGAAGCAAAAAAAATTACGCTCTTAAACTATCAATTGTATTAGAAATAATTAACAATGCAAATACAATGAAGACAACAAACACATGGCCCTAATTCCCTAAACTCACGTACAAAAATAACATGAATCAATCAATTAATGTGTAATATTATTAGCAAATAAAAAATACATTACGTGAAATAATAGGAAAACTCGAAATCGAATGGTGGGTTAGGAAAGGGTGTTATATATATATATATATATATATATATATATATATATATATATATATATATATATATATATATATATATATATATATATATATATATATATATATATATATATATATATAATTAGGATCACATGAGTCCACCCTATCTTTTTGAGTCCGTGAGTCAATGATACAATATTACACGTTATATTAAATAATATCACAGCTTATACTCCAAAAAAAAAATCGTGATATCTTATCTATATTAATGCAAAAGACAATGCTCAACACAGGATGCGCCACGTCATTCACTCATTTTTTTTTTGGAAATTCAAGTAATGTTAGGTCCCGTTTACATGGAAAGAGTTTATTTCTTTAAATCGTCTCTGACAAACATGCGACAAATTATTGTTAATAATGGAAGGAAGAGTATAATTGAATGACTTGATTATTATTGATAAACTGATTACATTATATAGGAAATTATCTTGGGTAATACTCGAAGAATATTCGTAACGATATTCTCTAATAATAATATCCTACCTACAATATATTATCTCATGATAATATATTTTCCTAATAATAATATCTTCAATATAATATTCTCTAATAATTATGTCATAGAAAATATTTTATGAAATAAATAGATAATCGGCAGAAGTAAAAGTAATTGCATATAAGCGGAATGAATTAAAAATCGAAATAAATGAAAATAATTACATATAATCGGACCGAATTACATATTTAATGAAATAAATAGATAATCGGCAGAAGTAAAAGAAGTTGCTTATAAACGGAATGAATTACAAATCGGAATAAATGAAAGTAATTACATATAATCGGACCGAATTACATAGTTAATGAAATAAATAGATAATCGGCAGAAGTAAAAGAAATTGCATATAAACGGAATGAATTACAAATCGGAATAAATGAACGTAATTACATATAATCGGACTGAATTACATAGTTACTAATAAAATTACATAATTACGTGAATAAATTACATTTACTTACGGGATTGAATAACAAATAATGTGAATATTTTACATAAATTAATGAAATAATTCGTCTTTGCCTTTATGCTTGACGAATATAAGTGTTCATACCTCTAAGAAACTTGGTGATTACGGAAAATACGTAACAATCAATGTCAAATCCCCGAGAACCACTATCATGAAAATTTTCAATTTTTAGAATAATTTGCCTATGTTAAAGTTGATTATTAAATTATATTTCTTTTTTCGGGATGTAAAGTTTTTTTATGTATGCAAATTTTATTTACAATAGTATATTACGTTATTTCCTCTTAAACCATTGCATGTGAACACGTATTTGAAACAAGTGTAAACATTAATTATGTAGATCGCTGATTTAGACTAACTAGATAATTACAAATAGAAATGCAAAAAAAAAAAAAAAAAACATCCAAAAACATTAATACCGGTCCGAATACATACCCGTGTAATTTTGCACGGGTTTAAAACTAGTTGTTTTGTAATATAATATCACCCGTTATGCTACACAATATCACAACTTATAGTATCACACGTTATACTAAACAATATCACAGCTGAAAAAAAAATTAAAAAAAAAAAATCGTGATATTGTTTTGTAATACAATATCACACGTTATACTAAACAATATCACAGCCTACACAAAAAAAAAAAAACTTTTTCGAAAAAAAAAAATTTGAATTTTTTTTTTTCAAAAAATAATTTTTCGAAAAAAAAATTGAAAAAAAAAATTTTCGAAAAAAAAAATCGTGATATTGTTTTGTATAGTGCGTGATATTGTTTTATGGACTCATGTACTCAAATATATAGGTGGACTCACCGGATCTTGCCTATATATATATATATAAGGGGCGGGTTAGGGTACGAACTGAGTTACGGTGCGAACCGTACGAACTAGCTCTTTTGACTTTTTTTTTTCCAGATACATTTTGTTACTTTACTAGATACACTCCTTAATTCAAATACATTTTATAACATAGGTAGATACACTTTTTCCACCCTAAAATTCTAGATGCACTTTTACACTTTTTAAATACTAAATTTTTTGGGAGTTTTAAGACTAATTCCGAGATACATTTTATATTATTTGCGGATACGCATATCAGTACTGCCAGATACACATGTCAATAATCTCAGATACGCATATCAGTACTGCCAGATACACATGTCAATACTTCCAGATATGCATATTGTATGTGTATCCAGTAGTATTCATATACGTATCTAGTAGTATTCATACACGTATCCACCCCAAACACTATCACTACTACCCTCCCCGCTAACTCCACCGCCACAACCACCACCCTGCCTCTGCCATCACCACCACCGCCACAACCACTACCACCAATAACAACACCATCACGTCAACTCACCATCACGCCACCTCACCCAATACCGTTACACCACCTCACCCAACACCATCACACCACTCAGACTACTGTCGGGGACAACTCCGGCAACGACAAAGTTGACCACAACGCAACTATACATCCACCATACAAAGCCCAGCCAAATTCTAACCACCGCCTACCACCACCACCACCACGACGCAACTATACATCCATCAACCGCGCACCACCACTACCACTGTCGTGCGACCACCACCACAATGATCGCACCACCAGCAACACCGACAACCATTTCTCAACCTGATGCTCCACCAACACCATTCTTCTTCTTTATTCAACCACAGGATGTCAAACTCCTCTTCGGTTTCCTTCCTTTAAAAGGCTTGTTAACATTATCGCTATCATCACCACGATAATGAGACAACAGTGATATCACCTCTACATCGTCCTGCTTCATTTTAGACCGTCGGCTTCCCAAATTCAACTCCAAATTAGCTTCTTTAGTTGGCAATTTCTCCCCATCATCAACATTTTCAAACTCCAAATTCAAAATCTTTTGCTTCCACAAGTGAACGTCTAGAACTCCTTCTTAAGTTCCTTCCTTTGACAACATTTTCATCTTCAAATGACCGCACCACCACCAGATACGTAAATTAATACTTTCAGATACATCAAACCAAATGCGTATATTAATATGCGTATATTAATACTTTCAGATACATATATTGACCAGCACTAACCCAAGATCTGACAATCATCAAACAAACCCACCACCTGCAACTCCATTTTTTATTAATCTCGCACCATCAAACCACCATAGCCCGGTTGAACGCGCCTCAATAACTAGCATAAATTTGATTTTTGTTTATAAAAATTGAGTGATTCAAATCATAGATCTAAGAAAAACAAAGAAAAATTTCAATAAACTAATCACTCTTAATACATTTTTGGAAGATTTCGAATCAAATTGAATTCCTAATAACTGAAAATGCGCTAATTATGGTGGTGTGGCATGTAGGTCGGCGACGGTGGAGACGATACGCCAAGGAAATGGCTGGAAGAAGGAAGATGACCGCAAGGAGAGAAGAGAAAATAGAATAAAGATGATCGCCGCCGAGGTCGTCGATGCCGGCGTCGTCGACGCCGGCGTTAGGTGGTAGCTGGAGATGTGATAGGCTGTGAGAGAGTGTTGAGGGAAGTAAGTGTCGTCGAGGGTCTAAGAGAGATTGGATGAAGGGTGATACTCGTATTTAGTATATTTAGGGTTGACTTGAGATTCAATCCTGGCCATTCATGTGACTTATCTAAGGGTTCTTATTGAGTTCGTACAGTTCGCACTATAATTTAGTTCGACGGATCCCGATTATATATATATATATATATATATATATATATATATATATATATATATATATATATATATATATATATATATGGGTATCTTTAGAGTTATTTTCACATTTAATATTCTCAAAAACTCGATCTTTTAGTTTAATTTGAATTTACTTGATGTTTTATTTATCTTTGGGAAATTATATTAGTATATATTATCTTTATTTATTTCTAGATCTGTAATACTACGGATTTTATAGGCTGGTACTCGACCGAGTATGGCCTAATCGGTCGAGTAAAGTGTGTTGGGTATTCTGTTTGGCTTCTGCCCAGGAATACTCGGCCGAGTATGGGTAATACTCGACCGAGTAGAGGGTACTCGACCGAGTATCCGGTTTGACAGGTTTAATTCCGCGATTTGGTTAAGGTGATTAGAGATTATTATAAATTATACTTTTACGGTTTCTGAATCATTTTACCAAAACTAAACGACGCTCACTTCTCTCTAATCACCCTCACCATTCTCAAGGCTAATTGATCGGTCGCAAGTCTACACTTCCGTCTCTTGTCTCAATTTAATGGGTAAGTCTCTAGTTCGTTGTAATCTGCTAATAGGTTGTCTTTTAGGGTTTTGCTCTAATTTGTGATTTGGGGGTTTAGGGTTTGTTCATCATATGTGTGTTGATTGTGGATTATAATTGTTGTAGGTGACGATGTGGTAATTGTTGTGCAACTATATGATTGATTGCAGCATAGCGGATTGTGAAAAGGTAGGGTTTCTCCTACTCAGTACTGTTAATTGATTGAGATTGTATATGTTCATAATTGTTGTTATCTGCTGATCATCGGAGGATGGGTGTTGTGGTGACGGTGTTGGTGTGGTTGTGTTGTGACGGTTATGGTGTTGTGACAGCTGTGATGCTGTGTGTGTGTGTGTGTGTGTGATTGTGGTGGAGTCACTTGCGAGAGTGGATTCACACCCTAGTTCGCCCTCCGTGGAACCCGTCACGGGAGGGGATGTGCACATTAAGGGACAGGGATTGTTAGTCGCTCGTTGATGAGCTGGACTAGGTGGGGATGGGCTGCGATCACCCACTGGCGGCGAGGATTACCTGTTGCGATGGGTAATCTGGCAGGGCTACACACTTCGGTATATAGTTGGTTACTGTGTGAGATCGGGAGATCGGGGATGGAGGATGATCAACCGGTTGCATTGTTTGTTGTCTTATATTGATTGAACGGTACTGACCCAGTGTTGTTGTTTTGTAAAACCTGCGGTGAGCCATTCGAGGATGGTGAGCAGATTATGACAGGTAATGCAGATGTTTAGCTTTGGGACAGTCATGGGGAGTCATCACTTCGAGTCTAGCTTCTGCTGTTACGAGTTTAGCTGTCTGTGATTTCAGTTGTATTGAGCCTTTATACTTTTACTTTGGTTTGGTGTTGTAAACATGTAATCGCTAACTCTTTATACTTTAATAAATGTGTTTTTGGATTGTTGCTTTTGATATATACTTACCTCGGGGCAACCGAGATGGTAACAGCCTTTCATGCTAGGGTAGTCCTTGGTAAGGTACCTTGGTATGAGGGGGTGTTACAAGATCGACGTAGTTAACAAAGTTTGGAGTCTTGAAAGCGTTTCGCAAAAATTGGACTCTCTGAAATCACTCGAAAAAAGCTTCCTTTAATAGTAGGATTTTTTGATAACTACTACCTTTGTACTACACTGTTTTAAGAACTACTACCAAAATAATTTTCGTTTAAAAACTACTCCCAGTAAGTTTGAATTTTTTAAAAACACTACCAAGTCTCATCCAAACCTCAGTAAAACACAATCTCGGCCATTTATTTTTAACTTTTCATCTTAAGTTGTACATTTTATCCCTTTAACACTACCAACACTACCATTTGCCAATCATTTTGGGGCAAAATCACTTTAACCTAGTTTCATCTAATTCACCTATCTAAGGTAAAAAAGTTGCTTAAACTTCATCAAAGTAACTGGTTAAAGTGATAAAATTTACTACTTATGATGGAAATTCAAAAATAAATGGTGAGATTGTGTTTTATTGGATTTAGATGAGATTTGGTATTGTTTTTAAAAAAAATCAAACTTGTTGGTAGTAGGTTTTAAACAAAAATTATTTGGGTAGTAGTTCTTAAAACAGTGTAGTACAAAGATAGTAGTTATTAAAAAACTCTTAATAATATAATAGATAGATATATTGATATTGATTGATTGGGAAGTATTTGGGGTTACCAACGGAGTTTCAGTCCTAAAAAAAGAGCTGTTTCGTGAGTTGGTTGAAAATGTTACTAAGCGTATCTCCTCATGGAATGGGTGTTTCTCTCACCCGCTAGAAGATTAACCTTAATATCCTTTGTCTTATCAAACCTTTCTAATTACTTTCTATTAGTGTTTAAAATACTGAAAAGTGTGGCAAATAAGATTAACTCTCTCTTGTCACAATTTTGGTGGGCGAGATGTAGATTGGATAAGACTGTCAACTGGTGTTCTAGGAGTTTCCTTAGTCTTCCAAAGAACGAAGGAGGGCTTGGTATTCGTAACAACGAGTGTCTTAATCATGCGTTGTTGGCCAAGCATGCATGGAAATTAATTTCAATGCAGGAGTCCCTCTTTTGTTCTGTTTTCAGGCAAAAACTTTTTGGGAGGAATGGTTTTTCACTATTCAAAGTCGGGGGTGCACGAAGTATCATGCATGGCTTTCACATTGTTAAGGGTAATATTGGGTGGAAACATGGCATTGCATCGGATTTGAATGTCTAGAATACAAACTGGGTTGGTGAAGATTTTTCGGAGGCTAAGGAAAGTATTTTGTCTATGAATTACGGACATCTGATACAATTCCAAATCAAGAATCTTCAAATGGCTGATGGTAACTGGAATGAGGCTTTAATACATTCTCTCTTTAGGAATTATTATGCACTGGCTATCCCAGGGTGTGTTTCACAAAAGGAAGACGTTATTTTTTTGGAGACTACCACTAGTGGATAAAATTTTTGCAAAATGCCTCCAAAGAGAGTAACTCCAACAACTATGACCCAAGAAGAGATTGACAGGCTGATAGAGACAAATGCTAACCTGTCATCTGCATTGAAGGATGCGCACAAGGGCAAGGAGATCGTAGTTAATCCGCAAAAAATGAGTGCTATCATCGCTCGTCACAATCCGACCAAATATGATGGATTGGGAGAGCCATCGTTACTGGGAGATTAGTGCAAAGAGTTTAGCAATTTATTTAAGCTAATTAACTGTCCGGAGGAGCTACGTGTGGACCAAGCTGCGTATTATCTGAGAGGAAAGGTTGGACTATGGTGGGAAAAGAGTGGTGAGGATTCGAAGGAATCTTATAGACTAAGTGACGATCGGTATATTCCATGGAGTAGCTTCAAAGACACGCTTAGGAATATCTTTGTACGTGAGCATGTTCAAAGCAAGATAAGGTCAGAATTTGATACTTTTAGGATGACGGAAGGCATGCCTGTGGAGGAATACCACAATAAGTTTATGGAATTATCTGAGTATGTGTCTGATCTAAACTGTGGAGATGAGATGATGGCAGTGAGATTTGAAAAGGGGTTATCTATGGATATCAAGCAGAAGCTTACAGCTGGAATACCAACTAATGTACAAGATATGTACCAAAGAGCAGGATATGTAGAGAGGCTTGTGGAAATGTTAAAGGAGGATGGGAAGGAGAAGGGTGAGAAGAGGAAGAATGAAAATGTGGAGAATGCCAATTGAAAAAAGAGGTCTAACAATAGTCAATTCAGGCCGTTTCAGTAAGGAGGATACGGGGGTAGTGGCGGTAGAAGTTTCGGCCGTGGGGTGGAGGGAGCCGCGGCCAAAGTGATAGGGTTGTCGCGTACCCTAAACAAAGATAATATTTTACCCTAGGCTTGGCTAACAAACAAATTAATGTGGATAGGGAAGTATGGGTCGATCTCGGGGAGATGGGAGTTGTTAATTAGTGGTGATGGAGCGAATTTTATCAATGTCGATTAACGAGTTTGGTAGGAAGTTGGGTTTGTAAAATAAAACAATTGACAAAAAGATAAATAACAATAAGAAGGAAAATCTAGGGGACGGAGTTTTACATGTAAATTAGCATAGGAATATTGTCAAATACGGGTATAGTGAATCGGTAATTATCTAAGTCAATGGCACATGCCTCTCGGTTTATTGCCGACAATAAAACGGGTTCTAGAGGCTCTCGCCCTTACTAGGTCGCTTTACTATTTTTGCTTTGTCTAATTCCTTTCCCATCTCTCGATTTTAAATCGGAAATTAACGAGTATAAACAAATGATTGTGACCACAATAAATATTTTAGAAATTAAATCAAGCAAAGAATGTAGACAATTACAATGATGATACAAACCCGATTCAAACAATATAAAACGCTAATTAAACATGTTAGTCCCCTTCACCCTAGAATATTAATCTACTCAAACATTATAAAATGTAAACAATTGACAATCATAAATGTAAATAATGACATAATAACAAATATGAAGATAAGATAATGAAATTGATAAAGGAAAAAGAGGAAAAGAACAATACCAAAAGAAATGGAACCAGAGAGCGAGAAATTGGAAGAACGGAATGCGTAGATTAAAACCGAATCTAAAATGTAAATACTTGAAACGAATTACGTACGTGCTTATTAAAATAAAGTAGATTATTTTATTAATTCTAATCTAAGGCTAAAGCAACAAAAGACGGCGGAAATTCATAAATCCCCCGAGAAAGGATTTTCAAAGGAGTTTAAGGACTCGGGTAAAACCGCATTGAAAGGCTCAACCTCATCATAATCACAAGAAAGCTCAACAACATCTACTATAAGATGCCCATCCACTACAACGTCAATGTCATCAGCATGAGTCTCTAAATGGTCAATTGGAATGACAATAGGGGGAATTTCAAAAGAGAGAGTCGGACCATTGTCATCGTCATCCAATAATTCAAAACCGTTAGGGGGAAAATACTCACATTGAGAGGGCAGAACGGAAAAAGGAGAAAAAATAGGCTCGCGTGGTGAAAAAATAGGCTCACGTCGTCTCAATTTGTTTTGAGAAAGTTGTTCCAAACGAGCCTGAACCATTTTGAGCTCCTTTTGGATGCTCTGTTGACGAGCTACCTCTCGACATTGGGCAACCATAAACCTTAGGAAAACCCAAAGCTCCTCCCCACTCTTATAGTAGACACTCCCACAACACATGTAGAGAGCCAAATAACAAGACTCATAATCCATACCTTCAAGCACGACCTGACCCAATTCATATTCAATGTAAATACATCCAAAAGAAGCAATACGTCCGACTTAATTCTTCAAATTGGGAAAGATAGTCATAAAGGGGTTGGTTTTGTTGTTGCAATAAAGGGAATACAACCATTATAGAAGGCTAAGCGGATCCCCCTTGAGATATCTTCACTACCTAAAAAATGGGCACTAAAACTACAAAAAAAAAACCGTGAGAACTGTCGCAAGGAACAAATGTTCCCCGGGACAAAAGAAAACAAGATAAAATTCAACTAATAGCAAACAAAACCGTGCTCCCCGGAAACGGTGCCAAAATTTGATAGGATGTCACAATCTAATCAAAGATAAATACCCTAGACAGAAATGAATGTAGTAACAGGGGTCGAACACAAGGATACATGAGTTGCTAAACAAGTTGTTATGGAGTGAATTCTATCAAGGCCGGTTATCGGTTGATTATTTGATTGGGTGTGTAAAACAATGATAAACTAAGAGTCTAGGGAGGTCGTGTTACACATGCAAATTATGTAAATGCTCAAGTTAGACATAGGAGTTGATAATATCATTAATTGTTTAGGTCTTATGATAACCACCTCTCGACCTTATTGTCAACCATAGAATAGGTCCTAACGAGCTCTCGCTATGGCTAGGTCGGTTTATTAAAACATGCTTAGACTAATTCATTTTCGTGCCTATCGACTTATAAAAGTAAATTAACAAATTTAATCTAAGATAGTGGCCAACAATCAAAGACTAACAATTCAATACAAGCATGTGATAGAAACTATTATATGATTACTATAGCATCCTATTTCAACAATTGCAAATATTACTCATGCACTGCTCCCTTAGTCCTTAGACTAGTGAATTACTCATGTATAATGAAAACTAATTTAATGACAAATGATATAATAAAGATGAACATATTAACTAGTAATGTAAATGACAAATGAATAACAAAACAATACTAGAAATAAGATTACCTTAACAATTGGAAATGAACTTTGAAATGAAGAACAAGATAGAATTAACCGAAATAACTTGAAGATGAACTTGTAATATAAATTGAAATGCTTAAAGGAATTTGTTTATAACAATAAGGAAATGCTAAAGGGAAATCTAAACTACATTTTATTCTGAAAACTAAGACTAAAGCATATGGAAAAGTGTATGGAAGTGTGTAGATACAACACCCTTTATATAGGACAAAAGGGAGTAACGTAAACGATCTAGAAAAGAGGCACCCCGATCGGGGACACCCCACCCCGACCGGGGCCGTGTGCTTTTTATTTTTTGTCTTAATTCCGTCTTAACTTCTCACTTTATGTTGATGCGGAATCTGATGCTTGCTTCTTTAAGAGTCCGTCTAAGGCATCCTAGGGATCTTTTGGTATCCAATGCAAGCTCTTATCATGAGGTTTTATTTGAACATCATTTATTTATATATCCGCCAATGAAAATTGGTTTTCTCTTGCTCGGGTTTTCCAATTTATTCCCAAAATGCCCTTATACTTCCCGGAATGCCCATCCATGGTCAAGACTTGTTCTTATTAGCCTCGTGAACTTGGGTGAATGCTAATTTGATGGGAAAAGGCTATCAACGGCTTCATTTCCTACAAAATGTAATGAATACGAGCAAAAACACCTTGAACACGGAATTAGCTCACAAATACACTAATAGAAGTGCAATAATCAAATAAATCGAGCTAACATAGGGGGTTAAACTATATATTAAATAGACCTATCTTACTCCCCCAACCTAAACCCTTGCCTCTCCTCAAGCAAACACACAACATAATGTATGACAAGCACAAGGGTACGAGCAACAATCATCCCATCCAAATGCAATTCCCATCAAGTAACTTTGAAGCACAATGAATCAAATCCTGGAACAACATGGGAATAGGGAAAAATGCAACAACATGGATGAGATTTATATGACGGCGTAGCATGAATGACTTCAAATGAACTTTTCGGCCCTTGCATGACCTTTTTGACTTTGGACTCTCACGATTCACTCATTACTCATTTATATGTGAAAGGATTTTTGTGTGAATGACACTCACCTATCCTCGACTCATGAGAGTGTGCCCGAAATCTAATAAGGTAGTCATTTCAAATAATAAGTCAAAACAATCAAATGCAAGCATGAATAAGAAGCCAATGGGTAAGAAGAAGGCAATATGTAATGGGTATAAAGGGGAACATATGAATTATGGTATGTGGAGCTAAGTCAAGCTAGCAACAACCAAGTGAAAGGATGCTCAATCCCAAAGTAAAACCAAAATTAGAAGCCAACAACAACAACATAATGACCTCTTTCACTACAAACCATAAGAATACTCTCCAAGAATTCACAATTAAAACATGAGAGTTTCTTAATTCAACTTCTTCTTTTTTCAATTCAATTCATGCTTATTTTACCATTCTTTTTCACATCTTTTTCTTTCAATTTCTTTCATTCTTTTTTCAATTCTCTTCCTTTTTTCTCAACTTCCTCTTCACTTATTTATTTTCTTTCATAAACAAATTCCGGAAATTAGCAATTTCGGCATAACCAAGCTCACAAAGATTCAAAATAAAGCATATCCTAAATGAGCACCCTAACATCAATGACATAGCTACTAGCTTAACAAGGTAGGCAAGTATAAAATGTAGCAAGATAAGTTGTAAATATGTGTATGAAGGAGCTAGAAATGGGTAGCATAGTCAATGTGAATGGCTTCAAATGCTAGCATAGTATGAAAGTAATGCTTAAAAGAGATGAAATAAAAACGATACTTGTGCGTTATTGATACAACACACACCATAAGGAGACCTACACTCACCTAAGTGAGACCAAAAATGGATGTACCGGCCCAAGGAGGCTCTACCTTACCATTTTGTGGCTTGCCAAAGGTCAAGATCAAGCCTATTTGGTTCAAATTTCATCTTACACCTACTATGTCAAGACATCCCCATGAATGCAATCATCCATCAATAAAGCGCGAATCATTAGCTTAAAAAGCCACAATGTGGTAAATGCAAAGAGGAATGACATTATGCAAAAGACAAAAGGGTGATCTTCTAGGGGTTTTTTCAATTAACTCAAATTGAGATGGTAAAAACAACTTTTTATGAAAATTTTCAATTTTTCAATTTTTTTTGGATTTTTTCAAATATGTGAAAGCAATAAAGCAACAAAACACACTAATCCCTCCCCCGAGCTAGAACAACACATTGTCCTCAAGGTGTAAAACGGGTTTACGCGCAAAAAAAAACACATAGAAGGACAAATAAAACCAACAAGGGGAGATGGGAAAGACACATGCGGAAATAAGGAAGGGATGAAAGCATACTAAAGTGTAGAAGCCTCCCCCAAACTAGCTTAAAAACAGGGCAAGGTCCAATCCAAGTAGCAAAGTACCTGCAATAGACAAGCTACCACAAACTAAAGCGAGCTACATATCTTATTGTCTTAACTATTACCACCAAATTGAAATTGCAATTGTCCAAAAACTGTAAATTGTCTCAAAAACATAAATAAACACGGGTTGCCTCCCGAGAAGCGCAAAGTCTTGCTAGACTTGTTTTTCTTCAAGTGACATGACCATTTTTATCTTTAAAAAGCAAGTCAAAGCCCTTAGAAGTCTATCATATGTAACACCCGCTCTTTTTGCAAAATAGTTTTTAAAATATTTTAATAGCTTTATTAAAAGTTTATATTTTGAAAACTTATTTCTATAAAAATATAATTTTTATCATTTGATACTAATAATGATAATAATATCCATCTTAAGTATATACTAGCCTTGAGACGTAAATTTTAGTGAACCGTCTCAATTTGAGTTAATGGGCTCAATACAAATAATGGGCCTATTTTACCATCTTATTTACTTCTCCAAAACCCCAATAAAACACATACTACCTTCATCTCCCCCAACTAAAAATCTGAAATTTCCTTACCAACCATAAAACACCATTTTTGTATATTCATCTTAAAACTCAAAATTTAGATATCTTGCTCGTTTCTCAACCAAATTCGTTAATTCTCGCGCCATTAGCTTCCTCTTCTCGTTCTTCCTCTATGTATGTAAGAAAGAACCAATCTTTCCTTTTCCTGTTTCCTGACCGTGCCCTTTTGTGGCTCGAAACTCAGTGCTAACCCATTTTCTTTGTATATTGGTGTGTATTCGGATAACCCGGAAGAAGATTGCTTCAAGATAGACGATACCATTGAGGATTGAAGGGCAAAAAGGTAACGGTGATAGGATTACTCGACATTATGTTAAAATTTATATGTGTTTATGTGTTGTGTTACTCTTTTCTGACAAAAAGTGTTCATCTTGCCAAGTTTCATGTGATGTTAGTTTAAGACGGTTTTATACAACTTTTACTTATCTATTTTGAGAAAAGATGGTGCCAATGGATTCATGGTGAAGTGGGAAAATAAATTAGGTAATTTATTTGAATGAAGATTACATGTTTCATGCTTAAAATTTTGTCTTAAGATGGCTTCACATGTTGCTTTGAAATCATGTGTATGGCTGAATTCATGGACTATTTTTGAGTCGATTTCACGGGTGATTTGAGTTGATTTGTTAATTTTCGTCTCATGTGTACATCCATGTATGTATTTGGTTGTTTGTATATAAGAAATTCGATCCTTTTGATGCTTAAAATTTTGTATTAAGACGGCTTCACAAGTTTCTTGAAACCGTGTGTATGGGTGAATTCATGGACTGTTTTTGAGTCGATTTCATGGGTGATTTGAGCCAATTTTTTAATTTTCGTCTCATGTGGTACATCCACGTATTTATTGGGTTGTTTGTATGTAAGAAATTCCATCCCTTTCATACTTAAAATTTTGTCTTAAGACGATCACAAAATAGCTCTTAAAACCGTGTATATGGGTTGTTGTTGGGCGTGTTTCGCGGACTGTTTTTATTGACTTCTTGATGCTAAATTGAACAAATTTCCTTGCTCCCCTCTCAAGTGTAAATACATGCTTCGATTGGGTCATTTTTATGGGTGAAATCCACCTTGTTTGTGCTTAGAAAACTCGTCTTAAGACGGTTGCTTGAGAAGGTATTGTTTGTTGTGGACTGTGCTCCCCACGTCTTTCCTTGGTGCTATGCAGGGGTTGCGGCCAAGCTGTGGCATGCTATGCCAGGCTATGCAGTGGCAAGCCATGGCTGAGCCGTGGTCTCGGTTGGGCTAATTATCTTGACCGTAAAATAATTGTGTTCGGGTCTAATTAATTTGAATTCTGTCATATGTTTTATGTATCCTAAATTCATTATTTACCGTTCATTTATATATTTTTCACATGAATCGTAAATGTGGAACTTATTATTTATTCCCATCATAATTATATGAAATGTCTTAATTTATCTATAATATGAACTTTAATTCATTCATTCTCATTTACTTATCGTATTTCAAATACGAGTGAGTTATTCTACTTGTTTAATTAAAATGGGTTATATCCATGTGAATTTGCCATTTTGTTATACCTTTTGTTTGGCTTATATTTACGCCCAATTTGTGTTGTGCTGGCAAGTACGAGTTTGGCCCACTTGTCTGTTCTGCCAAGTGAGTTTTATCATAGTCATTCCGTCAATTTCGTGCTGTTATGTCGATTGAGTTACTCAGTTTCCGTTCTGTCATCTAGTCTTGGATCGAGTCTGTTCTGCCGCATGTCGATCGGAAATATATTCCGAGAGTCTGGCCAGGTTTAGACTAGGACCGTATTATTATCGTAGTCCTAGCCGGGGAAAATTATAGTCTAAGAGTAGTAAATGTCTTGCATTTTGGATGGTTGCATATGTCATTTTTCCTTGGAATGCATGCTTGTGTCTATTTAACGTATGCTTGTTTTATTTTATTCAAATGTCTCACATGATTTGATGAACTTATGATATGCTAGTACTAGTTTACTTTTCTCTCTTTCATTTAATTGACAAGTTTTATCCCATGGTATTTAATATTCAAGTTGTTTGCAATTATTTTGTATGCCTTGCTTAATTGAGTTCTTTGTTACGTTTATTTTGACATAATGTGGCTGGAAGAACCTTGACTTACTCCCCGCTGGCTGTGGCATTCATGTTTCATGAATGACAGGTATTAGTTGGTGCTTATATGGGGTGAAGACATGTGTGAGCTAGCGAGTAACTTGACCGTTGGACTTTATTTATCTTTTGCTAAACTCACCTATTTTCGTCTTGTCATTCGTGGAATATATTTTCCCCATTTTCACTATCATGTTTGTATGAACCTTTATTTTATTTCCGCATACTTTCTTTCTGTTGGATTTTGTGAATCCCGCATGTTAAACCTTATCTATAAATAAAAGCTTTAAGAATTTCATAATTTCCGCTTAAATTTATAAGTTATACTTTTCGCTTTATCGCGTGGTGTCGCAGTTGGTATCAGAGCATTAGTGCTCCCGATGCACACACGTGTACCCCAAACTTAAAAGAACATAACCTTGAATAATGAATGAGAGATGGGTAGACTTAAGGACCTAAGATGGTAGTCTGTATTGTGATTGCTCTTTACTAGGTTCTAACATGTTTGTTGATTTTCAATAATTGATTCTTGTTACCTTGGATCGACAAACCTTGAGAGCTTATCCATGTGGCGATCAAGTCTTGGTGCCTATTACCGAAAATTGAAGATTTAATCAACCTTTTGAAGAATGTTTCTTCTTCCTTGAAGATATTCCTTGTTCTTAGTGTACCTTATCTTATTCATTACTTCTTGATGCGTATCTTTCTTCTAAGCTATCTTTTGCTTTACCTTGGGAGCTACTCTTACGCCCTTCCGATTTATCCTTTGTTTCTTGCTTAACCTCCCATGACACCTTATAGGTAACTCTCTTCCTGTTGTGGGACGTTGACCTGGGTTGGGTATTTTGAATTTTTAGGAGATTGTGTGTGGTTGACTCCTGACTATTGTTTGGAGAGGTTGTGTCGTTGGGAAGAGTAGATAGACATATCTTGGCGATTCTAGTGCCTAGTTGTTTGACATAAGATGAGTGTGGTTGAATTGCTGAATTGATAATGCAAGGTTGAGTGAGTAAGACGAGTTTATGATTGGCTTCCGTAATCACTTGGTATATGAGGATTCGATAATGCGGATGTTCCCTTGGATGTGTTTGGTTTTGAGGAAAATGTTTTGAATTGAGCCCCAACTTCTAGTGGTGAGTAGTTATATGATTGGAGGTTGATTTGACGTACTTGGGATCTGCTAGAGTTTGGATGCTTAACATGAGATAAGCGTATTTTAATTAAGAAATTGATTGTGTAAAGTTTGAGTTGCATATGTTACTAAAGCTATGGAACTTGACTCTGTTAATCGTATTTGGTATTTGAAAGTTTGGTATGTTGAACATTGTCACTTTTGGATTAGAAATGGAGTAAAGATCAATGTTGTGAGATTTGAAGGAAATATTTTGGAATGAGCTGATTAATGTTGTAATTTGATATTGCTTGGCTCTTGAGACTATTTGAGCGATAAAGACCTAGTATAGGGAAGTATTTGTTAACCCTATTATTTGACGAACCTTGGTTGTGTTAAACACTTGAGATAATGGAATACTGTTGAGTGTAGTTTTGCCCTTGAAAATACGTTATGGGTGAAAGGGTAGAGGAACTCGAGATTTTATTGACTTAGCAAACTTGGGTGATTGTGTTTCTTTCTTTAGAGGGTGTGTATTAGAGTGGACCTTGTGGAAGGCATTTTCCAAGAGTGTTAGATTGTCTTGTTGTTACTTGATTGGGAAATGAGAACCTTCTGAAAATTTTGAGGAACTTATTCCGGAGATTTATAAGTGCGAATGTAAGGATGCCCCTTGAACCTTAGAGTAGTAACCTTTTGGTATAGACCCTCAAGTCCTGAGAAGTGTGTGGTTATGCCTTAGCTCTTTCAGTGTATCATTTCTACTCTCTTTTCTACCGTTCTAGCTTTGGTGAACCTTACCTTTATACCTATGCTCTCTTTTCCTCTCCTTGCCTCAAATATCTTCCTAACTCCAATAAATGGTTATGTACTTGTGACCCCGTATCCTTGGAGTTCATCTCTTTGAGTTCCATGCTTTGTCGTGTCCCGCATTCCTTTGAAATTTCTCATCCTTTCCCTACCACGTTGTTACTCTTTATTCCCTTGTAGAGTGGATACCTTGTTGGCTGCGTCGTGGAGTAGTGAGATGCGTTTTGAGGATTTGTGGGCTTTGATTTTGTTGAATTGGATGAAAGAGTTTGTGTTTGTTTTTTACCATGGGAAATGAGAATTTGACTTTAGATAGACCATTGATGGTGGTGACAATGTACTCTTTTGATGGCTTCATGTCTAAGGGATTGGTGATGTAAATTTTATTTGGAGGCTCGAGTTGAGCATGGAACTAGTATGACTAATTTTCTTTTGTTGAGTATTCACTTTACGGTAATAAGAAAGGTAGTCAAGTTGATATTCTTGCCAGTTGGGATCGATAGAACTTGAGTTATGTCAAGTGGGATATGAGTACGACAAACCTCTTTACCGTTGTGGTTGGTGGTGATTAGGTTTTGGAGAATGTCACCCTTGGTGATTTTGGTTTTGAGTGTGTAACCAGATTTCATTTTGGATGCTAGAAAGTGCGAAGAACCTTGAATCCGGATCCTTGAGTGAGGATCTTACCACATTGGGAGACTCATAGTTGAGGCTAGTTGGTTTTGGTTTGTGATAGTAGTTTTGACCTTGAGTGTTACGGATGATGTTCGAAGGAGTCCATTGATCGAAAGTTGTTAGGCATAACTGTGGTAAACTAACTTCTTTCGGAGATTAGTGTATAAGCCTAGTTGATGACATTTGATCGAAAAAGTCCTTTGGAGTAGTATAGTTACAAGTATAGCATTGCATGGTTCACATTGATGTAGATGACTTTGATACTTAGGATTCGAGTGCGTGGTAATTCCATGTTTTAGGGCTTTCCTTCCTCTTTGACCATAAGCCTTACCATTCATGCCCCCTTTCTCTTTTCGTTGTGCTTCTCCTTTAGGGCTGAGGCTAGTGGCTTATGAAACTCTATGTTCTTTAACTTCGTTGTTAACTCTATCTCGGCTTCCTACCCCTAAAAGTTCAACTTAGTCCTTTTATTTGTTGAGTTTGGATTTTTTTATCGTGTTATGTAATTGTGTTGCCTAAATTGCTTTCCATTTTGTACAGTTTCCAACCGTCTTGAATTACCCTTTTGGATTCATTGTTAAAATTTGAAGTTACTCTTGAAAAACTTTTCTCATTTTAAAGGTTTGAAAATGAAAGTCTGCTTCCAATTTGGCATGCTTTTAGAAAATTCGAAAGGGATTATCATTTTCATTTGGTTTTAACGTTTGATTAGATGTTAGGACTCGTTATTGGAGACGTCTAATGACTTATTCTACGCTTATCGACTTATGATTTTTGTATTTAACCTTGTCTTTGACTTGGAATGTTAGTGTTCTTTTGTGCACAACAAGAGCCACTTCGTCCCATGAAAGAAGACTCGTACTTTTGAAGACTCTTCGTAAATGTTTATGGAAGAATTACGATTTTAATTCTTGGAAATGGTTTGGTTATCAATTTTGAAAGACCAACTCTTTCTTTACAACTTTTCGTTTTCAAGTTTCGAAGACGAAACTTTTTAAAAGGTGGGATGATTGTAACACCCGCTCTTTTTGCAAAATATTTTAATCGCTTTATTTTAAAAGTTTATATTTTGAAAACTTATTTCTATAAAAATATAATTTTTTCGTATGATAGTAATAATGATAATAATATCCATCTTAAGTATATAGTAACCTTGAGACGTAAATTTTAGTGAGCCGTCTCAATTTGAGTTAATGGGCTCAATACAACTAATGGGCCTATTTTACCATCTTCTTTACTTCTCCAAAACTCCAACAAAACACATACTACCTTCATCTCCCCCAACCAAAAATCTAAAATTTCCTTACCAATCATAAAACACCATTTTTGTATATTCATCTTAAAACTCAAAATTTTGATATCTTGCTCGTTTCTCAACCAAATTCATTAATTCTCGTGCCATTAGCTTCCTCTTCTCGTTCTTCTTCTTTGTTTGTAAGAAAGAACCAAGCTTTCCTCTTCCTATTTCCTGGCCGTGCCCTTTTGTGGCTCGAAACTCAGTGCTAACCCGTTTTCTTTGTATATTGATGGGCATTCGGATAATCCAGAAGAAGATTGCTTCGAGATAGACGATACTATTGAGGATTGAAGAGCAAAAAGGTAACGGTGATAGGATTACTCGACATTATGTTGAAATTTATATGTGTTTATGTATTGTGTTACTCTTTTGTGACAAAAAGTGTTCATCTTGCCAAGTTTCTTGTGGTGTTAGTTTAAGACGGTTTTATACAAGTTTTACTTATCTATTTTGATAAAATATGGTGCTTTTGGATTCATGGTGAAGTAGGTAAATGAATTGGGTAATTTATTTGAACGGAGATTACATGTTTCATGCTTAAAATTTTGTCTTACGATGGCTTCACAAGTTGCTTTGAAACCATGTGTACGAGTGAATTCATGGACTGTTTTTGAGTCGATTTCACGGGTGATTTGATTCAATTTGATAATTTCCGTCTCATGTGTACATCTATGTATGTTTTAGGTTGTTTGTATGTAAGAAATTCCATCCTTTTCATGATTAAAATTTTGTCTTAAGACGGCTTCACAAGTTACTTGAAACCGTGTGTATGGGTGAATACATGGACTGTTTTGAGTCAATTTCATAGGTGATTTAAGCCAATTTGTTAATTTCCGTCTCATGTGTACATCCATATATGTATTGGAATGTTTGTATATAAGAAATTCCATCCCTTTCATGCTTTAAATTTTGTCTTAAGACGGTCACAAAATAGCTTTTAAAACCGTGTATATCGGTTGTTGTAAGGCGTGTTTAGCGGACTGTTTTGATTGACTTCTTGATGCTAAATTGAACAAATTTCCTTGTTCCCGTCTCAAGTGTATATACATGTTTGGATTGGGTCATTTGTATGGGTGAAATCCACCTTGTTTGTGCTTAGAAAACTCGTCTTAAGACGGTTGCATGAGGAGGTATTGTTTGTTAT
This sequence comes from Silene latifolia, assembly GCF_048544455.1. Lineage (NCBI taxonomy): Eukaryota > Viridiplantae > Streptophyta > Magnoliopsida > Caryophyllales > Caryophyllaceae > Silene > Silene latifolia. The sequence continues at coordinate 12,062,007 of NC_133538.1, read as the reverse complement.
GGACTGTGCTGCCCGCGTCTTTCCTTGCTACTGTGCAGGGGTTGCGGCCAGGCTGTGGCCAGGCTATGCCAGGCCGGGGCTGGGCAGTGGCCAGCCATGGCTAAGCCGTGGCCTCAGTTGGGTTAATTATCTTGACCGTGAAATGATTTTGTTCGGGTCTAATTAATTTGAATTCCGTCATATGTTTTATGTATCCTAAATTCATTATTTACCGTTCATTTATATATTTCCCACATGAATCGTAAATGTGAAACTTATTATTTATTCCCGTCATAATTATATGAAATGTCTTAATTTATCTATAATATGAACTTTAATTCATTCTTATTTATTTATCGTATTTCAAATATGAGTGAGTTATTCTACTTATTTAATTACAATGGGTCGTATACATGTGAATTTGCCATTTTTCTATACCTTTTGTTTACTTATATTTACGCCCTACTTGTGCTGTTCTCGGAAGTACGAGTTTGGCCCACTTGTGCTGTTCTGGTAAGTAAGTTTTATCTTAGTCATTCCGCTACTTTCGTGCTGTTCTGGCGATTGTGGGTACTCGGTTTCCGTTCTGTCATCGAGTCTTAGATACGAACTGTTCTGCCGTATGTCGAATTGGAAATATTTATTTCGAGAGGTTGGCCAGGTTTAGACTAGGACCGTATTATTATCGTAGTCCTACTCGGGGAAAATTATAGTCTAAGAGTAGTAAATGTCTTGCATTATGGATGGTTGCATATGTCATTTTTCCTTGGAATGCGTTCTCGTGTCTATTTAATGTATACTTGTTTTCTTTTATTTAAATGCCTCACATGATTTGATGAACTTATGATATGCTAGTATTAGTTTACTTTGCTCTCTTTCATTTAATTGACAAGTTTTATCCCATGGTATTTAATATTCATGTTGTTTGCAATTATTTTCAATGCCTTGCTTAATTGAGTTCTTTGTTAAGTTTATTTTACATAATGTGGTTGGGAGAACCTTGAGTTACTCCCCACCGACTGTGGCATTGATGTTTCATGAATGACAGGTATTAGTTGGTGCTTATATGGGGTGAATACATGTGTGGGCTAGCGAGTACCTTGACCGTTGGACTTTATTTATCTTTTACTAAACTCACCTATTTTCGTCTTGTCATTCGTTGGATTTATTTTCCCCATTTTTGACTATCATGTTTGTATGAACCTTTATTTTATTTCCACATACTTTCTTTCTGTTGGATTTAGTGAATCTCGCATGTTAAACCTTATCTATAAATAAAAGTTTTAAAATTTTCATAATTTCCGCTTAAATTTATTAGTTATACTTTCCGCTGTATCGCGGGGTGTCACATTATATACTTGCGCATGAGCAATACAAACGCATATGTAAGAAATTGATAAGATTAAGGCATGATAGATCAAAGGTAAGAAATAGGATATCTTATCAAAACGCATATGAGAGAGTTCAAAAAGAACCACCGTACTACTCCACTCGTCAGTAAGAGATGGAGCATCATGCTTAGGACCAGAAAATAAACCGTTGGTGCACAATTATCATTGTAAATGGTCTCAAATTAGTGGTATGAAAACTCAACGTGGTAGGACTCATAAAAAATGGGGGGGGGGGTGCATCCCACTTAACTTTTATGTATGCATCACTAAGTCCTCCATCAACCTGAAAAGCGTCAACTACATCCACCACGAAAGGATTCTCAAAGGTTTCAAATGTCTTGGGTAAAACCTCATTGAAAGGCTCAACCAACATCTACTATAAAAGGCTCATCCACTACATAGTCAATGTCATCAACATAAGTCTCTAAATGGTCAATTGGAATGATAATAGGGGGGATTTAAAAAGAGAGAGTCGGACCATCGTCATCGTCATCCAATAATTCATAATCGTTAGGGGGAAAAGACTCACATTGAGAGGGTGGAATGGTAAAAGGAGAAAAAATAGGCTCACGTGGTGAAAAAATAGGCCCACGTTGTCTCAATTTGTTTTTAGAAAGTTGTTCCAAACGAGCCTGAACCACTTTGAGCTCCTCTTGGATGCTCTGTTGACGAGCTACCTATCGACATTGGGTAGCCATGAACCTTAGTAAAACCCAAAGCTCCTCTCCACTATTATAGTAGACACTCCCACAACTCATGTAGAGAGCCAAATCACGGGACTCGGAATCCATACCTTCAAGCACGACCTGACCAATACATATTCACTGTAAATACATCCAAAAGAAGCAATACGACCGACATATTCATCAAATTGGGAAAGATAGTCATAAAAGGGTTGGTTTTGTCGTTGCAAGAAAGGGAATACATCCATTATAGAAGGCTAAGCGGATCCCCCCTTTGATAGCTTTATTACCTACAAAATGGGCACTAAAACTACAAAAAAAAACCGTGAGAACGGTCCCAAGGAACAAGTGTTCCCCGGGACAAAATAAAACAAGATAAAATTCAACAACTAATAGCAAAAAAAAACCGTGCTCCCCGGCAACGGCGCCAAAATTTGATAGGATGTCGCAACCTAATCAAAGATAAATACCCTAGAAAAAAATGAATGTAGTAATAGGGGTCGAACACAAGGAGACGGGAGTTGCTAAGCAAGTTGTTATTGAGTGAATTATATCAAGGCCGGTTATCGGTTGATTATTTGATTGGGTGTGTAAAACAATGATAAGGAAAGAGTCTAGGGAGGTCAAGTTACACATGTAAATTATGTGAATGCTCAAATTAAACATAGGAGTTGATAATATCGTTAATTGTTTAGGTCTTATGACAACCACCTCTCGGCCTTATTGTCAACCATAGAACAGCTCCTAACAAGCTCTCGCTATAGCTAGGTCGGTCTACTAAAACATGCTTAGACTAATTCTTTTTCGTGCCTCTCGACTTATAAAAGTGAATTAACAAATTTAAGCTAAGATAGTGGCTAACAATCAAAGACTAACAATTCAATACAAGCTTGTGATAGAAACTATTATATGATTACTATAGCATCCTATTCAACAATTGCAAATACTACTCATGCATGGCTCTCTTAATCCCTAGACTAGTGAATTACTCATGCATAATGAAAACTAATCTAACGACTAATGATATAATAAAGATGAACATACTAACTAGTACTGTAAATGACAAATGAATAACAAAACAATACTAGAAATAAGATTACCTTAACAATCGGAAATGAACTTGAAAATGAAGAACAAGATAGAACAAACGGAAATAACTTGACGATGAACTTGTAACATAACTTGAAATGCTTAAAGGAACTTGTTTATAACAATATGTACGGGAAATCTAAACTACATTTTATTCTGAAAACTAAGATTAAAGCGTATGGAAAAGTGTATGGAAGTGTGTGGATACAACACCCTTTATATAGGACCAAAGGGAGTAACGTAAATGGGCTAGAAAAAGGGCATCCCGATCGTGGTTGTGTGCTTTTTATTTTGTCATAATTCCGTCTTAACTTCTCACTCTATGTTGATGCGGAATCCGATGCTTGCTTCTTTAAGAGTCCGTCTAAGGCATCCTAGGGATATTTTGGTATCCAATGCAAGCTCTTATCATGGGCTTTTTTTTGAACTTCATTTCTTTACAAATCCATCAACGAAAATTGGTTCCCTCTTGCTCGGGTTTTCCAATTTGTTCCCAAAACGCCCTTATACTTCCCAGAACGCCCTTGCAGGGTCAAGACTTGCTCTCATTAGCCTCGTGAACTTGGGTGAATGATGATTTAACGAGAAAAAGCTATCAACGGCTTCATTAGCTCACAAATACACTAATATAAGTGCAATAATCATATAAACCGAGCTAAAATAGGGGGTTAAACTATATATAAAATATACCTATCACAAAGCTTCATTCCGAAGTGACAATGCTATGGTTGTGGAAAGTATGGGCATGTGAAAGTTGAGAACAGATCAAGAGGAGGATATAGATTTAATAACAATAACAACGGAGGTGGTGGTTTCCAAACTCTTCAATCCAGCTATAGGAGCAATTCTAGGCAATGAAATAATCAAAGGAGTAACTACAGAAACAACAATAATTTCAATCGATTCGCCAATCAGGGAAGCGGTAACTTCAGGAACGGTACGAACCAGAGGCAGAATGCGAGAAATGGCGATCAGTTAGGTGGAGTTAGGGTCGTAAATAGCTTGGCCTCAAGTGCCCAAGGCACAGGTCAGAAGACGGCAGGAAAGTTGTTCATGGTCGAGAAGGGAGAGGCTGAAAATGACACTCACATTGTTTTGGGTACTTTTCTTGTAAACCTTTAGCCTTCATTTCTATTATTTGATTCTGGAGCAACTCCTTTATTCGTGGCGATTGAGCATGCTATATTTTTAAAGCTTAAAGACACAATTCTTATAAATGATAAAGTAGGGATACCTTCGGGGGAGTCCATAAGATGCACTAAGATGTTCAAAGACGTTTATATTAAGATTGAGGAGGTGGTGTTCTCAGTAGATTTAATCGAGTTTTCTGTAGGAGGATATGAAATTATACTGGAATGGATCGGTTGGTTAAACAAAGAGCTTTTATAGATTGTTACCAAAGAAAGATCTCATTAAGGGGACCGAAAGGGGTGAGAGTATCCTATAGGGGTTTTATGATTAAGCCTAAGGTGAACTTTATAACTGCTACAACATTAAAGTCTTACCTGCGGAAGGGATGTCGAATGTATCTGTGTCATGTGCAAGACATGAGTGCGGATGAACCTAAGAGGGAGGAAATTCCAGTGGTTTGTGAGTTTTCCGATGTTCTCTCTGAAGAAATTCCTGGGTAACCACCTAAGAGTATAGACTTTCGCATTGAATTGAAACCTGGGGTGGGTCCAATTTTGAAAGCACCTTATATTATAGAATGGCACCTAAGGAGATGGAGGAGCTAAAGAAGTTGTTGGAGGAATTGATGGAGAAAGGCTATGTTAGACCAAGTGTATCACCTTGGGGAGCACCAGTTTTGTTTATTAAGAAAAAAGATGGAAGTATGGGGTTGTGCATTGACTATCGAGAACAAAATAATGTGACCATAAAAAACAGATATCCTTTACCTCGCATAGATGACCTGTTTGATCAATTGAGTGGAGATAGTGTGTTTTCCAAGATAGACCATAAATGAACGTTTATTAAAAGTACATTACTATTTAATTAAATATAAGACCAAAAAATGAGATACAACTCCGAAAGGAAAAGTAATGAATAATAGACAAATGCTTCCGGCGGCGACAACCCGACTTGGTGACGCCATTCACAAGCTATCTACCTTCCCGGATCGGTGTTTAAGGCTAACTCATGATTGGTAGAGGAAGATGAGAGAATTGGGAGAGAGAGGAAATTAGGTTTAGGAATGATAAAAGGTATCGTGTAAATGAATTTCATTTTAGCCTCCGTGTTTTATATTAACACGCTGTCAGACGCGGTACTCGGTCATACTCGACCGAGTACGCCGCACTCGGTCGAGTACCACTGTTACTCGGCCGAGTGGCCTTTACTAGGTCGAGTATGTAACGAGTTATGATGGCCATATAATCTCCTCTTGTCTCCCTTACTAAGGTCTCTCATGGTCAAAAGGTCAGTCAACGGGTCCCTAACAGGGCGGGTATTACAGTCTTCCCCCCTTAAAAGGGAACTTCGTCTCCGAAGTTCATCCTACACGCCAACCATAACGCAACAAAGCAACATGAAGGGTCACACCACGCTTATCAAATCTTCAAATAACGCCAACGTATATACTACAAAGTTATTACCCCATCACCAAAGTACTAACACTATGACATCATTATAATACCCATAAAACTAATGTTTGCCAAACATATCATTAGTGTTTCCCCAACAACCACATAACTACCATGCCCTTTAACTAACCGATTATAAGTAAGGTTGATACGATTAAATAGATTATAATCACATATTAAAGATTAAAGTAACCGTTTAAAGAACTAAAAGTTGAAAAGTAACATTTTAAAGGAGTTTTTACAAGTTTTTGCCGCGAGGTTATTTACCCCTCTTAAAATGAACTTCCTCCCCGAAGTTCACTCCCAACTGTAACAAGGAAGACATAAACGTTTGAATCACAACAATTGATTAAAGTAATCATTACATTTTCTTATCAAATGCAACCATGCAAGAACTTAATCCATTGCAATATGCTTGGATTAAGTGGAACTAACATAACCTCAAATCACAAATGCTTGTAATAATGTCAAACAACAAAACACACAAAATAGTACGATGTTTTCACCATGTTTCTATCAACGCAAAGTCACATATCACATCCCTCTCAAATCCCAACCATGTTGTTGGATTATCACAATGTCATCACACCAATACCACATCTCCCACACCTTGGTCCCATCAAACCCCACCAAGAAAACAATCATATATAAACTCAACCAAAATCATACAACCAAATCATGGAATTGCGAAATCAAAGCACGGACTCCATCTTAGAGTACTTAACCGAATACGAGAGAGCACTCGGCCGAGTCTCCGGTATTCGGTCGAGTAGTCAGTACTCAGCCGAGTACCTTGAGGCAGAATTCATTTTTTTTTAGTTGACACCATGAAACCGCAATCATTTACCCACAAAACGAAGTTTAACCATCGACCAACATAGGAAATCAACTCTTAAATACCACGTAAGCTACTAAAAGTGGAGTATTGGCCTTATAGCCAGATTACACATATCCGAATAAATTCAAAAGTCGAAAAGTGATAATAAATCCACAACAAACATCCAACTAAAACAAACAACAAATAAACAGAGCTCAAGGGTCTGCGCCCACATCCTCATCCATGTCATCCCCACCACCTGTGCCCGAAGTCCCAGCTCCCTGATATGCCCCAGCAGCGTGATCACCACCAACCCATCTCCCCGCCTTATCAAGCTGGCTACCGTTGTAACAACCCTACCTACCAAGGAGCCTTACTAAGGCCTTCCCCAGTAAATAGAGGTGTCACCATCTCGGTTGCCGGAGGTAATGTATATCAAACAGACCATAATATAACATTTATTAAATGTATTCTTTCTGTTTATACAAACATAACAAAAGGAATACAACTCCGAATCAACTGAAAGAAAACTACTAAGCATAAGTGATCACGACAACTAGCTAGACAGCGTGATGACTCGATCCTCTCCATATCCCGCAAGTAACATATCAGCCAACACCTGCTAAACCAACTGCTCACCATCTCCGAATGGATCACCACATTGTTTAAAATAATAAACGGGGTCAGTCAACTGCATAACCAAGATAAGAGAAATACATAAATACAACACAATTAGACAGATGTAGTCGTTCCTCAACTCCAATAGCAATCACATACCGACTACACACTTAGATGTGTAGTCCTGCCAGATTACCCATCACAATAGGTAATCCTCTCCGCCAGTGGGGGGACCGCAGCCGTTCCCACCTAAGACCCGCTCATCGCAACGAGCGCACCCAGATCATTAATGTGCACATCCCCCTTGTAACGGGAGCCACAAGAGGCGAACATGGGGTTGGAATAATCTCCCAAACATGGTCCCATCTCAACAATATCAATCACAATATCAACATATTATCATCTCAACCAATATCAATCCCATACAACATGTTAATCAATCAATTAATCAAACTAATCTCTAATTAGTTACATAACCGACTAAGTAGGGAAACCCTACGTTTTCGCTATTCCATGAAAATGCGTCCATCATATTATGCAAAGCAAGACTCCACATCGAACCCTTCAAGTAACAACCGTCCCTATCACTAAGCTATTCTATATATCTATTAAAAGATGACAATTATTCACAAACTCACCTTGAGATGCAGACCAATGCCGACGGCGGCGATAACCCGACTCGATGTCTTCATGGATGACCGTCTTCCTCTCTAGAATAGTGTTCAAGGCCACCCAAGATGTGTAGAGTGATATGAGATAATTGGGAAAGAGAGAGATTAGGTTTAGGAGTGATAAAAGGAATCGACAAAAATGATTTATGTTTAGGTCTCCGAGTTTTATATTAACGCGTTGTCCAATGAGGAAGTCGATCGAGTGTAGACATACTCGGCCGAATACGCCCCACTCGGTCTAGTACCTCAAATACTCGGTCGAGTGGCCTCTGCTAGGTCAAGTATCGGGCTACATTAATCATCTAATCTCTCCCGTCTCCCCTGCTAAGGCTCTCCCTTGGTCAATAGGTCAGTCAACGTAACCCTAACAGGGCGGATATTACAGTCTCCCCCCCCTTAAAATGAACTTTGTCCCCAAATTTTATCCCACACTTCCCAATGCAACACAACAAAGCAACACAAGGGATCACATAGTATCCATGCGACACCACCAGTTATCGTGACTTGATTGTGACGACCATAAAGTCCCTATGCTATTACTATGTGCAAGCCACAAATCGTTTAGAAAATGACTGGTGTCACTTCGTTTAGAAAACAAAACTGATGTCATAAAATAGTTTAAATAACAACGATTGAAAGCTATGAAAATGACAGTTTAAAGAATAAAAGCAACTATTTAAAGAAGTTTCGCAAGTTTTGCGAATTCGTTTGCCGCGATGTTATCTACCCCTCTTAAAAAGGAACTTCGTCCCCGAAGTTCACTCGCTCCCAACTATAGAAATGAGGTGTGTATATATATATATATATAAACTCAACAATTATGGAAGCATGTATTACTTTTCTAACAACTATGAGCATGTACGGGACATAAGTAAAGTAACCATGTTCATATAAAGCGGAGATAAAATAACTTGAAATCACCAAAGCTAGGAAAGGCGTATACAACACACAACCACCAACAAGTACTATATGATTATCATGCTTTCATCCATACTAACTGCCATATCACATCCGTCTCAATTCCAAACCAAATCGATGTACCGTCACAAAATTTATCATACAAATACCATACCATACACACATCGATACCAAGATTCTTCTGAAAACACATATAACAAGATTTAACAGCTCATTCAACTAAACCAAGAACCAAGAATTAAAACACTAACGCAACCACAAGGTACTCGGTCTAGTTTCCGCAAGAACGCGACCGAGTACACGGTACTCGGTCGAGTTTCTCGGGGCATAACTCGTTTATTTCGCATGTAGCAACCTGGAAGCTATAAATTCTACCTGTAAAACGTATTTTACCCATCTACCAACTCAAGAATTCAGGTCTTAATGACCTCAACAATACGGAAAAGCAAAGTATTGGCCTTATGGCCAATTACAGTCATCCCAAATAAAACCAAATATTAAAGACGATAAGAAATCCATCATACCATCCAACAACCAAAACAATATAAATAAAAACGGAGCTCAAGTGTCCGCATCCTCGTCCATGTCCTCGCCGCCATTGGTGTCGGATGTCCCCGCTCCCTGATATGCTGCTGCTGAGTACTCACCACCGGTCCACCTCCCTGCCACATCCAACTGGCTACCATAGTTGTCTCCCCACGGTCCGGCGAGGTAGCCATTCTTGTAGCTCTCTGGGGTCCTCCACGTGGTGCGGTCCATCCCATAGCTATAGAACATCCCGGTGTCATCTCACGGTCCCCTCCACCATACCAGTTGAGCAAGATCAATCCCCATTTCCTACTGATATGCCATCTCATGCATGTTCCTCAATACCAGCGTGGTAGATATCCGCTCCGTAAGCTCACTAATCTGCATTCTAGGGTCATGCACCATAGTATGGGGCGAGTACTGGGTTGGGTAGAAGCTCGGTGTGGTAAACGAAGACTCGGTCTCTACCTCTACTGTCATCCTCCCTCCGCGGTGCTCGTGAGGTGTCGGGACAGTCGCTTCCTTCCCCGAAGCAATGACCGGCTCAGGAAAGTCCAAAAGGATATCAGGGTTGATCAAATAAAACTGGGGCTGAGGCCGAGGGTCTCCACCACCCGAGTCATAATCATCTAGGTGGTTAATCACCAGCAGGTTCTCCGGATCAGGAAGTCTCATCCACTTGGTCCCTTTTACCCTCCAAGCTAAGGTCCTATCATCTAGCTTCCTAAGCCACTTAATGTGGCACAAGTAATGCTCGTCCATGGTGGGAGCAGTCTCAAACAAGGCAGTTTCGGACGCCAAAGAAGCTTTAAAGTCAGTCATTTTCTAGGCTAGGCGGGTCACTATGGCTCCACAACTACGATAACGACTCTTGGAGGGAGCCATAAGTGCCAAACTAGCACACACTACCCTGGGAGCACTGTAGTATAACCGCTCCCTATGGAGAGGGTTAAGATAGGACATTATGAGCATCACCTCGTGGGAGTTCAACTTACTTACATCGTTCCGACCAAACAGCAAACACATCATCATCCTCAAAAACATGCGAAGAGATACATGTTGAACATCATTAATAAACATGGCACTAGAGGTCGGGGCGGATCGGTCGGTAAGATAAGGTAGATAATGGGATGTTCCACTCTTGGTCGCTACATCAGTAATATATCCCTCCTTCTCAGTCTCTAACCCGAGATGTTCAGCAAACTAGTCAAGGGTTAACTCATGGTCGATGTTGAAAAGACGGAAATTAACCACTTTTTCCTTCGAATCATACTCAAAGGAACTCAGAAACTATAGGGTGAGGAACGGGTAAGACTTTTTACGAAGGTGGTACAACCCCTCCATCCCCAAAATCTCAAATATATGAGATATATCTGATTCTACACCCAAGTCCTTCAAGATCTCTGGGTCAACACAACGGGGCGTCCTCATGGTATGACCCATTAGGGCTACGAAAGCAACCCGCTGTTTAAAGTTAACGAAGATTACCGATGGGTACTTGTCGACTTGAGGGACAAGCGACTCCTCACTCGGTTGGCCTTCTTCGATCACGACATTAGCGCGAGTCCTCTTCTTAGGAGGTGCTCTACCTTTCGGCATGCCGCAAAAATACAAGTTCAACAAGAATTTCCGGAAAACATACCATAATAAGTGGAACTTTTCAGTTTATACACTTTTAAGACGAAGTTTTAAGACGGATTTTTCTATTAGAGGACATGAAATATCAACTTGGTAGAGCATTACAACCATCAATTAAACCTTTAAGAACATCATATAAGCAATCTAAGTGACCAAAATCAAAATTTTGGGACAAAACACTAGAAATTTTTGGAACCAAATCGGAAGTTTTTGAGCTTAGAAACCATCTTTTGCATATGTAAATCAATTAATAAGAGCAATTACTACCAAATTAACACCAAACAAACATGAATCTTTGAATTAAAAGGGTAGAAAATTTCATATTTGGGGTAAATTACTCAATTGCTTTGATTAAAAGTATCAAGTTTTTGAAGATATATTATCTTAAGTCGGAAATTGATTTGAAAGAACAAAGGCAAGAACAAATCCGAGAACAAAATTAGCACAAGTCACCCAAGTTTATGTTAAGAGAGAAAATTTTGAAAAGTTTGTGTGTAAAATAAGTGGTATGAGGCGTGAAATAGAATTAAAAGAAGCTTATAGGGTTTCCGGAAAAGTAGAGCTGAACCGCGAAAAATTGGGGTACTCGGTCGAGTACTGGGCCTACTCGGCCAAGTAGCCTCTACTCGGTCGAGTACTCAGAATTGGGTTTTTAAATCAGTTATTGACCTCCGAGTACTCGGCCGAGTGCCTACATACTCGGTCGAGTTGCTCGTACTTGGTGGAGTACCCATGGTACTCGGTCGAGTACACCTGCACAGTAACGAAAATTGAAGATTTTATGAATAACTTCCCTGCAAAACGACAGACATTGTTCGGAGTCCAACTCATTCGGAGCTCGTCACACTTAGGTCCTATTTCTATCATACATTGGGCAACTTAGAGCCTACACACACCTCTACGACTTACTTCCACAACATATATCATATTTTATATAATTCTTTTAACGAAATCTAACCATGTTACATGCACAAATAACCTACTCAAGCTGAATTATATCACCAACAATGTGTAAGCAAAAGCATACGCATAGAAGCCTCTACTCCATTCATGCATATAATACTAACTTAAGTCAATCATACACCTTATCATATGTTTATATCTTATACCATTACCATCTACCATTACTACCTTTGTCATATTCAACCATACATAAAACTTTAAACCAACCACACAGCTTATCCATAAGCACAAACACACACCATTACACCATCACTTGCATCTTAAGCTACTTCAACCTTTGACACCAAACACAAAGTAACATTCAATAAAACCACATATCACACATTCAACACACACACACACACACATAACCCCATACATTTACCCCATGTGAATTTGCTGGCTTAAGCATGTTGGGGCCAGGATTTTGAGATGATCACCCAAAACCGACATAAGGGCTCCCAACACACATACACCAGGTTTATTTTAAATTGACACCCTACATTCATTTGATTCATTGGTTCAGGTTTCAAAATCGTTGCTCTGATACCACTTTGTAACACCCCCACTTACCAAGGAGCCTTACTAAGGCCGTCCCCAGTAAATAAAAGTGTTACCATCTCGATTGCCCGAGGTAATGTATATCAAACAGACCATAATAGAACATTTATTAAATGTATTCTTACCGTTTATACAAATATAACAAAAGGAATACAACTCCCAATCAACTGAAAGAAAACCACTAAGCATAAGTGACCACGACAAGTAGCTGGACAGTGTGATGACTCGATCCCCTCCATATCCCGCAAGCAACATATCAGCCAACACCTGCTAAACCAAGTGCTCACCATCCCCGAATGGATCACCACATTTTTGAAAACAATAAACGCGGTCACTCAACTACATAACCAAGATAAGAGAAATACAGAATACAATCAATATACAACATAATCAGACAGATGTAGTCGTTCCTTAACTCTAATAGCTGATTCGGTTCAAACTTTGTCGTCTAAGCTTACCAATCAAAACAATATCTATAATCTCAAATAACTACTCTTAGTAAAGTGACAAGTAAAGGTCGGATCCCAAGTGATGGATATTGTATTGATTTATCGGTTGTAGAGAGTTATGTCTTAGGGTGTCACAATTTGGGTTGAGTTTGAGGTTTGCAATCTAAACTAATTAACAAATGAAATATAAACAAATGAAAGTAAAACATAGGAAAGTAAATAGGGTTTGTAAAAAATTGACTAAGGCACTAGGGTGCCATAGGTTCATAAGGGAATCATGGTGAGATCACAGAAATAAGTTTCATAGATGCAAGCAAATTATTGTTGTAGTGGAATCGAGTTAGTTTATATCTTATAATTCCTAGGATGTTTTTGGTTTCGGAGCCAAGTCGGTCAAGACTTTACAACTCCTACAAGTCGACTTAATTCTCCCTATTCAACTATATGCATGGTCTAACAATCCTTGAGTTGGTTTGTGTCTTACAAGTCTTGTTGAATGGATAAGAGATTCATGCTAGGTTGTCAATCAAGCATTTCATCAAGCATAGCATGTGCATAAATTGAAACTACCACAAGCAATCAATCATATAAACTTATTAAGTAAAGATGTACCCCATGATTAATTCCTCGAATCCCCCATTAACCCTGGTTAGGAGACTACTCACTCATGGTCATGGAAAATATGCTAATAAGGTTGTCAATCACATTAACAAGTCTAAACATGATGGATGAGTAAAATAATAAACAATAATTAAACAAAGGGTGAAAGGAATTGTACCAACTTAGGATGATCCAAATAATAAGAAAAGAATAATAGAAGAAAACTTGATGAATGATGAAGAGTTGTCAATTCTCCAATAAACCCAAATAGTCTTCAAGTTACCCAACTAAATCTAAGAACACTTGAATGATTAAGGAAAGATTAAGATTTGATTAAGATTGAATTGTGTAATACAACTTGATTAATACTAATAAAACTTGATTAAGAATTGATTAAAGCTTGGTAATAAACTCTACTAAAACTTGATGATTAATCTCCTAATACAATGGGGTATTTTTACTAAGTACAAGTATTAGGAAAACTAAGGGTTTAAATGACGATTAAGTCCCTAAGATGAAGATTAACGCCTTACAACTCCCTATGGAGCCGCTCGACCTAACCATGTTGGACGCCCATACTGTAAGGAAATTCGCTCGTCCTGCTTGTGGGACGCTCGGGCTATGTCTTTAGGACGTCCATCTTGATCATCAGGACGCTCGAGCTGAGCTAGGGACGTCCGTCTCATAGGCCAGTGTGACTTCTTCTTCAATTTTTTGCCTCATGATCTTTGGGTATCGTTGAGGAGCCTTGGGGGTCCTTCATCATTGCCCAAATACTTGTTTTATTGATTTAGACCTTTAGTATTGGTCTCCTCCTTGTTGCTTTGTCATTAGATGCGATCCATTTAGCACAATTTTGCTCCATATATGCAAGGTTAGCATTCCTCTTCTACCAAGGACACAAAACCTCAAAGAATATGCAAAGTAGGAAGCTAAAGATAAGAAATGACCCTAATGCATGCAAGAAAGCATAGGAACGAGGCTATTTCAGGGACTAAATGTGTGCAAATATGAGTCACATAAAATATCCCCAAACCGAACCTTTTCTCGTCCCGAGTAAAGAGGTGACTAAAACTATGACCTTTATTAATACTACTAGCTTATGTGAGATAATTAGCGGGTCTCACTCCGCCCCTTCAACTCACATCAAGACATCTATGAGGTAAGATGCCTTTTTGCAAGACAAGGTGGGGCTTGCCAAAATGGCGATGCATCGTAACATTTAAGCACATTGTTGGGAAATGTGTCCTCAACAATAGTGCGATCACATGATTTAAATATCATAATTAAATCTCATACTAAGAATACGTGAGGGATGATTCTTTATACAGTCGACTGACCGTCATTAATCGGTAATGATTGGCTAACTAGAGTTTGACATTACTGTCGTGTGACGGTGGTGGTCAGTTGATCCCTTTAGGTCACACCTATAGGATAAGGCCCAAATAGATATTTAATTAATTGTATGCGATACAGATTAATTAATTCCTTAATTATGGGAGTGAAATTTTGCGTCTTATTGTAATGTGATTAAATAAGATTAACTTTAGTAATTAAGTGTTATATTACTAAATTGGTTGAGGTATTAATAGAAGTTTTGAGGTAGAGGTAATTAGTTATTTAAAGTTATAAGAAGTTGTAATTTTAACTAACTAGAAATTATGGGACCCATTATATGTTGATATAATGGTAGTATACTACTCAAAAAGTGGAGTGTATATTATATTATTAATTGTAATATTTAAGTGTTAAATGATTACATTAATAATTAAATTTGTAAGATTGTTGATGTAATACTACGGTTTTATGAGCCTCTGGGTACTCTATCGAGTAGGCCTTACTCTGTCGAGTAAGGGTGAGTTGCAGTTTAAAATAGTTTCTGACCTGTTGGGTACTCGATCGAGTAACGTAGATACTCGATCGAGTAAGGGGGCACTCGATCGAGCACCTAAGCTACTCGATCGAGTAGCCGGTTTACGGGGGACGATTTCTCGGGTTTTGTTAATAATGCAATTAAGTATATATTATTTCCGTCATTGTTCTTTAAACACTTTTAAAACCTAATTACTGTCAAAAAGAGAAATCAAACTACGTTCTTCGTTTCAATCGCATTGTTGGCAAATCCCGGAGTTTGGAAGGTCGGATTTCACTTTTCTGTATACCTTTGTGATCCTTGCGTCGAGGGTAAGATCTACGTACCGTTTTTATAGTATTTCCTTAAAGTTGGTTAAACCCTAATTTTGGTAATTGGGGATTTGTGTTAGCTTAGTGATTGTTAGTAATTATGTGATTATATGTTAGGAGGAGGATTCGCAGAAGAAGAATTTTGATATCAGTTGTGAGACCGTCTGATTGTTTTGTTGTTCCAGGTAGGGTTTCCCTACTCAGTATTAGTCCCATAATGTGTTGTTGGTGTGTTGTGGTTGTTGAATATTATCGTATTCGTATTATGACGGTTGTTGGTTTTGATTGCTGTCTAATGGTTGTGATTGTTTGTCTCTGGTTCTCGAGATGCGTTCTCGGCTGAGTGGAGTCACTTGCGGGAGTGGCTTCACGCCCTAGTTTCGCCCTTCGTGGAACCCGCCACGGAAGGGGATGTGCACATTAATGGGACAAGGTTATCGCTCGGTATGATGAATGGGGCTTAGGTGGGAACGGCTGCAGTCCCCCACTGGCAGGGCTGGTCCAGTGGACAGTCGGTGACGGAGATTGATAGGAGTGGGTGTGATTGTGTGTGTGACCGTGTGAGCTGCTTGTTTGTTGTGTTTTTGGATTATATAAATTGTGTGATTAATACTGACCCCGTTTAATGTTTTAAAAACTGTGGTGATCCATTTGGGGGTGGTGAGAAGTTATTGAGCAGGTATGATATGACGCGTATGGGATAGCTGGGATGAGTCATCACGTGGCAGTTAGAAGTCTTCCGCTGTGTCAGACGATGTTTTATAGTTTTGATAGTGTTAGCAGTAGACCGTCTGAGAATCTTGTATTTCAGTTTTGGCTTTGGTTTTGATCATGTAATCACTTTAAACTATTTTGTTATTTAAACTCTGTTTCGTTATTGTCTTATGATCATCATTGCCTCGGACAACCGAGCTGGTAATATCTTCATACCTGAGTGGTCCTGGTAAGGCACTTAGAGTAAGGGGTATTACAGTTGAACATATGACTTATAAGCATTTGTGGGACAAATGACAAAAGGTAAAAATGGACCAAAATAAGACCAATATTTCGGTCATATTAAGAGCACAAGAGATGCTCTTTTGTCTTTTGTAGGTGTTGGTTATTGTGTGATTGTGACATATCACACAACCCTTTTCATGTTACATCTTACACACTTGTCTCCTACACTCTACCCATTATAAACAAACAAGTAAAAACAAAAGGGAAAGATTCCCCCTTTGCCTAATGCCAACCGGTTTTGGCTCTCTATATGGGCAATTTTGTTGCTCATATTTTTCGACTAGTTTTTGCTTGTTTTTGCTTATGCTTCTCTCTACCTTTCCTCACATGCAAAATTGATAAAAACTCTCTACAATACTAATACTCATCATCCTATTACTAGAGGTAGTAATACAAGAACATTAGTATTATTAAGGTTATATTTCTACTACATATCTAGTTAATATTAGTAGGAATTTTGGGATTAATCTTGGGTGCAATTTATTGGAGTGGCTTATATACTTGGAGTCTTAGGAGGATCATCCATCATAATTAGCTCAAGAACAAGTGAAGGAAGGTGACCTTACTTGTGCCCACATATTTCGAACCATTTAACAATGTAAGGAACATTGTTTTTCTTATAAATCTTTCATTTTGTTATGCATGCACTAGATCTAAAGAACAAATAATTAACAAGTTAATTAGTTCACTATTAGAGGAGTCTAATAATAGGTATATGAACCTAACAAGTGGTATCAGAGCATAAGGATGTTGCATGCATAATCGGTTATTGTTTTTCCGAGTTAAAAAGGTTAACATATAAAACTAAAAATTTGTGATTTATTAGCATAAGCCACGAAATAACTATGCATGTTATATATTCTGGTCCTAAAATGTTTTTAGGTCATTTTTATGATTTATGGAAATTTATTGCTCATTTTAATGATTTTTAGTGGTTTTATTACATTTTTATGACTAAAATGGAAATTAAAATTCTAAAAATAGTTAAACTTCGTTTATGACCTTGGAAATTTTATATGACCTCACATACATATTTTACAAGTTGTGTGTAAAAAGTCGAGTTAATTTGATTAATATTGCATGATTTATGATTTTTATGAGATAAAAATGGATTAAAAGAGGTAAAATGGTTAAAAATAGTTAAATTTTGAATTAAGCCATGATATTTTATTATGATGTCACATGCAAAATTTACAGAGTGTATGTAAATTTATAGGTTAAAATATCTTCTCTAGCATGATTTATGGATTTTTGAGTAAAAATGGCATAAATAGTGATTTTTTGAGCAAAAATTAGCTAAAACGTATTGCATGGCTTGAGAAAATTATTTTAAGTTGAATTAATATCCCAATTATCAGATATAAGGTTGTAAAAATTATTGGATTAATTTTCGGATACTTTAAGTATTTTATGAGATAAAACCGATAAAATGCAACTATATCTTCTCAAAATGAATTCGAAAATTTTAACCATGATTTTTGACATTATGAGTGTCATGGAATTATTCCAGAATGTTAAAAAACTTAAAATTCAAATTTTGAAATTTTTACAATTTAATTTGGATTTATTATATATATAATATGATTTTAAGGTAAAAAATGAGCATAAAATTAAATCAAGTTGAATTATTGTCAAACATTTAGTGATGACTAATTTTTGAGTCCTAAAAGGTGTTAGGATAATTAACTTGAGCTTAGATGTGATTTAAGTGTTAATTAGTTATTTTAAAAGGTTATTATCACGCATTTCCATAAAACCGGGTTATATGTACGACATAAGTTAAATAGGGCGATTTGGCACATGATTTTGCATGATAAGTACATATTATAATGCTGCATATTTCAATTGTTGAATGTCTTTTATTTATATAATTTTGAATTATGTAATTTTATCTTAGTATGGCCTTAGTTTTAATCGATATTACCCGTAGTGAAAGGGAATATTGATTCGGTTGTAATTTAATGTGAGCTCGTATCACTTTTATTTTTATTTCATTAGTTATTCCATTTTACATATGTATAACAGGAATAGCTTTGTATTTTTATTATTATTTGTAATTATGGAGCATATTCAAAGACGGTGCCATTCGGAAAGGTGATCCGACAAAGACGGTGTCTTGGGAGTCGTGCCATTTGAGGAATCAAGGGACCAAAGGAGTTGGTTTCTGAATATGTAATAGATTATTTGATTTTCTATTTTAGGAAGGCCATACTAGGAATTTTATTTATTGCTTTGCATTCCTTTTAATATGTTGCATGCATTGCCAAACCGCCATAACAACACATGCATATCATATCGAGTCATCGACCGTGTCAATTATAATTATCGTAGTTCACCGTTTTAGTTCACTTAAAACGTGATAGATAATAAATTGACAAGACCTCTCACATATAATAATTGAGAAATAGCCTTACCAAATAGTAGAAACCCATGAAGCACCAATTTCATAAGGGAGTTAATCCGGCTTCACCGTAATACAAACCTTGTTACGTTGGCGAAGTGAGGTAATAAAAAGTTATTACATCGAAATTTGGCTTGAGCTCAACGGAAGTATTGTTGACCGTAGTCGCATGTGTTCCGGGCTAAAGATAAGAATTAGTGTAATTTTTATCGACCGAGAGTTCTAAAAGTAGAATCGATTAAAGAGTTACTCCACCGAGTTATATTAATAAGGGATGAATCGGCTCACCGTGCCCGAGTTGATATGAATTTGGATCTCAGAATCATTTATGTAGTTGGGTGGAGGTCACTATATAAATGCAATACTTCTAGTTAAATTTACGAGTATTATTAAAACGATAGATGATAATTAATTCCTTCATTTCCTATTTTGTAGTCAAATTTATTTTATCAACCGCAATGGCAACTCCAATCACGTCCGTATCCACTAGTTCCACCACGCTTACCAATGTGTCATGGCTCCGATCCTTCATGGATCGATGTAAGTTAGAAAAGAATGGGTCTAATTTCGCCGATTGGGACGCGCAACTTCGCTTGACCGCGCAAGGTGACGACAAGCTTCATTACCTTACCGAGGCATCTCCCACCGAACCTAATGCTAGGTCCACCCCCGCCGCTAGGCAAACCTATGAGGTTTACCAAAAGGAGTCGGCCGCGATCAAAAATGTGTTGATCTTTTCTATGGAGGCCGAACTCCAACGAAGTGCTATAAAGATTAGCACCGCTCATGAGATCTACATGAAGCTTGTGAACATGTTTTCACGAGCTCCTAGGGTCATTCAATATGAAGCGGCTTCCGCATTCTTTGATCTTAACATTAAGGAGGGCCAAAAGGTGAGCCCTCATGTGCTCAAGTTGATGGAGCATGTTGAGACCTTGAAAATGCATAAGGTGGAAATTCCCAATGAGCTCGTAATTGATCGAATTCTTCATTCCCTCAACAAAATCAAAGCATATGTTCAATTCCGGGTGAATTTTAATATGCAAGATAAGAAAGTTTCTCTTGATGAGTTGCACAAAATGCTTGTGCAAGCCGAAAGGGACATGGGGCTAAGTGTTAGCACCACCAAAGATGTGCTCAATGTCAATCATAAGAGCAAAGGAACTTTCAAGAAGAACGGGAAAAGGGGAAAGAAGCGAACTCCCAATAGGAACATAGCTAAGACTTATGAAGCAAGCTCCTTCAAGCCCAAGTACAGTGCCCCCTCCGGGGACAAGTGCCACTATTGTTGTGGTGTTGGACATTGGAAAAGAAATTGCTCCAAATACCTTGGCGACATCAAAGCTGGAAAGGTTATTCTAGTAGGTATATAACTATCCCTATCTTTTATGTTTCAATCTCAATTGGTATGATGATAAAAGTTGTGATGATTACCCTTTTTATTGTAAATAGGGCCTCCTACCAAGGACAAAGGCAAAGAGAAGCAAGCCTAGTGGATCATGTGGGAAGCTAGAGTAGCCGACCGTGGTGATGTATCAAAGGAAGCTTGGCTTTAATTTGCTTTGTCTTTAATTTTATGATGTATTTCATGTTTTAGAACTATTTTGATTTCCTTGTGTGACTTGGAAATTGGTTTGTATCCTTTAAACATGGTTTGTATTTTGGATATTGGTGATTTGGTTTTCAACCCAAATCACTTGTTTTATTATGTTATTTGTTCTAAAATCATCATCATAAATTACTTGCGTAGAGAAACATTAGATAAACAACTCAAATTGATCAAATATACGATTATGATGATGGGATCATTATATGTTCATAAGCTATGAATTTGATTCTCCTTATGTCATCATTACTAAAAGAAACAACTTACTTATGTAAGATCAATTATAAAGTTATAATGAGCTTTTGAACTCATCAAGTAGGGAATTTACGATACCATATGGACACATTATTCTAAACGGATGGTCAACCATAAGATACCTAGAATAGAGAGTCTATTAAATAGATGACATGGATAAGACTCGTATATTATCAAGCTGCCATGTTAGGATGGCCTTTTGAATGCTAATACATAGTCTAGATAAAATCCTAATACTCCGTTAAATATATATGTTTGTGACTCACAAAGCTATCTCTCGAGAATATAGATGTATTTCTGAGAGATAGAGTGGGAGTAGATTGAATCGTCACAAACATTTCTTATAGTTGAAATGTTACTTTGTGAAAGTAATAGAATTATAGAGTGGGAGTTGGTATTGAACTATTGTCTATGAAGATAGAATGGTATCATAGTTCAGTGGGAGTTTATCGCACATGTCTTATTGTTTAAAAATATTACTTTGTGAAAGTGATAGTATTATGACCATGTTACACACGAGCCATAGTATTACAATCTGAAAATTGTTACTCGAAAATAGATTTACTTAAAGGAAAGGGTCTCCTTAAAGTGAATAGAGCTTTAGAGTACTTAAAAGCATAGATTGACATAAAGATGTTGATCAAAATTAATTATGTTAGGAATTGCCGCATTTCATTTTAATGAAGAATGGCAAATGAGATTAAAATTCGCTTTTTCTAAAATGGGAATTTTGAGAAGGAAGTGTTTGAAACACAAAATCTTAGATGAAGATCTAAGAATCCTAACATATTATGCGTAGCTTTCTTAAGTGATCTTGGAATGATCTTAAGCAAGCATTAAAGGATTATAATTTTCGTTCATATTATAGTGAATTGTTTCATTCACATGATTGAAGAATCATGATATACATGAAGTTAAGTGGGAGCTAGAATTGTTTCTCCATATCTTATATGTTGATAACATATTACTTATTGAGAATAATGTACCAATGCTCTCTTCTGATAAGAGTAATTGGGAGACTTGGAAAGGGATGCAAAGTATTCTAGATTTTGAATCTATGTGAGAGAAGATTGGCATAAAGTTGAGAGTCTTATGAGGATAAGATATTTCACATCTGTTGTTCAACAACAAAGTCAAATAGGCTATTCATGTTGATGAAAGTGGAATTACTATGATGGAGTCATAGTCATTCACTGAACCTATTAAGTTGTTGATTACATGAAATCGATTGCTAATGTTTTTGCCATTAGAACAATTATGTATGCCAACAGACGCACATGCTGTGATGTACCATTTTCTAGGTACATTATGAGTCAATAATAAGTTAATTCATAAGATGGGCTTGTGAAAGCCTTAAAGTACAATTGATGACTTGTACACATGTTTGGATGATAAACTAAGTTAAGGTGTTGAAGGGTTGCACCAACTTTAGTTTCCAAGCTTAAAAGGATTTGATGAAATCCTAAGCTAATGTTATTGACAAAGGAGTAAGAAACTAAGAAAAGTGTTTTAGTTTCGAGCTTTGTAAATTATACAAAAGGAATCTAAGTAAAATTGTGATAAAATAGTCAACGTAGGGATTAAGGGTGAATCCCTCGACAAATGATTTTGTCACAAGTTATGCGATAACAGTGGGAGCTTCATTCAAGTTAAAGAGCTCGGGTCTAGTAAGAAGTCTAGACACATACTTTGTAAAATTCATGTTATTAGAGATGACATTGAATAGAAGGAAATAGCAATTTATAAAGTTGGAATATATGGATATCGGGTATATCCACTTGCCAAGCTTGTATTGCATTTTAATTAGTGTTATAATACACCAAAGATTATAGAATATGAAGTAGTAAAAGTGTATTGACTATTCATATGTGATAATCACATTTATCGTTTGAGTTTTATAAACTCACCCGCTACCTTGTCATATCCGAGTGGGTTGTAGAGACAATTTGAACCCCATTAAAGTGAACTGGATTGACATGGTATTCGCCCCTATTTACTTATATGAGGTGACGTCCCCAAGTGACTAGAGTGTGATGCGATTGATGGCAAGTTCAAGTGCCATAGAGTCATATGGGATGACTTGTCGATCACATAAGCAGACTATATGGGACAATCTGTCGGGCAGTGACCGCTTATAGAGTTTTGGTAATTCATAAAGCCTGGTCGTGGCAAGAGCTACTATAGTATTCTTATGAGTCAATTCTTTTGACTAGAGTATATTCGCCCAAGTTGGCACAACTTCTGATTAGCTTTTATTTATACTCTACGATTTCGTAAATGAGGTCAAACTGGGTATATTTTGGGTTATGATGGACTGTGGCTGAACGAAGGGAATAGGGCGATAGGAATTGTCCACCCCTTGTCAGGGTTGTTTGAAATCTCAAGGCCTCTCAAGGAGTAGTTAACTGGAAATGCGTGGCCACGCTCGGAAGGTATCTATGATAGATAATTCCGGTCAGACAGTTAATCTCCAGATCGAGAAAACCACTAAAGATATGATCAAATGTAAGTACGACCTGCAAGACACCTTGTATTGAGTGGGAGATTGTAATAGGACAAGAGAATCGATGACGCAAACTTGTCGAGGACAAGTGGGAGATTGTTGGGAAATGTGTCCTTAACAATAGTGCGATCACATGATTTAAATATCATAATTAAATCTCATACTAAGAATACGTGAGGGATGATTCTTTATACAGTCGACTGACCGTCATTAATCGGTAATGATTGGCTAACTAGAGTTTGACATTACTGTCGTGTGACGGTGGTGGTCAGTTGATCCCTTTAGGTCACACCTATAGGATGAGGCCCAAATAGATATTTAATTAATTGTATGCGTCTGATTAATTAATTCCTTAATTATGGGAGTGCAATTTTGCGTCTTATTGTAATGTGATTAAATAAGATTAAATTTAGTAATTAAGTGTTATATTACTAAATTGGTTGAGGTATTAATAGAAGTTTTGAGGTAGAGGTAATTAGTTATTTAAAGTTATAAGAAGTTGTAATTTTAACTAACTAGAAATTATGGGACCCATTATATGTTGATATAATGGTAGTATACTACTCAAAAAGTGGAGTGTATATTATATTATTAATTGTAATATTTAAGTGTTAAATGATTACATTAATAATTAAATTTGTAAGATTGTTGAACATATGACTTATAAGCATTTGTGGGACAAATGACAAAAGGCAAAAATGGACCAAAATAAGACCAATATTTCGGTCATATTAAGAGCACACGAGATGCTCTTTTGTCTTTTGTAGGTGTTGGTTATTGTGTGATTGTGACATATCACACAACCCTTTTCATGCTACATCTTACACACTTGTCTCCTACACTCTACCCATTATAAACAAACAAGTAAAAACAAAAGGGAAAGATTCCCCCTTTGCCTAATGCCAACCTGTTTTGGCTCTCTATATGGGCAATTTTGTTGCTCATATTTTTCCACTAGTTTTTGCTTGTTTTTGCTTATGCTTCTCTCTAACTTTCCTCATATGCAAAATTGATAAAAACTCTCTACAATACTAATACTCATCATCCTATTACTAGAGGTAGTAATACAAGAACATTAGTATTATTAAAGTTATATTTCTACTACATATCTAGTTAATATTAGTAGGAATTTTGGGATTAATCTTGGGTGCAATTTATTGAAGTGGCTTCTATACTTGGAGTCTTAGGAGGATCATCCATCATAATTAGCTCAAGAACAAGTGAAGGAAGGTGACCTAACTTGTGCCCACATATTTCGAACCATTTAACAATGTAAGGAACATTGTTTTTCTTATAAATCTTTTATTTTGTTATGCATGCACTAGATCTAAAGAACAAATAATTAACAAGTTAATTAGTTCACTATTAGAGGAGTCTAATAATAGGTATATGAACCTAACACACATAAAAAAAGGAAAGGATGCATCTACTAAAAGAATAGCCACTTTCCTCATCTAAGTGGCGGAAATCACCTACAAGGGAAGCAATTCAAGGGCAGACACTCCATCATAGATATTGGTTCCCCTAGCTACTAAGTCTAAGAGGGTACAAACAAGTCACCTCCAAGTTTTGTTAAACTAGGTTACCTTTATCCACAATTGCCAAATGCTTTTGTCAATAGCCAAGTCCCTATTGTGTTAGAAAACACTAGGATCGCGGAATTCCCCCTCTTGCCTAGACAAGAAGAAGGGTCGTCCCCTCTCCACCATGCAACAAAATAGGATCACCAATGGATAAAACACTAGTAGAAAAATACCCTATCGTGACGCTGTTATAGTGGCGGTTCTAATAGAAAACGCCACCAAAAGTAGTTAAGAAAATATTGGTGGCGGTTTTATTTAAGAACCGACGTATAAAATAAACTATTTGTGGCGGTTTTATTTAAAAACCGCCGTTATAGGGTTTTTGTGGCGGTTTAATTTACAACCGACGTGAAAAGAGTGTGGCGGTTTTATTTAAAAACCGCCGCTATAAAGTTTTTGTGGTGGTTTAATTATACAACCAACGTGAAAAATGTGTGACGATTTAATTTAAAAACGCCACTATAAGACTTTTATTGTGGTTTTATTCAAGCACAAATTCTCATTTGTGACGGCGATATCTGTCACAAGCTTGTGACGGATACCGCTTCCTCTCACAAAATGCCCATTGAGAGGTGAGTGGGAAGCACATGGGGGGTGCCCCACCTTGTCCCCTCTACCTTTTTGTGAGAGGTCACAAGCTTGTGACAGGATTAACCCGTCACAAGCACGACTAGCTGTTATTCAAGACATGACAGCCTCATTTAATCCCCCTAATTCTCATTGTATTGAGTACTGCTGACTCTTGAAATTGAAAAATACCGACTGCCCAATTACCCACCTTCACAAAGAACCCCACGGCTGCACATTTCACCCATCTTTCCAAACTGACTACCCATTTTCACCAAAACGCACTTCCCCTATTTTCTCTGTTTCGTCTCCACCTTCATCAATCATCTCCATTCTTCTCTCATTCAACCCCCCTTCCTCTCTGATTAGCTAATTAATCACGATCTGATACCCCTTGCCCTCATTCTCATTATATTTAAATTGAACAAAAATCAACTCCCCCATCTTCACAAAGCACCCACCGCTGCACATTGACCGCCTAACGTCGGTTCGCCGCATACCTACCGTTGAACGCCAGCGCCAACTTGCCCTATTTCCGCTCTTCTTTATCTCATTTCTAGGTATTTTCTTTTGTTAATTGTTGGCTGGCATGACACCTACCGCATTATTTAGAATAAACTTGATGTTATTTGTTGTTCTTTTTACTTATATTATTGTTAATAGACCTAATATAATATGTTATTGCTTAGTTATTGTCATTTTGCGATATTATTGAAGGTATTGTAGGTCGGGGTATCAGAAATTTGGGGTTTTGGCAAATTACTTGTATTATCGAAGGTAATATGATATTTGTGAGGTTGTTTGAGTCGCATTTCATTTGCCGAAGTTTGTTATCGGGTATGCCTTTCGAGATTCTCTAATTTTGCTTATTTTTCTCGCATTTTATCTGCCTCTATTTCTCTATCTCGATTGATAGGAATTTTGTTGTATTCTTCTTGATTGATTGAAATTTGTTGCGTTCATCATTTTTGCATAAACCTTTTTTGTTCCCCAAATTTTACAATCATGACTAATGATTCTACATATGCTTCTCGCATCCGCAATTAATACTACTACGGATCCTATTATTCTTGTACTGGAGATAATGTTATTTCTCAAATTCGTCACATAAACGCTACCTCTTTGTGGAGTAGTACATGATTAGTATATATTCGGTATTGCTTATCACTTGCTGCAAACTTAAGTTTGTTGATTCTGGGTTTGTACAATCAGTCATATAATGTAATTTCTTCTATCATTGGTGCAATCAAAGTCAAGTAAGGTAATATCCTTCACAATCAAGTTGATATAGCATATGCAATGGATTTGCTCGACAACCTGCAGAAGGTAATATATTGATAATCTTGTTTCCAATCTTAAAATCAAATTCCATAATTACATTTTGTTCGTTACTAATATACTACACATTCAAGAACAGATTGACGGATCAGTGGCGCGAGACATCTGCATGAGCCTGCATTTTTTGTACCTGGTAATTACTTTAGTGTCAAATGATTGAAATCCTTACTTTAGTTCCAAATGTTCGGTTCAAGAGAGCTATGCCTTTTAGTGTGTGTTGCTACTTGTGCTGAATGTAGATTTTATTTATCTACCGTAAGAAAATATAGATTGTGTTAATTGTGAAAAACAAGTTTAACCAATTTACTGAACCCCACCATTATGAGTTGTCTGAAAGCGAGTGTGGTAGACGAGTAACTATTGTTCTAAGACGACCGAGCTTGTTATGAACATTATGAAACTAAAATGGCAGAAAAATGTGCTAAAATTTAAATGCATTTTTCCTCTGGTTTAGTTAATATATTCAAAGTAATTGTCCTCTGATGTTACACTTCTTAAATTGTCCATATCACAGATAGTTACTATGAAAGATGTCGTAGAGGAGATTGTTGGAGAAATCTTTGATGAAAATGATTCCAAGGTAATCTATTTCATCCGAGAGCTTTTGTTTAAAGATTTGCGATAAAAGTACTACTGTGTAGTTTGTTACACGAAATATATATTCACCTGTATTTAATAGTCTAAACTCTAAAGTGGAGATCAATTTTGTTTTCATTCTACCTTGAGGAGAGTTCTGAAATAAGCTTCTTTTTAATTCAACTTTTTCAATCACTATCTTCCTGTCCTAACTTCATATTGTTTCAGATGGTGCCATGTATATATGTTATCTGTAAATTTGTATATGTCCTAACTTCATATTTTTTTTCAATCAATATGTTCTATAGTGTCTTATGTTGATTTTAATCATATTTAGGTTGTTTTTCTAACTATTGATTTGTTAAATGTATTATTGCAGATTCGAGATGAAAGATGTTATGGAGGTGTGGGCTATAAAATGTTTAGAGAACATCAAATATTGATTAGTTTATTAACTAAGACGTGTATGTGACATTATTGTTTTGCGGATCAAAGTCTATTTGTGGCCTCAATTCGGTCGCTGCCCCATTGATTTGGTTGATACTTCCTGGACCTTCAGGACTTTTTCTAACTAAGTTGCTTTGAACTCTGAAAGTGTCGGAGTAACATGGTCCATGGCTAATGGTGACAAAGATTTATTCTTGCATATTTTACCAAGTGAGCATCCTTCGGTTAATTGTTCTAATTTGTCTATTTTTTTTTCAGATTGTTGAGTTCATTGCTGTTCTAGTGAAATTAGTGAAAGGTGGAAACCAAGCTACAGACAAGGAATTCATTTTTCATTTTATTCTGACATGAAATATATGTGGTATAAGGTGCTATAATTGAAACTTTTGAGCTTTTTATCTTGTTTTTTCTTTATATATATTTATTTATATAGGTACCCTTTTTTTCATTGTTTGATTTTTAGTAACGCTAGACGTTGATTTAATAATGCTTAGAGTGATTTTCTTACTATGGGTTTTGTTTATTGTATCATTGCAGATTTAAGAGTAAGAGTGTCAATTGACGAGATAAAGAATGTAAAAGAGGTGTAGTCTACCAAATGTATATGTAAATGTTGATTAGTCTATTAAATAAGATGTGTATGTCATTATTTATACACTTCGATGTAAAATTTTTGAACATGGACTTATTGTTCTGCCGGATGATATGGAAGTTTTTGGGTAGTTGGTTGCATTCTTGTGTATGTATTGTTTGTTCAATTCAATATTAGATTGTTAAATTTATGGGAGGTTGCTACAGAAATTTAGGTAGCAATTTTTTTTAAAAAAAAATACCTATCTATGGCGGCGGTTCTAAGTTAGAAACGCCACGAGCTATAGTGACGGTTTTCAAGTAAAACCGCCACTATAGATAATCAATGGTGGCGGTTCTTAAGTTAAAACCCGCCACTATAGATAATTAAAGTGTTCATTAAAATACCTATGGTGGCGGTTTTCTTACAATAACCGCCACTATAGATGAGTTACAGTGGCGGTTCTTGTCTAACAACCGTCGTATTATATAAGTCTATAATGGCGGTTTTGTATAAGAACCGCCACTATAGGAGAGCTATAACGGCGGTTGTACAACCACCTATAACCGCCGTAAAGTTTATACGACGCCGCGATAAACGACGCACCCTAAATCTCTAAAAACCGCCATAAAAGGTCATTTATAACCGCCACCGTAGGGGGTTTTTCTACTAGTGAAAGGGTTTTAAAGTTCATGAGTTTCATGATAGTGGTTTGCTTTTTGGGTTTATTTCCCCCCATTTTTGTAGCTTTCGACGATTAGGAACATTATGCCATTTTTTTATGTTTGGCATTCTTATCTTTTTGAATTTCTTTGAAAATTTTTTGAAGTAACCCCATTTGTAGCATGGGTACTTCTACTATAAGCATAGGAGTCTATTTTTGCTCCTCTTTTCATTCATGGAATTGCTAACATTTGACATTTACTAACTTGAACTCAATTTGACATTTTTGTGCCCATTCCATTTTTGTTGACAAAATATGATGATAGAAGTGTAAGAACGGTTGCATGGCATCAAGGGTCACCTTAGAATAAAGGGTAGCCAATGACTTATCACACCACAATGCACTCTTGACTAGGCCTTAGTCCATGGGTCAAAGGATACTAGTATGACACATTTTGGGTGTTTATAGAGTATTCTAACAAACAAAGTCTCAAGGTAAAAAATTATCTACGAGGGCCTTATATACACTTATCAAGCTTCCTAAATATACATTTTCACAAAATTTTCCTAAAATGCAACTACATGCCATGATGAAACTATCATATATACAACTCTAATGCATATGCTTCTATCAACTAAAATGCCATATAAACTAGATGCAAGCTCTTAACAACACATTAGTTTATACCACATCAATCAAAAGATAGCCACATTGTCATTAACATATAAAAGGAGGAAGGAGATTTGGAAAGATCATACCATGCGGTCTTCTATTTCCTTCATGCGACGAAATTGGCGTAGTCGGCCCAATGTGATAAGAGTGACAAACAAACAAACAAATATATACAATTCTACACTACAAAAGAAAGAACATGTTTTTTGGATTTTTTAAATTTTTATTATTTTTGAAATAAGTGTAGATGTTAGAATTCCCCATCCCCACACTTAGAATGGACATTGTCCTCAATGGACAAAACAATAGGGAATTATGCAAATGAATGATGTGATATGATGCATGATTTTATACAAAATGCACACTACATGTGAAATATTTACATATGATGAGTATATACAAGTGATGCAAACTAAGCTAAGCAATATGATGCATGCTTTCTATTGTTCGGAGAGCTAATTTAAATTAACTCGGGTTACTTATGAATAAACTTTCCCAAACCGAACAAAACACTATCTCTAGTGCAAAATGAGGGAAGTTTATTCACAAGCAAGCAAATGCAATGCATGAGAAGTAACTTGTCATTTTGGATTCTTTATGGTGGGAGCAAAAAAGACAGTCACCTCAATGTTACCGAGGTGTGAGTCTTTTGGTGGTGCTAGGACTCATGAACTCTCATCCATCAAAGAGTCCAAAATGACTCTCTAAATGCTCTAAGCTAAATGTTATATAAACTATACAAGTCATGTCAACAATGTAAATAAGAGATAAAACCAAAGCAAAAGGAGGGGTACATAGGAGACTCACAATGGAATAGGATGAAATGCTAGCATAAGCCATCAAACCCACACTTGTGTTGTCCTCCTTCATTCTTTGTCAACCATCAACTTTCACTCATCTCATCATCATCATCTCCCTCAATGGACCCAGAGGCATCATTATTATCCTTTTCTTCTTCACTTCCACTTGAACTTGCCTCTTCATCATCATCATGGCTAGACCCACTACCTTCCCTATCCTCATTATCAACAATCTCATCAATCTCCCTAGTTTCCCGGGCATCTCCTTCTTCATCTCTAAAAGCTTGAGGAAAGAACACTTTCCTATCCACCTATTCCGATAAAGAACTCTTGGGATCAAGGAGTCCTTGCCTAGCAAGGTGGTAAAGGGGCGGATATTGGGCGTAACAAGCGTTCACCCGATCATTGTAGGCTTCTTTATGGATATGCTTCATGAATTGTGTCAAGTAATAATTGCCCGTCACAACACTAGGATCATTTGTTGTGAACTCTTGGTAGGTAAAGGGGTAAGGAGGTACCACTAAGGAGGAGGCTTCTTCATTTGGACATTTTTGCTCTTTGATGATGTTCTTGGCAATATTTGAGACAGGGAGAAGGTAGTTGTAACGGCGAGTGTTGAGACGCCAAATTTTCCCGGGCAAGATAATAGAATTGGCATCCTTGATCAGCCACTCGTATCCTTGGGTGGAGTTGTCATCTTTTACCCAATGAAACTTGTGGATCAAAGTGTGCATGTCAAGGAGGTTGCCACCTTTAAACGGATTATAGGTTTTGTCTTCATTGAATTGTGGGTTAAAGTGCTTTACAAATCTTGTTATCAAGCCTCCATTCACAATGAAAGCCGCTTTCTCTTTGCCTTTCTTGATGTCTAACCATATCGTAATCAACAATTGAAGGATATTATATTCATTCTTTGATTTTTCTTGGGCATTCATCTTGGAATCAAAGTAGGTGAGGTCGAGTTTGGTCATATGGGTAGCCTCTTTCCTAGCAATCAAGGTGTTGGAAATGGACATATGCCAATACCGTATACCCAGATGATGGATATACAAGGTGTTACACTCTCTAAATGTAGTCAACTTCCTCCCGGAAATCGCCTTCCAAAGTGGCTTGGCATCAAAGTTGTGGGGTTTCTTGTCGAAATTCTAAAGATCCTCAATTCCAAAAACCTTTCCGAACTCACCCTTAAACATCCTCCTACTCTTGTTCTCAAGCCGGAATTCAATATAATTCCAAGTCTCTACATTATATTACTTCAAAGAGCTTATGAACTCCAATGTGAGGGAAGGGTAAGTTAGTTCATTCATTTCGAACAAGGTAGACAATCCCATGGACATGAAAAATGCTCTTGTATGGTCTAGCACCCCCAATTTCCCCAAAGTGTCTTGACATACAAACTTAGTGGCGATAATTTTCTTCTTAGCAAGGGATTCAAAGGCTTTTCTATGCTCATTTTAAACAAAAGTAACCTCCGAATAATCTTTTAGTTTCTCAATCTCCGGTAAAGTGGTAGTAACTTCTTCAACGGCCTCAATGACTCCCCTTTCTTGCTCCATAGCTTGTTGTACCACCACTAGAGCATTAGATGCTAGAACCTTTTGCCTCTTGGATAAAGTTGGGGCTTTGAGTGCTTTGGTGTTGCCCTATGTCTTTGCCATTGTTTATTTCTCCTTTAAATTAGTGTTAACAAAACCTTGAGTATGCTTGAATGCTCCATTAATCTTCCAATTTCAATCAAATTTGCAATCAATTTGAGGGTTTTCGGATTTCACCCTAACCCTAGAAATTTTGGTTGATTTTGTGAAGATTTTGATGTTTGAAGGTCTTTTTGTTGACAAAGGAGTGATTTGTTTTGATAATGAGCAAGTTTGCAATTGATTTGGATGAATTTCGTTGAGAAATTAGTATTTTTGGATGATGGGATTGATAGTTGTAGTGAGGGAATTTGTTGTGTTTGTGTTTGAAGAAGAAAATAAATGAAGAATGAGGAAGGGAGTCCCGTGTTTTTGTTCTTATAACAGATGAGGACGGGCAGTGTTTGATTCAGGAATTTTTCTTAAGCTCTGGGGACGCCCGTCCTGAGCTAGGCTCGAGCAGATCGAGCAATGGGACGCCTGTCCTGAAGCCAGCTCGGGCGGATTCTGCTGCAGCTCACTTTTTTTCATTTTTTCCATGCTTCAACCCCCACGAGCTCAGGTCTGCCCGTGGCGATCCCTTTCCCGCAATCTTTTCTTCTCCATTTCCTATTCCATTATCATGAGGTTTCACTATAAAGGCTTGGCTAGCCTAGGCAATTGCTTCCCCACACTTGGATCATCAAACACTACACATTCAAAACACATTAAAATCCCTCCCTCCCTTGCTCTCATGTTACAAAAATTATACAACAAGGCATATAAAATGCATTGCAAAAATTGAATAATGTAGAAGTTAAATGAAATGCAAGTTAAGAGGTTAGAATATTTATAAATGGTGGTTTAGGTAGGACTCCACCAAACTCTCCTCTTCTTGAGAGAGGTCAAGGGGGTAAAGCAAGGGCGTTGTTGATGTTGCTTAACGCCTTGAAGAAGTAGTCAAAGGCTTGTTCATTGTCATGATAGAGGTCTTGCATAGACCTTGGCACATTATTGTCTTCATTCACGTAGTAGCCCGAGTCAAAGAAGTGACAAGGATCTACAAAGCCTTAGTCTAGAGTCATAGCATTCCCAATGTAAGGGTTTACAAATCCTTCAAATTTGTCATTCCATAGACCACATACTTCCCTTGCTTCTTTCCCTATGTTGGGAGGATCATAAGTTGGCAACAACAACTTTTAGACACCTCTTTTCTACACCTCCCGCCAAACACACAGTGATGATTGGGCCGCATGTTTAGCATATGTCACGATTTTATGACGTTTCGTAAATCGGTTAATAAAAGGTAACTCGTACACTTGTGTCTACCCTATGGTTGTCATCTAGATGTCATTACAGTCATTTTGACAGTAATTAGAGTACATTTGGAGTCCGGGTCAAACAATATTATGAGTATATCTCATTTTGAGTCCCATGTCACTTCTTTGGGCTATACTTAAAGTTTACATTACAAAATGTGCATTTCATTTAGCTAAAATGACAACCCGACATTTAGGCCCGTTTTACGTGATGATAACGACTTTTTTGGGTCTGGCCTATTTCACTTAAAGTTCTAGATCTTTCTTTTAGGTTCTTTTTGGTTTCCAACGCCACCGAAATCAAATTAATCCGAGTCTTGTAGAGAAAGTTATACCTAAAATACGAGAGGCTGTCAAACGCATTTTCTTGCGCAGAAGAATACTTCCCGAGAAAGGACGCAGTAAGTGATGCGCCTCTTCTAAGGGTCGCAACACCTACTGCGCCTCTTCTCAAGGCTTTCTTTTTGTCCAAGTTTCCGTGTTTCAACCTAAGTCAGTTGTTTCCAAATCTTTCCTTCCATATCCCTTTCCTAAACCCTACTCCTTGTGATTAGTATAAATAGAGGCCTTCGCCTCACATATTTTTCACGCGAGTGTCCGCCCTTGTCTTCTCCCTTTGCATTCAAAGACCACGCTATTGTCTTTCGATGCCTACGTGCTTGATCAATCGACCACGTAAGCTCAGATATTTCTGAGTACCAGTCACGTTTGCATGACCGACCAATTTGACCACTACACAACCAATTAAATCAATTTGTTTTAAATTCTTTTTCAAGTGCACTTTCATATTTGCATAGATCGAGTCGAGTTACTACTAAAAACCGATTTAGTTAAATCTTACGACGCTAACATGTAAGTCCGAGGGTGTAAAATTCCATCTTAATTCTGTACTTTATTTTTTATCAATTAATGTAGATTTATGTCAAAAGCACGTTCGAAAACCGATTTAAAATCCATCTTTTGAAACCATTTTTACGAAACAGCAGAGGTCAGACGTCGAGAAGAAACGCAGCAGCAGATGCGCCTCTTTGAAGGATCGCAGCTTTGTTGCGCCTCTTCCAGAGGTTGCTTGGTGCTCCTGCTCTTCTTCTTCTTCCTCGACTTCCTGCAAGTTTCTCTTTTTCTTATTTCTTTACCTTTTCTTTGTTTTCTATGTTGTTTCAGTAGATAAATCATGTTCTTAATAATTTTCTTTCAATTATAATGCTTAATTCGTCTTTAATCCCGGGTAATTCAATACTTGCGGGTTTTCGCCGTTTTAATTCAAATCGATTCTTCAGGGTTTTGACTTGTTCATGTCGAGGTTCTGGAATCCTAATTTGATACATAAGTTTCTTTTGAGTTTTATTTATCTAATTCCGTTCCTAATCTCAAGTTTCTCCCTTTTTGTATTTCCGACACGAGTTAATCATAATCATGTAAGACGCTGTAATTTCTCGCTTTTAATTTGTTTTATGACTTGCCCAGATGCATATAATCGGTTAAAACACTTCAACTCGAGTCTAATATCAATAATCGATCTTAAATATACCAACGAACGATAACATTCTTGCGGTTCTGACTTCATAGCCAGAGCCCAGCTCTAGATTAGACGCCTGGATTGCTGCGTCTCTTCCAGAGGACGCAGCAGATGCTGCGCCTGTTTTGGGCTGATTTCTGTCTCTGAACTCTTTCTCGCTTTGACGTAGCTCCTAATTACGGTTTAAATCAACTATTATCCGTATTATCACCTCTAATCTGCCGTATTTTCATATTTTCAATTCTAATTTTTATTTTCTTCTTTGAAATCCCGTCTTTGAGCATGCTTTTGACGTAGATCAAATAAACCATGTAATATTTGTAATTTTAATTCTTGTAATTTTAATATTCCTTTATTATTTATTTATGTATCATTTAATTGTATGGCATTCACATGTAAATAGTCTAACACCAACTTCGACCCAAATTGTTTGCCAAAACACGTGTTAACTGACATAGTCTAATTTCACATACTAGGATTAATCTGTGTTTTTTGCATTGTATGCATTACAACGACGATATATCAAATATTATTAATTTCCCTAATCATTAGTAAAGGCCGCTATCGAGGCGGGCGGGATTAAGTGTTTGATAAAAGAGCTTCCTAATACATACCCTCTCCCGTTACTCCAGTTATCTCTGGACATCTGTGTCCATTGGCATCTTTGAGAGTCATTGTAGACATAGAATGCTAAGGGTAACGAGTTCTTAGTGTTTATGTCATTACTTTGTGTCTTGACATGACACGAGGTATTCGAAGCTTTCCAATTTTTCCACAATAAATTGGTGGCGACTCCACAAATGCAGGCTTATTCAACCTTTCACCGGTTTCAATGTCTCACAAATCGGTAACGGCCCATGACGTGCTTTGGCACACAAAGGTTCCGTGGGATAAGTGCCGCCGCCTCGAAACCAACGCGCGGGTGGCCTGTGTCCACAGATTTGAGACTCCGCTGGGTATGATACACTTACATGTTACCCAGGGTAAAACTTGAACAAGGTTAGGGAATATTTTATATGAGACAGTTGTCGATTTTCATTACTCGACCTCCTTAGGTCGTTTCATTTTGTCTTCCTAGGCTTAACCCAACCCATTCGACCAATCGTCCCGTCCGGACTGTCCAAATTCCTATATGGGCCTAAAGATGAATAGCGACTGACGTCAACCATATTGTGGTACATACTCATGTTTGTATCAAGAGCATTCACTACTCGAGGAAATGGACTAGGAACCGACCTTACTCATGTTTGGCATGGACCTCACCACAGACCAGGGTTTGATTGCTTGGTATGGAAACCGACCTTTTAAGCCAAAACCTTTTAAATGCACTCAACATACTGTTATAATGCCTGTTTGTATGTATACATTGTGTGTGTTTTCCAAATCAATCACGTGTCTAAATTCCTCATTTATAAACAAAATTATTGTGTAAATAAAATTCATTTTCAAACCTTTTCAAATATCACACTGGTAAACCAGATAATGCCGAATTTTCTGATTTCCAAATTTAAATTTTCCAGCAAAGAAAAAAAAAACCTTTTCAAAAATCCATTTTGTAAATCAAATATTGTACAATTTTCTGTAGATGTAAAATCCATTACCTTTCCACTTTCTGTAAAATTCTATTTTCAAAATTCAAGTCAATTTTAAATTCTCTATAAATAAAATCCTTCGTAAATTCTCAAAGCAAAATCAAAAATAAAAAAAAAAACAAAAAAAAACAAAAATGTTTTTAAAATCAAAATATTTTAAAACCATATAATTGTAAATATGTAAATCCAATTGGGCTAAGTTAGAGTCAAATTTCGAACCGACTATGTCCTAGTCGAAACTCGGTCAAATCATAAACCCGTCTTCCTTTACATTTTGGGTCTTTTCAAATTCAAGTCAAGTCGTAAGACGTCACGCCGTCATTTTGGATCCCCTACCCCAATTCAGTTAGGATCTAAACATTTCCGACACCTCGTGTCACATGTGCCCAAGTCGTACACAAAAGACTTAATGGGGCTCACCTTTTAAATTCATTTTCTTTCATGGCCGTGTTTTCAAAACCTCCCTAATGACACGTTCCGAGGCTCAACACACGAGTCACAATGGGCCTCACATTTGAGTCTAAAATGCAGTCGTCTTCTTAACATCTATAAGCATACCCCCGGTTATCTACACTTATACTCGAGTATAGAATCGACACGTGTCATCAATCCCGTTAATCAGGTCAACCATTTAAGGGTCACTCCATCAAAGTCAACACTATAGTCTAAGGTCAAAGTCAAGCACCGTGAATTCAAACACGAGAAGTCACTCACGACATGTCATGAATTCAAAAGTCAAGAGTCTAATTATCCCGTCTCGTCCTCATATACTTTCCTTCGTATATCCCTTGTTTGTCGCCTTAGTATGCGTGATCCCATGTCAAATCAAGTTGTAACGCGCGTCATTTTCTTCTCGGTAGGAATTCTGCAATTTCGAATGAAATTGTTCAAGAACGTTTATCTGTCATCGTCGAAGGACTATGTGCTGCAGTCGTTAAGCTTCAGACCACCGTCGAAGACGTGAGCACTCTTGTCATCAATATGGAAAACCAAATGGGCATGATGAAACCTTTACCATCTTCTCGTACCCCAAGGCCTGGTCATATCTTCAACACAACTCATCCATCTAACAAGGCCAATGAAGACAAGGGAGTCAACCTCTTGGAAACTCCACCTAGAAGGCCTGGACGAGCTCGTAGGGAATTCATTGACCTTGGAACCACATATGAAGTAGCTCTACAAAGACTGATTTCCCAGGGAAAACTTCATCCAATTGGTCCAACCCCAAAAGATATTTCCTAGGTGGAAGGGCAATTCATATTGTCAGTACCATCGAGGTAGGGGACATCATACGGAGGAATGCTTTTGTCTAAAGCATATTATTCAGGATATGATCGAGGATGGCAAGC
The DNA here is from genome assembly GCF_048544455.1 of Silene latifolia. Taxonomy (NCBI): domain Eukaryota; kingdom Viridiplantae; phylum Streptophyta; class Magnoliopsida; order Caryophyllales; family Caryophyllaceae; genus Silene; species Silene latifolia. The sequence continues at coordinate 12,023,983 of NC_133538.1, read as the reverse complement.
TTCCAGTGCCACCTTCCGTCAAGCAATCTAAGAAGATCGACCCTCTTGGGCCTAATATTATTAAACATGATGAAGAATCATTCCTAGACTGTTCTCATCTCCTCGCTCCCCATGATAACGAAGAAATCAATGTCCTCAAAAACGACGATATCCAAAGTGGAATGCTCATGCTTTCCGTTGTCTTCAACAATAAATTTTCCAAGTTAGAAGGAGCCATTGATAACCTAAACTCTCGGCTTTCCAACATGGAGAACCAATTTGCTGAAATGGGTAAGAAGTTTGACGCCCAACCTCTCAAGATGAAAAGTGTCCAGATAAACCCTCAACCTCACAGTCCTAAGAAGAACGCAACAAATGAGCAACTTATCTCTAATTTGTCTCATCCAAGAATCAAAATCAATAAAGGCAATCTTATGGAGCCTTTGTTAAAGAAACCTAACAACTTTCCTAGGTCATTCACAAGTCTAGGCATACCTTATGCCCTAGCCTTAAACAAATTATCCACTCCAGGTCTTCTTCAACCAATATGGCCCTAGCCCAGACCCAGAAAAGAACTCTAAATTTCGGGATGACAATTCGTATTGTCAATACCATAGGGGTAGAGGGCATGATACCGAAAATTGCTATAAACTCAAGCATGTCATACAAGATGGGATTGAGGATGGTAGGATTTCTGTCTCGCTCCTAACTAGTTCGGATACAGAAACTAAGCGACCTTATAGGGAGTTCAACATCGCGGATGATATAGAAAATGAAAGACCCACCAATCATTTGGTTAAAAGAAGGAAAACAGACTCACAAATACCCGACTAGTCAAAGGAGGCAATATTGGTTGAAGACGTCATTGACTGTCTACACCCAGTTTACACCACTCATTTGAAATGTGGCACCAAGACCGTAGAAAACTTATCAGCAGAGATTGTTCATATAGATGAAATCATCCAACGAGGTTCACCATCCACATCTATACCCAACAATCAAACAATCCACATTACCGACGTAAAGGTTATAGAACCTTCTCCAGAAAAAGGAACTCCGCCTCCAAGGTCATTCTCCAATTTAGGCATGCTTTATACGATCGCCTTTGAAAGACTCTTTGCTAAAGGACTGGTCCAGCCAATCAGTCTAACCCCAGATCCTAAGTACGAGAGAAGAGGTCGCTTCTGGGACGGTTCTCAATATTGTTTATTCCATAGGGGTAATGGACATGACACTGAAACATGTTCCAAGCTCAAATATACCATCCACTATATGCTTAATCGCGGCAAGATATCTTTATTGACCCTCGGTCCATTAAGAGAAAAGAATGACCCTCATGGGCGTCTTACTCTTTAAAGACGGGAAGGTCTCTTGGGCCTTTACCCTTCTAGTACCCCAAACAATGAGAACAGGGTGCTCAAATCGTTCAACGATCAAGATCGGACATTCAAGCTACCAGATGCTGAAAGAGGATTCCCCAAAGATAACAATGATGATTAGGAGTCTAGATTTAGGATCGAATCAAAGTTTACGTCAGAATCTTAGGCTTTCTTTCCCATGATTTTATTCGTGTCCATTTCCATTTCTAGTGTCAACCTAGAGCTATCCCACGAGCCACATGTCTTCTCGAGTCTATACATTTATTATTCATTTCAATAAAAGTACAATTTTCAATCCACTTATTCTTCTCTTCCTGTACCCTTTTCCTGTGACAACAAGTATTGATTTGAGACATTTTAAAACAAACAACGCATGGCAAGTCGATGTGAGTACACTTAAATGATGTTCCATTACAAGTTGTAGAGGACCCGAAACTCCGTGTTCTTTTCTTACCTATTCCATGTCTGGCAACAGAAACCCTCACTATACCCCACTTTAGGACAAGCCTATCTCAAGAGATTCTAAGACAAATCCAGACCATCTCCATTGTTAACGATCCATGACCGAAGGCAAGCCCATTCCCCATAATAAACAACCCGTGTCACTAATGACCAACCCGTTTCAAACAAAAGGTGCTAGTCTGACTCATATCCATGGTAGCAAGCAAATCCAAGACGATACGAGCCATGATCAAAGACAAAGGCTCAATCAAGATAAATGACCAAGATCAATATCCAAGGACGCAGTTATGCCCGTAATCTAAGACAAAAGAGTCAAAATAACAAGGGTCAATCAAGCAAGGCAATGTCAATATCCAAAGTCAAAGTTAGAATCTGAGCAAAATCCAAGATATATTCTAGACCAAGAATCTGAGTTTGAATCAAGAACGAGTATGAAATCAAATGCTGAACGGAATACTGTTGAAGTCTATATATAATCAAGACATCGATGAAGATGGTCAGCTAGCACCCTCACTTAGACTTTCACACACCCTAAGTCCTTCTCGAGACCGTTACAGGGAGACAGGAATTTTGAGAATCCTTTCAAGCTCGTCAAGTATACCCACCCTTTAGAGCCAAGACATGGAAACTTGAACCCACGTCATTTTAACCTACCTTTATGTGCTCAGGCTACATCAAGCCTGAGACTCCATTTCCAAGCCATATTACAAGCCATAATTCCATAAAGCCTTAACTCCACAAAATCAAGCTCCAGAGATTTGTTCATCAAAGCCTCTTATTTCCGAGCTCCATATCCCAAATATCCAATCCAGATTCACCTTGACCCAGACACGGAGTCTTCAGATACATTGCTACCTAGGACAGGACGAACCCATGTCCATCCTTAGGATCCACTTTCGAGTGCGTTCACACGACAAGGAAATTCTTACAAAATTAGTTATACCTCTTTGGTCTATTATTAGAGGGAGTTATCTCAAATCGATTCTTCGAGTCACCATAGGAATATACCCTTGTGACCCATGCACTTTAGGGCTCTAACAACATAGATTAGGCATACACTCAGAACTACGACCTGGTTTGATTTCACTCCACGTGAATACGTAGGCAGTTCTTAAGGACACAACTATCCCAACTTTTAATTTTCGACCTCAAAGCCAGCGCAGAACTACGATCTGGTTTGATTTCACTTCACGTGAATACGTAGGCAGTCCTCAAGGACACAACCATCCCAACCATCAACTTTCAACCTCAATTATCGACACCCATTTTATGACCATCCATTTCCATTTCATAACCTTCCAACCACAATTTCCATTTCTACCTCTTTACTGGGGGCTCCTTCTTGTCGCCCAGTCTCCTTTTTACCAAATTCCAGAGTCATCTTCTTATCCTGGGGGCTTCTCTTCTGAGGCACCACCCTTCCTTTATTCCTCCCTTTTACTCTTCTAGTCCCATTTGAGTGAAGCTAGTGCTCGGTCCAGGCGATGCGAGATCTTAGATCGATTCTCGAAGTTATCGTTCCACAAGAGGAGTCTCGTTACGCAAAATGGTGTCAAAAGATGTCCAAAGTAGACAGCGGATCCATGGCTCATGCCTTGCCTTTATATGTCGTCATCACTCTTGCAATTCTTCTACCTTTGGAACTGATACGCATTGTCACCCATATTTGCCTAGGGGTTGCGCATACTTAAGCAAAGTCTGTCAAATTCATCCCTATGTAGCATCAAATCTAAGTCAGCGTTGCGTCAGTCTATCGTCTTGTGTTCTAGTGAGTCGATGTCATGTCAGGTCATGCATCTAAAGCCCATTGAATATGTATAACGCATTACAAGAAACAAATTTTATCTTTACTTCAAGTTTTAAACAATTTTATGAAGAAAAGAGCATTCAAAACTTGTATGTTTCCTTCCTCATTTGAGGTCCACGTGCTAGTTGCGTTTCCTCATATGTTATGTGCTATTTGCCTATTAGATTGTTTGTGTGGTTACTAACCATGCAGGTGAGTCTCAGAAGCAGTGCTCGCTCTAACTAGGGGCTTTGCTCAAGTCTTCATTCTCCCTAGCGACGTTCAAGACATTCCCCAACAGTATTCGTGGTATTGCTCAAGGTTTCTTCCATGACAATCAAGGAAATTACAAGAATTCATGATCACTAAATACAGTTCATGGGCTTCTCCTCTTTATCAGAATTTCGCTTGCGACAACCCGAGTGGATTTTCTCCTCAACGGTGCCAAGGACGTGCCGTTGTCGATCAAACACTTTTCCTCAGCGATGCCAAAGACGCGTCGTTGTCGATCTATTATTTTCTCCTCAGAGGTGCCAAGGGCGCACCATTGTCTACTCAATATATGATTCTTCCCCAGCAGAGTCATCAATGTATTCCCCAGCGAGACTTCGTTGCCGCTTACAGCCCACGTATTTTTCAGAAACAGAGTTCGCTTGAGACCGACGCGAGCATATTTCCCAGCGGTTTCTTGCAACGTCCTGTTTACCCTCATAAGGTTTCCTACAGAATTCGAGGGAAACAACTTCCGAACAGTTCTTAATCCTTCAGATCTTTCAGAAACTTGCCTTAATCCATCAACTTCCGAACAGTTCTTAATCCTTCAGATCTTTCAGAAACTTTCCTTAAACCTTCAGATTTTCTAGAAGCATGCCTTAACCCTTCAGATCTTTCAGAAACTTGCCTTAATCCTTTAGATTTTCTAGAAGCTTGCGTTAATCTTTCAGATCTTTCAGAAACTTGCCTTAATCCTTCACAGTCATTCCTTCAACAGAGTCCTTCATATGTTCCTCCTTCAGACAACTTTCAGGATAACCTTCATATGTTCTTCCTTCAGACAACCCTCAGATAATCCTTTCAGTAACCTTCAGATAACCCCTTTTCAGTAAATTCCAGAAGTTCTTTTCAGTTAAGTCCTCATGTTCAGTCCTTCAGAGAGTTATCCTTCAACCTTTCCTTTGGAGATAGCCTTCAGAGTTAGCCTTCAGAAGTGTTAAGAAGTTTCTTCAGAATCCCTGTAACCCCTAATGCCTTCAGACACCAAGTTATCTTCAGACCAAAGAGTTTTGCCGAAACGCCTTCGGTCTTGTTTCACCCAGGGATGTCTCAGGTATGGTTCAGATGTTCCCGATGACTGGTCCTTGGTTCAGACCCCTTGAGCCGCCTCGCGTCGCCATAGTCTTCAGGTTGTAATCTTCGTTTGACCTGAGGGCTATACTTTGACTTTCGCCTTGTCCAAGCCTCAGTCAAAGTGGGGGCTCTGTAGACATCACGTTTCTGCACCTCCCGCCAAATACCCAGTGATGATTGGGCCGCATGTTTAGCATATGTCGCGATTTTATGACATTTCGTAAATCGGTTAATAAAAGGTAACTCGTACACTTGTGTCGACCCCATGGTTGTCATTTAGGTGTCATTACGATTGTTTTGACAGTAATTAGAGTACATTTGGAGTCCGGGTCAAAAACCCTCTTCATTTCTTAAAACCGTCAAATCCCGAGTCAAAAAGCAATGTGCTTGTCTACCTAAGGTTAGGATGTCATAAACTGTTATTAGTATATCTCATTTTGAGTCTCACGCCACTTCTTTGGGCTAAACTTAAAGTTTACATTACAAAATGTGCATTTCATTTAGCTAAAATGACAACTCGGCATTTTGGCCCATTTTACGAGGTGATAACGACTTTTTTGGCTCTGTCCTATTTCACAGAAATTTCTAGATCTTTCTTTTAGCTTTCCAGCGCCGCCAAAATCAAATTAATCCGAGTCTTGTAGAGAATATTATGCCTAAAATACGACAGGCTGTCAAACGCGTGTTCTTGCGCAAAAGAATACTACCCAAGAAAGGACGCAGTAAGTGATGCGCCTCTTCTAAGGGTCGCAACACCTACTGCGCCTCTTCTTAAGGCTTTCTTTTGGTCCAAGTTTCCGTGTTTCAACCTAAGTCGGTTGTTTCCGGATCTTTCCTTCCATATCCCTTTCCTAAACCCTACTTCTCGTGATTAGAATAAATAGAGGCCTTCGCCTCACATATTTTTCACGCGAGTGTCCGCCCTTCTCTTCTCCCTTTGCATTCTAAAACCACGCTATTGCCTTTCGACGCCTACGTGCTTGATCAATCGACCAAGTAAGCTCAGATCATTATGAGTACCAGTCACGTTTGCATGACCGACCAATTTGACAACTACACAACCAATTAAATCAATTTGTTTTAAATCCTTTTTCAAGGGCACTTTCATATTTGCATAGATCGAGTCGAGTTACTACTAAAAACCGATTTAGTTAAATCTTGCGACGCTAACATGTAAGTCTGAGGGTGTAAAATCCCATCTTAATTCTGTACTTTATTTTGTATCAATTAATTTAGATTTATGTCAAAAGCACGTTCGAAAACCAATTTAAAATCCATCTTTTGAAACCGTTTTTACGAAACAGTAGAGGTCAGACGTCGAGAAGAAACTTCTGCTCCTCTTCGAAGGATCGCAGGTTTGCTGCGCCTCTTCCAGAGGTTGCTTGCTGCTCCTGCTCTTCTTCTTCTTCCTCGACTTCGTGAAAGTTTCTCTTTTTCTTATTTCTTTCTTATTTATTTGTTTTCTTTGTTGTTACAGTACATAAATAATATTTTAATAATTTCCTTTCAATTACAATGCTTAATACATCCTTAATCCTGGGTAATTCAATACATGTGGGTTTTCGCTGTTTTAATTCAAATCGATTCTTCAGGGTTTCGACTTGTTCATGTCGAGGTTCTAGAATCCTAATTTGATACATAAGTTTCTTTCGAGTCATATTTGTCTAATTCCTTTCTTAATCTCAAGGTTCTCCCTTTTGTATTTTCGACGCGAGTTAATTATAATCTTGTAAACCGCTGTAATTTCTCGTTTTTAATTCGTTTTATGACTTGCCCAGATGCATATAATCGGTTAAAACACTTCAACTCGAGTTTAATATCAATAATCGATCTTAAATCTACCAACGAACGATAACATTGTTGCGGTTCTAACTTCACAGCCAGAGCCCAGCTCTAGAACAGACGCAGGGATTGATGCGCCTCTTCTAGAGGACGCAGCAGATGCTGCGCCTGTTCTGGGCTGGTTTGTGTCTCTGAACTCTTTCTCGCCTTGACGCAGCTCCTAATTACGGTTTAAATCAACTATTATCCGTATTATCACCTCTAATCTGCCGTATTTTCATATTTTCAATTCTAATTTTTATTTTCTTTTATTTTCTTCTTTGAATTCCAGTCTTTGAGCGTGCTTTTGACGTAGATCAAATAAACCGTGTAATTTTTGTAATTTTAATTCTTTTAATTTTAATATTCTTTTATTTTTTATTTATGTATGATTTAACTGTATGACATTCACATGTAAATAATCTAATACCAACTTCGACCCTAATTGTTTGCCAAAACACGTGTTAACCGACATAGTTTAACTTCACATACTAGGATTAATCTTTGTTTGTTGCATTGTATGCATTACATCGACGACATATCAAATATGAATAGTTTCCCTAATCATTAGTAGATGCCGCTATTGAGGCGGGCGAGATTAGGTGTTTGATTAAAGACCTTCCTAATACGTACCCTTACCCCGTACTCCAGTTATCTCTGGACATCCGTGTCCATTGGCATCTTCGAGAGTCATTCTAGACATAGAATGCTAAGGGTAATGTGTTCTTAGTGTTTATGTCATTACTTTGTGTCTTGACATGACACGAGGTATTCGAACGGTTTCTAATTTTTCCACAATAAATTGGTGGCGACTCCACAAATGTAGGCTTATTCAACCTTTCACCGGTTTCAATGCCTCACAAATCGGTAACGGCCCATGACATGCTTTGGCAAACCAAGGTTCCGTGGGAGAAGTGCCGCCGCCTCGAAAGAAAAGCGCGGGTGACCCGTGTTCACACAAATCTTCTTCCTTGTTAACATGGCCAAAAAGGCCTTTATTGATACTTGTCATGGGTGAGCTTTGCAAGCTATCATTCTTGTTTTGAGTAATTCCAAGCTCTCCGAATAGAGCCACTTTAACATCATCAATATCTTTCTTCCAATTAGGCGGTGTGTCATTGCCCTTCTCTTTGAGATTCCCATCTTTCACTTTTCCTTTGAATGGAGATTCCACTTTCTTCTTGTCGCCTTCCCGGCTATAGTGATCAACCATAAAGCATGGCTCAAGCAAGTTAGGAGCTCTCATAGTCTTGTCAAGATTAAAGGTGATTGTTTCATCACCAACTTCAATTGTAATACAACTTGATTAATTTCTAATAAAACTTGATTAGGAATTGATTAAAGCTTGGTAATAAACTCTACTAAAACTTGATGATTAATCTCCTAATACAATGGGGTATTTATACTAAGTACAAGTATTAAGGCTTAAATGACGATTAAGTCCCTAAGATGAAGATTAACGCCTTGCATGTCCCTAAGGAGCCGCTCGACCTAACCCTGTTGAACGCCCATGCTGTATGGAAATTCGCCCGTCCTGCTTGTGGGACGCTCGGGCTGAGCTAGGGATGCTCGAGCTAAGCTAGGGACGCCCGTCTCAAAGGCCAGTGTGACTTCTTCTTCAATTTGTTGCCTCATGATCTGTGGGGATCGTTGAGGAGCCTTGGAGGTCCTTCATCATTGCCCAAATACATGTTTTATTGATCTAGGCCTTTAGTATTGGCCTCCTCCTTGTTGCTTGGTCATTAGATGCGATCCATTTAGCTCCATTTTGTCCATATATGCAAGGTTAGCATTCCTCTCCCACCAAGGATACAAAACCTCAAAGAATATGAAAAGTAGGAAGCTAAAGATAAGAAATGACCCTAATGCATGCAAGAAAACATAGGAACGAGGCTAGTTCAGGGACTAAATGTGTGCAAATATGAGTCACATCAAATATCCAAAAACCGAACCTTTGCTCGTCCCGAGTAAAGAGGTGACTAAAACTATGACCTTTATTAATACTACTAGCCGATGTGAGGCAATTAGCGGGTCTCACTCCACCCCTTCAACTCACAACAAAACATCTATGAGGTAAGATGCCTTCTTCCAAGGCAAGGTGGGGATTGCCAAAGTGGCGATGCATCCTAACAATTAACCAAATAAAAACAAGTAAAGGACGCATCTACAAAAACAATAGCCACTTTCCTCATCTAAGTGATGGAAATCACCTACAAGGGAAGCAATTCAAGGGCACACACCCCATCATAGATATTGGTTCTCCTAGCTACTAAGTACAAGAGAATACAAACAAGTCACCTCCAAGTTTTGTTAAACTAGGTTACCTTTATCCACAATTTCTAAATGCTTTTGTCAAGAGCCAAGTCCCTATGGTGTTAGAAAACACTAGGATCGCGGAATTCCTCCTCTTGCCTAGATAAGAAGAAGGGTCGTCCCCTCTCCACCATGCAACAAAATAGGATCACAATGGATAAAAGGGTTTAAAAGTTCATGAGTTTCATGATGGTGGTTTGCTTTTTGGGTTTATTTCCCCCCATTTTTGTAGCATTCGATGATTAGGAACATTATGCCATTTTTTTATGTTTGGCATTCTCATCTTTTTGCATTTCTTTGAACATTTTTCAAAGTAACCGCATTTCTAGCAAGGGTACTTCTACTATAAGCATAGGAGTCTATTTTTTATCCTCCTTTCATTCATGTAATTGCAAACATTTGACATTTGATAGCTTGAACTCAATTTGACATTTTTGTACCCATTCCCTTTTTATTGACAAAATATGATGATAGAAGTGTAAGAACGGTTGCATGGCATCAAGGGTCACCTTGGAATAAAGGGTAGCCAAGGAGTTATCACACCACAACGCACTCTTTACTAGGCCTTACTCCATGGGTCAAAGGATAGTAGTATGACACATTTTAGGGTGTCTTGAGAGTATTCTAACAAACAAAGTCTCAAGGAGAAAAATTATCTACGAGGGCCTTATATACACTTGTCAAGCTTCCTCAATAGACATTTTCACAAAATTTTCCTAAAATGCAACTATCATATATACAACTTAAATGCATATGCTTCTATCAACTAAAATGTCATATAAACTAGATGCAAGCTCTTAAAAACACATTGGTTTGTACCGCATCAATCAAAATATAGCCACATTGTCATTAACATATAAAAGGAGGCAGAAGATTTGGAAAGATCATACCATGCGGTCTTCTATTTCCTTCATGCCTCGAATGTGGCGTAGTCGACCCAATATAATAAGAGTGACAAACAAACAAACAAATATATAAGGAGTCGCTCGACCTAACCCTGTTGGACGCCCATGTTGTTAGGAAATTAGCCTGTCCTGCTTGTGGGACGCTCGGGCTGTGTCTTTAGGACGCCCGTCTTTATCATAACGACGCTCGGGCTGAGCAAGGGACGCTCATCTCATAGACCAGTGCGACTTCTTCTTCAATTTGTTGACTCATGATCCATAGGGATCGTTGAGGAGTCTTGGGGGTCCTTCATCATTGCCCAAATACTTGTTTTATTGATCTAGGCCTTTAGTATTGGTATCCTCCTTGTTCTTGGTCGTTAGATGTGATCCATTTAGCTCCATTTTGCTCCATATATGCAAGGTTAACATTCCTCTCCTACCAAGGATACAAAACCTCAAAGAATATGCAAAGTAGGAAGCTAAAGATAAGAAATGACCCAAATGCATGCAAGAAAACATAGGAACGAGGCTAGTTCAGGGACTAAATGTGTGCAAATATGAGTCACATCAAATATCCCCAAACCGAACCTTTGCTCATCCCGAGTAAAGAGGTGACTAAAACTATGACCTTTATTAATACTACTAGCCGATGTGAGGCAATTAGCGGGTCTCACTCCGCCCCTTCAACTCACAACAAGACATCTATGAGGTAAGATGCCTTCTTGCAAGGCAAGGTGGGGTTTGCCAAAATGGCGATGCATCCTAACATTCAAGCACATAAAAACAAGTAAAGGACGCATCTACAAAAACAATAGCCACTTTCCTCATCTAAGTGGCGGAAATTACCTACAAGGGAAGCAATTCAAGGGCACACACTCCATCATAGAATATGCAAAGTAGGAAGCTAAAGATAAGAAACGACCCTAATTCATGCAAGAAAGCATAGGAATGAGGCTAGTACGGGGACTAAATGCGTGCAAATAGAAGTCACATCAATATCAATCACATACCGACTACACACTTAGATGTATAGTCTGGCCAGATTACCCATAGAAACAGGTAACCCTGTCCGCCAGTGGGGGACATCAGCCGTTCCCACCTAAGCCCCGCTCATCACAACGAGCGCACCCTGATCATTAATGTGCACATCCCCCTTGTGACGGGAGACATAAAAGGCGAACATGGGGTTGAAAACATCTCCCGAACATGGTCCCATCTCAATAATATCAAACACAATAACAACATAGTATCATCTCAACCAATATGAATCCCATATAACATGTTAATCAATCACACCATTCTCAAATTAATTACACAGCCGAATGAGTAGGGAAACCCTACCTTTTCGCTATTCCATGAAAATGCGTCCATCATATTATGCCAAGCAAGACCACATCGAAGCCTACAAATAACAACCCTACCCTATCACTAAGCTATTCAAGATCTATTAAAAGATCACATATATTCACAAAATCACCTTGAGACGCAGACCAATGCCAATGGCGGCGACAATATGACTCGATGACTTCATGCATAGACAGTCCCTCCCCGGAATAGTGTTCAAGGCCACCCAAGATGTGTAGAGTGAGATGAGAGAATTGGAGGAGAAAGAGATTAGGTTTAGGAGTGAGAATAGGAATCGACGGAAATGATTTATGTTTAAGTCTTCACGTTTTATATTAACGCGCTGTCTGACGAGGTATTCGGTCGAGTATAGTCATACTCGGCCGAGTACGCCCCACTCGGTCGAGTACCTTAAATACTCGGACGAGTGCCTCTGCTAGGTCAAGTATCGGGCTACATTGATCATCTAATCTCTCCCGTCTCCCCTATTAAGGCTCTCCCTTGGTCAATAAGTTAGTTAACGGGTCCCTAACAGAGCGGGATTTACAACCGTAATTGGCTCCCAACGGCCCTACAAGGCAACCATACTCGTAACTTTTCGGGACTCTCCATGTAGTGCGGTCCACACCATAACTATGGAACACCCCACTGTCATCTCCCACTCCCCTCCACCACACTGGCTGAGCAAGGCCGGTCCCCACGTTCTAAAGATGCGCCATCTCGTGCATGTTCCTCGGCATCAAGATGGTGGATATCCTCTCCGTGAGCTCGCTAACCTATATCCTAGGGTCTTGAACCATAGAATAGGATAGGAACTAGTACAGGTAGAAGCTATATGGGGTGTAAGAAGGCTCGGTCATCACCTCTCCAGTCACCCTCACTCCACGGGCCTCACGAGGTGTCTGGACGGCCTTCTGCTTACTAGAAGCTATGATCGACTCAGGTAAGTCCACAAGGATCTCGGGGTCGATATGATAGAACTGTGGCTGGCGCTCGGGTTCCCCACTTCCCGAGTCATACTCCCGCAAGTGGTCAATCACATATAGGTTCTCAGAACTAGGCAATCTCATCCACCTAGTTCCCTTCACCCTCCAGGCTAAGGTCCCGTCATCCAACCTCCTCAACCATTTAATGTGGCACCAGTAACTCTCATCCATGGTAGGGGTGGTCTCAAACAAGACAAAAGTCGACTCGGCAGGGGCTATAAAGTCGGTCAATCTCTAGGCCAGGCTGGTCACTATGGCCCCGCAGCTACGGTAATGGGTCTTGGAGCAGACCATAAGCGCCAAGCTGGTATACACCACACCGGGAGCGCTGTAGTAAAATCGCTCCCTCTAAAAAGGGTTGAGGTAGGACATCAGGTGTATAACCTCATGCGTGTTTAACTTGCTCGCATCACTCCGTTCGTAAAGCATGCAGGTCAACATCCTCAGGAAGATGCGAAAGGACACGTGTTGGAGTTCATTGATTAACATGCCACTAGAGTTAGGGGCGGGTCGGCCTATGATGTAAGGAAGGTAGCTTGGAGCTCCGCTCTCCGTCGCCACATCACTCAAGTACCCCTTCTCCTCAGGTTCTAACTCCAAATGCTCAGCAAACTGGTCAAGGGTCAAGGAAGGGTCGGTGTTCATGAGACGAAAATTGACGGTCTTCCCACCCATATCATACTTAAACGAACTCAAAAACTCCAAAGTAAGGAAGGGGTAGGACTTCTTACGAAGGTGATACAATCCCGCCATACCCAATATTTTGAATATATAAGTTATATCCGACTCGATCCCCATGTCTTTCAAGATACCCGGATCCACTCATCGGGTTGTCCACATAGTACGACCCATTAAAGCGACAATATCCGCCAGTTGTTCAAAGTCGGCAAATACTACCGTCGGATATTGGTCAACCAGAGGAACAAGAGGCTCCACACTCGATTGTCCTTGCTCCACCATGGTATTGGCGCGGGTCCTCTTCTTGGGAGGTGTTCTAGCTTTTGGCATGCTGCAAGAATACAAGTTCAACAAGAATTTTCCGGAATACACAATATCAAGAGGGGATTTCAGTTTTGTTCTCTTTTTAAGACGAAGTTTAAGACAAATTTTTCTATCAAAAGACACAAGGTAGTCACTTGGTAGAGTATTACTAGCGCCAATTGATCTTCTATAGGCATCCTACAAGAATTCCAAGTGGTAAAAATGAAAACTTTATGGCAAACCCTAGAAAATGTACGGTACAAAATTAGAAATTTTGGGCTTAGAAATCATCTTTTTCATATGTAAACCGATTAATTGAAGTAAATACTACCAAATTAAAAACATCCAACATGATTCTTTGAATTTAAAGATTATAATTTTCTTGATTTGGGCAACTTACACAATCGATTAAATGAGAACAAGAAGCTTTTAAAGATGCATTACCTTAGATTGGAAATTGATTGAAAGAGTGAAGGACAAGAGGACGAATCCGAGATAAAAATAATAAAAATCATAAAGGTTGGTGTTGTGAGAGAAAGCTTTGTGAAATTTGAATGTATAATGAACAGTAGGAGGCGTGAATAAGGAGAGTTGTGTGGTTATAGATTTCTGGAAATTTTAACGCTGAACCGGTTGATTTAGGCGTACTCGGTCGAGTATTAGACCTACTCGGCTAAGTAGCCTCTGCTAGGTCGAGTACTCGTGACTACTTGGTCGAGTACTCAAAATTGGCATAATACATGTAACACCCCCATACTCCAAGTGCCTTACCAGGACCACTCAGGTATAAGGATACTACCATCTCGGTTGCCCGAGGTACTGAATATCATAAGACAATAAAGAAACGTACTTTTAAAGTAATTATAGATTAAGTGATTACATGTTCAAATCAAAGCTAATAAAAGAAATTACAAGGTTCTCATACGGTCTACAGCTAAAACTATCAAAGCTACTAGACTTCGTCTGACACAGCGGAAGACTTCTAACTGCCACGTGATGACTCATCCCAACTATCCCATACGCGTCATATCACACCGCTCAATAATCGCTCACCACCCCGAATGGATCACCACAGTTTTTAAAACATTTAAACGGGGTCAGTACTAATCACACAATTCAATACATATATCAACAATAAGATAAACAGGCAATTTTGGAATCACACACACACACCACCAACTCCCATCGTCTCAATATCGACCGTCCACTTTGGACCCTACCGCCGATGGGGGACCGCAGCCGTTCCCACCTAAGCCCCGCTCATCATACCGAGCGATAACCCTGTCCCATTAATGTGCACATCCCCTTCCGTGGCGGGTTCCACGAAGGGCGAAACTAGGGCGTGAGATCACTCCCGCAAGTGACCACCACTCGAGAACGCATCTCGAGAACCATCAACAAACACAACCACAATCACAATCACAATCATCATATCAAACAACTAACTACAAAGACATCACCAATATCCCATTATGGGACTAATACGAGTAGGAAATCCTACCCGGAAAGCACAACACGCAGACGGTATCTACAATTTTGTATCAAAACGGCTCCTCTACGAATTCTCCTCCTATTATACAAAGACATAAAGACTACACATCACAAACTATACACCAAAACCCCCAATTCCTAAATTAGGGTTTAACCAATCTTAACAAAACATTATAAAAACTATATTAAAAGCTTACCCTCGACGCAAGGAACTCAACGGTACGAATAACGACAAGAACTGACCGATGAACTCCGGAATTGCTATGAATGCGATTAGGAAGAAGAACTAGTTGCTTTTCTCTTAAACGAGGTTTTAGGTTTTGTAAAAGTGATTTAAAACAATGACGACGAAGCTTAAATACCTTAATCGCATAATTAACAAAACCCGAGAAAACTCCCCGCAAAACCGGACACTCGATCGAGTACCCAAGGTACTCGATCGAGTACCCCCTTACTCGATCGAGTGCCCCAGCTACTCGATCGAGTACCCAACAGTCGAAACTATTCTAAACGCAACTTACCCTTACTCGACGGAGTAAGGCCTACTCGATAGAGTACCCCAAGACTTATAAATACGGAGTATTACAGTCTTCCCTCCTTAAAAGGAACTTCGTCCCCGAAGTTCAACCCATACATAAAAACAACCATACAGACTCGACCAAGACACAACAACTTAGCTAAGGACTCAAGAACTCGACCGAACATAGAACATGAACTCTTAACACCCACTCCACCAACTATGTTTACTTCCACAACATGACTCACTATATCGTATCTACCACATATATATCTCTCACGACACCAACTCCATACATAACCAACTACCATCCCCTAATGCTGCTAGCTCCATAATATCATCAACTATCAAATCCAATACCAAGACACTCATAGACATCAAACGGAATGTTACATTCTACCACCCTTAAAAAAGAACTTCGTCCTCGAAGTTTACTCACACTCGTAACCTCATCATCCAACCGTCAACACTAGCAAAATATTCTCACACTCCTAAACATCACGCTACTACAAGCACGGTCATGACCTTTAATAAAATCACCCACAACACGAATCATTTATTACCATATGTACAACCATCAAAATCTGTTTTATCGCATCCTACTCCTCTTAAGACAAATGTTACGTCCTCGTAACTCACTAATACCAAACCATATCTACATCTCATTACCCTCTGTACCACCACATGTCAAAGATAACCGTCTATAAACCAAACACTCACCATTTTTATATCCAAGGCTCCCATACATAAACATTTCCCATTCCTCAACTCATTCGGCAGCAAGACCTAACCTATACCATGAACTCGTAGCAAATCACCATACCCACTCTTCATTATTACCGCCAAACAACATACCTCTCTACGTAGGGCACTTATCTCCCAGAAGCATAACTCACGGTCCGCACTCGTTACGTACACGCACACTAGATCCTCAAGTTCTTTCTTTCATTACCGCAAAATTCATACACAACTTAACATGACACTAATTTCCCCAACACCCTACACTCCTTTGTCCCAACAAAAGATTATGAACTACCCGCCGCTTTCACTCATTACAACTCATGTTCCACGAATCATTTTCCATTACCATGTCTAACGATGTCTCATCTGAAAACAAGATCAAAATTACCGTAACAACCTCTCACAACCGTGTCCCATCAACAGATTATCACTATCCCATGACAACAACGAAACATATACAACTCTATTTCACATCATACTCTACCTCATTCCCAACTTAACCTGGTAAAGAAAACATGAATAAACAAGACAGCTGTCTATCAGCACAAACTGAAACTCGCAGAGAGCAACATCAAACAAAACAACAATCTATGTATAATTGGTATGTACTTTCGAAACTCGAATCATAATCATCCCGCCTACTCCATCACAACCGGTGACGGCATCACAACACCGCCACCAACAGCCACATCGCAGTGCGAAAATACCCGCATCACAACACTAAATATCGTGCTCGGATCACCACCCGAGGCACCACAACCGCATCGATAGACATCACAACATACACAATCCCATAAGTACTGACTCAACATAACTTCTTGAACAAGAAAAACTTACTCAAATCCACTTTGCTAAATCACAAAGCAACATATTATATGAATTAACAGATAAGCATCTCATGAACATCATCTCTACCATTTTCCGGAATACACATGTGTTATCAATACACATAAAATTATAACTAGACATGTCAAATCAATCAAGTTATTACCTTTTTGGATATCATTCAATTAAATTACCGTGTCCAACATATATATTACAGAACATTCATAAAACAACTTTATAATTATCACACCATACCACTTCTCGTGAGGTCAGAACCTCACACAAACATTTACACATATCATAGACCCGTAATCACAACCAACTAGTCAATCCTGACCACGTAAGTCACCACTCGAAAAAGGTTACCTGCCGCCCGAGTTTAACTCATATGCCCCTCATAACATATTCCCCCATTCGCACAACCATCACTTCCTGCCAAATATAATCACACCTTCACTATTCAACTAATAATGTCCGCCTCATCTAACCACATCTTATACCCTCTCACAATCATACACAACAATCAGGTCCCTACCAAATCAACCTCTTTAGAATTGCTACCTTTCTAATATACCATCACTCTTAACCACTAGTGATAACACCACGATGCCACCACTGCCCGTATATCAAATCCCTTACACTCATATCAAAATAACATGGTTTTTCTCCTATTTTTGTTTAACATTGCAAATAACGAACATCAAACCCATCCACAAAATTACCTCAACATTATTCCCAATGCTATCTTATTTGTGTTGTCATCCAACTCTCCACCAAATACCTCGTATCGTGCCAATACTCCACCAACTTCTTACTCCCTTAATTCCTCGAAACTCATTACCAATCATGTTGTCTTGAAACTCCTATATAACCTTTAGCTAACATCCTCGTGATACCATCACACATTTCGATGATTCCTTATCTTTATATCACATAGCTCCGCTGAACATTTTCCTCGACTTACTTTTATCCTTCCTTTCTCTTTACACTCAATAATACCAATTAATAATTCAACTCCTTATTCCTTCTAGCTAACTCTTTAGAAATCCAGTTACCCCTTCGTTGCTCCAAAACTTAATTCCATTATTTTCTACCGACATCATCTCACTCTTTCTTCCCATGGATCTTCTCTTATTATGCTATCACTTATACTTGCCACTAATCTATCCATAGAACCAACGTTTAATGTTCAAACAATTGCATCTCCCTTTTTACATCTCTAGAAATCGGAATTCATTTAATACCGTTAATTACCCAAGGAACTCACACAGTAGTTTCATCTTTTAATAAACCTCCCAAACTCACTCACTGTCTATAAATACACCTCGCGACATGTCTCCACAAAGTTCACTATATATTACTCTTCTCAACCCCTTTAAACGAACTTTCACTACATAAATCCATAACCCACACGACTCCTAACCATTTCCTTCCATAACTCTTTACACATCTCAAGCTGCCACTATCCACATTCTTACTTTCAATCTTTTCATTCTCACGTTCATTATACTCACATCATCCCTTGCCTATATTCACTTATTTTTACATTACTCAACACATAATCATATCACTCATCCCGTCTCGCAAAACGTGCGCCATGCCTCAATAAACTATACCAATCTTCCTTTTCTTTTTCCACCATCTATCATAATCACTTATAATTCATGTCCTCCCCACCGAACTCATACTCATCATAGTGCCACTCTTTACAACATAAGATTGGGTATCTTACGCTTCAGGACCAACACATACGTAAAACAATGCATAAAGAAGTAATACAACACCTTTGAATTAAACATAATATGCAACGAATGTCAAAAGATAAACATATGACCTGAAACACGCATATGACTGCCGCACAGACCCACTCGATCGAGTACGGAACCTACTCGATCGAGTTGAGGATACTCGATCGAGTGCCCAACATGCTCGATCGAGTGCCCCGACTCAGAACCCAAAAGACCTTCGATCTCGACTTACTCGACCGAGTAGCCCGGCTACTCGATCGAGTGACCAAATACTCGATCGAGTGCCCGAGGTACTCGATCGAGTGCCCAAAAACACGATTCGGGTCAAAATAACGACAAGTACTCACTCGATCGAATCAAACCCACTCGATCGAGTCATGCAGACTCGTGAATACTACCCGAATGTTATCTCACATACCCTAACGTACTATGCATTCATTATTATTTCAACATTATGATTACAACTACGCATTCAAATCTGCGCGACTCCTCATACAATCAACAAAATAATCTACTTCGTGTTATCAAGTGCCACGTTATAAACAACCATCATGCTTTTCATCCAATTCGTTATATAAAACACATATCATTGAACCTCTATTCTTCATGTTACTACTCACCAAAAGCCAAACATTACCATCTATCAAGCTCATATAACATTCAACTTTCAATCATGTATTACCCGCATGTTTTAAATTTTCATAACTTTTCATAACACAAACCACACCCATACACTACAAATCCTATTCCCATGTTGCTAATACAACAACATTACAAATCCACTTCATCACACATCATCATATACGAACTACTTTCTTTTTCTACCATATCATTCATCATTCTCATATACTTTTCCAACGATTCCAACCAACATGTAAGCCAACTATCATGCAACATGCTTTCAACAAACCATATACATCACAATTAACATACACGTCGTACATATACACACGGACTCCACGTTCCCATACCATGTGACTGGCTTAAGTATCATGGGGCCAAGATTTTGAAGTGAGGGCGCCTACTCACCCAAAACCTAGCATCAGCCGGGGCTCCCATTACACATACAGGTTCATTTTATTAGACTCCCTATGTTCATTATGTTCATTTGTTACAGGTTCCAAAATCGTCGCTCTGATACCATTTGTAACACCCCCATACTCCAAGTGCCTTACCAGGACCACTCAGGTATAAGGATACTACCATCTCGGTTGCCCGAGGTACTGAATATCATAAGACAATAAAGAAACGTACTTTTAAAGTAATTATAGATTAAGTGATTACATGTTCAAATCAAAGCTAATAAAAGAAATTACAAGGTTCTCATACGGTCGATGACTAAAACTATCAAAGCTACTAGACTTTGTCGGCACAATGCGGAAGACTTCTAATCGCCACGTGATGACTCATCCCGGCCTATCCCATACGCGACATATCACACCGCTCAATAATCGCTCACCACCCCCGAATGGATCACCACAGTTTTTAAAACATTTAAACGGTCAGTACTAATCACACAATTCAATACATATATCAACAATAAGACAAACAGACAATTTTGAATCACACACACACACACACCACCAACCAATCCCCATCATCTCAATATCGATATCCTTTGGACCACTGCCAGTGGGGGACGCAGCCGTTCCCACCTAAGCCCCGCTCATCGTACGAGCGATAACCCTGTCCATTAATGTGCACATCCCCTTTCGTGGCGGGTTCCACGAAGGGCGAAACTAGGGCGTGAGATCACTCCCGCAAGTGACCCCACTCAGCCGAGAACGCATCTCGAGAACCATCAACAAACACAACCACAATCACAATCACAATCACAATCATCATATCAAACAACTAACTACAAAGACATCACCAATATCCCATTATGGGACTAATCCGAGTAGGAAATCCTACCCGGAAAGCACAACACGCAGACGGTATCTACAATTTGTATCAAAACGGCTCCTCTGCGAATTCTCCTCCTATCATACAAAGACATAAAGACTACACATCACAAACTACACACCAAAACCCCAATTCCTAAATTAGGGTTTAACCAATCTTAACAAAACATTATAAAAACTATATTAAAAGCTTACCCTCGACGCAAGGAACTCAACGGTACGAATAACGACAAGAACCGACCGATTGAACTCGGAATTGCTAAGAATGCGATTAGGAAGAAGAACTAGTTGCTTTCTCTCTTAAACAGGGTTTTAGGTTTTGTAAAAGTGATTTAAAACAATGACGACGAAGCTTAAATACCTTAATCGCATAATTAACAAAACCCGAGAAAACTCCCCGCAAAACCGGACACTCGATCGAGTACCCAAGGTACTCGATCGAGTACCCAAGGTACTCGATCGAGTACCCCCTTACTCGATCGAGTTCCCCAGCTACTCGATCGAGTACCCAACAGGTCAGAAACTATTCTAAAACGCAACTTACCCTTACTCGACAGAGTAAGGCCTACTCGATAGAGTACCCCAAGACTTATAAATACGGAGTATTACAATACATCCGCTACTGTCTTCTGAGTACTCGACCGAGTGCCAACATACTCGGTCAAGTAAGGCATACTCGGTCGAGTACCCTGAATTAGTAACGGAAATTATAAATTTTACATAGAATCGTCCCTGCAAAAACGATAGTCATTGCTCGGAGTCCAAACTTATTCAGATCTCATCATATTTAGGCCCTAATTCTACCATACACCAAGCAACTTATCAACTATTTGCACCAATTCGACTTACTAGCACAAAATACATCATACCCCGCATAACTCTTTTCGTAAACTTACCATGTTATGCTCGCCCTATAACATTCAAAATTGATTAAATCTGCCAACGATGTTATATGCACACAAGTATTCACTCCATTTACTTCATAAAACAATAACACAAGTCATTCGCACATAATTTAAACACATTTATATACTATACCGTTGACATTACCCGTTCCTTCTTTGTCATAACCAACATACATAGGGCTATAAACTAACCACACAAGCTCATTCAGGTGCACAATCACATACCGTCTCTTTTATCGTAACCGTTTCAACTTTTACACCAAAGCACAATATGAAACACAAGAGGACAACACATCATACAGCCAGTACACACACATAATCCCACATATTTACCTCACGCAAAGTTGCTGGCTTAATAATGTTGGGGCGGGGTTTCTGAGATGAGGGCGCCTTCTCACCCAAAACCGACATAAGATGGCTCCCAACACACATACACCAGGTTCATTTTAATTTGACACCATACATTCATTTGGTTCATTGGTTCAGGTTCCAAAATTGTCGCTCTGATACCACTTTGTAACACCCCCACTTACCAGGGATTCTTAACAAGACCTTCCCCAATAAGTAAGGGTGTTACCATCTCAGTTGCCCGAGTTAAGGGATATCAAATGGACCATCATAGAACGTTTATTAAAAGTACAATACTGTTTAATGAAATACAAGACCAAAAACGAGATACAACTCCGAGAGGAAAAGTAATGAATAACTAAAGTTTAAAGTGACAGCGAAAGCTAGCTAAAACAGCATAATGACTCGGTCCCGTCCATCCCGGACGTAACATCAACATCCAACACCTGCTAAGCCAATTGATAAACATCCCCGAATAGATCACCACAATTTTAAAAACAATAACACGGGGTTAGTCAACTGCACAATAAAAATAAAAACTCACAATCACACAATCCAATCATCTATAACCAATTAATCCCCCAAACTCCAAGAGTAACCAGTAACCGACTACACTTTAAAGTGTGTAGCCCTGCCAGGTTACCCATTGCAATAGGTAACCCACATCGCCAATGGGGACCGTAGCCGTACCACCTAAGCTCCGCCCATCGTAACGAGCGAACCCAGATCATTAATGTGCACATTCCCCTTGTGACGGAAGCCACAAGGGGCGAACATGGGGTTGGAACCATCTCCCGAAAATGGTCCCACAACAATAACCAATCAGTTGTACAATCTCAATTCACAATAATAATCATGCCAACCAAATATTCAATATCACGTCTTATAATCAATTACACAATCAACTGAGTAGGGAAACCCTACCTTTCCGCCATTCCATAGAAATGCATCACTTATACTACACCAAGCAAGACTCCCTACCATACCCTATAAATAACAATCATACCCTATTACTATGCTATTCAAGATAACCAATTATTCACAAACTCACCTTAAATAACAAACAAATGCCGACGGCGGAGACAACCCGACCCGGTGACTCCATTCACAAGCTATCTCCCTTCTCGGGTAGGTGTTCAAGGCTATATCTAAAAGGATTCAATAACCCTCTAAATAAACTCATTTAATTGATGATCTAAATTACTCTTTGATTTAGTGATTAGATCTAGTGAATGCATAACAAAATTAACAAGGTTAGGAGAAATCGGTTTTCTTACATTGGTGAGACGGATTTATGCGCACTAGATTTGGACTCCTTCCAAATCTAGATCTTGAGCTAAATAAGATATTAGGATGACCCTCCAATAAGATCCCAAAGTAGATATCCTCCTCTTGATTGCACCCAATATTATCCTTCAATACTAAAAATATTATTAACTAGATAATAAGAGTAGTGACCTTAAATATTGATTCTAATATTTATATCATTACTACCATAGTATTATATTTTTTTTATTAGATGTTAAGAACAAAATGGACATAAACTATTTTTATGTATTTTGGAGAGAATATGGAGAAAAGAATAAACATGCATAAGCATAAGAATAATCTCTACAAAATGAGAACACACCCACTAGTGTGTATGGGGTGCACGATTTTCCTCTTAGAAAAGAGGCATGCATTGCTTTTTCTCTTATAAAGACAATAGCTAGTGAATAGGTATGTAAGATGGTCATCATGATGTCTATTTTTAACATTTAAAAAACAAAACCATCAAAGCCCATTTACAACCCATAAAACCGGTTTTGATGAGATAAAATGGACATCCATTTTACAAAATGTCTTTTGTTATTTGTAATGTGTGACATGTGACATGTAACATGTCTTTAGTAATATAAATACATATTTAACTAATTAAATATCATTATTCATTAAATAAATTACACATGACAATTTACATTGTAATTCATAATTACATGTATGTAAAATGGGTCATCTTTAACCTAGTTAACATAATCTACAACATTTTGTAATTATAACTAACTAATAATTCTTATCTCAAATGTTTCATAAACAATAATCAATTTTAGTAATATAACATTTTAATTACTAAATTGAATCTCATTTAATCATATTACAATGAGATATAATATTCTCTCTTATATATCAATTTGTTCAATTTAAGGATTTAATCAATCTGTATCGTCATACAATCGGTTAA
This sequence comes from Silene latifolia, assembly GCF_048544455.1. Lineage (NCBI taxonomy): Eukaryota > Viridiplantae > Streptophyta > Magnoliopsida > Caryophyllales > Caryophyllaceae > Silene > Silene latifolia. The sequence continues at coordinate 11,999,998 of NC_133538.1, read as the reverse complement.
CTTTACAATTAAGGGAATCGTCCTTTAGGTGTGACCTTAAGGGATCGACTAATCATCACCGTTAAACGACAGTAATGTCAAATTCTAGTCAGCCAATCATTACTGATTAATGTTGATCAGTTGACATATATAAATGAATCATCCCTTACGTATTCTTATCATGAGTTTCAATAATTTAATCGCGCCATTGTTGAGGACACATACTCTAACAATCTCCCACTTGTCCGAGACAAGTGTGCGTCACCAATTCTCTTGTCCTATTACAATCTCCCACTCAATGCACGGTGTCTTGCAGGTCGTACTTGCATGTGATCATATTAAGAGTGGTTTCCTTGATCTGGAGAGTAACTGTCTGACCGGAATTATATACCTTAGATACTTTCTGAGCGTGGCCATGCATTTTCAGTTCATTACTCCTCGAGTGGCCTCGAGATTTCAAATAACCCTGACAAGAGGTGAACAATTCCTATCGCACTTTTCCCTTCGTACAACCACAGTTCATCATGACCTAAAAGATGCCCACTCACCTCCTTTTTACAGAATGGCTTGGGGCAATATCAAAATCAATCAGAAACTGTGCCGACTTGGGCGAACAGTCTCTAGTCAAAGAATTGACTCAAAAGAATACTATAGCAGCTCTCGCCACGACCAGGCTACATAAAAGTTTCCAGAACTCTATAAGCGGTCACAGCCCGACAGAGTGTCCCATACAGTCTGCCTATGTGATCGATTAGTCATCACTTATGACCCTATTGCACTTGAACTTGCCATCAATCGACTCACACTCTAGTCACTAGGAGACGTCACCTCATATAAGTGACTAGGGCCCAATACTATGTTAATCCAGTTCACTTAAATAGGGTTCAATATTGTCTCAACAACCTATTTGGAAAACAAAGTATTATACTAAAAGAGTTTTGAATAAAAGTCAAAGGATGAATGCATTATCACATATGTAAAATTGATACAATATCAATTACTACATAATCTATAATTCAATTTTAATCTTGTATACAGTTGATCATCTCAATTCAATTGAAATGGTATGACTTATCATGCTAAGTCTATGAGAAGGCTTCGGTTAGTAAGTCTTAGCAACACTTTGCACTTTCTTAACCTTACTATATACTATTTCCCATCGTTATCTATAATCTTGTATTATAAAAACCTTTTGAGTACTTGTCTAGATCCAATCTAGACATAGGCTCTCTCTTGCCTTAGAATAGCTCCCACTGTTCTCACAGTGAATGGGACTCATCCCTCTTGCATATCTCATTGTTGCAAGTGTACTCAATTTCCATTGCACATATCTCATTGTTCAACTGCCTAGAACGTTTCTAGCAGATTTAGTGTGACACCCTCATTTTTCAGCGTAAAATAAACACGTAAAATTTTACAGAAAAACTGACAGGATATGTTTGTAATTGGTTCAACCAGATAAAACCTGTAATTTTAAAAACTTTTCTAAACCAACCACAAACACTTCCAAATGAAGAGTGCCAAAACCTGCAAATACTAACACCCTAATTTACATAACATGCTAAAGTCGCGAGAATAAAGTGATACAAACCAAAGTAAGAGAGGGAGACATATGTCCCTTCAAAATATAAACACAACCAAATGTTTAAAGGTTTAGTACAAAATAACCAAACTAAGTCCAAGGTTCTTTTGCTCACTAGCTCGTCTGTGACCCCATCTAATCATCATCAACCTGTCAATCGCATTTTATAAAAACACGAAAGCCACAATTCGGTGGGGAGTAACCGAGTCCTCCCACCCACGAAATGTCATATTTAATGTAACATGTAACGTAACATGTAAACCACATCACAAATAATCTAGATATCAAATATTCTAACAAGTGAACTCTAAACTGACCAAATTAAACTATCATGTGAAACATATAACAAGCAGTAATCCAAACTTTATCAATTGTAACCGGCTTGCATCTCACCTATTACAATTCATAAAATCACCATACAAGAAAGGACAATATATCAAAGACAGGCATAAGTTCTTAGTACGGTCAATAGTCACTCAGAACTCGAGTCTATACCACGAGGTAGGGAAGGTAATCGAACCGGTATCATGGCTCAGAGGTTCTATCAAAACATGGCCAAGACACAACACAACCCTAGCCTAAAATCTGCAGAGACCTAGACATGCGGATACACACCACCGCACCCAAGACCCACAATTTTTCTAAAACAAAGTGAGTACCCTAAGGAGTCCACCAAAGGGTTGGCTAGTACTTAAGTTGACCACTTACTATCAAAATAAGTAACGAGGTCATGCCCCAACTTGGATATAATCCCACCAAGTCGGGAACACAAAGGCTATTAAGCAAAGTGAACATATACTCGTCAAAGATTATAAAGGCCTATCTATGACAAACACAACAACCAGCAAGAAGTATTCAATACCAATTCCATTTCGACAATATTAACAATATTAAAGGTTTCGGGAATCTAAGGCGTTTCTACAACATAAGAACCCATTCAAATCAACCAACATTATATGTGAAATAAAAACATAGTCAATGGCCTAAAACAAGAATAAGGCCAATTACCCATTTTTCACAATAATTCATCCAACCGAATTTTTACCCGCAACCCCGGTCCCGGACAGTGCGGGTTCAATCGCTGGTGACCAATCACACAATTGAATGACATCGATTCAGTCAAAGGGACTAAGGCTCAGTTTTCGGCATAATCATCCAATCATTACAATTATCGCTATAAAATTCATTTTGAGCCTATTCATTACAATTTCATTTTATAACCTATCCTAACATGTGCCAACTACCAAATAAGCATAATTTTACCATTAACAATATATTTACTACTAACATAATCCATTTCAAAAGATTACCCATATGTTACTTATACTAAATATAACATTAATGCACCCGAAATGACAAACAACGCATGAAAAACCACGAAACAAGCAACGGGCCGACCCGGACCAACCCCAAGGCAGCCGTGGGCCTGCTTGGGCCTGCCGGGCCTGCTGGGCCTAGTGGGCCGCCACCCCAAACCCTCCATTTCTCCATTTTTGTTCAGTTTAACATCGTCTGAAGCATCAATTAGTCATTCCCAATTCATTCCCATACTAATATGTGAACTTAAACTAACAAAAGACATGAATTAGACATGAATTTAACCCATTTTAACATGTGAAATAAACCACTCAAATAACATACACAAAATCACACAAAAAGCAAAGAATGTGACATTAATTCGTCGAGTAACTCGAAATATGTTACCTTAAGCTAGAAAAAAGCAAATAACCCTTGAGAAAACCCTAAAAACAGTAGCTATCCATCATCCTCTACTATATAGGAGTCCCCTATATCATCCTCATAATCTTCACCTATTAAAAACAACAAAAACACAACAATAATCACTAAAACCGAAATTATGCCCCAAAATCATCTTAAATCAACATAATGAAAACTGAAATTAAAACATACTAGGATGTAGATCTTGAAGAGAGGATTCCGAAAATATAAATTTTGCGAAAATCGGACTAGAAACGAAGAAGTTATGATGAAATTACGATTGTAAGATTATTTGATTATTTTTCTTTGTGGATTTCGGTCAAGATGAACAAAACAAGAACAAAAGAAGTCCTAGGAAGAAATGGGAAGGAGGAAGAGGAGGTGTGCCGAGGAAAGGAGGGAAGGAGCGGGGTATGTGGCGGAATTTCATTAGTCGGTTTTAGGCTCGTTTGACGATAAATAGAACTTAAATTCAAATGCAAATTCGACAATGCCAAAATTCTTAAACACGAGATTACAAGAAGATTGAGTACTCATATGACCCATTTCCAAAATCGTTTGCCCAATTTTCAAAAGAATCGCCATTTTTCCCGATATGCCCTTATTTCGATATAAAAGGTTTTTACATGGTTTAAACTATTTTTAAACATTTCGAAACTATCAAATTAAATAATTTACTTCAAAATATAATAGAATTACATTTCATTGAATTATTATTACTTCAAATACATTAATTTTAAATTCAACTTGATTAATAATTACTTTCGCAATATAATAACGGTCCGAAATTACGGGGTGTTACAATCACCCCTCCTTTTAAAAAGTTTCGTCCTCGAAACTTAGAAGGATAAATTATAGTAAACAACATCTTAATAATATCATCATAAGAAAATATAGGTATCTTTTCAATGAAACGGTGATACTCTTGTTGATCAGGCAGGAACATCCACATTTCATATCAAAGATAAGGTAAAAAGGCAAATCATTTGTAAAATTCGAATACCAAAATACCTTCAAAACATTTGAAGAGTTTTCAAGAATGTAAATCTCATTCATGGAATGGAATTGCTCTTGTCGTGCACACAAGAACGCTATCTTTCCAAATCAGAGACAAATTTTAAACAAAAACTATTCGCCGATAAGCGGTAGAACAAGTTATCAAATGTCTCCAATAACTAGTTCTAACATCCGTTCAACGCTAAAATCAAAGTAAGAGAAAGGTAGTCTACTCAAATTTTCTTTTGCAAAAAGCCAAAATAGAAATGAAGGTTTCACTTTTAAACCCAGTTGGGGTCAAATCCCTAAAAATGTAACATTAAACCTTGACAAAGAAGTCATAAATGGATCAAAATTAACAGAAATTGGACAAATCTTAACGAAAACTCGGGTCTAGAAATTAAAATTACGATAAATGAGTTTATATTCAAGAAAGGAATAGGGAACTAAATCAAATTTTCATTTCCAAGTCTTCAAAAATAGGTTAGGTTTGCAGAAGTGACATAAACTTTCAAGAATGAAACGAAACTGGTAGCTTGAAATATTTAGAAATTCCTCGAAGTGAAAAGTAACTTAGACATCATAGGAGCAAGTATGCCAAGCGGATTCAAGCTTAACTAATCAAAAGAGCTGTATGAATTTCTTGGGGTAAGAATTGAAGTCGAACCTAAAAGGGTGTCAAAGATGGAGTTTGTAACACCCCCATACACCAAGTGCCTTACCAGGACCACTCAGGTATAAGGATGCTACCATCTCGGTTACCCGAGGCATGATAATCATATGACAATGAAGAAACATACTTTATTAAATAAGTTTAAGTGATTACATTACAAAACTAACTGTAAGCAAAATACAACTGTTCTCAAACTATAAACCAACTGAAAGGAACTGTTCTAATAAACACAGCGGAAGACTAAAGACTCTGATATGTGATGACTCCATCCCCAGCTAGATCCCACGCGTATCCAAGATATACCTGCCAAGCAACTGCTCACCACCCCCGAATGGATCACCACAGTTTTTAAAACATTTAAACGGGGTCAGTACTAATCACACAACTTATATATATATATCAATAATAAGACAAACAGACAGCTGAACTGTCACACACACACACACACCACCAACCAATCCCCATCATCTCAATACTGACTGTCCACTGGACCAGCCCTGCCAGTGGGGGACCGCAGCCGTTCCCACCTAAGCCCCGCTCATCGTACGAGCGATAACCCTGTCCATTAATGTGCACATCCCCTTTCGTGGCGGGTTCCACGAAGGGCGAAACTAGGGCGTGAGATCACTCCCGCAAGTGACCCCACTCAGCCGAGAACGCATCTCGAGAACCATCAACAAACACAACCACAATCACAATCACAATCACAATCATCATATCAAACACCTAACTACAGCACATCACCAATATCCCATTATGGGACTAATACTGAGTAGGAAATCCTACCTGGAAAGCACAACAAGCAGACGGTATCTACAGCTGTATCAAAACGCCTCTTCTACGAATCCTCCTCCTAACACATAACACATAAAGACTACCAATCACTTACTACTCATAAAACCCCCAATCTCTAAATTAGGGTTTAATCAATCCCAACAAAACGTTATGAAAATTATGTTAAAAGCTTACCCTCGACGCAAGGAATCCAACGACACGAAAAACGACAAGAACCGACCGTCTGAACTCCGGGAATTGCTAAGAATGCGATTAGGAAGATAAAGTGGTTGCTTTCTCTCTTAAACAGGGTTTTAGGTTTTGTAAAAGTGAATTAAAACAATGACGAATATGTTTAAATACCTTAATCGCATAATTAACAAAACCCGAGAAAACTCCCCGTAAAACCGGACACTCGATCGAGTACCCAAGGTACTCGATCGAGTACCCCTTACTCGATCGAGTACCCCGCCTACTCGATCGAGTACCCAACAGTCGAAACTATCTTATTTCGCAAAACTCCCTTACTCGACAGAGTAAGGCCTACTCGATAGAGTACCCCAAGACTCATAAATACGGAGTATTACGGTCTTCCCTCCTTAAAAAGAACTTCGTCCCGAAGTTCAACCCATACATAAAAACAACCATACTAACTCGACCAAGACACAACAACATAACTAAGAACTCAAGAACTCGACCAAACATAAAACATGAACTTTTAACACCCACTCCACCAACTATGTTTACTTTCCTAACATGACTCACGATATCGTATCCACCACATATATATCTCTCACGACACCAACTCCATACATAACCAACTACATAAACATCAAACGGAATGTTACATTCTACCACCCTTAAAAGGAACTTCGTCCTCAAAGTTTACTTACACTCATAATCTCATCATCCAACTGTCAACACTATCGAAGTATTCTCGCATTCCTAACATCAAACTACTACAAGCACGTCCGTGACCTTTTAACACTATCAACCACAACATATACCAATCCATATCTTATGCTACACCAACACTCTACTTCCAAATATACTACCATATGAACAACCATCAAAATCTCTTTTATCGCATCCTACTCCTCTTAAGATAAATGTTACGTCCTCGTAACCCACTAATACTAAATCCTTAATTAAATCATCTCATCATCCTCATCACCACCACATGTCAAAGATAACCGCCTATAACCTCATTTCTATAACCGTTCCTATTTCCAAGGTTTTCTTACTTAAACAGTTCTCATACTTCAATTCACTCGTCACACCACCTAACTCGTACCTCAAAATCTTTATCTTAACCCAAAACTTCAACTTTTCCACATTACCGCAACATGACATACCTCTCTATATAAACTATATGAAACTCCCATCATCAAAAGCAATACTCACGATCCACACTTGTTACGTGCACTCATTCCAGATCCTCAAGTTCTTTCCTTCATTACCGCAAAACTCATACATAACTTAATATGACACTAATTCCCCCAACACCCTACACTCACTGTCCCAACAAAAGATTATGAACTACCTGCCGCTTTTAGGTCATTACAACACATGTTCCACGAATCATTTTCCATTACCATGTCTACTAAAGCCTTATCTAGAACAAGATCAAAATTACTGTAACAACCTCTCACAACCGTATCCCATCAATAGAACATCACTATACCATGACAACAACGAAAACATATTCAACTCTATTTCATATCATACTCTACCTCATTCTTAACTTAACCTGGTAAAGAAAACATCAATAAGCAAGACAACTGTCTACATGTTCAACCAAAACTCACAAAGAACAACAGCAAACAAAACAACAATCTATGTATAACTGGTATGCACTTTCGAAAACTCGTATCATAATCATCCCGCCTACTCCACCACAACCGGTGACGGCATCACCACACCGCCACCAACAGCCACACCGTAGTGCGAAAATACCCGCATCACAACACTAAATATCGAGCCCGGATCACCACCCGAGGCACCCCAACCACATCGATAGACATCACAACTACATACAATTCCATAAATACTGACTCGGAAATAACCTTTCGGACAAGAAAACTTACTCAAATCCACTTTACTCAATCACAACGCAACATATTATATGAATAAACAGATAAGCATCTCATGAACATCATCTCTACCATTTCACGGAATACACATGTGTTATTAATACACATAAAATTATAACTAGCCATGTCAAATTAATCAAATTATTACCTTTTTGGATATCATTCAATTAAACTACCGTGTCCAACATATATATTACAGAACATTCATAAAACAGCTTTATAATTATCACACCATACCACTTCTTGTGAGGTCAGAACCTCACACAAACATTTACACATATCATAGACCCGTAATAACAACCAACTAGTCAATCCTGACCACGTAAGTTACCACCTGATAAAAGTTACCTCTCACTCGAGCTTAACTCGTATACTCCTCATAACATATTCTCCCATTCGCATATCCATCACCCCCGCCAAATGTAACCACACCATTAATACTCAACTACTAACAACCGCCTTATATAACTACATCTTATGCTCTCTCACAACCATACATATCAATCTGGTCTCTACAAAATCAACCTCTTTAGAATTTCTTTGTTTTTCTAATGTATCGTCACCTTAACCACTAGTCACGAACCATAACACTACCACTTTGTTCGGGCATAAAACCTCTTACACTCATCTCTAAACATCACGATTTCCTTCCTATCTGTGGTTAGCATCCCAAATAACGAACATCAAATCCATCAACAACACTACCTCAACATTCCTCCCAATACTATCCTTAATTGTGTCATTATCTAATTCTCCACCAAAATCTCATATCATGCAGATATTCTACCAACTTCTTACTTTCCTTAATTCCTCAAAACTCAAGACTAATCATGTTGTCCCGAAACTCCTATATAACCATTAACTAACATCCTCATGATTGGTATCACACATCTCGACGACTCCTTACCTCTATATCATTACTCCGGTCAACATTTTCCTAGTTTTACTCCCCTCTTTCTTTTCTTTTACACTCGACAAAAACAACTAACTATTCAACTCCTTTTCACTTATACCCAACTCTTTAGTGTTTAGGTTACTTTCTCATTGCTCCCAAAACTCACATCTCATTATTTCATATCTATATCATCTCACTCTTTCTTACCATGGGTCCCCTCTCATCACTCCACTCACTCACACATGTAACTAATTCGTCCATAAAAAAAAATCAACGTTTAATGTTCAAACAATTACATCTCCCTTTTTACATCTCTAGAAATCAAAATTCTTTTTATACCGTTAATTGCCCAAGGAAGTCACACATTAGTTTCGTCTCTCGATAACACAAGTTTCCAAACTCAGTCACTATCTGCAAATCCACGTCGCGACATATCTCCATTAAGTTCACTATATACCACTCTTCTCAATTCCTCTAAAACGACCTTTCATTACATATATCCTTACTCAACACTATTTCTAACCATCTCCCTCCATAATTTGTTATACATCTCAGGTTGCTACTATCCACATCATTTCTTTCAATCTTTTCGTTCTCACGTTCCTTAAACTTACATCATCCCTTGCCCACATTCACTTACATTTCATTACTCAACATACAACCATGTCACTCATATCGTCTCGCACAACATGCTATATGCCTCAATTAAGCCTTACCAATCTTCCTTTTCTTTTTCCTCTACCTATCACAACACATATAAATCATGTTCTCCCCACCGAACTCATACTCATCATAGGTGCCACTCTTTACATCATAAGATTGGGTAACTTACGCATCAGGATCAACATACATGTAAAACAATGCATAAAGAAGTAAAATAACATCTTTGAATTAAACATAATATGCAACGAAGTCAAAAGATAAGCATATGACCCAAAATAGGGGTCACTAGATCGAGTACAGGCCACTCGATCGAGTAAGGGACTTACTCGATCGAGTAGGTGAAGATCAGAAGCACGTAAAACAAATTACCAGGGCTACTCGATCGAGTAGCTAAGGTACTCGATCGAGTGCCCCTTACTCGATCGAGTACCAAGGATACTCGATCGAGTACCCCAATTCTCAGCACTGTCCAGTTTTCGTAAAACAGTCATAACTCACTCATTTCTTGGTCGTTTTGGACGTGTGACCTATCGTTAGAATCGTAAAAGGACAAGCTATCACCTCCAATTGGAATCACATTAAAATCATTTACGCATCTCAAGTTATAACAGTTTAAAGACAACTTTGCTGTAATCAGACGACATAATTATTTGATTTTTACTTCCAAACAACAACCAAGTTAAACGAAAACAACCCAAAACTCATAAAACCAGTATTCATAATCATATGTTACTATTTTCAAAAGCCAAACAACAACATTCATCATGCACATAATTTATCTAACTTGCCAATTATGACTTACCCACATGTTTTTATTCTATCACTTTTCGTAAACAAAATCACAAATACATGACATCAAGTCCCCTATTCAAATGTTACTACCACGATGATTCATCTTTTCCACTGATTCATCCATCATACCCCATATTTATCCACCATATACGTTCAACATATTCACCCAGCATATGTTCAATTCATACTCCTAACCTTCGTACTTTTTACTCAACACGACAACAACAACATGTATACTTACACATCGCTTTATATATATATATAGACAAAACACTTTTCCTTGCGTAATTATAACATGTCAAATTACATGTATCAATAATTATACTTTCATGCTTTACAATCAACCAACATACAATTCACGTTATTATCATCTTTCATCCATCAATTCATACAACATACTACTACATAAATACACACAACACACAATAAGCACATAACGATCCCGACACATATCCCATGGTGACCGGTTCAAAATTGTAGGGCGAGTTCGCGACTTTAGGACGTCTCCCAAGTCTTTGCATTAGCTCCTACAACCTTTACCCCGGGTTCATTTTAATTGACTCCCTAGATTCATTAGATTCATTGGTTACAGGTTTCAGGATCGTCGCTCTGATACCATTTGTAACACCCCCATACTCCAAGTGCCTTACCAGGACCACTCAGGTATAAGGATGCTACCATCTCGGTTACCCGAGGCATGATAATCATATGACAATGAAGAAACATACTTTATTAAATAAGTTTAAGTGATTACATTACAAAACTAACTGTAAGCAAAATACAACTGTTCTCAAACTATAAACCAACTGAAAGGAACTGTTCTAATAAACACAGCGGAAGACTAAAGACTCTGATATGTGATGACTCCATCCCCAGCTAGATCCCACGCGTATCCAAGATATACCTGCCAAGCAACTGCTCACCACCCCCGAATGGATCACCACAGTTTTTAAAACATTTAAACGGGGTCAGTACTAATCACACAACTTATATATATATATCAATAATAAGACAAACAGACAGCTGAACTGTCACACACACACACACACCACCAACCAATCCCCATCATCTCAATATCGTTGTCCTTTGGACCACCCTGCCAGTGGGGGACCGCAGCCGTTCCCACCTAAGCCCCGCTCATCGTACGAGCGATAACCCTGTCCATTAATGTGCACATCCCCTTTCGTGGCGGGTTCCACGAAGGGCGAAACTAGGGCGTGAGATCACTCCCGCAAGTGACCCCACTCAGCCGAGAACGCATCTCGAGAACCATCAACAAACACAACCACAATCACAATCACAATCACAATCATCATATCAAACACCTAACTACAAAGACATCACCAATATCCCATTATGGGACTAATGCGAGTAGGAAATCCTACCCGGAAAGCACAACAAGCGGACGGTATCTACAATTTGTATCAAAACGCCTCTTCTACGAATCCTCCTCCTAACACATAACACATAAAGACTACCAATCACTTACTACTCATAAAACCCCCAATCTCTAAATTAGGGTTTAATCAATCCCAACAAAACGTTATGAAAATTATGTTAAAAGCTTACCCTCGACGCAAGGAATCCAACGACACGAAAAACGACAAGAACCGACCGTCTGAACTCCGGGAATTGCTAAGAATGCGATTAGGAAGATAAAGTGGCTGCTTTCTCTCTTAAACAGGGTTTTAGGTTTTGTAAAAGTGAATTAAAACAATGACGAATATGTTTAAATACCTTAATCGCATAATTAACAAAACCCGAGAAAACTCCCCGTAAAACCGGACACTCGATCGAGTACCCAAGGTACTCGATCGAGTACCCCCTTACTCGATCGAGTACCCCAGCTACTCGATCGAGTACCCAACAGGTCAGAAACTATCTTATTTCGCAAAACTCCCTTACTCGACAGAGTAAGGCCTACTCGATAGAGTACCCCAAGACTCATAAATACGGAGTATTACAGTTTCATAGGTTACCAACATCAAACTTATGAGAGGAGTATGATGAAGTAAGGAAGAGAGGTATGAACGATAACGCTCATGATCAAGGAAGAACGGAAATTAGTCAACCAGGAAACGCCAGACATTTTTATCACAAACAACAACACTCAAAACGGTTCCAAAAACTTCCTAACAACAAAACTCATAACCACATCACTTGTAACACCCCCTCATACCAAGGTACCTTACCAAGGACTACCCTAGCATGAAAGGCTGTTACCATCTCGGTTTCCCGAGGTTAGTATATCAAAGTTACAATTTCCAAACAACATTTATCAAAGTATATAAGTTAAAGATTACATTATCTCAGACAAACTCAAAATAAACGTACAAGGTCTCGATATAAATGAAATCCAAGACATCTAAACTCATAACAACGGAAGCTAGACTTGACGTGGTGACTCCCCATGACTGTCCCATAGCTAAACATCCGCATTACTGTCACAATCGCTCACCATCCCCGAATGGATCACCGCAGTTTTACAAAACAACAACACGGGGTCAGAGTACTACTCAATCAATACAAGACAACAACAATACAACCAGCTGATCATCGATCTCACACAAGAACCGACTACACACCGAAGTGTGTAGCCCCGCAGATTACCCATCGCAACAGGTAATCCTCGCGCCGATGGGTGACCGCAGCCCATCCCCACCTAGTCCGGCTCATCAACGAGCGACTAACAATCCCTGTCCCTTAATGTGCACATCCCCTCCCGTGGCGGGTTCCACGGAGGGCGAACTAGGGTGTGAAGCCACTCCCGCAAGTGACTCCACCACAATCACAATCACATGACATCACAGCCATCTCAATCCGCTCATACCAACATCGTCACAACAATCCCCATACTCCGATGATCAGCAAATAACAACAATTACAACAAGCACAATCTCAAATCAATTGACAAGAACCGAGTAGGGAAACCCTACCTTAGCAATCAGGTGGGAAAGGACTTGAACACTCGAAAGGCTCCTCTACGAAGTCTTCTCCTATAACATAATCATATCACACAATTACACATTGCACAATCCCCATATTTCCCCAATTCCGTAAACACACAAGAACCCCAACGAATACAAACAACATAGAATAACACTTACCAACAGTAGGATGAGGAAATGTACGTAAGGACTCCGAAGGTTTCGCAATCAACAAAGCAAAGGGGTGATTAAGGAGTAATTAGGGAGAGATTAGGGTTACGTAAGAATGATGAAGTAGAAATGATATTTTGAAAATCGACGCGGATATAAAATAAATCTTAAACGCTCCCTAATCAAACCGTCGAAATAACACTTCGCCAAACCGGACACTCGGTCGAGTAAGTGTATACTCGGCCGAGTGTCCCATACTCGGTCGAGTGTTCACTTTACTCGGCCGAGTGTTCCTTGGCAGAACCAAAACAATACACAACCTCAAAGACTACTCGGCCGAGTAGGTTCTACTCGGTCGAGTAGTCACCAAGGAAAATCCGTAGTGTTACAATCTTCCCCCCTTAAAAAGGACTTCGTCCCGAAGTTCACACTCTACTATAAAATAAAGCACAACACTACGCCACAAGGCTACACCAACCACATATAACAACACCAAGGAACTATACAAGTCACCACAAAAATCATTATCCCGAGTCAAAGCAAAACAACAAACAAAACGAAACACGACCGCAAAGTTCCAACCCAACCTATAAAACATGGACACTTAACACCAACTCCACAAACTACTCTTCCTTCCACAACATGGCTCACGATATCGTCTCAACTATAGCATAGGCTCTCAATACTGACTCCATAACATTACTTCCATAACACTCAATAGCACTCAATCCACAAAAGAAGATCAATCATCAAAACGGAATGTTACATTCTATCATCCTTAAAACGAACTTCGTCCTCAAAGTTTACTCAAACACATAAACATCATCTTCCAACTGTCAAAACTATTAGACTCATAATCATTATCATTCAAATGTCAACACTTTTTGTTGAAATATTCTCTCGTTGCTAAACATCGAACTACAACAAGCACGGTCATGACCTTTAATAAAATCAACACAAATATCCGTCCTTTATACTACACCAACACTCTACTTCCAATTATACTACCATATGCACAACCATCAAAATCTCTTTTATCGCATCCTACTCCTCTTAAGATAAATGTTACGTCCCCGTAACTCACTAATACTAGATCCTTCGTTATACCTCTCATTATCTTCATCACCACCACATGTCAAAGATAACCACTTATAATCTGAACAGTCGCCATGCATATATCTTAGGCTCTCTTACTTAAACAACTCTCATCCTTCAATTCACTCGTCACACCCCTAACCTATACCTCAAAATCCTTAACTTAACCCAAAACTTCAACTCTTCCACATTACCGCAACATGACATATATCTTTATATAAACTATATAAAACTCATATCACCAAAAGCATAATTCACACTCCACACTTGTTACGTACACTCACACTAGATCCTCAAGTTCTTTTCTTTCATTACCGCAAAACTCATACATAATCGAACATGACACTAATTCCCAATATCCCGCACTCACTATCTCAACAAAAGATTATGAACCACTTGTCGCTTTCAGATCATTACAACACATATTCCACGAATCACTTGCCATGACTATGACTACCGATGCCTCATCTTAAAACAAGATAAAAATTACTGTAACAACTTCTCACAACTGTGTCCCATCAACAGAATATCACTATACCATGACAACAACGAAAACATATACAACTCTCTTTCACATCATACTCTACCCTCATTCCCAAACTGAAACTGGTAAGAAACATCACAAAACAAAACAACAGTCTTTATGTTCAACCAAAACTCACAAGGAACAGCAGCAAACAAAACAACAATCTATGTTTAACTGGTATGCACTTACGAAAACTCGTATTATAGTCATCTCACCTACTCCACCACAACCGGTGACAACATCGCAACATTGCCAACAAAGCCGCACGCACCACAGTGCGAAAATACCCGCATCACAACAGTAAGTACCGTGCCATACACAATCCCATAAACACTGACTCAATATAACATCTTGGACAACAAACTTACTCAAAACTGCTTTACCAGATCACAACACCATACATAATACGGAATAAATAGACAAGAATCTCATGCATACCATCCATACTTTTCATGGATTAAACCTATATCATGAATACACATGCAAGTATAACCAGTCTTGTCAGACCACCCAAACTATCACTTTTTTTTTTATCATCATTCCATTAAGTTACCGTATCCAACATATATTACAAACATTCATATAACAACTTTATGACTATCACACCATACCGCATCTCGTGAGGTCACAACCTCACACAAACATTTACATACTCCTAAGACCCATAATCACATCCAAATAGCCAATCCTGATTACGTAAGTTACCACTTGACAATGAATACCTCTTATCCAGGACTTAACTCGGTGCCCTTCATAACATATCTTCTTTTACACACAATTATCACCACCCGTGAACGTAGCCATATCATCTGTACCCAACTACTAACGAATACCTCATATATCCATACCTTAAAATCCCTCACAACCAAACATTAATCACCTTCACAAAATCAACCTCATTAGAACAACTAACTTCCCCAAAATAACATCATCCTCAACCACTAGTGACAATACTATGACACCAACATTTTTCATGTGACTACTCTCTTACTATCACTTCTTAATATAACAATCCTTTTCCTCCCTTTGGTTCTCATCCCAAACGACAAACATCAAATATATCAACAAAAATCACCTCAACACTATTTCCAATTTCATCCGTAATCGTATCGTCACCCGACTCACCACCAAAATCTCATATCGTGCAAATTCTTTACCCAACTTTTGCTTTCTTTAATTCCTCGAAACTCATGATTATCATGTTGTCCTGGAACTTCTATATAACTGTAACTCAAATCCTCATGATAGTATCATACATCTCTACGATTCCTTACTTTTATATCACATATCCTCAGTGAACATGTTCCTAGTTTTACTCCCCTATTCTTTTCTTTTACCCTCGACAAACTCCCTTAATGATTCAACTCTTCATTATTTCTGTCTAACTCTTAAGTGCTCCGGTTACCTTCACATTGCTCCAAACTCAATCCCCATTATTTTATGTCGATATCATCTCACTCTTTCTTACCATGGGTCTTCTCTCATTATACTATAACTCCCAATTGTCACTAATCTATCCATAAAATCAACGTTTAAGGTTCAAACAATTGCATCTCCCTTTTTACATCACTAGGAAACCAAAATTCATCTCATAACGTTAGCTGCCCAAAGAATTACTCACTAGGCTCACATCGTGAAAATTCCAAATTCCCAAACTTGGTCACCATCTACAAATCCACGTCGCGACATAACTCTATCTAAGTTCACTATATAACCCTCTTCTCCATCCCTCTAAAGCAACCTTTCATTACATATATCCTTAAGCAACACAATGCTAACCGTCTCCCTCTATAGGTCCTTACACATCCCGAAATGTCACTATTCGTATCTCTCATCTCAATCTTTCATTCTCATGCTTCTTTGCACTTACATCACCCTTGCCCATATACACTTACTTTTATACTACTCAATACACGACTATTTCACTCATCATATCTCACAAAACATGCTCTTTACCTCGATTAGCTCATCATTTTTTTTTTTTTTTTTTTTTTTTTTTTTTTTTTCACTATCTCTCACAACCACATTAACACATGTCTTCCTTATCCAACACTTATCTCTCATAACCCAAGCATTCTCCCCTGTCATACCTTAGGTAACTTACGTATCAAGACCGTCTCTCATATAAAAGAATGCGTTAAGACTCAAAACATACATGTGTATATACCCTATGACTCAAAACAATGAAAAACATAGCCACCGGCTCAAAACAAAAGTAAAAACATAGCCACCGACTCAAAACAAAAGTAAGAACATAGCCACCGACTCAAAGTGGCCGCCCAACGAGGTACTCGGTCGAGTACATAACATACTAGGTCAAGTACAAGGTACTCGGTCGAGTAACTATATTACTCGGTCGAGTTTTCGACCCGAAGCAACTCAATTGCCGAGAAGGATTACTCGGTCGAGTATTGGGAATACTCGGCCGAGTAGACCTTACTCGGTCGAGTATAAGACTACTCGGCCGAGTTCACGACTCCAGACGCTAAAAAGTATTATCACAGAGAGATTACTCGGCCGAATATGGAATACTCGGTCGAGTATAAAAGACACTCGGCCGAGTAGGGACTACTCGGTCGAGTATAGGCGCAGATTCTCAAGACCGTCCAGTTTTGAGTAAAACAATCATATCTCACTCGTTACTTGGTCAATCTGGGCGTGTGACCTATCGTTAGAATCGTAAGAGGACAAGCTATCACCTCAACTTAGAATCACAGCAATATATTTTCTAGAACTCGACTTATGACAGTTTTAAGACAACCCTTCCAAAATCGATTTGTATACAAATCAAAAATTTCTTTTCAAAACAACTTTAACATGCATAAAACAAGCAATAACGACCCAATGCTTCTAAAAACCAGTACATAGTTGAACATTTATCATATTCACATTAAAATTAAACACCACATTTACATATACAGACGCATGACCTTAATCACATGCTTCTACCAACAATCAAGCATTAAAATCATCATATTCATATGCACATGTACCACTACCATACTTTATGCTCAACATTGTATTAAACAGGTAACATGATCACATTCTTCATGCTCAATATCAACCAGATACAATTTCACAATTCACTTTTCATCTTTTACCATGTTCCAACACTTAACATGCCAACATATTCCATGCTCAAAGTTTCAACATCAACAAATCGTCGATACATCTTTCAACTACTACCATATTCCACTTCTTTCCTCATTTAATCCAACCATGCACAAGATTCAAACTACTGATATCAAACACACATAACTCAAACATACAACAGTTTCCCCCCCATGTGACCGGCTTGAGATCGTAAGGGCCTTAGTGCGACTCCAGGACGTCTCCCAAGTCTTTGCGGTAGCTCCAAACAACTCTCCCGGGTTCATTTTATTTAGACTCCCTAAGTTCATTGAGTTCATTAGTTTTAGGTGCCGGAATCGTCGGCTCTGATACCACTTTGTAACACCCCCTCATACCAAGGTACCTTACCAAGGACTACCCTAGCATGAAAGGCTGTTACCATCTCGGTTTCCCGAGGTTAGTATATCAAAGTTACAATTTCCAAACAACATTTATCAAAGTATATAAGTTAAAGATTACATTATCTCAGACCAACTCAAAATAAACGTACAAGGTCTCGATATAAATGAAATCCAAGACATCTAAACTCATAACAACGGAAGCTAGACTTGACGTGGTGACTCCCCATGACCGTCCCATAGCTAAACATCTGCATTACACTGTCACAACCGCTCACCATCCCCGAATGGATCACCGCAGGTTTTACAAAACAACAACACGGGGTCGTGACTACTCAATCAATACAAGACAACAACAATACAACCACGGTGATCATCGATCTCACACAAGAACCGACTACACACCGAAGTGTGTAGCCCCCCAGCATTACCCATCGCAACAGGTAATCCTCGCCGCCGATGGGTGACCGCAGACCCATCCCCACCTAGTCCGGCTCATCAACGAGCGACTAACAATCCCCGTCCCTTAATGTGCACATCCCCTCCCGTGGCGGGTTCCACGGAGGGCGAACTAGGGTGTGAAGCCACTCCCGCAAGTGACTCCACCACAATCACAATCACATGACATCACAACCATCTCAATCCGCTCATACCAACATCGTCACAACAATCCCCATACTCCGATGATCAGCAAATAACAACAATTACAACAAGCACAATCTCAAATCAATTGACAAGAACCGAGTAGGGAAACCCTACCTTAGCAATCAACAAGTGGGAAAGGACTTGAACACTCGTAAAGGCTCCTCTACGAAGTCTTCTCCTATAACATAATCATATCACACAATTACACATTGCACAATCCCCATATTTCCCCAATTCCGTAAAACACACAAGAACCCCAACGAATACAAACAACATAGAATAACACTTACCAACAGTAGGATGAGGAAATGTACGTAAGGACTCCGAAGGTTTCGCAATCAACAAAGCAAAGGGGTGATTAAGGAGTAATTAGGGAGAGATTAGGGTTACGTAAGAATGATGAAGTAGAAATGATATTTTGAAAACTGACGCGGATATAAAATAAATCTTAAACGCTCCCTAATCAAACCGTCGAAATAACACTTCGCCAAACCGGACACTCGGTCGAGTAAGTGTATACTCGGCCGAGTGTCCCATACTCGGTCGAGTGTTCACTTTACTCGGCCGAGTGTTCCTCGGCAGAACCAAAACAATACACAACCTCAGCACTACTCGGCCGAGTAGGTTCTACTCGGTCGAGTAGTCACCAAGGAAAATCCGTAGTGTTACATCACTCCCAAGGGTTTCCTCAATCGCTTATGTTACCTCATCCTAATCTGTTCCCTGAAACAAGGTACTCCACTATAAGTGTGATCTCATCGCTCCAAATCCTCAAACATCCCGAAACAACTTTCACAAGTCTAAGGTCAAGGCTTCCAACAAAGCTATAAACTCCAAGAGAAAGTTCCTCAAATATACCACAAGATTCTCATCATCTCAAGTACTCAATGCGACCTCAAGGTCTATAAGTCTATAGGGTTAACAAATTCTTCTCGACACTAAGTCTCTCTCAACTCAAGAACTCTCAAGAGCCAACTAATATCAAATCACATCACCAATCCATTATGGTCATCAACATCCCAAGGAGTATTCTTTCAAATTTGACATCCTAAAACTTACTTACCATCAAATTCCCAAGAAACAAGGTCTTAATTGTAACAACACTTTATCACCTCAGAGTTCCTAAAACCATAAATTGAAACTATGTTCTTTCACCTAGCAATTGGTGTCAACCATACCATTACCCTTTCTAGTTATTAAAACAAGTGCTAAAACTTCCCAATAAAGTAGCTTACTCCCACTCTCATACCATAGCTTAAGTAGTAATCAATATCACTCACTAAAACCAACTAATAATCCCACATTTAACATTTCTCACACGGTAACATATACATTATCAAACCCTCATATCCAGAGTGATTATGGAAGCCAATCAAAAACTCGTCTACTTAGTCAATCCTATATCCTCAAATCCACCATTCAGTTTCATCCATTTTAAGTCAAGTACTAGGCACTAGTACCCAAACATAAACAACAATGCCATGTTCCATAACCTTAGTAACCAATGCAACTCACATTTGACACACAAAATCCACCAATCCAACGTACTCACTTTATCAAGGATCTATAGGTATAAGAACCATCAAGTATGTCTCATCACACTACCTAAGTCTTTCCAATATCAAATCCTCTCAAAACCAGGAAAGGGTCAAACACAACAATCCCTTCAAAGGTCATGATGTCCAACCAAGGCCAACATTTCTCAAAAGAGTGAGTATTATAAAAAGGCGTTAAGGAAGGATAAGCAAGGAACAAATGACATGTTAGGAAATAAGGAGTCGGACCGTAAAGATAACGGTTGACAAAAATAAGAGGTATTCGAGTTAAGAAGATATCTCAGGCAAGAAGAAGATACGTAAACTTTGGCATAAGAACAGGGTTCAACGAACGTTAAAGAGAAGGAAAGGAGAACAGAAGCGGCATAAAGAAAGGGTTACCGCTTAACCAAACACTCCTCAAAGCTTATGATCGCTATGATAAGGTTACATCACTAAGGTGCTCAACAAAGACTCAAAAGTCTACCAAATCGTAGGACTAACAAGGACTCCACATTGGTAGGTTTTCCTCAACTCAATTGGTTCCAAGAGCCAAAATCAATTCACCACACAAATTCATTTGTTACCATCCAAGTCCCAAAGTATCTCCTTTATAATTCTCGTCATCGAACTCCACTTGCTATGTCATCCCCAAGTACCATGGCTTGTTTACTCTATCATCTCACCACTTATTACTTCTAGTCTCCGATACCATAAATTAGAATCGCATCTTTGAACTCACGAACTACATCAAACAACTTTCCACCAAAATTCCCAAATTTAGATATGATTAATAAGGTCAACCACGTGTTCTCAAATTTCAAAGGTCAACAAGGGCTACTCTATACTAGATTTGGTCAACTCAAAAAGTTTAACAAACTAACTAATTCCAAGGTACGATACCAATCCATTAAGCAAAGTCAATGTCCTATTGTATTCCTTTCAAGGCCTACAAAGATTGGGCTAACTATCATTCCTTTAATTCTCCACAAGAAACATCGAGACTCTCAAATGAAGTAGCTTAGGTTCATTCCAACTTATGTGCTAAGGTAGTACCCATGCTCAATAACCTATAACAAACAAGCTCTCAATAGACATAACTCCCAAGGTGTTTCTCAACTCACTAGGCTCTCACATCAAGCACAACTAACAAGACTAACCAAAGGACCCCAAGTTATCTTCTCATATACAACTCAAACCTTAAACAATCAATTTCTCAACTCTTTCAAGCCCTCCAATAATACATTCCCTCAAAACCCAGTTCTCTGGAACAAGGGGACTATCCCGCGAAATAAAAGGAAGGTGTCCGCAAGGACTCTTATTATAAGAAGAAAACGAACCAAGGATGAATCGGGAGAAAGAATTGAAGAATAGTTACCAAGGCGAGAGAAGAGGAATTTGAAAGACGAATAAACAACGAGATTGGAAGATTAAGGTAAGATACACTGAATACGGAAAGAAATATCGAGAAAGTGGAAGCATTCTTCATTTGACATAACCAATCTTTAACAGCACCAAAATTAATAACTAACAATCAACAAACCTAGCTTGTAAGATTGCATTATCTACATTTCTTGGAGAGCCATCTTGCAAAAGAGAATATTGGTTAGAACCTAACAATTAGCAATCACAAACAGACTACCACATAAAATCCTAAATCTACCCATCCTACCCATCTCTCAAGTTTATTATTTAAAGGTCAAGTGATTTGTATTGGGGTGCACAAACGTGCGTCGGGAGCAAATATGCTCTGATACCAACTGTGACACTCTCATTTCTCAGCGTAAAATAAACACGTAAAATTTTACAGAAAAACTGACAGGATATGTTTGTAATTGGTTCAACCAGATAAAACCTGTAATTTTAAAAACTTTTCTAAACCAACCACAAACACTTCCAAATGAAGAGTGCCAAAACCTGCAAATACTAACACCCTAATTTACATAACATGCTAAAGTCGCGAGAATAAAGTGATACAAACCAAAGTAAGAGAGGGAGACATATGTCCCTTCAAAATATAAACACAACCAAATGTTTAAAGGTTTACTACAAAATAACCAAACTAAGTCCAAGGTTCTTTTGCTCACTAGCTCGTCTGTGACCCCATCTAATCATCATCAACCTGTCAATCGCATTTTATACAAACACGAAAGCCACAATTCAGTGGGGAGTAACTTCGAGTCCTCCCAGCCACGAAATGTCCTATTTAATGTAACATGTAACGTAACATGTAAACCACATCACAAATAATCTAGATATCAAATATTCTAACAAGTGAACTCTAAACTGACCAAATTAAACTATCATGTGAAACATATAACAAGCAGTAATCCAAATTTTATCAATTGTAACCCGCTTGCATCTCACCTATTACAATTCATAAAATCACCATACAAGAAAGGACAATATATCAAAGACAGGCATAAGTTCTTAGTACGGTCAATAGTCACTCCGTAACTCGAGTCTATACCACGAGGTAGGGAAGGTAATCGAACCGGTATCATGGCTCAGAGGTTCTATCAAAACATGGCCAAGACACAACACAACCCTAGCCTAAAATCTGCGCAGACCTAGACATGCGGATACACACCACCGCACCCAAGACCCACAATTTTTCTAAAACAAAGTGAGTACCCTAAGGAGTCCACCAAAGGGTTGGCTAGTACTTAAGCTGACCACTTACTATCAAAATAAGTAACGAGGTCATGCCCCAACTTGGATATAATCCCACCAAGTCAGGAACACAAAAGCTATTAAGCAGTGAACATATACTCGTCAAAGATTATAAAGGCCTATCTATGACAAACACAACAACCTGCAAGAAGTATTCAATACCAATTCCATTTCCAGCAATATTAACAATATTAAAGGTTTCGGGGAATCTAAGGCCGTTTCTACAACATAAGAACCCATTCAAATCAACCAACATTATATGTGAAATAAAAACATAGTCAATGGCCTAAAACAAGAATAAGGCCAATTACCCATTTTTCACAATAATTCATCCAACCGAATTTTTACCCGCAACCCCTTGATCCTGCGACAGTACGGGTTCAATCGCGGCGACCAATCACACAATTGATCGACATCGATTGATAAAAGGGACTAAGGCTCGGTTTTTAAGCATAATCATCCAATCATTACAATTATCGCTATAAAATTCATTTTGAGCCTATTCATTACAATTTCATTTTAAACCTATCCTAACATGTGCCAACTACCAAATAAGCATAATTTTACCATTAACAATATATTTACTACTAACATAATCCATTTCAAAAGATTACCCATATGTTACTTATACTAAATATAACATTAATGCACCCGAAATGACAAACAACGCATGAAAAACCACGAAACAAGCAACGGGCCGACCCGGGCCAACCCAAGGCATTTGTGGGCTGCACAGGCCTACCGGACTGACTGGGCCTAGTGGGCCGCCACCCCAAACCCTCCATTTCTCCATTTTTGTTCAGTTTAACATCGTCTGAAGCATCAATTAGTCATTCCCAATTCATTCCCATACTAATATGTGAACTTAAACTAACAAAAGACATGAATTAGACATGAATTTAACCCATTTTAACATGTGAAATAAACCACTCAAATAACATACACAAAATCACACAAAAAGCAAAGAATGTGACATTAATTCGTCGAGTAACTCGAAATATGTTACCTTAAGCTAGAAAAAAGCAAATAACCCTTGAGAAAACCCTAAAAACAGTAGCTACCCATCATCCTCTACTATATAGGAGTCCCCTATATCATCCTCATAATCTTCACCTATTAAAAACAACGAAAACACAACAATAATCACTAAAACCGAAATTATGCCCCAAAATCATCTTAAATCAACATAATGAAAACTGAAATTAAAACATACTAGGATGTAGATCTTGAAGAGAGGATTCCGAAAATATAAATTTTGCGAAAATCGGACTAGAAACGAAGAAGTTATGATGAAATTACGATTGTAAGATTATTTGATTATTTTTCTTTGTGGATTTCGGTCAAGATGAACAAAACAAGAACAAAAGAAGTCCTAGGAAGAAATGGGAAGGAGGAAGAGGAGGTGTGCCGAGGAAAGGAGGGAAGGAGCGGGGTATGTGGCGGAATTTCATTAGTCGGTTTTAGCTCGTTTCGACGATAAATAAACAGTTCATCAAATGCAAATTCGACAATGCCAAAATTCTTAAACACGAGATTACAAGAAGATTGAGTACTCATATGACCCATTTCCAAAATCGTTTGCCCAATTTTCAAAAGAATCGCCATTTTTCCCGATATGCCCTTATTTCGATATAAAAGGTTTTTACATGGTTTAAACTATTTTTAAACATTTCGAAACTATCAAATTAAATAATTTACTTCAAAATATAATAGAATTACATTTCATTGAATTATTATTACTTCAAATACATTAATTTTAAATTCAACTTGATTAATAAATTACTTTCGCAATATAATAACGGTCCGAAATTACGGGGTGTTACATTTAGTCCTCAAATAATCATAGCCAAGATGGTTCTCTAACCATCCTTATGTGTTTAGAACATGGTCCTTGTGTAACTCTTTACACATAAATCCAATAATTATTTCTAAACATGTATCCTCTCGAATCTATCACTATAGATTCGAATACTAAAGATGCTTTTCATCTCTTCCAAGTCTCCCAATTACTCCTTCACGTAAGAGAGTATTGGTACATCATTCTTAATGAATAATATGTCATCTACATCTAAGACATGGAATGCATATCATTAGCGCTTCTTGAGAACTAATGGATGGACTATATGGCTATATAGTGACTTTCACAAGGATTCGATTTTTAACTTTTCGTCATACTCCAAGCATACATAGTATAATAATGGTGATACATCTTTACCGTAATGAATTAATCCCGCAGCGGAAGCAAATGGATTCACATTCTAAATGTTCAACACCTTTGAACTTGTCAAGACTCCTATCAATATAACAATATTAACTTAACGCTAATGTCCATCGATATGGATATCGTATAGATGCATTATTCTTCTCCTAAATCTTTCATCACTCATAGTGATCAATATGTCATTTACATATAAGATTAGTAAGACCACTCTACTCCCACTAAACTTCATGTTTAAATACAACTACTCGACAATTCAAGAAAAGTTTATCATATGATGAACACATACAATTTCACTCCTTGACATCTACTTAAGACATCTTCTTAAGTTCTCCTCCTACCTTAGGATAGTTGCGATTTATAAAACTCATGCAAGATGGTTTTAAAATCCAACTGTCAAGTATCATTATGAAATCCGAATTAAATGATGCGTTGTTATTGGTGCAAACCTTTCATCACCAATCAACCAAGTTATGGAAACATCTTAGTTCATGCTCATTTCGGACTCTTGTGGAGTTGAAACTAGATAAAGCATCTTAATAAGTTATAGGTTTGTTACTTTCAAAAAGCAACATGACTCCTGTCTACTTAGGTTTCAAAATTTTTTTTACTGATTTTGACCAAGAAGGAACTTTTTCCTATGTCTTATTCTCAGTTATTTGCTCTTGAACATTTTCTCCCACTCTGTCTTTAAGAAATAATCCTCTTTTCTTAAAAGACAGCATCACGAGCCACAAACCTTTTGTTCTCGTGATCATGTAGGAAAAATGACCAGATGTTTAACTATCGAAACAAGCTACAACTTAGGTACCATGCCTAATCATATCTCATATGAATTGTGTGCTATTGCTTTATATGTTTTAGTAGAAAAATAAATGCCAGGCAAATTTATAATAAAAACTACCTTCCACTCAATTGTAAAGATTCAATCATATCACATATGATTCTATGTTACTTTATACCGCATTCTGTCTAATATAATGTGTTTATGAAAGTGAACTTGTGATACCATATCACTCTCTATTTGGTGTAAAATAAAGTCATTACTTCATGGTTCTCCTAAACAAAGTACTAATACTTTGGTTTTTATACTTCATAAGAAGAATTCATTGAACTTATTCAAAGAATTTCTCCTCTCACCTCATTAAGTGGATACCAAGTATCTACCTAGTTCGTTGGTAAAAGAGAAGAAGTAATAATGAACTTCTCAGATTGAAAATATATTCGACCATAAACATTGAAGTGTAATTAGGTGAATAACTTATTCTATTCGCTATACTTTTCAAGAAAAGTCACGAAACATCTTGCTTTTAATACAACATTCGCACATTTCATGAGATTCACAATCAAATGGTGTGGGATACTAGTTTGAGTCTTATATGATATATATGACATTTTAATTCTAGTTTTATAATACAATTACCTTGATTCGTATGGTCTAACCATAAACCAAATCGTGGCATGTAAGGCCGCAACGTTTGTTTTTATTTCATTATAAAACCCTTTGCGTTTTATGTAAATTTGAATTATATTCTAATTTAGAATTAGTGTATATCATAACAATTATTGAGGTACATTTCTAAATCGGAAACTAGATCAAGCACATTATAACATTTATATGTTTTTGGATGAAGTTGCAACTACCTTAGTTCCATTCATATCAATTTCATTCATGCTAGTCATCATACAATTATACAATGTTAGGATTCTAAGGATTTACGAAACCCTCGGATTGTGTTATGAACATATCCTCCTCTAAATATCCATTTAGAAAGGTGGTTTTGACATCCTTTTGCCACATTTCATAATCATGAAATGTGACAATTGCTAACATGATTCTCAAATTTGCATCAAATACAAATGATGTGGTAATATAGCATGAATATAGTACCAATGTCATAGATATTTAATAAGGTATATATTGGAGTCATACAACCAACTTCCAAAATCTTTACTTATTAGGGGTTGAATCTATTTTAGTGTCCAACCCTTTCTCTCTTGAACCTCGTTCTATCCTAACGATTTAAGATAGATTCTCTCTTCTTATAGCTCCCACTTACTTCTAAGAATTATCACTTGATGAAGACTCTTCTTCACTCAATTCTTAGTTAATCCTTCATAAGGGCTAACTTTATGAAGTAATTGTATTAATTGGTCAATCAAGATTTCTAACAAATCAAATTACCAATTTTATTTTAACATTGTCATGTTCTTAACTATTTAAGTGCTTAATGACAAGTGTTTTAGGTTGAGTAATAAGATTGTTGAACCGTGTAGGTATAGAAGAATTTATCAAAACATATTTTGACTAATTATTAATTCTATTCATACTCTTCACAAGAGATAGGTACGTAAGGAATTCTAAGATGTTAATCTTATATTTGCATAGGACGATTCCTATCGAGTTCTATGGAATAGAATGATTCCTAGGGAGCTAGTCCACAAACTATGATATGGTTCATATGAGGATTTAGAAAGAGATTCTATTTGTCGTTAGCAATAGAGGTTTAGCGGAGACTCGTGTTAAAATTGAATGATATCGTATATGAGTAGGAGCGATAATAAAGAACAATATAAAACAACGAAATAGTGGGAAAAACAACATTCATCGTAAAAATAAAACCTTTTAACAAGTTATAGCATTTATATAATGACCTCCACCCAATTATATAAATGATTCCAAGATCCAACTTTATACAAATACGGGCACGGGGAAACCGATACATCCCATACTCATATAAATTGGCGAGTCAACTTATTGACTGATTCTACCTTAGAATTCTCGGTCGATGAAATTACATTAAGTTCATCTGTAGCCCAGAACATGAGACTAGTCTCCATATCCTTTGCGTCCAACCAAATTTTGTGTGTAATAACTTGTTATTACCTCACTTACCCGATGAAAAATGAAAGTGCCCCGGGAAACGAAATCTACCCCAAATGTTAAAGGGATTCATGGATCCTACTATTTGAAAAGGCTAATCTCAATTTTAAATATGTGAGAGGTCTTGTCGATTTATGTATATATATACATATGTATATGTATATATATACATGTGTGTGTGTGTGTGTGTGTGTGTGTGTGTGTGTGTGTATATATATATATATATATATATATGAGGCGGGATCTCGTGAGTTTGGTTCTTACGGTGAGTTGTGAGTTTGTGTGCTCACAAATCTCAGCCATTGAATAAAGGGAAATAGATGGCTAAGATTGAATCTAATAAAAATCTCATCCATTAGATAAAGACAAATGGACTGTTTAGATTAAACCTAATAATAATAATAATAATAAAAAAGACGCGGTTAATCTAAACATAATTTCACACGCTGTATTTATTTCTCTCCCTCTCTTTTCATCTCAATTCCTCTTCACAGATTATCAAATCAATTTTTTTTTTTATTTTTTAACTTTAAACCTTCACCACCTCCCCTACATCATCATCATCTTCCTCAAACCTAATTACAAGATTGTCATTTAAAACTTTTAATTTTTTTTTTTTTTGTGTTACCACCAGTTATTTCACTGTTATTCTTTTGTTTTTTTGACCACGTGTTATTTTTTTTACCTTTTTGTGTGTTACCACCTGTTATTCCACTGTTATTTTTTTAGTTTTTTTTTGTATTACCACCTGTTATTCCACTGTTATTTTTCTGCTTTTTAACTACTTGTTATTTTTTACCCTTTTTTTTGTGTTACCACCTGTTAGTCCACTGTTATTCTTCTTCTTGTTTTTTACCACGTGTTATTTTTTACTTTTCTTTTGTTACCACCTGTTATTGCACTGTTATTTTTCTTTTTTTTTTACCACGTAATATTTTTTTACCTTTTTGTGTGTTACCACCTTTTATTCCGCTGTTATTTTTTTTATCACGTGTTATTTTTACTTTTTTTTTTGTGTTAACACTTGTTATTCCACTGTATTCTTCTATTTTTTATCGCTTGATATTTTTTACCTTTGTCTTTGTGTTACCACTTGTTATTATTTAACTTTTTTTTTGTTACCACATGTTAGTCCACTGTTATTCTTTTTCTTGTTTTTTACCACGTGTTATTTTTACTTTTTTTTTGTGTTACCACCTGTTATTCCACTGTTATTCTTCTGTTTTTTACCACGTAATATTTTTTTAACTTTTTATGTGTTACCACCTGTTATTCCACTGTTATTTTTTTTTATCACGTGTTATTTTTACTTTTTTTTTGTGTTACCACCTGTTATTCCACTGTTATTCTGTTTTTTATCACATGATATTTTTCACCTTTGTTTTTATATTACTACCTGTTAGTCCACTGTTATTCTACTTGTTTTTTTACCACGTTATTTTTTAACCTTTTTGTGTGTTACCACCTGTTATTCCACTGTTATTTTTTTTACCACGTATTATTCCACTGTTATTCTTCTGTTTTTTACCCCATATTATTTTTTACCTTTATTTTTGTGTTACCACGTGTTAGTCCACTATTCTTCTTCTTCTTTTTTTTTACCACTTGTTATTTTTTACTTTTTTTTTGTGTTAACCCCTGTTATTCCACTGTTATCCTTCTGTTTTTTAACCACTTGTTATTTTTTACCTTTTTTTTGTGTTTCCACCTGTTAGTCCATTGTTATTCTTCTTCTTGTTTTTAACATTTGTTACTATGGTGTCATTTTGTTGTTATTCCGCTGTTATTGTGGTGTTATTGTGTTGTTACTCTGCTGTTAATCCGCTGTTATTGTGTTGATTTCCACCTGAAATAACATAAACATACCTTAAGCAGCCTAAATAAATGATATGGAAACCAAAATTTTACTATGACTCAACTTTTTTTCAATTTAGGTCTCACTCTTCGTTTCTTAATGATCCTTACCACTCCACAACACTAGTCCAATAAAAGACAAACAAGAAGGCACACATGGATCTGTGTTTAGAAACATGCCGACCATATCCACATTTTCGAGCAAGTACATGTCTAAAAAACTCATGCCAAGTCTAACACAATAGTCATACCAAGTTTGCTTAACATAAATTAGTTCATCTTATCCAAAGTTTAATTCGGCCTCATCAATACGGAAACACTATACAGCACACACAACATCCAAACTAGTTCAGATATATGACAATAATGTTATTGAATTTCTTCAAATAAAAATACTACAGAAGAGAAGAAGCTCCGATTTCAGAGCATACAAGTGAAAACAGCCTTCATAACAGGTTCCACAAATATTCCTCAGTTATTTCTATCTTCGGCCAAAAATTCATATCTATAATAAATCACTGATCAATTGGCATTATCGCCAAATACAATGCGAAGACAAGAAGTAAAGATAGAATGATCATAACATCATCAAATTCACAAAAAACGTATCGCCATATGGAAGTAACTAAGAATACGAAGGTCAAGCAAATCACTAATCCCTAGAAATGAGCTATTGATTGATCATTCTAATTCAACAACAACATAATCATCATCTACGCAACTATTAAACATAAAAATACCGAAATCGCAACACTCGAAACACAATAAATCAAATCTATCAGACATTATAACACAAAAAATCAAATCAAACACAAAAACAAACACAAATCTAAATAATCAATCTCATTTCCGCATCGATCAATAAATAACAAAAAAAAAAAAAAACTAAAAATGAACAAAAAAATGGACTTTGAAGGAGAGAGGGCGATGGAAGGAGCGAGAGAGAAGACCCCATGGTTTGAAGAAAGCGAGGAAGACCACCGCATGCGGCGGCGGAATTTTCTCCGTTCGTCGGATTTGTGGATAGAAATAATGACGAATTGAAGTTTTCCGACGAAAAATAGGAATTGAGATGTTGTACTTCCGATGAAATTGATATGAATTAAGGTAGCTTAATCGAGAAGCATCAATGGCGAATCGTGTGTTCAACAATTGGATATTTGAAATTGATATGAATTAAGGTAATATTATTTTGGAAAAATAAAAGAAATGGGAAGAGAGAAAGTAAGATGAAATTGAAGAGCATTCAAGTATTCAACATATGACACGTTTGACACAAATTTTGTCAGAAGTTAATATAGTATATGTGGCAAGAGATTCAATCTCAGCCGTCAATTTGGATTTAATTTGTGGTCCAGATTTGTGAGCACACAAAAACTCACAACTCACCATAAGGAACAAAACTCACAAGATCCAAACTCTCTCTCTCTCTCTCTCTCTCTCTCTCTCTCTCTCTATATATATATATATATATATATATATATATATATATATATATATATATATATATATATATATATATATATATATATATATATATATATATATATTGATTTGGGATCCCATGAGAACCTATAAGATAATGAGAACTATGACAACTTATTAAGAGCCATTAGATTAAATATAATCAAAGGGTCGACATTAGACATATAGTTTGAGATTAATCTATAATATTTTGTTATTTGACGTATATTCTCGTTTGGCCCAGACACTTTCCCCCACTCTTCCCTCTTCTATTCCCTTCTCTCTTTTTCCCAATCACGCAAAAAAAAAGCATAACCTTTTTTCCCTCTTTCTTCACCTTCCTCCCGATCACAATCAATAGTTCACTAATTTATCGATAATCTTAGCTGTTTCCGCTTTAATTGAAGAATATTTCGACCTAATCATGCTTCATTCGGGTAAGCCTTTTCAATTTTGTAAGCTAAATAATTATTATCAAAATTTATTCCAGTCCGTTTCCGTAATACTAACTCAGATTTCGTCATTAGTGATACTATTTTGCTAATTCTCGTTGTTTTGAAGCAAAACCTCGTATTTGTCTATTTGCCTATAACCTCGTATGAAATCCAATTAATCGCTGAGGTTTGTCTTCATTTGTTGCTCCAATTATGTAGGTACTTTGCAATTTCAGTAAGTGGTTATATTTTATGAGTGTATTTTCTTATATTTTATGAGTGTATTTTCTTACTCATATCAATTTTGTTGAATACTTATGTTTCGTTGGAGTTAATTGAAATTTTAGTACATAGGCTGCGAAAGTGCTTATCTTTTTCCATCCCAGTGTTGTCTAAAATATGAGGGAAACTTGGTCAACTATGAAATTAGGATATTGTACAAAAGATATCGAGTCTTTGCCATGAGCACGAGATCGTGTCTTAATGAAAAACAATTTTGTAGTAAATTTAGGATCCCCGTCCCCCTTGTTTAATCTTATTCCCTCGGAAACGGTTCACTCTGTCCCTCTAGGGTGTCTTTTGGTATTGACTCTTGAGGCTGTTCAAATGACTTTTCCGGAAAAGGGAAAAGGGCCTACTTAAGGACACTATTTCCCCTAATTTAATTTAAACTTGTTCCGAAAATAAGGGAAAGGGTTTAGGATTGGATTAGGCGGCCCTTTCCCATCCTAAATTTAGGATACCCGTCCCCCTTGTTTAATGTATTCCCTTTCCCCTTTTTAGTTTTAGTGTAGTTTAGTTTTTTTATCTTTAGGTTCATGGTAAGAACTTGTATGTGTAAATAGTTTAATGGTT
The DNA here is from genome assembly GCF_048544455.1 of Silene latifolia. Classification (NCBI taxonomy): domain Eukaryota; kingdom Viridiplantae; phylum Streptophyta; class Magnoliopsida; order Caryophyllales; family Caryophyllaceae; genus Silene; species Silene latifolia. Next base: position 11,967,081 of record NC_133538.1, on the reverse strand, counting down.
GATGGTTTGAGTATAGCTACTAATAATAGTTGGCACAAAGGAGGTAGAGTTTGGATACTATGGAATCCAACTATTTTTCTTCTTGATTTCTATGATTTTTCTGCTCAATGCATCAACATGAAAGTCACTGAAGTTGCTTCTACTACTCAATTTTTTGTCTCTATGGTTTATGCTTTTAATGACCTTGTTGATAGAAGAAGTTTATGAAATCAGCTTATCAACTTTGCATCTCTTATTAATGGGCCTTGGATGGCAGCCGGAGATTTTAATTGTGTGTTATCTCACACTGAGAGGCTTGGTGGTACTAGTACTGATGCAGAGATTGATGAGTTTCAGAGTTGTTTGGATGCTTGTGGTCTAGTTGATAGCCCTGCCCAAGGGGCCTATTATATGTGGAACAATAAACAAGATGCAAGCACCAGAGTTTTCAGTAGGCTAGACAGAGTAATCATTAATAGTGAGTGGAGTCAGAAGATGCCTTCCCTATATGCTCATTTTTTACCTGAAGGAACTTTTGATCATACTCCTTGCATTATAAAGAGCTTTGGCAGTCTGATAATTTCAAGAGGCCTTTTAAATATTATAATATGTGGGGTAAGGATACGAGCTTTCTTCCTAATTTAATTGACTGGTGGACTGTGCAATGTCAGGGTACTAAGATGTTTCAAGTGGTTAGGAAATTAAAACTCTTAAAGGTCCATTTAAGACAATTTAACAAAGATCACTTTGCTGATATTGAAAATGCTGCTGCTTTGGCTTTAAGGAACCTTGAGGCCATTCAGACCAAGCTTATTGATTATCCTAGCAATCAGCAGATGTTGGTCATGGAGACACAAGCTGCTGAGGAGTACAAGAAATTACAAGCAGACTGTAATTTGTTTCTCAATCAAAAAGCCAAATTAGCATGTAGTAAAGATGGAGATTATAACTCTTAGGTTTTCCATGGAGTCATAAGGAGCCGTGTTATTAGGAACCAGGTCTTGAGTGTGAAAGATAATAAGGGACAGGAACATGCTGCTCCTCAGGCTGTTAAAGAAGCTTTCTTAAAGTACTACAAGGAGCTCTTGGGGACTGATGTCCACACTGACAAAGTTAACTTCCAGATCATCAAGAGAGGTAGGGTGTGTGATGCTGGTCTTTAGGATATTCTTATACTCCCTGTGACTGATCAGGAGATTAAAGCAGCCATTTTTTAAATCCCTGATCATAAAGCACCTGGACCTGATGGTTATTCAAGTGCTTTCTTTAAGGATTCCTAGACAGTTATTGGTGATGAAGTCTGTGCTGCTGTTCAAGATGTTTTTAATTCTGGTAAACTTCTCAAGCAGTTGAATGCCACTACTGTTACTCTGATCCCTAAATGCAAGATGCCCACTTATGTTCATCAATTCAGACCCATTGCCTGTTGCAATGTTCTCTACAAGTGCATTTCCAAAATTTTATGCAACAGTCTGGCTCTTGTTTTGCCTGAGTTGATTAGGAAGAATCAGGGAGGGTTCATAAAATGGAGAAGTATACTAGAAAATATAATGGTGTGTCAAGATCTAGTGAGGCTGTACAACAGACAGGCTTGTTCTGCTCGTTGTATGTTTAAGATGAATCTGATGAAAGCCTATGACTCAGTTACTTGGGAATTTTTAGCTGAGATCCTTGATGCTTTTAATTTCCCAGCTTCTTTTAGAAGGCTTATCATGGAATGTGTGAGTAGTGCTACTTATACTCTCAGTCTTAATGGGGATAACTTTGGCTTCTTTCCTGGGAAGAGAGGTCTGAGGCAAGGTGACCCTATGTCCCCACTACTCTTCACTCTGTGTATGGAATATTTAACAAGAATCATTGACTGTGCTACTGAGAAGTTGCCATTTCATTTCCATCCCCTTTGTAAATCTATGAGGCTTACTCATCTGATGTTTGCAGATGATTTACTTTTATTCTGTAAAGGGGATGCACAGTCTATTATGGTCTTATTGAGGGCTTATGAATCCTTTTCCAGAGCTTCAGGACTTAAGATGAACTCATAGAAGTCCTGTGCTTATTTCAATGGTGTTCCCTCTGGTTTAAGAAAGGATATCTTGTCTGTTTCTGGTATTAAAGAAGGTACATTGCCTTTTAAATATTTAGGTGTTCCTATTACAGCAGGTAGGTTAAAAAAGAGTGACTGTGGGGTACTCATTGAAAAAATAGTTGAGAGGATCAGGTGTCATGGAGCTAAGAAACTTTCTTTTGCAGGGAGGCTTGTCCTTGTTAGAGTTGTGCTCTCTACCATGTCTAGTTACTGGGCCTCTTTATTTGTGTTGCCTAAAGGAGTCATAAATAGAGTAGATTCCATTTGCAGGAATTTTTTGTGGGAAGGGAGTACTGAGCATAACAAAGCTCCATTACTTGCCTTATATAAGGTTTGTGTTCCTCAGAAGGACGGGGGACTTGGTCTCAGAGTCAGTACTATCTGGAATATTGCTACTATTGGCAAGCTGGTCTCGTGGCTATCAGTAAAGCCTGATAAGCTATGGGTCCAGTGGGTGCATCATGTGTATTTAAAAGGGCAGTCTTGGCAATCCTATAATCCATCCTCTGATACCAGCTAGCATTGGAGGAAAGTTTGTCATGTTAGAGATACTATCAAGGAAGGGTTTTCTGATGGAGTCTGGAGTATAGGTGTTGGTGATTATTCTGTGAAGTCGTGCTATTCTTGGTTGAGAGAAAAGAGGCCAGTGGTTGACTGGCACAGATCTGTTTGGAATGTTGTTTCTCCTCCTAAGCATTGCTTCATTGCCTGGCTTATTTCTAGTCACGCTTTAATGCTGAAGGAGAAGTTAGTTAAATTGCAGATCTCTACTGATGACAAGTGCTGTATCTGTGCTCTTGCTACTGAGAGTCATGCCCATCTGTTTCAAGAGTGCAGCTTCAGTCATAAAATATATAGCTCTCTGGCTGTGAAGTTAGGTGCTCGGCTAGATGCTACTAATCAGTTGCAATGTATCAGGAAGAAGAGATGGAGCAGGCTGAGGAAACAGGTGACAACTGCTATTCTTCTGGCAGCTTGGTACCTGATCTGGAACCAGCGTAATGAGGCTAGGCTATTCTTTACGGTTTCACGACCTGAATTAATAGCTGAGCAAGCTTGGCGTGTTATCCATACTAGGATTAGAGTTTTGAGTCCTAAGTTTATCAATGATAATGATAAGCTTTGGTTGTCTAGAGTGCATTTAATGTAATATTAGCACTAAAAGTTGTGTTCATTGAGTAGTGTGTAATGCAGATTTTTGATCATTATTGAGAATTCTTACAGTTTAGAAAAAAAAAAAAAAAAAGAACTTGTATGTGCATTAAAAAGGTCTTTAGTTAAATCAGTTATTTCTAGTTTCAGTCTGTCCGCTTTAGGGTGTCTTTTCTTTGGAGGACGTTGAGTCTCGGTAAGTCTAACATATAATGGTGTTCTAGGTGCATGGAAATTAGGTATTTAAATATGTGTCGAAACCTATCCTCTTAGAAGTATTTTTCTTAAACTTTGTTAGTATGTGTGAACTTATTATTTTTATGTGTATGATTAGACCATATATGTGCATTAAAATTTTTTCCAGATGTATCAATTAGTTAGTTGTTAGTTTTACCATTATTCGTTACATATTATTGCTCTATTTTGGTTTTATATTCCATTTTTTTGTTGATCGATTGATTCTCTTTGGCTAGCAATTTTAGATTTTAATGACTGTATTTCTTATTTTAGATTTTACTGTTTTCATGCCTTTCCTACCAATTTGATTTCAGTTTCTAGAAAATGTGGAGGGAAGTGGTCGGGATGGAAGGGAAGAGAAGGAGGGTATAGGAAATGGAGGAAAGAACTTTTTTCTCCAAATCGTTTTAGGCTTAGATGAGGGAAAAAATTTGTTTTATGTTATTACAACTTAGTTCATTCAACTATTTATGAAGGTTGCTAGTGTGTTTGTAATGTTCTAAGTCGGTCAGTAGAAGCTCTCATAAGGTGTGATGATATCTCCCAAATGCCCGTTCACATATTGGTTGGTTTTGTTTTCTACCTCGTAACTCTTTGGAGCAGTTGGTGTGATGATCTGATGTCTCTTTTTATGTAACTACTAACCTTTTTAGTGTATCTACTACCTATTTTAATGCATGTTATAAACATTTTAATGTGCCTATTGAAAATTTGTGTGTGTTTTAATGTAAGAAATCATGAAACATGAAATCATGATACTTTAAGAAAACCCTCCCATGGGTCTTGACATATTTCTTCTGGCTTTTAGAATTTTGACTTTTGATAAATCTGGGAAATTTGATGTTGTTGATGAGCCTGAGTTATGATGTTGGTGAAGGGTCTGGTTTATGACACAGGTTAGGAGTCTCACTTCTGAGGGCTAGTAATTTGTGTACTAACAGATGTTGACATTTCTGCCACTTTTTTCTCTAAAAGTCAACCATAATTGTTGTGCTATTTTATTCAAGATCTTCCTAAAATATGAGACAATTGTTGAAAACTTGTGGCTTTGATCAGTGCATCGAATATTATTAAACTCTTTAATATGTTCTTATCTATCTCTTTGGAACAATTGTGTGATGTATACCCCTCATTTTGTCTTTGTTTAGTGTATTTTAAAGGCTATTAGCTCAATGGTAGAGCAAAGTGCAACCTTCGCACAAAGATATGGGTTCGAATCCCATATAGCCTATTAAATAATAAATCACATGATTGCAACTTGTGCAGATGCAAGCGATATAGTATAGTTAAGATTAAGCAGGCCATAATCATACTTGGGCAAAGACGGGCAGACCATAATTAGACTTAGACTTGTGTGTTCCGTAAGAAAGTCAAGTATGCAATGTAATAACTTTGTAGTGATTAGAAATTTAAAGACTAGCTTATGTATAGAAACTATGACTATACATTCCGGTCTTTGACGATCTCAATGTAAAAGTGTGGTATTTCCTATGCAATGTGGGAGTTGAACCCACATCTTGTACATTGCACAATGCTCTGCCATTTAAGCTAATTAACTTTAAAAATTATTAAAATGTAAGTATTCGTAATGTAGAAACGGTAATGACGATACCAAAAATAGTACAAACTAATATGTTGATGTTTCATTAAATCATTTTTAATGAACACCTGCGATCAATTAACAATGAATGTGATCAACTAACCAGGAAAACTATCGGAAAGTTCATGCCACTCATATGAGATGAACAAGCAAGAAGAGAAATGGTGGCTATACATCACTGGAATGCAGTAAATAACAACATATATAAGTTATTCATAAGAATTTTAACTCTTCTGGGTAAGTCGGGATGTCATCGGGCTGTGAGAATACTTGTACGCATCCGTCTCACATGATTTGATGTCTGCAGGCTTAGTTTTTTCACTAAACCAGTATTCTGCAGTAAATTGAAGCCTAGGTGCATAGAAATATTCAGTAGATACACAGAAATAACCACTACATGCACACATAAACATTAACAAAGAAATGTGAGGTTGTGCATTTCTTCAAGACACACATGCAACATAATGAAAAATTAAATATAGCTTGCTAAAACTCTAAGTCAAAATCACATGAAGTTACGGTACGAGCCTTCACAAACCACGCACATACACACTTTAATACTCTAGATTTACAAGTTAGGCCTCCATGTACACAAATCAAGTTGTATCTGAAATACTAAATTGTGTATCTACAATCAAATTTTATGTATACGCAACCCACACCCAACCCAAACTCAAACCTAAACCCAAACCCACCACTACCACTCAACCACATACCACACACTGCCCCCAACAACCACACTAGAATGATATATTTCTTTAATCAAATACTTCTTTTCTTCACCATATACTCCTTTTAGCTCTATTTTTTCCAGATTAAATCATGGTTTAGTTGATTTAGTTTCGATATGGACTGTTCAAGAGTAGATGTCCTGGAAATTGGAGAGAAGGCGGGCAACTATAGCTTTCTGGAATGGGTTCAGGTTGACAAGTTCTATTGAGGGTTCTCCGGATTAATACTTCCCATATTGGAATAAGCATGTTATTCATTGCTCCCAGTATAGTCCAACATTCAAAGGAACCAATTTTTTGAAACTAGTATGCAAAATTCAGATCAAAATAAAGTGAATTAGCAGTTACTAACAAGTCAATGTCTTCCGGTAAATTCTATGCACACACAATAGGTCGGAGGTTCAACTTTCTAAAATTTACATTCTTTGCTACGAAATAAATCCGTAAAATTTAGTATAAACCCGCAAAGAGAATTGCAAAATAACTAATATTTCTGATCTATCTTCCACAGCTACAACCTTGCGTTATTGGCCTGCTTACCGCAACACCACCCCAACCAGAGGCATTATCACATGAAGAAAAAATGAGGACTAATAATTACAAACAATATTAAATAAGGTCTAATATCCATATTGTATTATTTATGAACCCTAATTTACTGCATATCAGTCAAAATAATTAAACATTGCATCAACTTAGGTTAATATCAAAACAATCAAAGAAATTTGGCACAAAATCATTGTGATATTGCAATAATGTTGGAAATAATGTCTTATAGCGCACAAAGTTGAATAAATTTGGACCTAAAATTTACCTGTGTCAATGGTGGTAAAGGAGGAATATTTCAGTGGTTGATGACAACAAAATAGGAGAAACGCGGTGGCCTGTAACGGAGAAACTGGAGAAACGCGGTGGTCGGCAGCGGTTAAACTGTAGAGGTGCGGTGGTCGGCAACGGAGAAACTGGAGATGCTCGGTGGTCGAATGAGGAGAGAGAGAGAAGTGTGTATTTTGTGATAATGGAGAGCGTCAAAAGTTTTCTATGACCCTGATTGTACAAATACTTGACTAATCCTAGTCATTGGATCGTTTATGATCCAGTGGTCCTTAATGTTTTATTGGTTCTCATGGTTCCCGACCTATATATATATATATATATATATATATATATATATATATATATATATATATATATATATATATATATATATATATATGTAAATACATATATATGTATGTAAATAAATATATATATATATATATACATATATATGTATGTAAATATATAAATATATACATATATATATATATATTTACATACATATATATGTATATATATATATGTATATATATATATGTATATATATATATGTATATATATATATGTATATATATATATGTATATATATATATATATATGTATATATATATATATGTATATATATATATATGTATATATATATATATATATATATATATATATATGCATGTGATGTTAATGGCGATTTGACAATGCATGTAACATATAAAGAAAAATGCAAACCAATAAATAAATTTCCTAGTATGACCTTTCCTAAAAAAGAAAATCTAATAATCCATTACTAATTCGGAAACCAACTCCTTTGTTCCCTAGTGTAACATCCCCATACTCCAAGTGCCTTACCAGGACCACTTAAGGCATAGGAATGCTACCATCTCGGTTACCCGAGGCAATGTATATCAAATAGACAATAGAGAAACATACTTTAATAAATATGTTTATCGTAATACAAGTCCAAAACTAGAACTGACAAAGTAAAATACAAATGTTCCTCAAAACTGTCAAATCAACTAAAATAATATAAAAAATGTTTTAACACAGCGGAAGACTTCTAAACAGCTCGTGATGACTCCACCCAGCTATCCCATGCGCATCAACTCATACCTGCTCAATAACTGCTCACCACCCTCGAATGGATCACCACAGTTTTTAAAACAACTAAACAGGGTCAGTACTAATTAGACAAAACAACACAGCTGCAACAAAAGCAATACAACAATCTAATCCAACCAACCAATCTCAATCACATCACCACACACCTGACTACACACTAAAGTGTGTAGTCCTACCAGAATACTCATTGCAACAAGTATTCCACACCGCTAGTGGGGGACCGCGGCCGTTCCCACCTAAGCCCCGCTCATCTCATCCGGGCGATAAACCCATGTTCCTTAATGTGCACATCCCTTCTGTGGCGGGTTCCATAGAAGGCGAATCAAGGGCGCAAAGCCACTCCCGCAAGTGACTCCACTCAGCCGAGGACGCACCTCGCAAACCACAGACAATTATATAACAATCACATTATACTATCAACAATCACCAATTCCAAATTCAATTCCAATATGAAATACAACAACAACAACAACAACAACAACAAAAAACAACCACCAACACATTATGTAATCAATACTGAGTAGGGAAACCCTACCAGGAAAGGCAATCACCAAGATCGTCATAATCAGCTAATCATAATCGTTCTTCAACGAACCTCCTATAAATACACAATCATACAATCACAATCTAACATCAACAATACTCCCTAAAACCCCCAATTTACCCAATTAGGGTTTCAACTAAAATCAATGAAACGATATAAAAATCATACTAGAAGCTTACCCACAATGAGACGGTCTCAACGACGCAAAGAACTCAATAATCGGGCGACTCTAGCCCTTAGGATTTGATAGCAGTTCGAAAGAGGAGAGTAACGTAACTTGTTTTTATTTCTTATGAAACTTAGAATAGAGTAAAATGACAAGAAACTGATGAAAGATGCTTTTATATCCTTCTCGCGTTACTATCAAAACCCGGCAAAATAACACGTAAGACTCACTTACTCGATTGAGTTAGTGACTTACTCGATCGAGTGCCCCCTACTCGATCGAGTGTCACCCGTACTCGATCGAGTACCCAACAGGCAGACTACTGTTTTGCGTAAAAACATACTTACTCGGCAGAGTAAGCTCCACTCGATAGAGTACCCATAGACATAGAAAACCGTAGTATTACAATCTTCCCTCCTTAAAAAGAACTTTGTCCCCGAAGTTCAACCCATACTCAAAACAAACATACTAACTCGACCAAAACACAAAAACGCAACTAAGAACTTAAAATGAAACCTCAACCTATAAAACATGAACTCTTAACACCAACTCCACCTGTAACACCCCCATACTCCGAGTGCCTTTCCAGGACCACTTAGGTATAAGAACGTCACCATCTCGATTTCCCGAGGCAATGATAATCAAATGACAATAACGAAACATAATTTAAATAGTAATAAAGTTTAAGTGATTACAATTCCAAAACCAAACTGATAAAAATACGGTACATGTTCTCCAAAAACCAAATGTATCAAACTACTAAAATACGACAGCGGAAGACTCTAATCAGCTTGTGGTGACACATCCCACCTAGCCCCAAATGCCTCTAATCAAACCTGCTCAACAACTGCTCCCCATCCCCGAATGGATCACCACAGTTCTACAAAACAACGACGAGGTCAGTACCAATTACACAACATAAATCACAATAAAACAAGTACCAAACATCTCAATCGTCACATCCAATCCCAACTCCAAAATCAATCTCCTCATAACTGACTACACACTAAAATGTGTATCCCTGCCAGAGTACCCATTGCAACAGGTACTCCACACCGCCAGTGGAGGACCGCAGTCTTTCCCACCTAAGCCCCGCTCATCTCCATCGAGCGATAAACCCAAGTCCATTAATGTGCACATCCCCTCTGTGGCGGGTTCCATAGAAGGCGAATCATGGGCGTGAAGCCACTCCCGCAAGTGACCCCACTCAGCCAGGGATGCACCCCGAAGAACATAGACAGATAACAATAATCACAACACAAAACCATCAACCGTCTGAATCAATCAATAATACGAAATCACAACCGTCTGAATCAATCAACAATCACTAACTACAGCACAATCACCATAGATATCATGTAACTAATACTGAGCAGGGAAAACCCTACCTAGAATGCAACACAACAGCAGACGATCTAGCAGCTGTCTCAAAATCGTGCACAAAGCATGTACACTTTTTCTGCTCAAAGCATCTGCAACTACACTGGCTTTCCCTTCATGGTAGATAATATCCATGTCATAATCGCCAATCAACTCCATCCACCTCCTCTGTCTCATGTTCAACTCCTTTTGAGTGACGATGTATTTGAGACTCTTGTGATCTGAAAATACCTTAAAGGTCGCCCCATATAGGTAATTGATACCGTCATCAGGTACCAAAAATAAAATACCTAGTTACACTAACAGAAGCTAGCAGTAAGTAGGGTCGATCTCCACAGGGAGGCGGTCACTATCTACTTGTCTATTCGGTCCGTCTAAGGTCACGATTGGGGGGTTTGAAAAGTTTGAACTAAACTAAATAAGAGAAAGGTAAGAGAAATAAGGATAAGAGAAATTAGCAAGAGAAAGAGGAAACTAGGATGTCGGTTCATCAATGAACGTCAGTCAATTGCAGTTAAAGTCACAGATTAGTCGATGTGTCGGTCTAAGGGGCAATGAATATCTCCTTCCGGTCTCAATTCGCCCTAAAATACTATTAGCTTAGCTTCCGCCCTCACTAAAGCATCCTATTGTTCACTGCGGGTCCCTCCCCTTCGAACCTTCCGGTCTAGGTCAAGGCTTACCAAAATTAAAAAGGCTAAATGCATCGATTCACTTAGCAAGATACAGTTAAAGCAGTGATTAACAACATAGACATAACCACAACGACCAATCTATGAACTAATTAGCAATTAACATTCATTTATCGAATCCCCTAATCCTAGCAGAGAGAATTAGCTAGACATGGTAAAGGGAAGAACAAAAACAAAGGAAAGAGAAATATTAAACATTAAATAAAGAGAAAAGGGAAAAGAGAAAAGAGAGAAAATTACAGAGAAATGATCCGAAAAAGAGAGGAAAGCAATAAGTAATAGTAGCAGGGAAAAAGTATTATAAAAGTGATGTCTAAGGTGTACTGTCGTCTTCCTATTTATAGGAAAGATGATTTTATTTGACCTAGAAACAAAATAAAGCTAAAAAGCCCGAGCCCAATAAGAAATCACTCGATCGAGTGATTTGAAACCACTCGATCGAGCAAAATTAAGCTCAAACCACTCGATCGAGTGAAATAAATACTCGATCGAGTAAAACCTAAAATGCAACTACTCGATCGAGTAGAAAAAGGAGTCGATCGAACATAATTGTACTCGATCGAGTACTTTCCAGCGCACAATTCTTGCTTCGCGCACTGAACTTCAAACGGCTGCCATTTCTTCGTTACTTGGGCAAACAGGGCAATTCCGGTGGCGTTGGAAAGCTCAGAGGACAAACATTCATATCCAATTGGAATCACCTTAAAATAAGTTGTAGAACTTGATATATAGCTCTTCAAAGTAGGCACTAGCAATTTGAAGTTCTTCCTTTGCTCGCCTAGCTATTTTACTTCTTTGCGCAGCTCAAGACAACTACATTCCCGCTCCAAATTCACTCTTCCTACAAATGCATGCTAAACGGACGATAAAAGGCTCGATTTCACTACTTTCTGGTCCATTCCTGCAAATAGAACAAAATAAACTAAAGTAGCATATTCGGGGCATTTCGTAGCATAAAACTACGATAATAGCATATAAATACGTGCATAAAAAGGCCAAAAAGGACTATATAAAATGCACGTATCAGTAATATCTCCAAATCTTAAGAGCAAACACAACTGCACCCAACTCTAGATCATGCGTCGGATAGTTCTTCTCATAAGGCTTCAATTTCCTAGAAGCATAGGCAATCACTTTACCATTCTGCATCAACATACATCCCAACCCATTCTTTGAAGCATCTGTATACACTTCAAAGTTCTCACTCCCTTCATGCAATGCTAAGATTGGAGCTGTGGTCAAACGCTCCTTTAATGTTTGGAACGCCGTCTCACAACTCTCATCCCAACGAAACCTGTTTTCTTTCCTCATCAAAGCTGTCATAGGTCTAGCAATCTTGGAGAAATCTTTCACGAACCGTCGATAATACCTAGCTAAACCCAAGAAACTCCTGATCTCAGCTACATTCTTTGGTGCTTGCCACTTGGTAACTGCCTCAATATTTGCAAGATCCACAGCTACCCCTTCCTTAGAAATCACATGCCCCAGAAAAGCAACTTTCTCCAACCAGAACACACACCTGGACAACTTTGCATATAACTCATGCTCTCTCAAGGTCTGCAACACAATCCTCAGATGCTCCTCATGCTCCTCCTTGGTCTTAGAAAAGACTAAGATGTCATCTATGAAAACCACCACAAACTTGTCCAAAGACTGACTGAAGACTCTGTTCATCAAATCCATAAATACAGCTGGTACATTAGATAACCCAAACGGCATCACTACATACTCAAAATGGCCATACCTCGACGTGAAAGCTGTCTTTGGTATGTCTTCCTCTCTAATCCTCACCTGATGGTACCCCGACCTCAAATCAATCTTAGAAAAGACTGCTGCACCACTCAACTGATCAAACAGGTCATCTATCGTTGGCAAAGGATACTTGTTCTTTACCGTCACCCTGTTCAGCTCCATGTAATCTATGCACAACCTCAAACTCCCATCTTTCTTTTTCAAAAACAGAACTGGCGCTTCCCACGGTGATACACTAGGTCTAATGTATCCCCTCTCAATCAGATCATCTAACTGCTTCCTGAGCTCCTCCACCTTCTTAGGACCCATCCGGTACGGTGCCTTAGAGATTGGCCCCGTCCCCGGTTTCAGCTCAACAATGAAATCTATCTCCCTCTTCGGTGGCAACCCCAGAATCTCCTCTGGAAAGACATCTGGAAACTTCCCCACAACTGGTATCTGCTCAATTGTCGGACTCTCTATCCTGTCATCTCTCATATGGCACAAGATCAACGGGCACCCCTTCCTCAGATAGGACATCAAGGTAACAGCTGCAATCAACTTAACTTTGGGTTTGACAACAAACCCACGATAAGACACACTAATGGCCTTAGGACCTCTCAGAGAAACTTTCTTTTGATGACAATCTATCTTAGCTTTGTACTTTCCTAACCAATCCATTCCGACTATCATCTCAAAGCCCTCTAAAGGAAACTCTAGCAAGTCTACAGGTAGATCAACTTGCCCAACTATCATGGATACACCTCTATACAACCTTCCACACGATACAGACTCACCCGAAGGTATGTAAACTTTCTCTCTTACAGACTCATACTCTCTCAGACCCAACCTTTTAGCATGACTCGAAGATACAAACAACTGTGACGCCCCCGAATCAAACAAGACAAAGGTATAAACACCATTAACAAGAAAAGTACCAGTGATAACATGAGCGTCGTCCTCAGCTGCTTTCTTCTCCATCATAAACAGCTTTCCACTGGTCTTCTGCCCACCTCCTTGGACAGTACTAGCTGAGGTAGTCAGTTTAGCACCCGACCCCTGGTTATTTTTGGTGTTCGTAGCTGGCTTCTGATAAGAATTACCGTCGTTGCGGTTACCCCCACCATTGTTGCTCTGACCTCCCCTGTTGTTCCATGGCCCAGCTGGTTTGTTGCTCGCATAACTCTGTGCAGGACCCTGTGAAAAGCTTCCCTGTCCTGGCCTCTGGAAACCCCCACTCACCGCACTGGTGCACTCATGTCTCTTGTGGCCGACACCGCCACAGTTAAAATAGGTCACTCCCCAGCTACTGCTACCACTCCCACGACCACGCCCATAGGAAGCCCCAGCACTAAACCCCGAACCAGATGAATATGCTCTTGCCTGAGTGTGGTTGCCATTCTTGTAATTGGATTGGCCACCACCCTCACTCTCAGCCTTTCTTTTCTCAGCACCTCTCTATCGGGTCATCTCCACCAACCTCTCAGCCCTCCTAGCTCTCTCATAAACCTCCTTAACATCTGTAAGGATTGCCACAGGTAGCTTCTCTATTATCTTGGGGGTCAACCCCTTCTCAAACCTCAAAGCTAGGTTCTCCTCACTCAGCCCCATATCCTCAGCGTACTTAGACTTCTCATTAAACTTACGGTAGTACTCAGCCACCGTCATATCAGATGTCATCTTAAACTCATCGAACTCCTCTCTCAGCTTACTCCTCACATGTTCCGGTACGAACTCTCGCCTCATGGCTTTCCTGAACTCATCCCAAGGTATAGCAGGTAGTCCCTGCTTCATTTACATCTCCCTAGCACTCACCTTGACCTTATCCCACCACGCACCTGCCGCTTCCCTCAAGTAGAATGCAGCTTGCTCTACTTTCAACTCATCCGGGCAATGCACCAACTCCAGGATATTATCCATCTCTCTGTGCTAATTATCCAGAAGAAATTGGCGCCCCCGTTCCCTTATACTCTTTAGGACTAAACCTAGATATATGAATGCTGATCTTTGAATGATCAACCTCCTTATCTTTTCCTACTCTCTTCAAAGCTTCCGTTAGAGCATCTTGGTGCTCCAACATCTTTACTATGTCATCGACTGACATACTCTCAGCTCTAGCATAAAGGGCGTTTCTCTTTGGCAGCATCTTATAACTATATAAGAAAAGGTAGATATAAACACGCATACTATAACCCAGAACACGTATATAACCTGCACAGACCCCACTCGATCGAGTACCAGAACCCATTCGATCGAGTTGAGGCTACTCGATCAATTGCCTCGACTCCAGAACCTAATCAGACCTCTGCTCAAAAACATACTCGACCGAGCTGACATGCCACTCGATCGAGCGGCCCCTACTCGTTCGAGTGCCCCTATATACTCGATCGAGTACCCAAAAACACGATTCTGCCCAGAAAAACATCAAACTATCTACTTGACTGAGTCACACCCACTCGATCGAGTACCACACCTACTCGATCGAGTGCCCCTTACTCGATCGAGTCATGCAGACTCGTATACACTACCCGCATGTTTATCTCACTTTCCCAACATAATACATATCTTTTATAATTTCAATAAAATAACTACTATGCATGCATATATACGCAACTCATTATAAAATCAACACGACAATTTATTCATACCACTAATGTGCCACATTATAAACAACCAACAAGATTTTCATGCAATTCGATATACAATGTTACGTCCTCGTAAGATAAATGTTACGTCCTCGTAACTCGCTAATACTAAATCCTAGATATATCTTTTCATTATCCTCATCACCACCGCATGTCAAAGATAACCACCTATAATCTAAACACTCGCCATGCACATATCCAAGGCTCTCTTACTTAAACAACTCTCATACTTCACTTCACTCGTCACACCACCTAACCTATACCACAAAATCCTTAGCTTAACCCAAAACTTCACTTGTTCCCTATTACCGAAACATGACACACCTCTCTATATAAACTATATAAAACGCTTATCGCCAAAAGCATAATTCACGATCCACACTTGTTACGTACACTCACACTAGATCCTCAAGTTCCTTTCTTTCATTACCGCAAGACTCATACATAACTTAACACGACCCTTATTATTCAACACCCTACACTCACTGTCTCAACAAAGGATTATGAACCACCTGCATATATCAGATCATTACCACACATGTTCTACAAATCACTTGCCATGACTATGACTACCGATGCCTCATCTTAAAACAAGATCAAAATTATCAGTAACAACTTCTCACAATCGTGTCCCATCAATGAGAATGTCACTATACCATGACAACAACGAAAACATGTACAACTCTCTTTCATATCATACTCTACCCTCATTCCAAAACTTAACTGGTAAGAAACATCGATAACAAAACAACTGTCTATCTGTACAAACTGAAACTCACAGGAAGCAACATCAAACAAAACAACAATCTATGTATGACTGGTATGTACTTTCAAAACTCGAATCATAATCATCCCGCCTACTCTACCACAACCGGTGACGGCATCACAACACCGCCACCAACAGCCACACCGCAGTGCGAAAATACCTGCATCACAACACTAAATATCGTGCCCGGATCACCACCCGAGGCACCACAACCACATCGATAGTCATCACAACTACATACAACTCCCATAAATACTGACTCAGAAAAACTTCTAAGACAAGAAAAACTTACTCAAATCCACTTTACTAAATCATAACACAACATATTTTATGAATTAAACAGATAATAACCTCGTGAATATCATCCCCTTACCATATCACAGATTGACATGTATCATGAATACATACAAGTATAGCCAGTCACGCCAGATCACTCAAATTATTAACTTTTTGAATATTATTCAATTAGATTAGCGTACTCAACATGCATTACAGAATATTCAAATAACAACTTTATGATAATCACACCATACCACGTCTTGTGAGGTCAAAACCTCACACAAACATTTATATATCACAGACCCGTAATCACATCCAACCAGTCAATCCTGATCACGTAAGTTACCACCTGATAAAAGTTACCTCTCACCCGAGCTTAACTCGTATACACCTCATAACATATTCTCCCATTTGCATATCCATCACCCTCTGCCAAATGTAGCCACTCCGTTAATACTCAACTACTAACAACCGCCTCATATAACCACATCTTATACTCTTTCATAACCATACTTATCAATCTGGTCCCTACAAAATCAACCTCTTTAAATTTGCTGCTTTTCTAATATACCGTCACCCTTAACCACTAGTCACAAACCATAACACGACCTTTGTCCAGGGCATCAAACCTCTTACACTCATCTCTAAACATCACGATTTATTTCCTATCTGTGGTTAGCATCCCAAATAACGAACATCAAATCCATCAACAACACTACCTCAACATTCTTCCCAATACTATCCTTAATTGTGTCATCATCTAACTCTCTACTCAAAATCTCATATCATGCAGATATTCTACCAACTTCTTACTCCCTTAATTCCTCGAAACTCATGATTAATCATGTTGTCCTGAAACTTCTGTATAATCATTAACTTACTTACTCTTGATAGTATCATACATCTCAACGATTCCTTACTTTTATGTCACATAACTCCGGTCAACATTTTCCTAGTTTTACTCCCCTTACTCTTTTCTTTTACACTCGACAAAATCAATTAACCATTCAACTCCTTATCCCTTCTACCTAACTCTTTAGTGTTCCGGTTACTTTCTCATTGCTCCAACACCCACATCTCATTATTTCATATCGATATCATCTCACTCTTTCTTACCATAAAATATTCTCTTATTATGCCATTAATCACCCTTGCCACTAATCCATCCATAGAATCAACGTTTACTGTTTGACAATTGCATCTCCTTTGTACATCTCTAGAAATCAAAATTCCTTTTATACCATTAATTGCCCAAGGAAATCCCACAGTGGTTCCAACTCTTAATAAACCAAATCTCCCCAAACTCACTCACTGTCTACAAATCCACCTCGCGGCATGTCTCCACAAAGTTCACTATATACCACTCTTCTCAACCCCTTTAAAACGAACTTTCACTATGTATATTCTTAACCCACACGACTCCTAACCATCCCCCTCCATGATTCTTTACACATCTCAAGCTGCCACCATTTGCGTCCCTCTTTTCAATCTTTTCATTCTCACGTTCCATAAACTCACATCATCCCTTGCCCACATTCATTTACTTTTACATTACTCAACATACAAACATATCGCTCATCTCATCTCACAAAACATGCTCTATGTCTCAATAAACCATACCAATCTTCCTTTTCTTTTTCCACTATCTATCACAACACATATAACTTATGTCCTCCCATCGAACTCCTATTCACCACAGGTGCTACTCACTTCACCATAAGATTGGGTAACTTACGTATAAAGACCAACATACATGTAAAACAATGCATAAAGAAGTAAAATAACATCTTTGAATTAAACATAATATGCAACGAAGTCAAAAGATAAGCATATGACCCAAACAGGGGTCACTAGATCGAGTACAGGCCACTCGATCGAGTAAGTGACTTACTCGATCGAGTAGGTGAAGATCAGAAGCACGTAAAACAAATTACCAGGGCCACTCGATCGAGTAACTGACGTACCCGATCGAGTCCCCACATACTCGATCGAGTGCCAAGACTACTCGATCGAGTACCTACGCATTTCTCAAAGATCTTTGTCCAGTTTTTCGAAACGATCATAACTCACTCATTTCTTGGTCGTTTTGGGCGTGTGACCTATCGTTAGAATCGTAAAAGAACAAGCTATCACCTCCTATTAGAATCACATTAAAATCATTTATGAAGCTCGAGTTATAATAGTTTAAAGACAACTTTGCTGTAATCAGACGACATAACTATTTGATTTTTACTTCCAAACAACTTAAACAACAACCAAGCAAACAAAACCAATCCAAAACTCATAACACCAGTATTCCTAATCATATTTTACTATTTTCAAAAGCCAAGCAACAACATTCATCATATACATAGATTGTTTAACTCGTCAATCACGATTTACCCACATGCTTTTATTTTATAACTTTACGTACACAATAACATAATATACGACATAAAATCCCCTATTCACATGTTACTAACATTGCAACATTATGCAATCCATTACCCACATAAACATGCTCCACACATGAATTTCATATTCTTATGCAATTACTTACTTAATCTCTTCCAACCAATTCATCCATTACAGCTACACACTTCTTACCACATATACACATGAACAATAGTGGACAAGTACATAAACTTATCATACAACTTTATGCAAACAAAATATACGCATACGACACAACATTCCTATGCACATGTTATTATTATGCCACATTACGAATCATCCATCCTGCCACATCATCATTCATCACATATTATCACATATGAACTACTTTCTTTTTCTACCACATCATTCATCATTCTCATATACTTTTCCTACCATTCAAAACAACATTATAAACCAACTATCATGCTTTCAATCAACAGCTTACGAAATCACATCATCACCATCTTTTCTACACATTCCCCATTCTCCACATACATACATCCACTGATTCATGCCACACATCACCATATAGGTACACAATTCACAAGATAAACACATAGCGATCCCGACTCATATCCCATGGTGACCGGTTCAAAATTGTAGGGCGAGTTCGCGACTTTAGGACGTCTCCCAAGTCTTTGCATTAGCTCCTACAACCTTTACCCCGGGTTCATTTTAATTGACTCCCTATATTCATTGGATTTATTGGTTACAGGTTTCAGGATCGTCGCTCTGATACCATTTGTAACACCCCCATACTCCAAGTGCCTTACCAGGACCACTCAGGTATAAGGATGCCACCATCTCGGTTACCCGAGGTATGATATTCATAAGACAATAACGAAACAACTTTAAATAATATAAGTTTAGTGAAAGGTTTCAACTGAAACCAAATACCAAAATACGATACATATTCTCAAAACCAACTGTCTACTGAGTTAACTGAAATGTTATAAAACTAGTAAAGCTACAGCGGAAGACTTCTATCGTCAGACGGTGGCACATCCTAGCTATCCCAGTACTCAACTCAAACCTACTCAATTACTGCTCACCATCCCCGAATGGATCACCGCAGGTTTTATAAAACAACAACCGGGGTCAATACTAATCACACAACTTATATATATCAACAATACGATAAACAGATAGCTTACACTGTCACACACACACACAATCACACCAGTCCCATCAATCTCAATCACAGACTGTCCACTGGACCAGCCCTGCCAGTGGGGGACCGCAGCCGTTCCCACCTAAGCTCCGCTCATCATACCGAGCGATAACCCTGTCCATTAATGTGCACAAACCCTTCCGTGGCGGGTTCCACGAAGGGCGAAACTAGGGCGTGAAGCCACTCCCGCAAGTGACCCCACTCAGCCGAGAACGCATCTCGAGAACCAGAGACAAACAATCACAATCACAGCCGTCACAATACAATTACGATATTAAACAATCAATCTCAACACATCAACAATCATATCATTATGGGACTAATACTGAGTAGGAAATCTTACCTGGAAAGCACAACAGTCAGACGGTATCAACAGCTATATCAAAAAGCCTCTTCTACAAAACCTCCTCCTATCATACAAACACATAGACACTACCAAATCACAATCTACACAAAAACCCCCAAATCCCCATATTAGGGTTTAACCAACTTTAAGGAAAAACTATAAAAACGGTACATAGATCTTACCCTCGACGCAAGGATCTCAACGATATAACGAAAGGTGACATCCGACCTTCCAAACTCCGGGATTTGCTAACAATGCGATTAAAGTGATGAACGTACTTTGCTTTTTCTCTTGACAGTAATTTAGGTTTTGAAAAGTGTTTAAGAATGATGACGGAAGTATTATATACCTTAATCGCATAATTAAAAAAACCCAAGAAATAACTCCCCGTAAACCGGCTACTCGATCAAGTAGCTAAGGTACTCGATCGAGTGCCCCCTTACTCGATCGAGTATCATAGTTACTCGATCGAGTACCCAACAGGTCAGAAACTATTTTAAAACGCAACTCACCCTTACTCGACAGAATAAGGCCTACTCGATAGAGTACCCAGAGACTTATAAGTACAGAGTATTACATTTGCATTAGCTCCTATAACTTCTACCTCGGGTTCATTTTAATTGACTCCCTATGTTCATTAAATTCATTGGTTACAGGTTTCAGGATCGTCGCTCTAATACCACTTTTTAACACCCCCATGCTCCGAGTGCCTTACCAGGACCACTCAGGTAAAAGAACGTCACCTTCTCGATTTCCCGAGGCAATGATAATCAAATGACAATAACGAAACATAATTTAAATAGTAATAAAGTTTAAGTGATTACAATTCCAAAACCAAACTGATAAAAATACGGTACATGTTCTCCAAAAACAAAATGTATCAAACTACTAAAATATGACAGCGGAAGACTCTAATCAGCTCGTGGTGACACATTCCAGCTAGCCCCAAATGCCTCTAATCAAACATGCTCAACAACTGCTCACCATCCCCAAATGGATCACCACAGTTTGACAAAACAAAGACGAGGTCAGTTCTAATTACACAACATAAATCACAATAAAACAAGTACCAAACAGCTCAATCGTCACATCCAATCCCAACTCCAAAATCAATCTCCTCATAACTGACTACACACTAAAGTGTGTAGCCCTGCCAGTACCCATCGCAAATGTACTCCACACCTTGATGATGGGGGACCGCATCCGTTCCCACATAAGCCCCGCTCATCTCCATCGAGCGATAAACCCAAGTCCATTAATGTGCACATCCCCTCTGTGGCGGGTTCCACAGAAGGCGAATCATGGGCGTGAAGCCACTCCCGCAAGTGACCCCACTCAGCCAGGGATGCACCCCGAAGAACATAGACAGATAACAATAATCACAACACAAAACCATCAACCGTCTGAATCAATCAATAATACGAAATCACAACCGTCTGAATCAATCAACAATCACTAACTACAGCACAATCACCATAGATATCATGTAACTAATACTGAGCAGGGAAAACCCTACCTAGAATGCAACACAACAGCAGACGATCTAGCAGCTGTCTCAAAATCGTTCTTCTACGAATCCTCTTCCTATTCACATAATCATACAATCACTACTAGCACAACAAATCATAAAAACCCCCAATTCCCAAAATTAGGGTTTAAATAAAGTCAACCAAATGCTATAAAAATGGTACGTGGATCTTACCCTTGACGCAAGGATTACTATGATGCAAAGAACAACGAAATCCGACCTCTCTAACTCCGGGATTTGTCAATAAAGCGGAATAACAAAGTAGCGTACTTGAGAACTCTCTTAAACAGTGAATTAGGTTTTAGCAAAAGTGTTTTAGGAAGATGACGAACTTATAATATATTAATCCGCTTTATTAACAAAACCCGTCAATTAACACCCCTAACCCAACTTACTCGATCGAGTAAGTCTCGTACTCGATAGAGTGCCACTTACTCGATCGAGTGCCAAGGCTACTAGATCGAGTACCCTACAGGCAGAACACTGTTTCGTAAATCAAAACACCCTTACTCGACAGAGTAAGGCCCACTCGATAGAGTACCCAGAGACTCATAAAACCGTACTATTACACCACCAACTATGCCTACCCACACATTATGACTCACGATATCGTATCCACCACATTATAGTCTGTCGACACTAACTCCATACATTTCTAAATACCATCCACCAACGTCGCTAGCTTCGTCTCGCTACATATTATCCACTAGAATCTCCAATATCAAGACACTCATACACATCAAACGGAATGTTACATTCTACCACCCTTAAAAGGAACTTCGCCCTTGAAGTTTACTCACACTCATAAACATCATCATCCAACTATCAACAATATCGAAGTATTCCTAAACATCGAACTACTACAAGCATGGCCATGACCTTTTAACGATATCAACCACAATACAAATCCATTCTTTATGCTACACCAACACTCTATTTCCAATTATACTACAATATGTACAACCATCAAACTCTCTTTGCCGCATCCTACTCCTCTTAAGATAAATGTTACGTCCTCATAACTCACTAATACTAGATCCTTAGCTGTATCTTCTCATTATCCTCATCACCACCACATGTCAAAGATAACTGCCTATAACCTCAACACCTATAACCATTCCTATTTACATGGCTCTCTTACTGAAACAGTTCTCTTACCTTAATTCATTCGGTACACCACGTAACCTCTACCACAATACCTTAGCATAACCAATACTCCAATTCTTCCACATTACTGTAAAACGACATGCTCCTCTATACAAAGCACCTCTCTCCAAAAGCATAACTCGTGATCCACACTTATTACCCACCCTGACACTAAATCCCCAAGTTCTTTTCTTTCATTACCGCAAAACTCATTCTTAACTTAACATGATACTAATTCCCAACAGCCTATGTTCACTGTCTCTATACAAGATTATGAACTACTTGCAGATTCCAGATCAGTACAACACCTGTTCCACAAATCACTTGCCATTACTATGTCAACCCATGCCTCATCCAAAACAAGGTCAAAGTACTATAACAACCTCTCACAACTGTGTCCCATCAACAGGATATCACTATACCATGACAACAACGGAAACATACGCAACTCTCTTCCATATCATACTCTACCCTCACTCCCAAGCTGAAACGAGCAAGAAACATCAATAAACAAAACAACAGTCTATATATCCAAACGAAACTCACAAGAAACAGCTGTAAACAAAACGATAATCTATATGACTGGTATACTCATTCGAAAACGTACTCATCCCAGCTACTCCACCACAACCGATGACGGCATTGCAACACTGCCACCAACAGTCGCACCGCCGCGAAAATACCCGCATCACAACGCGAAATATCGTGCCCGGATCACCACCCGAGGCACAACAGCCACATCGATAGTCATCGCATCTCATACAATCCCATAAATACCGACTTAGTACAACTTCCATGAGAGGAAAAATTCATTAAAACCACTCTACTAGATCACAATGCAACAAATCATACGGAATAAACAGATAAGAACCTCATGAATATCATCCATACCTTTTTACGGAATAAACATATATCATGAAAACACATACAAGTATAACTTGCCATGCCAGATTACTCAAATTATTACGTTTTGAATATCATTCCATTAGGTTACCGTATCCAACATATATATTACAGAACTTTCAGATAACAACTTTATAACTATCACACCATACCACTTCTCGTGAGGTTAGAACCTCACACAAACATTTATACACATGATAGACCCGTAATCACATTCAACCAGTCAATCCTGAACACGTAAGTTACCATTTAATAAAGGATACCTCTAGCCTGAGCTTAACTCGTATGCCCCTCATAACATATTCTCCCATTCGCATAACCATCACCCCTGCCAAATATAACCAATCAGCTAATACTCAACTATTAGCAACCGCTTCCTAACACCACGTCGTATACTTCCTCAGAACCGTACATATCAATCCGGCCTCTACAAAATCAACCTATTTAGAATTGCTATCTTTCTAATCTACCATCACCCTTAACCACTAGTGACAACACCACAATGCCATTATTGCTCGTATAACAAATCTCTTACACTCACCTCTAAATATAACAGTTCATTTCCTATCTTCGGTTGGCCTTCCAAATAACGACATCAAATCCACCAACAAAATTTACCTCAACATTCTTCCCAATACTATCCTTAATTGTATCGTCATCTAACTCTCCACCAAAATCTCATATCATGCAGATACTCTACCAACTTCTTACTCCCTTTATTCTTCGAAACCCATGACAAATCATGTTGTCCTGAAACTCCTATATCACCATTAACTCACCTCCTCATGATAGTATCATACATCTCGACGATTCCTTACTTATATATCACATAACTCCGGTCAACATTTTTCTCAACTTAGTTTTATCCTTCTTTCCTGTTTTCACTCAATAATACCAATTAATTCAACTCCTTATCCCTTCTACCTAACTCTTTAGTGCTCCGGTTACCGTCTTATCGCTCCAAAACTCAAATCCCATTATTTCATATCAGTACCATCTCAATCTTTCTTACCATGGATCTTCTCTCATCATGCTATAACTCACAAACCAAAACTCATTTCATACCGTTAATTGCCCAAGAAAAGCACACACTAGTTTTACCTCTTAATAAACCAAATCTCCCAAACTCACTCGCTATATACAAATCCACATCGTGACATGTCTCCATCTAAGTTCATTATATACCACTCTTCTCCATCCTCCTACAATGACCTTTCATTACATATATTCTTATCCAACACAATCTAACCATCTCCCTCCATAATTTCTTACATTTATCAAGTTGCTACTACCCACATCCTTCCTTTCAACCTTTTCATTCTTACGTTCCTTACACTTACATCACTCCTTACTCATATACACTTGCCTTTACATTACTCAAATTCACAATTATATCACACACCACGTCTCACAAAACTTGCACCATGCCTCAATCAGCTCATTAAAGTTCCTTTTCTTTTTCCACTGACCATCACAACGACATATAACTCATGTCCTCCCCACCGAACTCATACCCACCATAAGGTGCCACTCACTACATCATAAGATTGGGTAACTTACACATCAAGACTAACACATATGAAAAACAATGCCTAAAGAAGCAAAATAACACCTTTGAATTAAACATAATATGCAACGAAGTTAAAAGATAAGCATATGACCCAAAACAGGGGTCACTAGATCGAGTACAGCCTACTCGATCGAGTAGGTGAAAGTCAGAAGCAAGTATAAGAAATTACCAAGGCTACTCGATCGAGTAAGGGTTACTCGATCGAGTAACAAGGGGTGCACTCGATCGACTGAGGGCCACTCAATCGAGTACCCTACGCATTTCTCAACACTATCCAATTTTTGTCAAACGGTCATATCTCACTCGTTTCTTGGTCATTTTAGGCGTGTGACATATCGTTAGAATCGTAAAATAACAAGCTATCACCTCCAATCTGAATCACATCAAAATCATATACACATCACAAGTTATAATAGTTTAAAGAAAACCTCTCTATAATCGAACAACATAACTATTTAATCTTCTCTTTCAAACAACTTAAACATCAACAAAGTGAACAAAAGCGACACGATACTTGTAAAACCACTATCCCTAACCACATGTTACTACCTACCAAAAGCCAAATAATAATATCCATCATGCTCATATAACATTCAACTTATCAATCATGTACTACCCGCATGCTTTGACTTTATAACATTTCGTAAAACAATTCATACTCATACATTAGAAATCCTATTTCCATGTTACTAATACAACAATATTATAAATCCACTTAGTCACCTAAACATATTCATAATCACAAAATTCATATTCTCATGCAATTGCCACTCCATCTTTTCCAATCAATTCATTCATTTCAACCACATTCTTCATCTAACAAGTGCATATGATACAATAGTAGACAAGTATATGAACTTATTATATAACTTTACGCAAAGAAAATTATGTATAATCATATCACATCCCTTAATCACATATTACTAGTATAGCCACATTATAAATCATCCATCCTGCAACATCATTATTCATCACATATTATCATATATGTACTACTTCCCTTTTCCACCACATCATTCATCCTTCTCATATACTTTTCCAACAATTCCAAACAACATTGTAAACAAACAATCATGCAACATGCTTATCCACTTCATCATTTTCCAACATTTATATACAACACATTATCCAACATAAGCAATAGAACATTAGTAAACACATAGCAATCCCACGACACCCCATAGTGACCGGTTTAAAGTTGTAAGGCGAGTTCGCGACTTTAGGACGCCCCCCAAGTCTTTGCATTAGCTCCTAACAACTCTTACCCGGGTTCATTTTATATTGACTCCCTAAGCTCATTGGGTTCATTTGTTTCAGGTTCCAAAATCGTCACTATATTACCACTTTGTAACACCCCCATACTCCAAGTGCCTTACCAGGACCACTTAAGGCATGGGAATGCTACCATCTCGGTTACCCGAGGCAATGTATATCAAATAGAAAATAAAGAAACATACTTTAATAAGTATGTTTATCGTGATACAAGTCCAAAACCAGAACTGACAAAGTAAAATACAAATGTTCCTCAAAACTGTCAAACCAACTTAAATAATATAAAAGAATATTTTGACGCAGCGTAAGACTTCTAAACAGCTCGTGATGACTCCACCCAACTATCCCATGCGCATCAACTCATACCTGCTCAATAACTGCCCACCACCCCCGAATGGATCACCACAGTTTTTAAAACAATTAAACGGGGTCAGTACTGATTACACAAAATAACACAGCTGAAACAAAAGCAATAAAGCAATCCAATCCAACCAACCAATCTCCATCACATCACCACACACCTGACTACACACTAAAGTGTGTAGTCCTGCCAGAATACTCATCGCAACAAGTATTCCACACCGCCAATGGGGGACCGCAGCCGTTCCCACCTATGCCCCGCTCATCTCATCCGAGTGGTAAACCCAAGTTCCTTAACGTGCACAACCCTTCTGTGGCGGGTTCCACAGAGGACGAATCAAGGGCGCGAAGTCACTCCCGCAAGTGACTCCACTCAGTCGAGGACGCACCTCGCAAACCACAGATAATTATACAACAATCACATTATACTATCAACAATCACCAATTCCAAATCCAATTCCAATATGAAATACAACAAAAACAAACAACCACCAGCACATTATGTAATCAATACTGAGTAGGGAAACCCTACCTGGAAAGCCAATCACCAAGATCGTCATAATATGCTAATCATAATCGTTCTTCAACGAAATCACCTCCTATAAACACACAATCATACAATCACAATCTAACATCAACAATAGTCCCCAAAACCCCCAATTTACCCAATTAGGGTTTCAACTAAAATTAATGAAACGATATAAAAATCATACTAGAAGCTTACCCACAATGAGACGATCTCAACGGCGCAAAGAACTCAATGATCCGACGACTCTAGCCCTTAGGATTTGATAGCAATGCGAAAGAGGAGAGTAACGTAACTTGTTTTTATTTCTTGTGAAACTTAGAATAGGGTAAATGATAAGAAACTGACGAAAGATGCTTTTATATCCTTCTCGTGTTACTATCAAAACCCGGCAAAATAACCCGTAAGACTCACTTACTCGATCGAGCAAGTGACTTACTCGATCGAGTGCCCCCTACTCGATCGAGTGTCACTCGTACTCGATCGAGTACCCAACAGGCAGACTACTGTTTTGCGTAAAAACATATTTACTCGACAGAGTAAGCCCTACTCGATAGAGTACCCATAGACATAGAAAACAGTAGTATTACACCTAGAATCTTCAATTGGCATGCCTTCCAAGAAAACTCCGTCTTGTCGAAACACCTTCCGAATGGCACCATCATGAAGGAACTCCGGAATAACAAATATAATAAAAGTATAATACATAGCAATTCCTATCATACATTTGTAATGAATATAAAACTATATAAAAGGTGATGCGAGATCATAATTAATTACAACCGAATCGGTAATCCCTTACATTACGGGTAATACCGATTAAAACTAAGGCCATACTAAGATAAAATTACATAATTCAAAATTATATAAATAAAATATGATATTCATCAACAAAAATTGCAGCATTATAATTTGTGTCTAACATGCCAAATTAATGTGCCAAATCGCCCTACTTAAATCTTATATCGTATATAATCCGATATTATGAAAATGCGTGATAATAATTTATTAAAATCAGAAATCAATACTTAAATCAAATTTAAGTCTACGTTAATTATCCTTAATTTTTAGGACTCAAAAATTAGTCTTCACTAAATATTTGGCAATAATTCAACTTGATATTTAATTATTGCTCATATTTGACCCTAAAATCATAACATTTTATGAAATAAATTCAAATTTAATTACAATAGTTTAAAATTTTGAATTTTGAATTCTTTAAAATTCTGTAATATTACCATAACACTCATAATATCAAAATTAGGGTTAAACATTTCGAAATAATTTATAGAAAAATACGATTGTGATTTATCGGTTTTATCAAATAAAAAACCAAAATCAAACGAAAATTAATCCAATAAATTTTCCAACTTTACATCTGTCATGCATGATATAAAAGCAAGTTTTAATAATTTTTTCATGCCATGAAATTCATTTTAGCTATTTTTGCAAAAAAAAGTCACCATTTATGTCATTTTTACCATAAAAATTAATAAATTACACAAGATAAATCATATTCATCTCAAATTTTTTACATAGTGAGTATAACATGCACGTGGCAACATATTAAAATTTCGGGGCTTGATTTGAAGTTTAACCATTTTTAGTCATATAACCTCCATTTATAACATTTTTATCATATAAAAATTATAAATCATGCAAATTTAATCATATTAATCCGAAATTTTACATACAATAAGTAAAATATGCTTGTGAGGTCATACTAAAATTTCATGGTCAGATTCGAAGTTTAACTATTTTGAGTTAAAAAAAATGTCATTTTACTCATTAAAATGTAATTATTTCACTAAAAATCATTAAAATAAGCAATAATCATCCATAAATCATAAAAATGACCTAAATATATTTTAGGACAAGAATACCTAACATGCAAAATAATTTTGTCGCTTTATCATATAAATCACAAAATATCTAGTTTTAATTAAGTTACATTTAACTCGGAAAAATAAAACCGATTACGCATGCACGACCTATGCTCTGATATCACTTTAAAGGATTCAATAACATTATAAATAAACTCATTTAATTGATAATCTAAATTACTCTTTGATTTAGTCATTAGATCTAGTGCATGCATAACAAAATTAACAAGGTTAGGAGAAAACGGTTTTCTTACATTGGTGAGACGGATTTATGGGCACTAGATTTGGACTACTTTCAAATCTAGATCTTGAGCTAAATAAGATATTAGGATGATCCTCCAACAAGATCCCAAAGTAGAGATCCTCCTCTTGATTGCACCCAAGACTATCCCTCAATACTACAAATATTATTAACTAGATAATAAGAGTAGTGACCTTAAATATTGATTCTAGTATTAATATCATTACTACCATAGTATTATATTTATTTATTAGATGTTAAGAACAAAATGGACATAAACTATTTTT
Source organism: Silene latifolia (assembly GCF_048544455.1). Taxonomy (NCBI): domain Eukaryota; kingdom Viridiplantae; phylum Streptophyta; class Magnoliopsida; order Caryophyllales; family Caryophyllaceae; genus Silene; species Silene latifolia. The sequence continues at coordinate 11,937,513 of NC_133538.1, read as the reverse complement.
ATGTATTTTGGAGAGAATATGGAGAAAAGAATAAACATGCATAAGCATAAGAATAATCTCTACAAAATGAGAACACGGCCACTAGTGTGTATGGGGTGCATAATATTTCTCTCATAAAAGAGGCATGCATTGCTTTTTCTCTTATCAAGACAATAGCTAGTGAATAGGTATGTAAGATGGTCATCATGATGTCTATTTATAACATTTAAAAAACAAAACCAACAAAGCCCATTTACAACCCATAAAACCGGTTTTGATGGGATAAAATGGACATCCATTTTACAAAATGTCTTTTGTCATTTGTAATGTGTGACATGTGACATGTAACATGTCTTTAGTAATATAAATGCATATTTAACTAATTAAATATCATTATTCATCAAATAAATTACACATGACAATTTACATTGTAATTCATAATTACATGTATGTAAAATGGGTCATCTTTAACCTAGTTAACATAATCTACAATATTTTGTAATTATAACTAACTAATAATTCTTATCTCAAATGTTTCATAAACAATAATCAATTTTAGTAATATAACATTTTAATTACTAAATTGAATCTCATTTAATCATATTACAATGAGATATAATATTCTCTCTTATATATCAATTTGTTCAATTTAAGGATTTAATCAATCTGTATCGTCATACAATCGATTAACTTTACAATTCAGGGAATCGTCCTTTAGGTGTGACCTTAAGGGATCAACTGATCACCACCGTTAAACGACAGTAATGTCAAACTCTAGTCAGCCCATCATTACCGATTAATGTTGATCAGTTGACATATATAAATGAATCATCCCTTACGTATTCTTATCAAACGTTTCAATAATGTGATCGCACCATTGTTGAGGACACATACTCCAACAAACTCATGATTGGTAGAGGAAGATGAGAGAATTGGGAGAGAGGAAATTTGGTTTAGAATGATAGAAGGTACCCTGGAAATGATTTTCGTTTTAGCCTCCGTGTTTTATATTAACACGCTGTCATACGCGCTACTCGGTTGAGTATGGGACATACTCGGCCGAGTACGCCTCACTCAGTCGTGTACCACTGTTACTCGGCCGAGTGGCCTCTACTAGGTCGAGTAACGAGTTATGATGGTCATATAATCTCCCCTTGTCTCCCTTACTAATGTCTCTCATGGTCAAAAGGTCAGTCAACGGATCCCTAACATGGCGGGGATTACACATGTGATAAGGAAGGGAGAGAGCTTTGAGGATTTTAGAGTAGAGCCTAAACTGTATTCGTAAATTTTGGAGAAGCAACAGTATGATTCGAGGATGGCAAAATGGTGGGCTCTTACTGACAGTGGGGAGACAAGACGATTTAGGATTGGTGCCGACGGAGGACTTTGATTTGAGGGTCATTGGTGCATGCCAGATGACGATGAATTGAAGAGAAGTATCTTGTCTAAAGCTCATAACACACCATATTCAGTTCATCCTAGAGGAAATACGTCATAGAGAGACCTAAAAAAAACTTTTTGGTGGCCTAGAATGAAACGAGAAACAGCGGAGTTTGTAGCCAAGTGTTTGACATGTCAGAGAGTTAAAGGAGAACATAAGAGGTCTCAAGGGAAGGTTCAGTCCTTGGAAGTGCCGGAATGGAAATGGGAAAGTATCTCTATGGATTTTATAGTGGAGTTACCTCGAAGTCAGAAGGGAGATAACATGATATGGTTGATTCTGGACCGATTAATTAAGTCTGCTCATTTTATTCCTAAGAAGGATACCGGTGTAAAGCTGAGTTGGCTAAGGCTTATAGAAAGAATGTGTTGAAACTGCACGAGATTCCTAAGGATATAGTGTCATATAGAGATTCAAGATTTATATCTAAGTTTTGGCAAGAGTTGCAAGAATCGTTGAGTACTAAACTGAATATGAGTACAACGTTTCATCCTGTGACAGCCGATCAGAGTGAGCGAACAATTCAGACACTAGAGGACATGCTGAAGACGTGTATTTTGGAATTTGGAGGATCTTGGGAGGAGAGGCTATAGTTGATTGAATTCTCTTACAATAATAGTTATCGTGCCAGCATTGGCATGGCCAATTTCAAAGCTCTTTATTGGCAGAAAAGTTATGTAGATTTGAGGAGATCTGAAGTGAGTTCAATATTGGTGATAAGGTGTTCCTGAAAGTGTCACCGATGAAGAGAGTCATGAGATTTGGGAAGCGTGGAAAATTGAGTCAAAAGTATGTAGGACCATATGAGATTCTGGATAGTGTTGGAGAAGTGGTGTACCGTTTATCGCTACCACCAGCTTTAACGCGGGTCCATAATGTGTTTCACGTGTCACAGTTGAGAAAGTATGTTAGTGATCCGTCAGACGTGCTGGAAATTAAAAACATTGAGTTAGATGAACAATTATCGTATGAAGAAGTCCAAAAGGAAATACTTGACACTAAGATTCGCAAAACCATAAATGGTAAAGTGTCTTTGGTAAAAGTTTTGTAGTCTAATCATGAAGTGGAGGAAGCTACTTGGAAAAGAGAAGTGGCAATGCGCGAAAAGTATCCTTATCTTTTTCAATAGGTATGTGTGTGGTTACGAGGACGTAACCTTCTTTTTAGGTGGGTGGAATGTAAAACACCGTAAAACAGCGTCTTAGCTTAAGAATTTGTGTGATAAATCAGTGTAATTGTTTGACCCGGGGAGACACTTGAGCCGTTAAGGGCAGTGGTTTTGGGTAAACTTCGGGACGAAGTTTCTTTTAAGGAGGGAAGACTATAATACCCGGTATTTTAATAAGATATTTTAAAGTATTTTATAATTTTAAAAGCCTTTTATATTCTACAAGATTTATTATCGTAATAAGAATAAGAGGAAAAATTTAAAAAAAAATTTAAAAAAAAAAAGAAAAGAAAAGGAAAGGGGCCATGAATTGGGCCGTATAGACGGTGGGGAAAGACGGAGTTGGACTTGTTGGGTAGGTCTTATATATCTTATTAGTGGTAGATTACATGGAAACTACCTAGAAGCTTCCCATACTAGTATATAAACCTACCCTATATACCACCTAAACCCTATTTCACACAAACACAACTCACCTAATAAGAGAGAAGGAGGAGAGATTTGAGAAAGATTGTGAGACGATTATACCTTGTGCTAATCTTATTCGTGGTAAGTAACTAAACCCTAGATATCAATTATTTACGTTTGTATGTTGACCCGTCTTGACCACCGTGGACCCTGTGTGACCGTGACCACCGTGGGGGTTGTCGTTAACCTGGCCATCACTATTGACTGTGGTGTTTGTGATGGGGTTTGAAACCGTGTGTGTATGTGCGGTGTGGGTTCGGTTATACCGTGGGTTAGGGCAGACTTTGGACCATGGTTTAAGGGGCGGTTGTCTGGGTTGGTTGTCAGCACGATAGAGGTTATGGCGTGATGCTGCGAATGGTGGTGCCGAGGGTGAGTTTAGGGCTTGAGTGTTTTTGGGTGGTGAAGGTGGTAAATGGTGCGGCGGGGGTGGCTGCTAGTCGTGGAAAAGGAAGGGTCTTGGTGGCGGTATTGGTGGCGGCGTGGGCCGTATTACGAGTTGGTTGGTGTCGGTTTAATTTATTAATTATAATACCGTCTTAAACATAATGAATTAGTAATTATTTCATATTATTGTTTGTATTAGGTGACGGTTTTGTTGAGGAAGCTTTTTAATTTGCTTGCTTGGATTGTTAAGCGGAAGTTTCTAAAAGGTAGGCTAGCTACTCAACAATTAACAGCGGGGTTATCTTATATGCAATTAAGTGTTTTATTTATGTGTTGTTGACATGATATCAATATGTTATGGACGAAAATTGTTAATGTAATTGTGTACTTGACTTATGGCCGAATAAGGGTGGCACGAGTGGCCTTATGGATGTGATATGAGTGTTGATTGTTAACTGTGCACTGGTTCTTGTATCTTGTTGGCATATTACTGTTTTGTGTTTGCATTGGCAAATTAATATGATTAATGAAAAGGAGCTTGGCATTGTGTTATTAAAGTACTTAGAAATTATATATTATAATGAATGAATTGTGTAAGGTTGGTAATTCTGTATTTGCAATGATATTGTGAAATGATTGTGAATTTGATCGGTCAGGCATGGCTGCGGGTGTGTACCTAAAATGGATAGGCCAGGTGCGGGGTATAGAAGAGTCGTGGACCTTGGAATTGATAGGACAGGGAGGGCATGGTGTTTGGAGTTAGCCCTGGATCTGGCGTGGCGAGTCCACATGGTGTGGTTGAGCTTGGGCTGAGAGTCTCGGCAACAGACTACTTATGATGCATTATTGAGACAGTGGCGTTCTGACATCGAAAACATATGTTGTTTCGTTTATTTTTATTCCATCATATGTTGTCTCTTTTATTACTATAGAATCATGAGGTTGACTTGTGTGTTTATGTGTTTCTTTTAAATTACTGTTTCCCTCATGGGAGCAGATAGAAAGCAGGTATGATTGATGGTTATGCTGTGACTGGGACGTGTGAGTTAGCTGGGACTGGAGTCATCACTTTTATTTACGTTTAGTAGACAAACTATATCACTTAGCTATCATTTTAAATATTGTCGGATTGTAATTTAAAGTTATCAAGTAAGACCGTTGGTTAGCCATGTTGGCCATGTGCTTGTAGTCCTTTGTGGGACAATTCACTACATTGTTTAGTCTTTTAATAAAGTACCTTGAATCATTTATTTGCTTATACTATTTACCTCAGGCAACTAAGATGGTGACACCGTCTTTTATCTGAGATGCCTAGCTAAAGGATCTTGGATAAGCGGGGGTGTTACACTTGATAGCCCCTACCCGTGGTTTTGGCCAAGACGCTCTTGCGCAGGTCATCCTCAATATGGGTCCCAAGGGTTTGCAGATCCTGTAAGGTTTTGATGTTTTAGTACCTTAGAATATTGGCATATACTCGATAGAGGTTGTTAACGAATTTCTCCACTAGGGTTGACTCACTCGGTTTGCTTACCAATTGGGTTCTCACCCTTTTCCAATAGGTTAGCAATTCGGTGAACCCCTCTATGTAATTCTGGGTTAGGACCTTAAGGGTGCGGGTATTGGCCTGAATTTCGACATTGTCGGCGCATTTCTTAGCAAACTTAACGGCGACTTCGTCCCAAGTGGTGATGCTCTTTGGGTCAAAGGAATAGTACCATTGACGGGGGATCGGTTCTAGAAATGACTGTAAGAACAGAGTAAAGAGTTCCTGTTTAACTCCCTTGATTGACATATAATCCTTGAAGGCACGGATATGGTTGAGTGGGTCCTCCACTCTTTTGAACTTGGGTACGGTTAAGGTGAAGTTGTCTGGTAGTTGATCCCCAACGGGTTCGAACCTTCGGTTGTTTTCAAGGTGATGTTGTTCCCACAGGCTAGGAGGTTCTCTTCCAAGAGCTTGAGCCTTTTCTCAGTTTCGGTTAAGGGTGGAAGGTTATGTTCTCCGGACTCCTTGCTCTCGAGAGTGTCGATACGGGTCTCGACACGGTCTAGGGTGACATTGAGGGCTGTGAGCAGATTGGCTAGTTGAGAATTTGGGAGATCTCTGTTGTTATCATCATTGTTGTTGGACGAGGCTGAAGACAGGGTCATTGTCTGAGGCAGAAAAAATCTCATGTTACAACTCAATCCGACACGGGTTAACGAACAAACGCAGAAATCATAGGGGCATAAAAACATCTCGGAATTAAAGAGACAAGGACGACCATGTGCGGCGCCTCGGTGCTGACTCAATTGACTGTGCGACGTTGTTGACTTTGACCTGGGTTCAACATGATGGCAAGATGACTCATAAGAAGAGACCCATAAGTAAGTTTGCTTTTACTCGATAGACACGAGGCTGAATAGGAGCGGTGGACTGAAATTTTTGAAAATAGGAATTTTCAAAAATACATTTGTTGCTTTATAGACGGTTTCCGAAAGTACGGATCTTCGAAAATTGGCTAGTTAGGATTGAAAAGGTCGTCTTAGATTTGTTTTCAAAAGACGGTTTGAGACAGAGTTGTGATGGCTTTGGAAACCGTACATTGTTTCTAAATATGGGTTTTCGAAATTCAAAAGGTGAAAGTTTTAAAAATCGAGGTTTGAAAAGTTTGAAAGTTGTTGTGGTTTTGAAAACGGTGCGTTGTTTTTGGGTTTTAAAATGGCCACTATGTCGGCGGACAAGTCCATTATGTCGGTGCGAAGGTCCTTTGAAGCGGTTATGAAAAATCGGGTTTTGAAATCGTCATTACGACGACATAAAAAGTGTTTTTGCAAATGGTTGTGAAAAACCGTGTTTTGAAATCGTCATTACGACGCAATAAAAGGTGTTTTTGCAACGGTAGGCGAAAGACTGAGGTTTGTAATGGCTATTATAACGGCGCGAAAAGGGTTTTTGCAAAGTTTAGAAATGACACGGAAGGACTTATGATCACATAACAAATAAGCACTCACAGTTCATTATATTATGCATAATGTTGAATTTGGTTTTGGCTTAATAAGGGTGGTTACACACCAAGCGATCAATCCCCGATTTTCGAGAGGGATACCAATCCAAACAAAATGTGTAAGGTTGGTACCCTAACCTCGTTCACGTAGGAAGTGAATGCTCTTTGACGAAATAAAAAATGTGTGACGTCAATGGTATGCTTGACGCAATCGGAATTCGAAACGCGGGGATGAGAAAATTCACGCTGGCGAGACGAGCCAATTGGTCGATAAAGGTTAGGTTGTGGGCTCGGACAAGGAACCTGACTAATGACCGTAATATCAAATGATGCACTTCAACCAAAACCTCATTCGATTTTCACCATCTAGGGATCATAAAGACACAAGTGTCCTTGTTTTCCCCAACGGAGTTGCCAATCTGTCGACATGGGCAACCTGCACGCCAATTTGTGGACATTGGAGCGGTTTGAGAGCCACGTTCGAGGACGTAGAAATGCTCTCGATCAGTTCGCTTTAGATCGGTCATTTTCGTCTCGATGAAGGTCTCAAAACGATGCAGAGATGTTCGGAGTTGCCACCAAGCAGTTATAGAATGCCTGAAAACCGTTCGAATCCACTTTATACCTCGGTCAAACAAACCACAAAGCTCATTAATCGAACACCTAATCCGAAGGTTCTGAGTAAGAGTTGAGGTTACGTAGTGGGAAGCTCATTAATCGAACACCTAATCCCGCCCGCGGTAGCGGCCTCTACTGATCGATCTTAGTTGGTAAAGTGCACAAGTTGATAGAACAGGTTTAAAGCATATGAATGCGCATCCACAGGTTTAAACCAAACATGTGAGATATTCTATGTCGGTTGTTTATCCAAGTATCAAGTAATTGAAGTCGAGTTGGATTTAAAATTTGAATAGCATGCAAAGACGAAAATTAACATCCATTTACCAAGTTAGGTATAGGTGCTTAACACGATCCATTTATCTTAGAAAAGTGCTCGAAAATGATAAAATATAAAGTGTAAGCTCGTCAATCTGATCCTTCATGTATTTAGGTCAACCGAAATCAAGATAGTCCTAGACAAGTGCTAGAAACAAAACAGAATAGTGTTAGGCAGCCCCTTTGGGACGCGGGCCCATCGGCGATGTAACATTGTCTGCCAGATTTGAAAACTGGAAAACAAAAGGGTCATTGGGGCGCCAGCCATACGCGGTCCAATGAGCCTCTCCTAGTTGCTTAAAAGGTTATGAAAACCGTTATGAAAGGGTGTTCAAACCCGCTTTCGTTGAAATGGTCATTAAGGCCGCTTTTGTGTTAAAGTGTAGAATGTCACTCGGAGTATTCATCATTATGTAGATGGTACTCGTTGTCGGGTTTGGATTTGTAAGCTTGACATGAATAGTTTTATAAATAAACATGTAAAATATATTTTCTGTACTCGAATTAAATCGACATGGCACTTATGTTAGCCAAGGGTGACATGCAATATGGTCAAGATAAAGAGAAAAATAAAATGAAATAAAATGAAAAGTGTTTGATATGAACTAATTATATTATGTTCATTGTTTTGTAATTAGTCGATATTTATCACCATACTCGGGATAAAACCGTCATGGTATATGGAACCAAGGATGATTATGAATATGACTAAAATACTTGCAAATGTGAATAAATGAGGAAATGAAAATGTTCAAATCTCCGTAAATTTGTTATTAACCAATGATATCATTGTTACACGGGATAAAACCGTCATGGTATAAATAACCAAGGATGATTTCGGCATTGGCCAAAAATGTTTATCATGAAAATGATTTGAAATGGTAAAAATGCTATGCGACTCTGGTTCGTTGGCAACAAATACTTGAAGAAAGTGAGCGATTAACCAATACTTTTGCTTTTCCACCCTCCCAATGTGAGTCTATTACACCTAATGAATTTGAATTATTGGATGACGATGATGATTGTCCTACTTTCTCTTTTGAAAGTCCCCCTAGTGTTATTCCAATTAAATATTTAGATATTCATGTTAATGACATTAACCTTGTAGTAGATGACACATTTGCCATGGATGTTGTTGAGCTTCCTTGTGATTATGAAAAGGTTGAGCCTTCAAATGAGGTTTTGCTTGAGCCGTTGCAAATCTTTGAAAATCCTTTCACGGAGGAAGTAGTTGATCTATTTGAGGTTGATACGAGACTTCATCATACTACTCTAGATATTAAGAGGGATGCCCCCCCCCCCTCCCTCCCCCATTTTTTATTAGTCCCACCTTTTTTATCCCTCCTACCCCAAATTTGAGACCATTAATGATGACATTTTGAGCACTAACTGTTTGTTTCATGGTCTTAAGCTTGTTGCTCCATCTCTTGTTGATGAGTAGTGTAGTACGGTGGTTCTTTTTGAAGTCTCTCATGCGCGCTCTGATAAGATATCCGATTTCTTACCTTTGATCTTTCATGTTTTTATCTTATCTATTGCTTACATTTGCTCTTGCATTGCTCATGCGCAGCAACATGATCGACTTCTAAGGGCTTTGACATGCTTTTTAAAGAACAAAGGATGATCATTTTCATGGAGTTTCAAAGTCTAACAAGACTTTTAAATTGCGCTTCTCGGGAGGCAACCCGTGTTTATTTAGGTTTTTTTTAGACAATTTATCGTTTTTGGACAATTGCAATTTCAATTTTGTTGTAATAGTTATGACATTAACGCAATTAGTTTTCTTTAATATGTAGTATCTTGTTTTTTGCTGGTATCTTGGTACTTGGATTAGACTTTCCCTCGTTTTCAAGATAGCTTGGGGGAGCTTCTGCGGTTGTATTCTTTTTTTCCCTCCTTTATTTCCGCATGTGTCATCCCCATAACCCCTTATGTGTCCTTTTTTGTTTTACACATTGAGGATAATGTGTTATTCTAGCTTGGGGGAGGGATTTAGTGTGTCTTGTTTATTGCTTTCATATTTTCAAAAAAACCCATAAAAGTTGAAAGATTTGAAAATCTTAAAAATAGTTGTTTTGTCCAACCATGTGTCTTTTGCATAATCTCATTCCTCTTTGTATTTCCCTTATTGTAGCTTTCTAAGCTAATGAATCGCATTATTGACGGGTTTTGTATACTTGGGGATGTCTTGACATAGTGGGCGAGGGATAGATTTTGGACAAAGTGCACTTGATCTTGACATTGGCAAGCTACATATATGGTAAGGTAGAGCCTCCAATGGCCGGTGCATCTATACTCGATCTCATATAGGTGTGTGTCGATTCTCTACTTGACGTGCATTACATCAAATGCACAATTATGATCCTTCCATTTTGTATGAGTTTTGCTATCATGATTGAATTTGAAGCCGTTCACCTTTCTTTGCTTACATATATTGCCCAAATCTTACCCCTTTACTAGCTACATATAACATTGCCTACCTTTGTTGAGCTAGTGACTTGCTACTTGTGTTGGGGTGCTTTTGTGTATTTGGGATGTGGTTATTTGTTACTATTGTGAGGATTGTTGTTGCGGGATTGCTGATTCCCGTAACTTGGTGAATTTTGGTAGGAAATTGAAAAGAAAAAAAAGAAAAAAAAAATGAGATTTGAAAAGAGTTGAAAAAAAAAGATTGAAATAAATGAGATGAAAAAAAAGCTTGTGAGAAAGATGAGAAGAAATGATGAAAAAGAAGAAGAGAAGGTGTGTTACTTCCATGTTTTAAGAAGAGTTCTTTTGGGAAGTATTTTATTGTGCTTTATAATGTTTAATGAGTTAATTTGCTGCTTTTGGCTCTAGTTCTTATTGCTTGGGAAGGGTTAAGGTTCGGAATAAGCATCCTTGCACATGTTCGTTTATTTCTAGCTTGATATTAGCTCCACATGACCAAATTCATTTGTCCACCTTCTTGCCCATTTGCCCTAGCCTTCTTTTTTGTTTTCTTGGCTTCTTTTCTTGTGCATTTGAGCATGTTTAGCATTAACTTGTTGATTTGGAATGTTTATCATACTAGATTGAGGGCGCGCTCTCTTGAGTCGTAGATAAGAGAGTGTCATTCACATTGCCATGTTCATTTTATGAGTGTGAGTGTTACCCCGTGAGGAGTCTAATGTCATATAAATCATACAAGAGTCTAAATGTCCAAGTGAAGTCCTTTGTGCTACGTCGTCGTGTAAATCTCATCCTTGTATTGCATTTTTCCTATGCCCACGTTGTTTCGGGATTTGATTCATTGTGCTTTAAAGATACTTGATGGGACTTGCATTTGGATGGGATAATTATTGCTCGTGCTCTTGTTTACGTCATATTTTATATTGTGTGCTTGCTTGAGCACAAGCAAGGATTTAGCTTAGGGGAGTTTGATAGGCCTATTTTATATATATTTTTCCTCCTTCATTTAACTATGAAGAATCCCGAGCAAGGCGAAGCTATATGACGAGTATTGGAGCTTAAGATGGTGTGCCATGATAATTTAGAGGTTCCGAGTCAAGGTTAACAAGTTTCATGTTATCGCGAGCTCATATGAAGAAGTTATGACGGTTTTACAATGCTTTGTCAAAGGCAATCCGTGACTTCAAGCCATGACCCCTATACCTAGGGGTCGTGAGCATGCTTTATTAGAAGAAGAAAATAAGCTATAAAGGATGATAGTCACGACCCCTATCGGGGTTGATAACCCGTACCTCTTGGGGTTGCATGTATGAGCAAATAAGGAGCAGAATTGAACAGTGTGGCTAACTGTCCACGACCCCAATCAGGTTCAGTGACCCCTGGCACCCGAGGTTGTAGACAGTCTTATCTGCTGTTCATTTTACGACTTCCTCTATATATTGCAATGCTTTCATTTCGACAAATCTTCTGATGTTCCGCCTCCTAGCTTGTATTAGGGTTCTAAAACTACTCTTTATGATTTCCAATAATTTACATATACTTTAGTTTTCAATTGTTTACATTTCAACTGGGTTTATCTCAAGCTTTGTTCTTCCTTATTTCAAGTTCTTCTTTCGGTATTTTTCTTGCCTTATATTTCAGTTTTGTTTATTTCATTAATCATTCTATAATTTATTATCATGCCATCATTTTTATCCATGTTATTCATTTATTTACATTTTATAATGCATGAGTAGTACTTTAATCTAGGGGCGAGGAAGCCATGTTTGATTAGCATTTTATATATGTTGGGATTAGGAAGTTTTAATATCAATTTATTGTTTATATCACGTGCTTGTTTTGGAATGTTAATCTTTGATTCTTGATTACAATAGTTGATTATTTTTGTTATTTTATTCCTAAGAATGAAAGTCGGGAATAGAATTAGGCTAAGCATGTTTTAATAGCCCGATCTAATTTGTGCGAGAGCTCGTTAGTAATTGATCTATGTTTGGTAATAGGTTGAGAGGAATTTGCTAATAACCTAAACAACAATTGATTTTATGTTCTTCTAATTCGACATTGATATTTGCTAATCTACATGTGTGACCCCATTCCCCCTAGATCTTTTATCATCATTGTTATCAATCTTATTTTAGTTATCGTTTTAATTTACGAACCAATCTTCAAACCAAACTCGTTAATCGACCTTGATAAAATTCATCCCATGGCAACTTATTTAGCAACTCCCGTCTCCTTGTGATTTGACCCCTACTTCTCTAACTAAATTTATTTGTTGTTACCCTATAATAGGGTAATTTATATTTGTTTAGGGTACGCGACTAACCCTATCAAATTTTGGCGCCGTTGCCGGGGAGCACGATTTTGTTTGCTATTTCACTACGCCAAATCTGGCAATAAAAAAGAAGCGTATCACAACGATTTAATGCATTTAATAACGACACTTAGATTATCGTTTTCCAAATATTGGCGGAAACCTAGACCGCGCTAATAGGAATTTCGGTTTCCCTCGAAAACCGTTGTTATTATAATTTGACAACGACTGATTAACAAACCGTTGTCAAAAGCTTTTAACGGTTTCCAAAAACTCGTTATAGAATCACTGTTATCAACGATTGTTAGAAAACCTTTACCAGCTTAAGATATCGGCATTTCGAAAACCGTTACTAAATTAATACCAGCAACGGTTTTTGTTACCCGTTGATACGTGCATTTTATATAGTCTTTTTAGCCTATTTTATGCACGTATTTCTATGCTTTTATCGTGGTTTTATGCTACGAAATGCCCCGAATATGCTGCTTTGGTTTGTTTTGTCTTATTTGCAGGAATGAACCCAGAAAGTAATGAAATCAAGCCTTTTACCGTCCGTTTAGCATGCATTTGAAGGAAGAGTGAATTTGGAGCAAGAATGTAGCTATTTTGGGATGCGCAAAGAAGAAAGATAGCTAGGCGAGCAAGGGAAGAACTTCAAATTGCTAGTGCCTACTTTGGATAGCCATATCTCGAGTTCTACAACTGATATTCAGGTGATTCCAATTGGAGATGAAAGTTTGTTCTCTTAGCTTTCCAACGCCACCGGAATCGCCCTGTTTCACCAAGTAACGAAGAAATGGCAGCCGTTTGAAGTTCAGTGCGCAAAGCAGGAAAAGTACTCGGTCGAGTACATAAATCACTCGATCGAGTACTAGCTACAGCGAGAACAATAGTGTCGAGTACAATTAGATTTTATCTTATGTTTATCTTATATCTAGTTAATAATAAGGATACTACTTAGTATAAATAAGAGTAGTTTAGACCTAATAACATATCATTCATTCCCTGGACTCAGTAGAGGGGACGGACGACGCTTCTTCTTTTTCTCTATTTTCGGATTAATTGTTCTTTGGTACTTTTCATTCTTCTTTAATCTCTTAATAATTTTTATTGCTTTAATTCCTTCTTCCCTATATTAGTTATCGTAATTACTTTAATTCAATTCTTATTAGTCTTTTATAATGCTGAATTTCAATTATCTATTTGTTGTTGTTGTTAATTCGATGGTAGTGAATAGCTAATTTTCTCATGCTAAGACTATAGGGGATCCATAATTATGAAGGGAGAGTAATCGATTTATTGGGTTAATGCTGGTATTGTCTTTGTTGGTTAAATGCTGCAGTTAATTGTATCTGTCTGATTGAGTCGACGCAATTAGGCATTTATTTCTTAGTGATCCTCGACCTGGACCGAAAGGTTGGAAGAGGCGAGACTAGTAGCGAACAATAGGGTATTGCAGTGAGGGCGAAAGTTAAGCTGTTTACACTTTAGGGTGAATTAAGGACCGAAAGGTGACGTTCGCTACCCCTTAGACCGTATTTACATTGACCTGAGACCTAGATTACTTAACTGAACGATTATGGTGAACCGTCTGTCTTAGCTGTTCCTCTTTATCTGTCTGCTTCCTTCTTTTTATTTCCCTCTTCCTTATTCTCTTTAGTTTAGAAAATCACTTTTAAAACCCCCACATTGTGACATCCGACAGACCAAATTAGACAGATATTTAGCAACTTAGCCTCCCTGTGGAGATCGACCCTACTTGCTGCTAGCTTCTGTTAGTTGTAACTTAGGTATTTATTTTTGGTACAAAACGACAGTATCAAATTTTGGCGCCGTTGCCGGGGAGGCGACGCTTTTTAACTGTTTTAATTTTGTCTGTTTTTCCGCCTCAAGGGAAGACTGAGTACCTTGAGGCCGCTCTTATCTTTTTCTTTAGTGCTGTTTTGATAGGTCTTACAGGTCTATTAGACAGATTTTAGAAAGATATTGTCGAAGGGAAGGCTTGAGTACCTTCGACCCTTTTGCCAAGATGACGTCCGTCTCTCGACTTATTGCTCAGTTTGAAGCTCAAACTGAAAGATCTACTAATTGGGAGAGGAAAGAATCTTGGGGTTGTGGTAATCACTATGAAGCTGCTCCTCCACCGAGGCCTAGACCACAACCGTTGCTGCAACAAGGCTACCCACCGCCTTGTTATTCTTTCTCACCGCAACCAATTCCTCCACTTGCTAGGAATGATGAGGCTGAAGAAGTTAAGTCACTGATATTGGCACTTGCACTACAGTGTCATAATTCTAGTGCGGAATTTGATAGCCGTATGAAGAAGCTAGAGGCTCGGTGTGATCAATTAATTACCGAGCAAGAGCAATGTGAGACAGTGTATGCTATCAACACCGACACCATTCCGTCTCATGAAGAACCCGTGTCACCCAATGTTGAGAATGATTTCTATGACTCGGACGACGAATTCCTATCGTACTTCAAGAGCCAATGCGCAGATTTAAGCCCTGTACAAGAGGAATCACTCGATCGAGTGACCAACATTGGTCGATCGAGTGATTTTCCAGGAGAAAGTGCTCGATCGACCAGTAACTCTGCTCGATCGAGTAGAATTCAAGGGGAAACTGGTCGATCGAGCAACAATTCGCTCGATCGAGTGAAGACGAAGGGGAAGTAGTTCGATCGACCAATAGACATGCTCGATCAACCCCGGAAAGCTGCGGAAGCGTTAAATGGTCACAACGCCTATTCCAAGTGACGATACAAAGGAACGTACGGTTGAATCCTATTCTGTTCGAGTTCCTTTATCAAAATCGTCGCTACCATACCGTGATTGCAATTTTTTGGACCGTATCCGAGATCTTAATGTCGCTGATCATTACAATGCAATGATTGCTCAGGTACCCTCTTATTCTGAATTTCTTGATCAAATTGATTGGCCTAAGAGGGATGTTAGTAATGTTAAGACGGTAATGAATGTTTCTATGATCAAGAGTGCGGCGCACTTCTTGAAATGGGACTCCACCCAAATTGTCTGGCCCAGGTCGTTTTTCTATACCATGTTCAATAGGGACCCATTCGTTTGATAATGCTTTATGTGACCTCGATTCTAGTGTCAACATTTTACCTTTATCTCTTGCCTTGAAATTGGGTTTAACTAAGTTTACACGCGCTAGAACGCCCCATTCGGCTAGTGATCATTCTTATGTTCGGGTCAAAGGAGCTTTACATGAGGTACCTGTTAGGATCGGGAATTTCTTTATTCCCGTAGATTTTATTGTCTTAAATATACCCGAGGACCGTGACATTCCCGTTATTTTGGGAAGACCATTTTTGTGCACTGCTGGCGCAATTATCGATGTCGGGGTTGAGACACTTACCTTTCAGGTCGGAGGGGAGGACTTGGTGTTTACTAAGTCTGATGACCCTAGGGAACCCATACACATCACGCCATGTGATGATGTCCCTCATGAAGGGTCCTTTGATATACCGTCCGATAGTCCTTCTGAGTCACATATTGTTGCTGCCGTTATGACACCTCCGCCCCATTCTGGGAGCAAATTGGAGGAACATTTGTTTGTTTCTCTTTCTACAGGTCGCGACGAGTTCAAAGACCAGGGAGGTGAGATGGGTACTCCTAGTTTGAAATCCGGAACTGCCTGGATAGACGACCCAGGAGGAGGTGTTGATAAAGCTACACCGTCTAGGAAAAAGCTGCGTGATGAGGCGATAGATTGGGACCGGATCTTTGTGGGAAGCTGTTGTTCTTACATTGCCAAGCTGTGGAGACCGGATGTCCGTTTGACGATTGCTGAAGCTACCGCGTCCAGTCAGAGGCCTAGTAGTGGACCAATGATTTGTGGTGTTGGGTGAGAAGAAGAAGGTCGAGCTGGGACTGATCGAAGCTAGCGCTACCGGGAGACAACCGGCGATTTTATTCTGCATTTTATTTAATTTCAGTTGAATTCTGCCCGTTCGAGTTACTCGATCGAGTAACTTTCTGCTCGATCGAAAAAAAAAAAAAAAAAAAAAAAAAAAATTTTTTTTTTACTCGATCGACCGCTTTTCTACTCGATCGACCACTATTCCTCTCGATCGAGCTGTTTTGGACGCCCATTGCTTGGATAGCTTCTTGTGACGATGTTTCGGAGCTATTAGTGACCTCCCATTTCATGGTCGGTTTGGGGAGGCCCCTATTCGCGCTATCTTGTGAGTTTTTCCGCTTTTACTCTCTTCCTCCTTTAGTTTGCATTTTCCTTTCCATGTTTTGGTACAATGGGGGCATTGTACAGTTTGGTTTGGGGAGGTTATGCATCCATATCTGTGTCTGCATGTTGTTTTCATTGCATTTCAGTTATCACGTCTAATTTATGTTTGCATTGTTGTTTATTTTTGTTGAAAATTCAAAATCACATAAAAATTGAAAAAAATTCATAAAAATTCAAAAAATTTCATGTTTATTTTAGCATATAGGTTGAGTCAGAACGGTAGATTTCCATGATGAAATTGCTCTATATTTGTCTTTTTGCTTAAGCCCTGCATTGAATTAATTATCTTATTAGCTTTGTCTTATTGCATATCTACGAGTTAATGTTTAATTCAGCTGAATATATAGACTTGACCTGAAATTTTGGCAACCTACTTATAATTTCTAAGGAATTAGAGCCTTATAAACTGGTGTCATTTATGACCAGTTTCGTGTAGGATTGTGAGTAGTATACTCCTTGCATATCATGTATCATTAATTTGCACATATATGAAATTCAATTGCTTTTTGCCGTCATACATTCGGGTTAGTGGTTGGTGTCACATGCAGGGAGGTGCTTACATTTTCCCTTTTCTTTCATTTTTACCCATTTAACTCCACATTAGCCAAATTTGCCTGTTGACCCTTACCTACATCCCAAATTTAGCCTGCCTTGTCAAGCTAGTTTAGTGTTTGTTTTGCGGTATATATTTCATTGCGCCGAGTTTGGCTCGTATTCTGTTGATTCGGAGTTGGTAATCTAAGAAGAAAAGAAGGTTGATGAGAAAAAAGTTGAAAGAAAAAAAAAAAAAGAGAATTTGAAAAAGGAATTCGAAAAAACAGGAAAAGAAAAAGAAAAAAAAAATGAAAAGAAAAATTCGAAAAAGAAAGAAAAAAAAAAGATGTTGTTTGTTAGTCAGTTTCACTCCTATGCTTTATCTATATCTTTTGAGGAGTTAGTTCAGTTTGGTTTGGTGAGGTTTTATGCCAAGTGAAGGGCATTGTATTTAGTTCATAATTGAGTTGGAAATGGATATGTCTCATATGGTTTTGTTTAGGTACTAGCTTGGCCGCCTATACCTCCACATTCCCATAAATGTTTTGCCTTTTCTTACCCATTGCCTCACTTTACCATATTTTTGTAAGCCCTCGGCTGTGACAGGACCTTGTTTGGTTGGAATGTATGTACGGTAGCTAGAATTGTTTATCATATTAGCTGCATGCATGATTATGTAGGTCGTAGTCTAGGTGAGCGACTATATTTCTTTCTTTCTCTTACATATATATGTTCACCCTTTGCTTCATGAGAGAGAGTGACCCGTGAGAGTCCATTGTTTAAGGTCTTGCAAGGTCGACGGTTCAGCTACTTTTATAAACATCCTATAACTCGTTTGCATTTGATTGTTTAGCTATAAGTGTTAGTTTGCTTGCATTAAACTGGCTTAAGTGGGCATTTGAAGCTAGCTACGAGTTATCTTTTCCGTTCCAATAGTCTCGCATTTAGTTTACTCGAGGACGAGTAAAGGTTTGGTTTGGGAGATTTGATACGTGCATTTTATATAGTCTTTTTAGCCTATTTTATGCACGTATTTCTATACTTTTATCGTGGTTTTATGCTACGAAATGCCCCGAATATGCTACTTTGCTTTGTTTTGTCTTATTTGCAGGAATGAACCGGAAAGTAATGAAATCAAGCCTTTTACCGTCCGTTTAGCATGCATTTGAAGGAAGAGTGAATTTGGAGCAAGAATGTAGCTATTTTGGGATGCGCAAAGAAGAAAGATAGCTAGGCGAGCAAGGGAAGAACTTCAAATTGCTAGTGCCTACTTTGGAGAGCCATATCTCGAGTTCTACAACAGATATTCAGGTGATTCCAATTGGAGATGAAATTTTGTTCTCTTAGCTTTCCAACGCCACCGGAATCGCCCTGTTTGACCAAGTAACGAAGAAATGGCAGCCGTTTGAAATTCAGTGCGCAAAGCAGGAAAAGTACTCGGTCGAGTACATAAATCACTCGATCGAGTACTAGCTACAGCGAGAACAATAGTGTCGAGTACAATTAGATTTTATCTTATGTTTATCTTATATCTAGTTAATAATAAGGATACTACTTAGTATAAATAAGAGTAGTTTAGACCTAATAACATATCATTCATTCCCTGGACTCGAGAGGGGACGGACGACGCTTCTTCTTTTTCTCTATTTTCGGATTAATTATTCTTGGTACTTTTCATTCTTCTTTAATCTCTTAATAATTTTTATTGCTTTAATTCCTTCTTCCCTATATTAGTTATCGTAATTACTTTAATTCAATTCTTATTAGTCTTTTATAATCTTTGAATTTCAATTATCTATTTGTTGTTGTTGTTAATTCGATGGTAGTGAATAGCTAATTTTCTCATGCTAAGACTATAGGGGATCCATAATTATGAAGGGAGAGTAATCGATTTATTGGGTTAATCTTTGGTATTGTCTTTGTTGGTTAAATGTGCGAGTTAATTGTATCAATCGATTGAGTCGACGCAATTAGGCATTTATTTCTTAGTGATCCTCGACCTGGACCGAAAGGTTGGAAGAGGCGAGACTAGTAGCGAACAATAGGGTATTGCAGTGAGGGCGAAAGTTAAGCTGTTTACACTTTAGGGTGAATTAAGGACCGAAAGGTGACGTTCGCTACCCCTTAGACCGTATTTACATTGACCTGAGACCTAGATTACTTAACTGAACGATTATGGTGAACCGTCTGTCTTAGCTGTTCCTCTTTATCTGTCTGCTTCCTTCTTTTTATTTCCCTCTTCCTTATTCTCTTTAGTTTAGAAAATCACTTTTAAAACCCCCACATTGTGACATCCGACAGACCAAATTAGACAGATATTTAGCAACTTAGCCTCCCTGTGGAGATCGACCCTACTTGCTGCTAGCTTCTGTTAGTTGTAACTTAGGTATTTATTTTTGGTACAAAACGACAGTATCACCCGTTGTTATGTTATTGCTACGGATCTTTTGTAACCGTTATTATTGTCTATTATAAGATAACAGTGTTTCAATTCAACCGTTGTCAGTATTTAATTAGATTTTTCAATTTGATTACTGCATTCAAAACTGAACTTTAATAGATATTCAATTTGACCAATAATATTCAATTTGACCAAAATAGTTCTATAAATACTTCTTCATAATGTTTTAGGTCAAATTCTAAATTATAATTCAAGTGAGAAGTATACTATATCAATTTGAAGAATCGAAGCGGGAAAATGACAGTGAAATATTGAAGGCAAAAGAAGAATGCAAGAAGTTAACCATGGATATCGTAGAACTCAAAAATAATGAGGCATGGCTCAAGTTAATTGTCGAATTTCTTCTCCTAATTGTTATTTACCTAGTTTATTATGTATGGGGGTAGTTTGTACTCTTTATGTGTAAACTTGTAATCCTTTAAATTAATAGAAATAAGCAAGATTTTCTAAGAAACATATTGTAATTAGCTGGCATATACCAAATGATGCTTTATTTCTTGGCGGTAAAATCAAACACAATAAAATATAAAATAAGACGGTTATACCCAAACCGTTGTTAAGGACGTATACAGCTATAACGGTTCAGGCCGTTGTTATGTATATAAAAATGATGCTTTATTTCTTGGCGGGAAAATCAAACAACATGAAAATATTACAGACAACGGTTATTTATGACCCGTTGTAAATAGTACGAATCAATTACGGTTTCAAACAAAATCGTAGTCTGTTTGGAAACAAAATATAACAGTTTTTCTTATACCGTGCTTATTACTTTCCAATAAACAAGGTCTTGCAATAAGTGTTGTATTATTCACACATATATACTCTGAGCTTCCCCTCCCCCACATAATATTCTCAAACATTGAGATTCCCCTCTACCACCAGCCTACCCATCTTCGTCGCAGTCATCGTCATCGTCATTATCGCAATTGCCGCCACCAGATCAATCCGGATTCTCCTCTTTAAAGAAGTAATAAACCTTCCTCCTGGTAGATTTAGTTGTTTTTATAAGTATGCTTTGTTATTATTTGTTTATTAATTTTTGCTTTTGATATGGTCCAAAAGCGCAAAAGAAACGATGGAAATGCGTCAGGCGACGACTCAGGTGATGAGAATAATTTGCAACACACTTCGGGTCGAATGCGCCACAGGGTTTCCCTAGAAGCAATAAATTCAAAGATACATAATCCTTTACAATGGGATAAAGATACGGGGCTGCCATATGGTGAGTATGCCGGGTATTTTGTGATTTGGATTAGTTGTTGTGTAAGACAATATGTGCCTCTCGGTACGTCGCGTATCTATGAACTAAGTCAAATATGGAACACCATGCTAATAAACAGAATAAAGGTATGTATATACAATAATAAATGTTTTAGTTTAAATTAAGTTACTACTTGATATGTCTATTAGCCGAAACACTTGTACCAACTATGCTCATCATATATGCAGTTAGCTTACGTTGTCCCCAAAAAGTATGATAAGTACCTAAAAACAAAGACAGGGGAAGCCCTCAGTTCTTGGAAGTTAAAGATGGCTGAGAACCACTTGTTCAACAAGGAAACCGGGGAGATGAACAAGAACCCACCAATAAAGAAGTATCTGTATGTCAGTCACGACCATTGGGATAGCTATATCGCTTATAGGCAGTCTGACAAGTTTAAGGTAACTTAATAATAATAAGTAAAGAAGTATACTTAGTTTAGTGTTTGGTCATGCTGTAACATCCCGTAAATTTGAAGACCTTTATTATATTTTAAAAGTAATATTTTAATCTATTTTAATTTTATATTAATTTATTTGAAATAAAATTTATTTGATAAAATATAATCTTATTTTATTTTGAAGAAATGTAATTATTTTTGATAGTTTAGAAATGTTTAAAAGTGATTTAAACTATATTTAAACTTTTCCCCTTGATAAAATAGATTTCGGATAAAAGTAGTAAAATTGGGATTTCCCATTTCTTACGGTCGTTGGGTAAACGAGTTTGGATATTGGGCATATGAGTACTTAATCTTTTAGTAAAATCGTGTTTAAGAACTTTAATTTTCTCGAAAATCGCGTTCGACGAATATTTCTAATTTCCGTCGAAACGAACCAAAACGTAAACAATTGAAACTCACCCAAACACCCTACCCCAAACCATGCACCCTTCATCCTCCATGGGTCTCCTCTTCATCTTTCATTTCCTCAATTCTCATTCTATCACTTCCTTCTTCCAAACACCAAATTCATCTCAAAAATCCTCCTTACAATCCCTAAATCCACCATAACTTCTTCATTTCTCCACCAAATCGCATAAAAAATATATATTCGGAATCCTTTCTTCAATCCTCACCTACTAGTAAGCTTTATTTTCATTTCCCCCAATTTTTGTTTAAGGCTCATCTTTTAGGGTTTTCGAATTTAAGCTTAATAATTGTGTTTTTGTTGTTCTTATAGATGAAGAATATGAAGATGAGTTAGGAGACTCATATATTGTAGAAGATGATGCATAATTTTGGGTTTTAGAAGGTTCTCAAGTTATTACTTGTCTCTTTGCTAGCTTAAGATAACTATTCCGAGTTACTCGACGAATTAATGTCACATTAGTAGTTGTATTTGTTGTTTGTTGTTGTTTGTTTGTTATTGTTGTTGTTCTTGTTTGTTGTTGTTTGAGACAATCTTGTTGATAAATGAATGAATGGATTAAGATGAGTATGCTTATGTTTAATTTATGTTACCCATTTGTATATTATTGTTTGGAACAAATTTGGATGAGGAATTATGTGTTGTGACAAGTCCGCGTGTTGGCTGGAACGCGTCAGTACCGGACCGAGACAGTTTCCAATGTTTCCAAAAATATGACAGATTGAACGGCATCGAAAAATTAGGTGGTTTAGCCACTTGAATCACTCAATTCGGAGTCCGTATGAGTAAATGGCGTCGTTTTATCGATTAAAATTTATAGAAAAGTTTACCCTTGTGTGAGACGGTTATTTATGCTATTTTATTATGCGAGAATTTTGTGGAATTAGTTATTTTGTAAGTTGGAATGTTTTTCTTTACGTTGATAGTGTTCACATGATAGAAATTGGAAATAGCATGAGAATGATATTGTGATGAATTTTGTGATTTGGGCCAAAGTAGGCCAAGACTCTGAGCTTGGCTAGATTGACCGAACGAGTTTGATCAAACTAGGTTTAAACCGGTCAGCCTCGATTTGACCGATGACCTTCGCGGGACTCGGGTCGAGGGTTTGTCTTTGAGGTGAGATTGGTTGTTATTGGATGTTATATGTTATGCCTTGATATTTGTAATTATCATTTCACATGTTGGTTGTTGGATACTTTGGATGCCTTATGCTTGAGTCTTGTTGCCTCTTTGCCATTTTAGCTTGTTCTCATGGATTATGGTACTGTTGGTTAGCTGGAATTTGGATTATTATTGATATTGGAGATATTGTTGGATTGTCAGCTGAATATGCTCTTGCGTAGTCTTTCATATGCTAGGGTGTGTATGATCATTTGTGTGTGTGCAAGTTTGGACTCTTTGCCCCTCTTATGGTTAATTGGGTGTCCTACTTGTCTTGTGTGGTGTGGGCTAAAGTATTCAAGCTGGGACTAGGTCCTAGGTGAGTATTTCGGCCTTCGTCATAGATAGGTCCTTATAGTCTTTGGCGAGTGTATGTTCACAGCTTAATAGCCTTTGTGTCTTAGCTTGGTGGGCTTATATCCAAGTTAGGGCATGACCTCCTGACGTACTCTTAGAAGTATGTGGTCAGCTTAAGTACTAGCCAACCCTTTGGTGGACTCCTTAGGGGTACTCATGTGTGTGATCATAGGTCTTGGATGCGGTACTTTCCGCATGTCGCTAGGTCTGCGCAGGTTTAGGACTAGGGTGTTTACCTTACCTCGTGGTATAGACTCGAGTTACAGAGTGACTATTGACTGTACTAGGAAGTTATGCTTGTCGCTAGATATATTGTCCTTTCTTGTTGATGATTCTATGAATCATAGAAGGTGAGATGCAAGCCGGCTATGGTTGATAGAGTTTGGATTCCTGGATGTTATGTGATTCACATGATAGTGTAGTATGAGTCGGTCTAGTATTCATATGCTAGGACTATGTGTTGTTATATTTTTGTTCACATGATGAGTTACTCCCCACTGACTGTGGCTTTCGTATTTGTATAAAATGCGATTGACAGGTAAGTGATGCATATATGGGGTACATGGACGAGCTAGCGAGCAAAGTAACTTTGGGACCTAGATTGGCTTTATTTTATTGTGACCCTTAAACACTTTTTATGTTATATACTTTTTAGGGACATATGTCTCCCTTTATCATATTTGGGTTGTATAACTTTGTTTCGCGACTTTAGCGATGTTTTATTATGAGATTTATTTTAGACCTTGCATGTTTGACACCTTCCCATTTGGATACTTTTATAACAGGTTCAGGTTTTAAAAATTACAGGTTTTTACCCAAATGAACCTATTACAAACATACCCATGCAGTTTTATTCTAGAATTACGTGTTTATTTTTCCCCAATGAATGAGGGTGTCACACATGCTTACATTTATTGATACAATTTATTTGATGAAGGCTATGAGTGAGAGGAACAAGGCGAACATTTCAAAGAAAAAGACCATCTTTTACGGCTCCCGGAGGTGGTTATAGATTGATTAAGAAGAAACTTGTAAGTACTACATAATTCTTATAGTATTAGACTATTAAGTGTTTTAGTCGGATGTTATATATGTTCATCGTAATCACACATAGTTTGAGAGGATATCAATGTGATGAATGAATTATAGGCAAAGCTTGGAAAATTCAGTCGTCCCGACGCTTGGGTGGAAGGTCACACTCCTAAGAATGGAAAGACGAAAACTGAATATGATAAGGACATCAAAGAGAAAATTGTAAGTTTGAATAAATATGTCACTCCTACCACTGGTAGTCGGAGTTATATAACTGTGTGTTGCTTAATGGTTATATGTGTATGTGTAGTACCCAGTATCTGCACCTTCCAAAAACCACCCGATGATGATCGGACTATAACGTGTTTTTGATATGCGTGCGTGGATTGGCTATACATGAGACGGTTTAATGCACTACTCGAATATGAAAAATGATTTCAAATGTTTTCTAACTTCATTTGCATTAAAATAACACTATTTAGAGTTAAAACCGTCTTCGGACCCAAAACCGACTCAGAAACCCGCAACTCGAGTCAACCCGAGTCAACCCAAATCCTGAATGTCAAATATAATGCCATGAATGCCTTTATCATGTTATTTCCATTAAAATGACCCTAATTAGAGTCAAAACTGACACCGAGCCAAAAACCGACTCGAAATTCAAATCCCGAGTCAAGCACACAAAACACTAACCTAAGTAAAACCAAAATCATCTTATTAGATGCCCATATTGTTACACGACATCTTATTTCAATACCACAAACCAAAAAATGGATGGAGCAAAGGCCACGTCCAAATTGAAAGGGACAATACACCCACTTGTATCTCAAGGTAGCTCGCGCCTCTTTAGGGTGTCTGCTTAGCCTCTAAGCAAACACAACCGACCTACCTCCCTACATTTCTCTATAAATACCAACCTTCACACACAAAAAAACTCACGCGAGCGTCCGCCCCCTCCTTCTCCCTCAAACTTCTAGACCTGACTTCCTAAGTCACAAAATCGACACATGTTTACGACCTACCGGTCATAAACACAAGCCTTACACATATTGTTTGGTACCGTCGCCGTGCATCCGACCGACCCATTTGACCAACTCAATTCATCAATTAACATGTTTTAATTAACATATTTTCAACATATTTTCAAGACAAGATCCTTTTCTAAGGCACTCTTTTAAACTTCTTTGATCGCGATTAGTCACAACGAGAAAATCTTCTCTAAAGTCGTCTACTTCGCAAACATCAATACACGTAAGTTTGAGGGTGTAACTATCTTATTTATTTCATATTTTTACTGTTTTTATGAATTCATATGCATGAACAATGCATAACACTATTCAAATATAGGTTGGACGAGCCAAAATCGATTTTTGGCGCGAGACAGAAGCCCTTTGCTATGCAAAGAGGCTCGCGCCTCTTGTGGGTTCTCGGCTCAGACTCAAACGTGTTTTTTCTCGTCTTTCCTCTTTATTTCATTTCTTATTTGCAATCGGTTTTACCATTTCAAATGTTCCAAATCATTTTTATGACAAATATTTTGACCATTAGAAAAATCATCCTTGGTTCCTTATACCATGACGGTTTATTCCGTGACTCGATGATATTATTGGTTAATTACATTTTAATGGGTATTTTAACACCCTTTTCTTTTATTTACCATTTTTCTCATTTGTTTACATTTGTTGTACATAATTCATAATCATCCTTGGTTGTTTATACCATGCCGGTGTAATCCGGGTACGATGATTAACTTGACTAATTACAAAGAAATGAACTTAACATAATGAGTTCAAATCAAACATTTTACATTTTTATTTGTAAACCATGCTTTTCAAACATGCAAATCCGACAACGAATATTACTAACATAATAGTAATTATTCCGAGTCATGCAAAAAACATTTGCAAATCTTTAATCACAAAAAACAGTTTTAAACAACCTTTTAAACAACCAGGAGACGCTCCTTGGGTCGGCTCATGGCTCGCGCCCCAAGGCAGCTCCTGTTTTCATATTTTATAACCTGGGCAGAGCCCCTTCCCTCGCCAATAGGCTCGCGCCCCTATGGGGCTGCCTGGCGCTATTCTACCTCGTTTCTAGCACTTGTCTACGACGATCCCGATTACGGTTAATCCGAATACATGACGGATCAGATTGACAAGCTTACTTACTTACACTTTGTCATTTGACACCCTTTTTCAATAAGTCGATCGTGTTAAGCATCATAACCCGAACTTGGTAAATGGATGTTTAATTTCCGTTTTCACATGCAAATCTATCTAAATCCAACTTGACATCTTATGCTTGATATTTGGATTAACAAACCGACTTAGAAAGCTCACATGTTAGGTTAACACTTTTGGATGTGCATTCATGCATTTACACCGTTTTATCAACTTTTGCACTTAAACAAACACGATTAAAGGGCTTCCCAATATGATTAAAGGGCTTCCCAATACGTACCCTCACCACTTACTCAGAACCTTTGAATAGTGGATGGCCTTATCCAGGGAGTACGAGAGTCATTTTAGGCATAGAATGCTAAAAGGGGGACGAGTCCTTATCTTTAGTACCTATGTCAAACACTGCTTTGTCCTTCATTTGATCGAGGTATAAAGTGGACTTCGAACGGGTTCCAGGCATCCCATAATTGCTTGGTGGCGACTCCGAACATCTCTATATCGTTTCGAGACCTTTGCCGAGACGAAACCGACCGATCTAAAGCGATCCGGTCGAAAGCATTTTTACGCCGCCGAGCGTGGCTTTCAAAAGACCGCTGCATGTCCACAATTTGGCTTGGCGTGCAGGTGGCCCATGACTACGGAGCGGCAGGCGGCATCTCACCCGCAGGCTGGCCTGTGGCCCATGTCCACAGATTGGCGACTCCGCTGGGCAGAACTAGGACACTTGTGTCTTTGTGATCCTTAGAGGTGAAACTCGAACGAGGTCATGGTTAAAAGTGCATTAATTGATATTACGGTCATAAGTCGGGCTCCTTGTCCGGGCCCATAACCTAACCTTTATCGACCAATTGGCTCGTCCCGTCGACGTGAGTTTTCTCATCCCCGCGTTTTGAATCCCGATTGAGTCAAGCATACCGTTGACGTTACACATTTCTGTTTCGTCAAAGAGCTTTCATCACCTTCGAGCACGAGGCTAGGGCGACCCTCCTTAAACATTTTGTTTGTATTGGTATCCCTCTCGCAAATTGGGGTTTGATTGCTTGGTGTGTAACCCACCCCTTTAAGCCAAAACCCGTGTCAGCATTATGCATAATATAATGAACTTTGAGTGCTTAAGTGTTATGTGATCATAAGTCCTTCCGTGTCATTTTCAAACTTTCAAAAACACCCTTTTTGCGCCGTTATAATGGCCATTTCAAACCTCGGTCTTTCGCCGACCGTCGCATTTCAACACAGCTTTCTAGGCCGTCGTATTTCAAAACCGGTTTTCAACAACCGTTTCAAAAACACATTTCGCGCTGTTATAGTGGCCCTTTCAAAACCTCGGTCTTTCGCCGACCGTTGCACCTTTTTATGCCGTCGTAATGACGATTTTCAAACCCGGTTATTACAACCATATCATTACACCTTTTTATGCCGTTATAATGGCCATTTCAAAACCCGGTTTTTATAACCATCTCAAATGCACCTTTTCATGCCGTTGTAATGACGATTTCAAACTCGGTTTTCACAAACCATTTCAAACTACCCTCTTACGTCGTCATAATGGCCGTTTCAAACCTCGGTCCCTCGCCGACCATTGCATTCTCAAAGCGCCCTTTTACGCCGTCGTAATGACGAAGTCTACCCTCGAATTTTCAAAATTCGAAATCAATTTTTTAAATAGAAACGGTTTACAAACCGTTGTAATGACGATTTCAACCCGTGAAACTTTCCGAATTTCAAATCTCGTTTTCGAAATCAAATTTGGCTTTTCTAAGCCGTCGTAATGACGATTTCAATTCTCACACTTTTCGATTTGCATACCGTCTTTCAAAAGTTAAAACGGTTTTCTAACCCGTCGTAATGACGAATTCAATCCTCATAATTTCCAATTTCAAATCTTTGAAAACAATTTAAAAGTTTTCAAATTTCAATTCAAAATTGAATCTTTGAAAACAAATTTAACCGTTTTCAGATTTCAAATCAAATTTCAAATCATTTGAAAACAAATTTAACCGTTTTCAAATTTCAAATTCAATTTCAAGTCTTTGAAAACAAATCTAACCGTTTTCAAATTGCAAATCTAACTTCAAATCTTTGAAAACAAATCTAACCGTTTTCAAATTTCAAATTTCAAATTCAAAATAAAATCTTTGGAAACAAATTTAACCGTTTTCAAATTTCAAATTCAATTTCAAATCTTTGAAAACAAATCTAATCGTTTTCAAATTTCAAATCCAACTCCAAACGCTTTGGAAACAAATTTAACTGTTTTCAGATTTCAAATCCAATTTCAAATCTTTGAAAACAAATTTAACCGTTTTCAAATTTTCATCCGAATTTTAAATCCTTTGGAAACAAATTTAATCGTTTTCATGGCCATTGTGATGACGATTCCAAAATCTTCAATTCTCGATTTTCAAATCCGTGATTCGGAATTTCAAAAACCGTCTTCGGAAACAATACATTGTTTTCAGAGCCGCGGCAATCTCAAACTCAAATCGTCTTTTGAAAACAAACATAAGACAACTCTTCAACTGATCGACTTTCGAAGATCCCTACTCTTCGGAAACCGTCCATAAAACGACAAATGAATCTTTTTGAAATTTTTTTTTTTTCGAAAACTTCAGACCACTTTTCTGATTCAGCCTCGAGTCGATTAGAGTCCAGTCGATTTCAAGTTAAGTCGTCTAGATAACGTCAAA
Organism: Silene latifolia; assembly: GCF_048544455.1. Taxonomy (NCBI): domain Eukaryota; kingdom Viridiplantae; phylum Streptophyta; class Magnoliopsida; order Caryophyllales; family Caryophyllaceae; genus Silene; species Silene latifolia. Next base: position 11,908,584 of record NC_133538.1, on the reverse strand, counting down.
TCTCCGCCGAAGTTAGTACCTACCTTCTAGTCTAGGCCGTGTCGCCTAATTGTCGAGACATATTCAATGGCGTTAGGAGAGTCAAAACCTCTCGGGTATTAAACCCATCTTCCCCCTACATTACGGGTCAAAGGTAAAGTTTGCGTACGCATCTTGTCCAACGGCGTCACGCCTGCAACAAACCTCCAAATCTCGTCAGAAGTCCTCTGTCTAGGCATCACTATGCCAAAGTCGACACTCGAGTCTAAATTCAACTCATGCACCAAGAGTTCAAACACAAGAGGTCATTCACGATCTTTAATGAGCTCATGACCTAGTCACACCGTCGCGTCTTCACAGAATAACTGCCTTTTATACATATGTGTCACACTTGCCGATGTTTGTGCAATACCTTGCCAAGACAAGTTTTAACGCCTATCGTTATGTCAAACACGAATTCCTTGGGTGCCATCAATCGTCAACCAGAAACTCAAAAAGCTGATCAACCTTCATCTGTCATGACTTCTGCCGAAACCAACAACATGGTCCTTCGACTCCTACGACCGTGGAAAACTTGAGCACTCGTCTCTCCAAGGTTGAGGATAAAATGATAACCCGGGATTTTACCTCTTCTGATATTGAGCAAAAGGTTAAGCTCCTTGAAGGCTGACTACTTGCCAATGACAAAACCAACCCTAGTTGGAAGGCTACCAAAGACACTGAAGCCAATTCCTTAGGTGCTCCACCCACCAAAACCAGACGACCTCATGGGGTCCTTCCCTGATTTGGGTATGCCTTATGCCACAACCTTAGAAAGGCTAATCTCCAAAGGAAAGCTCAAACCGATTGGTCCAACTCCGGACCCTCTACCAAACAAGCAAGGACGTAGATGGGACGGAAAACTGTTCTGCCAATATCACCAAGGTCACGGACATGACACTAAAATGTGTCTCCCCCTAAAAGGTGCCATCCTTGATATGATCTAAAAGGGCAAGTTACCATTACCTCCCTCAACAAACAACAAAAACAACCCTTCAAAAAACCCTGTTGGACACAGTCAGGAATCTTCCTTAGACTGCTCTCATCTCATCTCTCCTGACGATGAGAAAATTCATGCAATTGATGAGGATGGCATACAAAGCGCTATAATGATGCTCTCCGTCTCCATCAACACCATATTCTCGAAGCTGCAAGTGGCTATCGATGATTTGAACACTCGGGTAGCTAATTTGGAAAAGAGGTGTGGTAGTACCGAAAATGAACCTGACCATCAAGGAAAACAACCCTCCATTCACCAACCAACAACTGTTGAAAATGAGGAGTCATCCATCCGATGGTTCCCACATCCATGAACCCACAAACAAAGAACATGAAATTGCCTCACCAAAATCCCATTCAAAATATCAAGCAACATCCCAAAATTTTCCCATTGACAATGACCAAATCCTGCTTCCGCCCAGGATTGACAAAAACAAAAACATAAACAAAACTCACAAAAACATCCCAAAAAACACCAATGTTGGAATCATGGGAAAACATCAAAGGGTATTCACAGATCTGGGAATAACATATGGCTCCGCTCTGGGGATACTTACTTCAGAAGGATTATTAAAACCGATTGGACCAACTCCGGATCCATCTGAGGCTAAGAAATCCCGTTTCTGGAACCCTAATGCCTATTGCCAATACCATCAAGGCAAGGGCCATGACACCGAATCCTTCTTCAAACTCAAGAATGCCATTCAAGATATGATCGAGGCTGGCAAAATCATATTGCACCTCTCAGTCAAGATAATCCTTTTGGATGTCTCAAGTCAAACAGAAAGGTTGAACGTTCTCAAAGGACATTCACCAAACTCAACATAATTTATGCCGCAACTCTTCAAATTCTTATGACTGAAGGGAAGCTACAACCAATCGGGCCCACTCCGGACCCGTCTGAATGCAGAAAAACCCGTTTTTAGGACGGCAATGCCTATTGACAATATCATCAAAGAAAAGGTCATGACACTGAAACATGCTTCAAACTGAAACATGTTATTCAAAATATGATCGACAACCATGAACTGATAGCTTCATCCCTAAGCCAACCAAGTGATGAAAACAACCCTAATGAACATATCATTCTGCAACGAGATGAGAGCCTCATGGACTATTATCCTCATATCATTCCCAACAACGAGTGTGAAGTGCTCAAGTGGGTCAATGCTCAAGACCAGACATTCAAGCCGATGGATGCTGCAAAGGAGACCTTCAAGGAGGAAGATGATGATTAGGAGTTTGTATCTACGATTGAGTCCGAGTCTGAGTCTTAGGCTTTCTCATATCTATCCTAGTGTCTGTCCTTTTATTCATAAGTGACAAACTGGGGGGCTACCCCCATGAGTCACACGTATTCATCGAGTCTGTGCTAACATCTTATTTATCTAAATAAAAGCACTATTTTCAACTATCATATATTCTGCCCTTTACCATTTCCCATTGATAGGGAGAATTGATTTGAGAATTGATTTAAAACAAACAACGTGTTCCAATTCAACGTGACTACACTCGAGTGACGTTCCGTACTGAAGTAAGCGGAGGACTCGAAACTCCATGTCCATTCCCTTTACCTACTCCATGTCTGGCAATAGAAACCTTTCATTAGCACCCGATCTAGAACAAGCTCTCAATCAAAGGGATCCTACGACGAACCTAGATAACAAACCAGAACATCTTCTTGTTCATGGTCAATGATGGAAGGCAAGCCCATTCCCCACAAAAACATCCCATCACAAAATATCAACCTCTCACCAACGGGTACATCCCCGTCTGCACCTCTACCTTCCTCGAACGAAGGACGGCAAAAAACCAATATATCGAAAGCAAAACCAAAGCGAAAGGCCAAAATCAAAGGCCTAAGCCAATAGCCATTCACCCAAAGCCAAAGCGAAATGCCAAAATCAAAGGCCCAAGCCAATAGCCATTCACCCAAAGCCAAAGCTCAAGGCCAAAGCAAAAACCAAGGCCAAAAGTCAATTCAGTAAAAGCAAAAGCCAAAGCCAAAGGCTACTCGCCCAACGTCAAGGCCAAGACCCAAGCCAAAATCAAAACAAAACAAGATTGAAACCCTTTTCTCAAAAAGGTCAAAATCCAAAGAAAGCATCCAACACCCAAAATCCTGGACAAGTGAGTACAAAATACCAAGTCCAGGACCAAAAAGTCCAAAGCCCAGGACCAACAAGTCCAAAGCCCAGGACTAACGAGTCCAACACACCAAATCCCGGACCGACAAGTCCAAAAAATCAAACAAGTCAGTCCAAAACACCAAGTCCGGGACCAACAAGTCCAAAGCTCATGACCTACATTTCTTCCCTCTAAACTCCCGGACCAATAAGTACAAAACACAAAAATACCAAAACCTAATATCAAAGAGCTAAAACAAGAGCTCAAGACCCGTCAACTAACAACAAACCCAACACTGCTTGACCCCTAAGTCCTTCTAGAGAGTGTTACAGGGAGACCTATCTAGGATCCTGGGGATTCTCCTGAAGATCATAACCAACATCGCTTCACCCCTAAGTCCTTCTAGAGACTGTTATAGGGAGAACTATCTAGGCTTCTGAGGATTCCCCTCAAGCACAAAATATCACACCTTAACCTTTAAGGTCCAGACATGGGATTCTGATCCCACATTTGTTTACCAACCATTTCGTGCTCAGGCCACATCAAGCCTGCGACCCCATTCCGCACCACATTACAAGCCGTAACCCATCGGACTAAACACCACAAAATACAAACTTCGGATTTTTATCTGTCAAACAAACCTATTATTACCAGGCTCCACATTCCATAATGTCGAAGCCATTTTCACCCTAACCCAGATACGTAGTCTTCAAAAAACATTGCTCCCTGGAACGGGACATGCGCATTTCATTCTTAGAGTCCACTTTTTAGTGTGCTCACTGACACGTCTGTCGTGTACCTGTCAAAAATAAACTAACTAAACTAACTATATAGCTAGGGAAGTCAGGTCGATCTCCACAGGGAGGTAAGATATCTGTAGTAGTCCGTCTATTTGGTTACAAATGGGGGGGGGGGGTTGTTTGATTTGTTATCTAACCTACGAGTATTAAGGGAAAGAGAGATAAGGAGTAAGAGCAATAAAGGCAAGAAATAAGATTAAACTATCAGATAGAGAGGGACATGTCAGGATTTCGGTTCACTACGGTAGTCCAATGACTCAGCTGTAAATGACTCAGACGAATTAATGTAAGACGGATGTTGAAAGGTCCTTTCGGTCCACTTTCTATCCTAAAATACCACTAACTTAACTTTCATTCTCGTCAGGGTAGTCTACTGTTCATAGCAGGCCTATTGATGTGACCATAATTAGCGCATATTTAGACTCCGAATTAGCCTTGTTCCCATGCTTTTTAGTGCATATTTGGGTCATTTATTGTCTTTAGTTCTTTGTTTTGCATATTCTTTGAGATTTTGATCCCTTGGTAGGAAAGGAGTGCAAATCTTGCATTTTCATGGCAAAACGAGACTAAATTGATCGAATTTAATGACCAAGCATCAAGGAGAGACAAGATTAGAAGGCCTTTGTACATATTATAGTAGATGAGCAATGTTGAGAAAGAATCCTTGAGTCCCCGAGGAAATCCCCAAAGAATTTATGAAGAAAAGGGAAGAAAAGAAGAAGAAATGTTGCTGAGGCACAATCCGTGCGGTTTCCCCATAATCCGTCCGTCCTCCTCAAGCACAATCCGTGCGTTTTCTCCCTAAGACGCTGGGGTTTGCAGCCACCAGAATCCGTCCGGATTCCTCCAAAGACGCCCGTGTTCCACCGCCAGAATCCACCCGTCCCGACTCTAAAACGCACGGATTCCTGTACAGCGCAATTTCGTCTTCTCTAAGCTACAAAGAAAGAAGCCCTTCCTTCGAAAAATACCGGCTCCGCTCTGCTCATTCTAAAAAGTGTAATTACTAGTTTAGCCCTTAGTTAACCCTAATGCATCCCCCTAATTTCCACTATAAATACCCCATTAGTCTAATTAGAAGAGCATGTTCTTCTTATCAATAATAAGAGTAGTTAATATCAATCAAAAATCTCTTTAGTATTGTAATCAACAATTAATCAAGTTCTAATACAAGTTTTATTTCCTTAATCTCTCTTTTGTTCATCCTTTATTTTGGGTAATTGAAGATTATTTGGGTTATTATTGGGAGATTGACAACCTCTCAATCAAGCATCAAGTACTTCTTTTATCTTTGCTTTATTATTGGAATCATTAGTAGGTATAATTCTCTTAATCCCTCTTTAATTATTGTTAATTACTTTCATTTATTCATCATGTTTCCTCTTGTTGGTATGATTGACAACCTTGCTAGCATGATCAACATGACAATGAGTGAGTAGTCTCTTAGCTAGGGTTAATGGGTGATTAGGGGAAACCAACATGGGGAATGATTCATGCTTAATTTAATATGCTTTCATGGTTTATTTGCTTGCTTGTTTTGATCTCAACTCATGCACATGTTATGTTTGATGAAATGCTAAGCCTATGAATCCTTGCATTTACTACCATCTACTATCTTTTCAATGAGACTTGTAAGACATAAACCAACTCGAGTCTCATTAGACCATGCATGTTGTTGAGTAGGGAAGACTAAGTCGACTTGTAGGTGTTGTACAATCTAATCGATTCGGCTCCGGGACCCAAACTTTCCTAGGATTGTAAGATATAACCCAACTCAATCCATCACAACAATAATTGCTTGCTTATAATTTGAGAACATGTTTGTATGATCAATTCCCATGAATCCCCTATGACCCCATGACACCCTAGTGCTTTTTATCAATTGTTTACAACCATTTTAATTCATCTTGCTTATTTATTTCCATTGCTATTTAGTTTAGTGACCTTCTACATCAACCCAAATTGTGACACCCCTAAGACACCACTAGTTTCAATAGAAATCTCATCTCAATTCCCGTCCCTTGGGATCCGACCTTTACTTGCCTCTTTACTAATTGTAGAGTTGTTTGTGAAGCTATAAATTGTGTTTTGATTCGGACGTGACCCAACGACCACATCTATTTAATTGTGAACACGAAACGGACCGATCAAAAATGGCGTCGTTGCCGGGGACGGTGTTTACTTGATTTAGATTTTCTTTTATTGTTATTAGTTATGTCTTTCTTCGCCTTGGGGAAGTAAAACTCCTCAAGGTTTGTTCTAATTGTTTTCGAGTTGTTTGATATTTTGCATGTCTAGAAAGTCACAAGGTGATTTGTTACCTTTTGACCGTGAAATTGAAAGAACCTTGACAAACAATAGGAGATTTGCTAGGAGGAATTTGAGAGGTATTAGTGAGGTTGTTCAACCAACTATTGAGTTCATCAACCCTTTTGCAAGAGAAGGTGAGGAGAACCCATTACAAAATACCCCACAAAATCAACCTACAATGCCTAAGTTTTCGTCACATTCCGTACCCACCGAGGAGAACCTACCCAATGGTACTCCCACACCACAACATCTAACCGGAAATTTTATTGCCAAATCCGCCTTTATCCAATTATTCGAAAGGAGCCAATTTGGGGGGATGCCTAGTGAAGACCCTCATTCTCATATGGAAACCTTTTGTGACTATTGTGATGCGATTTCTCAAACCGGTGTGACTCAAGACCAAATTCGATGGGTCTTATTTCCTTTTTCTCTAATCGGCACCGCGAAACAATGGTTGAAGGGCCTTGACAAGGCCACTCTCGGAATAGATTCTTGGAAGAAGTTGGCTCTAGCTTTCTACAAAAAGTTCTACCCACCGGAAAAGACTAACATGCTAAGAGCTCAAATTACGGGTTTTAAGCAAAGGGATGAAGAATCTTTGTATGAAGCTTGGGAGCGGTTTAAGGGAATTTGTCGCTCATGTCCTCACCATGGACTTAGCGAATGGTTCTTGGTACAACAATTTTGGAACGGTTTATATGAAGATTAAAGGAACATTCTCAACATGGGATCAAATAGAATGTTCACCGAAGTTGATGACAATCAAACATGGAACAAGATTGAGGAAATGGCAGTCCATAACTCACAATATAGTAGACCTCGCAAGGCTACTAGAGGAGGAAGGCATGAAGTGGACTCCGTTACTCAATTGGGTGCTCAACTTAGTGCTCACATTGACACAATCAATTTGATGTTTGAACAAGCTATGGCTAAACTTGAAGAAGCCTCAAAATCACCAAAGCATCATTTTAATGCCATGACGGCATCCTCATCAATCCCAAGTGGGATATGTGAGAATTGTGGAACTTTGGGACATGACCAAAGTGAATGTAGGGGAACAAATGAACAAGTAAATGCTTTCCAAGCATATAAGAGTGGTACCCCTTATTCCAATTATTACAATGAAAACTCCAAGTTTCACCCAAATCTCTCATACAAAAGCCAAAATGTTCAAAATCCTCAAACAACTTACACTCCACCTCCCATGAGAAACCAAAATCAAAGACCCTTTTACAACCAAAACCAAGGTTACCAAAATCAAAATCCATAGAAACACCAAAATGACCAAAGTTTTGATGTTCAAAAAGCGGTCCTCCAAATGCAAAAGAATCAACAAGAGTTTTTCACTCAAATGCAAAAAGATAGTCAAGCAAAGGAAACCACCATCAACAACATTCTAGCTCACACCAAGATGTTGGAAACACAATTGACTAAACTAGCATCTTCAAGCTCACAAAGACAAAAGGGGCAATTACCACCTCAAAGTAATCCCCCAAGACATGAAACGGTTAGTGCCATTCACTTGAGAAGTGGTACAAGGTATGAAGCACCGAAGAAGCAAGTTGAGGATGAAGTTGTGGAAGCTAGTGATAAGGAAGAAATTGTGCAAAACTCCAAAGATGGAGAATCATCAAAAGAAGAAATTTTAAAGAGAAATGAAGACAAGGTCAAGGAGATGGAGCCCATTGTGATTAGACTTTCTTTTCCAAGTCGTCAAGCCAAGCCCAAATTTGATGACCAACTTGGAAAGTTTATGGAAATTGTGAAGAATTTGGAAGTCTCAATTCCCTTCACGGAATTAATCAATCACGTGCCGGCCTATGCGAAATACATGAAAGACATCCTCACAAAGAAGAAGTCGATCCGGAAACTTGAGACTATCGCCTTCACTAAGGTGAGTAGTGCAATACTTCAAGGGAGTTCACCTCCAAAACTAAAGGATCCGGGAAGCTTCTCAATACCGTGTACCATTGGCGACACCACGATCAACAAAGCCTTATGTGATCTAGGGGCTAGTGTGAGTGTTATGCCGTAATCGGTAAGTAAAAGGTTGGGGATAGGAGAGCTTAAATGCACCAATATCACACTCCAAATGGCCGATAGATCGACGAAGACACCATTAGGGATATGGGAAGATGTCCCCGTGCGAATTGGGAAGTTTTTCATCCCGGTGGACTATGTCATTGTTGATATGGAGGAAGACTTCAACAGTCCAATCATTCTTGGAAGACCCTTCTTACACATCGCGGGTGCGGTGATTGATGTAAAACATGGTGAGCTCACTCTAGAAGTGGGAGATGAGAGTATAACTTTTAATCTTGACAAGACTATGAGAGCTCCCCGTTTACATGAACCGTGTTTTATGATCGATCATTATAGTCGGAAGGATGAAAGGAAGAAGTCGGAACTCCAATGGAAGAAGAAAATTGAAGATGCTCCATTCAAAGAGCAAGTGAATTGTGATAAGGAGAGCTTGCAAAGCTCACTAAAATCAAACAAAGAAGAAGAAGATGGCCTCATTGGCCAAGAAAAGGGAATGGGAAAGTTGTCACCATCAAATCAAGAGATTTTCAATGATCAACTTAATGAAGTTTGTGGTCTTTGGGACGACGAATTTGAAGAGATTTTTAATCCCTACATTGGTAATGCCATCGATCAAGACCGACCACAAGGGTCAAGGTCTATTGAAAACCTCTACCACGATAATGAACAAGCTTTTGATTACGTTTTCAAGGTGTTGAGCAACATCAACAACACCTTGGACATGCCCCCTTGACATCTCATCAAGAATGAGAGTTTGGTGGAGTCCTCCCTAAACCACCATTTGTAAATATTTCTAACTCCCTAACTTGCATTTTAATTCTTGTATTGCATTTTTGTTATTTTTGGATTTTTATACTTTGATCAAGATAATTATCATGTTTGAGAGAAGTGAGGGAGGGATTAATAATTTCAATTAATGTGTAGTGCTTTAGCTTAGTGTGGGGATGGGGAATTGCCTAGGCTATCCATGCCTTAGTAGTGCCCCCCACAATGAAGAACACAAGATATGAAGAAGAATGGACAAATGATAAGGGATATGCATTGTACACGGATGGAACTGAATCCGGGTACAAAGGGGTCGAATCCGAGCGGATTCAGGAGAATCCGCCCGTTTTCAAGAAATCCGAGCGTGTTGGGTAGAAGACGCACGTCCTGAAATGAGCTGAACTTCTGATATTTTTGACTGTCAGCGAATTCGGGCATCCTGCATCATAATCCCCCCGTCTTCAAAAATACGCCCGTCCTGAAAGGAAAACGCCCGTCTTCTTGACTGAGGAAAACAAGAAAAATCCCTGGACTGAAATCCGCCCGTCTTCTGTATAATCCGCCCGTCCCGTGTCTGCGAATCCGAGCGTCTTCCCTTAAAGACGACCGTCTTTAGGCGAGTTTTTGCCAACCCAGAAAAGGTAGAATCCGCCCGTCCCGAGCAGAAACCGCACGGATTACCCCTGCAGTTCGAATTTTTCGGGCTTTATAAAACCCCTCCCACGTTCATTTCTTCATTCCTTCATTCATAACACTACTCAAAACCCTCAAAACCCTCATCCTCTCCATCACAAAAACAAAATTCCTCAACTACATTCAACAAAATCAAATCAAAACATCCTTTTAATAACAAATCAATCACTCCTTTTTCAATAAAAATCAAAACCAAGCACAAAATCTTCAACCTTTGAGTCGATTTTTGAATTTATAAAGGCAAAGCCTTTCATCTTTAAATCGATTTGGGTGCACTAGAAATTGAAGATTTTTCACTCTTTCTTGGTTGATTCATCAATGGCAAGGACTAAGGGAGCAACAAAGGCAACAAAGGCAAAGGCACCAAAGGCAAAGACACTTTCATTAAGGCAAAAGACTCTTCAAGTGAAGAAAGAATTGGCTATGGTGGTAGCAAACCCAAACTTGGAAGTGCAACAACAACAACAACAACCTCCCATGGGTGCAACAACATCTACTACTCCGGAAATTGATCAACTTGCAAACTATCCGGAGGTAACTTTCATTTCCAAAACCCATAGGGACACTTTTTCTAAGTTTGCTAGAAAATCATTTCAATCCACCAAGTTTATATGTGAAGATACCTTAGAAAAGTTGGGTGTCCTTGAGCAAACTAGAGCCTTTTTCAAAGCCATGGGGTTGGAGAAATTGTTTGAATCAAAAGAATTGGCATACCCCTCCCTTACCTTAGAATTTTTGAGTTCTTTGAAAGTTAACAAGGTTGAGACTATGGAGAACCTCGAGTTTCGTCTAGCTAATGTTAGTAGACGCATCTCCTTTAAGGAATTGGGTAAAGCTTTGGGTCTTAGTGATGAACCGAGTTATTTTAAGAATGTTGGCAAATATGACCCCGACCCTCTTTGGGAGGCAATTTCCGGAAGGAAATTTGAAGACTTTCATGCGAGTCGTGCTCTTTTAGTCCACCATCCGGGCATTAGAGTATGGCACAAGGTCGTAGGGAGCACCATCAATGCAAGGAAAGACACCAACCATTTCACCAAACTCGATTTTGTTCTTCTTGAGTCGGCTTTGTACATTGGAAGAGTACACACCAAGCCTTTCAAATTTCTAAGGCTATTGGTGGATAGATGGCTCAACATTGATTGTGGGAAGAAAGGCACGACCGTTATTGTAAATGGAGGCCTAGTCACTATCCTAGCTAAATACTTTGATCCTAACTTCAACAAAGATAACAAGTATGAGGCGAAAGAAGGTGGTCATCTCGTTGATTTGCATACTATGATACACAAGTACAAGTGGGTTGCCCATAACCCTCTTAACACCAAGTATGGATGGCTCACTAGTGAGGCTAGTTCTTTCACTTTGCCTTCAAAGATTTGTCGATTGAGTGTCCACCGGACCAATTATCTACTTCCCCTTTCAAAAGAGGCCGAGTATATTATCCAACAACAAAAGGGTGAACTTGACATACCCTCCTCTTCCATTGTCACACAACCTTACCCTTTTGAGTACCAAGAGTTCAAGCCGGAGGGTGTTGAAGCAAGAAATTATTATTTGACTCTTCTCATGAAAGCAATGCACAAGCAAGCCTTTGAGGATCGGAAAAATGCCTACTTAGCTCAATATCCACCCCTCTTACACTTAGCTAGGCAAGGACTACTTGACCCATCATGTCCTTTGCCTAGTTAGGCGGATAAGGAAGTCCTATTTCCGAGTGCATCTAGGGTAGTTCCGGGTGACAATGAGGTTGTTGGTAATGAAGAAGTTGATGATAACATTGATGAAGAAGCTAGTGAAGAAGGAGAAGAGGATGAAGAATAAAGTGAAGAAGCAAGTGCAGAGGGAAGTGGCAATGAGACCACTTCTAATGAGGAAGATGATGATAGTGATGATATGATGGAAGATTAGCAATCTTTGGAGGCTCCTACCCTCTCAAGGTTTGTCTATTTCTCTCTTTGTTCGATTTATTTATTTTTATTGATCATTGTTGGAGTAGTCCTAGCACCATTGAGGACTCACACCTCGGTACTTTTTGAGGTGTTCTCATTTTATTGTTCACACTTTCAAAATCCAAAATGACAAATTAGTTTCACGCATTGCATAGTGTGTGCATGAACTACACCCATCCTTGGACATTAGCAATAATGTCTAGATCGGTTTGGGGAAGTTAATGCATACACAACGGGAGGTAATCTAAATTATCCTCTCCGTCATAAACAAAAACCATGCATCATGTAGTGTAGACTAGTGTAGATTGCATCTAGTGTAGAAATCATGCATCATGTTTGCATAATTTCCCATCATTTTGGCCATTGAGGACAATGCCCATATTAGTGTGGGGATGAGGAATTCTAACTTAACTTTTATTCAAAAATCCAAAAAAATTGAAAAACTTCGAAAAACCATAAAAATTTGAAAAATTGAAAAACCCAAAAACATGTTTATTCCTTTTGTAGCGTAGTTATATTGTATATATTGTATATATTGTGTTTGTTCTATCCTTGTTCACATTGATTGACTACGCCACATCCGAGACATGAGGATCATGAAGACCGCATGGTATGATCTTTCCAATCTCCTTTTTCCTCTGTATGTTAATGACTATGTGGCTTTATTTTGATTGATGCGGTATAACAATGTGAATTTAGGACTTGCATTTAGTTTATATGTCATATTAGTTGATAGAATCACTTGCATTAGGATGTGTATATTAGTTGCATCATTGCATGTAGTTGCATTTAGATAAAATATTTTGAAAAGTGCCTAATTGAGAACTTTGACAAGAGCAACTAAGCCATTACAAATACTTTTTCAACTTAAGACTTTGCCTACTAGAATGGTTGTAAAACACCCTAGATAGTGTCTTACTAGTGTCTTTTGACCCATGACCCAAAGCCTAGTCAAGGGTTTGCATGTGAGTCACCTATCCAACCCCGTGATGCGATGTGGCCTTGGTTAACTTGTCTAGGTGACCTTGATTGACCTTGTGGTAAGGCAACCCAAAAATATTTTCTATCAATAAGCTTGAAGTGCTCATTTCAAATAATTTTGTCATGTGGAAGTAATTTAATGCCAAGGAAACCTCAAAAGTTATGAATTGTTGAATGTTGAGAAATTTAATTGTTTTGATGGAGGCGTACCACTTCGATGTGCTTTGGAGCGGGATCCATTGAATTGGGCCCCTACACGGTTGTGAATTCGGCCGCCCAGAGACAGAGTGACTATCACCCCGAAAAGCTATTGTCTAGAGGTTAACCGGTTGCCTAATAAGCGATTGGCGAAAGGAAAGGACACTAGCCCGGAAGGGATAAACCCCATCTTAAATTTTTGAAATGTGAAAGTTAAATGAGAAAAATTTTGAATACTAGTCATATCCACCCTTCTTTATAAAGATTTGAGCATTTCATTCCCAAAAATCCTTTTTGTCAAGCCACTTTGTCGAGCTTGGGACGATCCATGACCTTTACTTTTGTAGAGAATTCGAGACTTGTCATGTCATATGCTACTAGCATCATAGGGATCATCATTCCACCACCATCCGATCGCTCTTGACGAAAGCATTTGGAAATTGAGGACGAAAGTAGTCTAGTTTAACACCATTTGGAGGTGATTTAATTAGTGTCATCCTCTTAGCCTTAGTAATTTGTTGAACTAGTATTTGTGAAGGACTACATGCTCTTAAATTTGTTCTCTTTTAGTTGCCTCCGCCACTTGATGAGGAAGTGGCTATTCCTTTTGTAGATGCATCCATTATTTGATTTTGTGTGCTTAATGTTTGGATGTGTCGCCATTTTGGCAAGACCCACCTTGCCTTGCAAGAAGGCATCCTACCTCATGGTTGTCTTGTTGTGAGTTGAAGGGGTGGAGTGAGACCCGCTAATTATCTCATATCGGCTATGTTATTAGGTTAGTTTAAATAATGGTCCTAGTCTTTGTCACCTCTTTACTCGGGACGAGCAAAGGTTCGGTTTGGGGATATTTGATGTGACCATAATTAGCGCATATTTAGCCCCCGAATTAGCCTTGTTCCCAAGCTTTTTAGTGCATATTTGGGTCATTTATTGTCTCTAGCTCTTTGTTTTGCATATTCTTTGAGATTTTGATCCCTTGGTAGGAAAGGAGTGCAAATCTTGCATTTTCATGGCAAAACGAGACTAAATTGATCGAATTCAATGACCAAGCATCAAGGAGAGACAAGATTAGAAGGCCTTTGTACATATTATAGTAGATGAGCAATGTTGAGAAAGGATCCTTGAGTCCCCGAGGAAATCCCCGAGGAATTTATGAAGAAAAGGGAAGAAAAGAAGAAGAAATGTTGCTGAGGCACAATCCGTGCGGTTTCCCCACAATCCGTCCGTCCTCCTCAAGCACAATCCGTGCGTTTTCTCCCTAAGACGCTCGGGTTTGCAGCCACCAGAATTCGTCCGGATTCCTCCAAAGACGCCCGTGTTCCACCGCCAGAATCCGCCCGTCCCGACTCCAAAACGCACGGATTCCTGTACAGCGCAATTTCGTCTTCTCCAAGCTACAAAGAAAGAAGCCCTTCCTTCGAAAAATACCGGCTCCTCCCTGCTCAATCTAAAAAGTGTAATTACTAGTTTAGCCCTTAGTTAACCCTAATGCATCCCCCTAATTTCCACTATAAATACCCCATTAGTCTAATTAGAAGAGCATGTTCTTCTTATCAATAATAAGAGTAGTTAATATCAATCAAAAATCTCTTTAGTATTGTAATCAACAATTAATCAAGTTCTAATACAAGTTTTATTTCCTTAATCTCTCTTTTGTTCATCCTTTATTTTGGGTAATTGAAGATTATTTGGGTTATTATTGGGAGATTGACAACCTCTCAATTAAGCATCAAGTACTTCTTTTATCTTTGCTTTATTATTGGAATCATTAGTAGGTATAATTCTCTTAATCCCTCTTTAATTATTGTTAATTACTTTCATTTATTCATCATGTTTCCTCTTGTTGGTATGATTGACAACCTTGCTAGCATGATCAACATGACAATGAGTGAGTAGTCTCTTAGCTAGGGTTAATGGGTGATTAGGGGAAACCAACATGGGGAATGATTCATGCTTAATTTAATATGCTTTCATGGTTTATTTGCTTGCTTGTTTTGATCTCAACTCATGCACATGTTATGTTTGATGAAATGCTAAGCCTATGAATCCTTGCATTTACTACCATCTCCTATCTTTTCAATGAGACTTGTAAGACATAAACCAACTCGAGTCTCATTAGACCATGCATGTTGTTGAGTAGGGAAGACTAAGTCGATTTGTAGGTGTTGTACAATCTAATCGATTCGGCTCCGGGACCCAAACTTTTCTAAGATTGTAAGATATAACCCAACTCAATCCATCACAACAATAATTGCTTGCTTATAATTTGAGAACATGTTTGTATGATCAATTCCCATGAATCCCCTATGACCCCATGACACCCTAGTGCTTTTTATCAATTGTTTACAACCATTTTAATTCATCTTGCTTGTTTATTTCCATTGCTATTTAGTTTAGTGACCTTCTACATCAACCCAAATTGTGACACCCCTAAGACACCACTAGTTTCAATAGAAATCTCATCTCAATTCCCGTCCCTTGGGATCCGACCTTTACTTGCCTCTTTACTAATTGTAGAGTTGTTTGTGAAGCTATAAATTGTGTTTTGATTCGGACGTGACCCAACGACCACATCTATTTAATTGTGAACACGAAACGGACCGATCACCTATTTAGTCCAATCTTTCGATCTAGGATTAATTTTAGCCAGATTAATGGTTAACTCAGAAGTGTGCACTCAACTAAGTCGAATAAATACAATTAAACTGCTATGGTGACAGAGTCTTATAATCAATTCATCTAATTCATTCACTACATCGTCACATTCCTACCGCAGATCCCCTAATCCCAACATGAAAGGGGTTTAATTAGCTACTCATGTCGCTAATTAAACTAACGGCAGATAATATTTCAGCAGTAAACATTATGAAATAAACAATAAATTGCATAAAAGAGAAATTAGGGCAGAGGAATAATCGAAATAGAACAAATGATTAAAGCAACAAATGATTAACTATTAATAAGGGAAGAGAAAGGATTACATTCGTGCGAATTCCGGCGTAAGGAACACAAAATCTGAGCGAAAATAGATCCGAGAGCAAGGTTACAGTGAAGAGAAAAGCAACGTAACAAAGTTTACAGTAGAAAGTTTAGATAATGAAAAGATAGATAAAAGATGATCCTAATAACCTAGTTAACGTAGGTTTAAATAGGAAAGCAGTAAAGTTTTGCGAAATAAACATAACACGGGCTAATTAAAGCTCATAATAGCGAAACCACTCGATCGAGTGGATTAAAACTACTCGATCGAGCAAATCTTTAGCAGCATCTACTCGATCGAGTAGAAAGTTACTCGATCGAGTAACCCATCTTTCAGCAAGCTAAGGATCGAGTGGAAAACCACTCGATCGACAATCAGAGGACATAGAAACCACTCGATCGAGTGGTAAAACTGCTCGATCGAGTACTTTGACTTCAAATCAGCTTGAGTCCTTGCCTGAATGCCTCGTAATCCGTGCCATGACGCTTCCCAATGCAGTATCTCACTCTAGAAAATCCCGTCTCCTCTAAATGCATGCAAAAAGGACGAAAAAGAGTACGATTCCACTACTTTCGCGTTCATTTCTACAAAATGGACAAAACGAACCAAAGTAGCCAATTCGGGGCAAAATACTATAAAAATAGTATAAAAATGCATAGAAATACGTGCTGAAATAGGCTAAAAAGACTATATAAAAAGCACGTATCACTCACGTAACAAGAAACATTTTAAAAAACTATGCCTCTTTGATTCATGATCAAGAGGTATTTCTCTCCAATCAACTTTCGAGTCACCAAACGAAATTCACCGTCGTGACCCTCAACTCCAGATATTTATCTGTCAAGAAAACCTATTATTACCAAGCTCCACATTCCATAATGTCGAAGCCATTTTCTCCCTGACCCAGATACAGAGTCCTATAATGCTTTGCTACCGAGAATGGGACATATCTAATCTACTCTTCGGGTCCACTTTTTAGTGTGCTCACATGATAAGGAACATTTTCACAAATTACACCTCTTCGATTCATGATCAAGGAGGAATTATCTCAAATCAATTTCTCGAGTCACCAAACGGAATTTACCATCGTGACCCTCACACTTTAAGGTCCTAACATCTCGCTTAGGCACACGTTCAGAACTACGATCTGGTTTGATTTCACTTCACGTGAATACGTAGGCAGTCCTTCAAGGACACAACCATACCCCTCAAAATAAACTTAAGGTCCTAACAACTCGCTTAGGCACACACCCTGAACTACGATCTGGTTTGATTTCACATCACGTGAATACGTAGGCAGTCCTATTACAAGGGCACAACCACATTCCCACACACATTTAATTTTCAAACCTTCGATTTGCAACCCATTCCACACACACTCAGAACTACAACCTGGTTTTATTTCACACACACGCGAATACGTAGGTAGTCCTATTACAAGGGCACAACCGCACATCCCTTTCAAAACAATTCCAATTTTCAATCCTTAATAACCAGCTCAGAACTACGATCAGGTTTGATTTCGCAAACACGCGATTACGTAGGCAGTCCTCCAACAAGGACACAACCGCGCACCCATCTCAATCTCAACCATCAACATCAATCCTCAAAACCAGACCACCCAGCTACAGAAAATTAATCTCATACCTTTGTACTGGGGGCTTCTTCCTTAAGACGTCGCCCATTCCTTGTTTTGTCAAATTCCCACCTTCTCACTCTGAGGGCTTCTCTTTCAAGACGCCACCCATCCTTTACCCTCAAACATCTTTCGAGTCTCAACTACAGTCCAAAAAAAAGGCTCATAGCCTAGTGCTCGGTTCGGACGATGACAAGGTCCTGGTTCCGCTCTCCGAATCATCATACCTTGAGAAGGGATCTCAAATAAGAAAACGGAGGCAAAGATGTCTAGAGAAGTTAATAAATTCATGTTCCCTAGCCAAGCGAACCTTCTACTCCAGGGATTTGATATGCGTTGTCACCCTTTCTTGGCTAGGAGTTGCACTTACATGTGCAAAGTCTGTCAGAGTCACCCCTGTGTCGTGTCAATACTGAGTTGGCATCACGTTCACGACTGCCCATTTGTCAGTCTGTCAGTATGCGTCTATGTGAGTCAGTGTACCAACAGCCACGTGTTTCCAGTCTATTAAATCACAGATCTACGAGTAACAAGACTCGCCTTTAAGCTTCACAACATTCAAAACTTCTATCTCCCTTCGCATGAGATATTACATGCTAGTTGCTTATATGCTAACTGCTAACATGCTTAAGTGCCTACGTGCTAGTTGCTTATATGCGAACTGCTCACATGCTTATGTACTTACGTGCTTATATGCTTGCATTCAACGTGTTTGTCTATGAGACTGCGGATTTGCGTGGTCACTAACCATGCAGGTAATCTTGAGAAGATAAACTCGCTCCAACTGAGTACTGGATTCTTCCCAACAAAGGGCGACCCATCAAGTCCAAAAGCTTTAACTCCGCCAATTACATGGCTTACGCTACCTCCCAGCAAGTAGCAACTCATATCCCCGGCGAGTCCTGAGAAGTTTCTAACTCCCCAGCGAGTGCCGATTTTTAAATGGATGTCAAACATGCTATTTTCCACAGTCGATCATTCGACCATAGATGGATGGCGAGCCTTACAATGCATATGGCTGGCGAGCCTTTGTCCGCAAATAAGACACAACTCAAGGACGTATCCCGAAGATGCCTCGGGTATGACTCCTTTTCACAAGCCGGCGAGCCTTTGTCCGCAAACAAGGTACAACTCAAGGACGTATCCCAAAGATGCCTCGGGTATGACTCCTTATCACAGCTGGGGAGCCATTGTACGTACACAAGATGCTACTCAAGGACATATCCCGAAGATGCCTCAGGTATGACTCCTTCCTATGGCTGGCAAGCCTCAAAACGCACCGCCTTTAACACGGGCTGGCGAGCCTTTGCGCGCAAAAGATTCAAGGATCTATCACGAAGATGCCTCAGGTATGACTCTTTCTTATGGCTGGCGAGCCTTTATAAGTAGTCTAATGGACTTTAAATGACCCGCATTGGAAGTCGACAGACTCTAAAATGTTCCCGACGGCAGGTCCTTGACTCGAATCCCCGAGTCGCCTCGACGTCGCAATGGTCTTCCGGTTGGAATCTTCGATTGACCTGGAGATCATACTTTGACTTTCGCCCTGTCCAAGCCTCAGTCAAAGTGGGGGCTCTGTAGATACCCAGTATCTGCATCTTCCAAAAACCACACGATGATGATCGGACTATAACGTGTTTTTGATATGCGTGCGTGGATTGGCTATACATGAGACAGTTTAATGCACTACTCAAATATGAAAAATGATTTCAAAAGTTTTCTAACTTCATTTGCATTAAAATAACACAATTTAGAGTTAAAACCATCTTCGGACCCAAAACCGACTCAGAAACCCACAACTCGAATCAACCTGTGTCAACCCGAGTCAACCCAAATCCCGAATGTCAAAAATAATGCCATGAATGCCTTTATCATGTCAGTTCCATTAAAATGACCCTAATTAGAGTCAAAACCGACACCGAGCCAAAAACCGACTCAAAATTCAAATCCCGAGTCAAGCACACAAAACACCTACCCCAAGTAACACCAAAATCATCTTATTAGATGCCCATATTGTTACACGACATCTCATTTCAATACCACAAACCAAACAATGGATGGAGCAAAGGCCACGTCCAAATTGAAAGGGACAATACACCCACTTGTATCTCAAGGTAGCTCGCGCCTCTTTAGGGTGTCTGCTTAGCCTCTATGCAAATACAACCGACCTACCTCCCCACATTTCTCTATAAATACTAACCTTCACACACCAAAAAATGCACGTGAGCGTCCGCCCCCTCCTTCTCCCTTAAACTTCTAGATCCGACTTCCTAAGTCACAAAATCGACACGTGTTTACGACCTACCGATCGTAAACACAAGCCTTACACATATTGTTTGGTACCATCGTCGTGCATTCGACCGACCCATTTGACCAACTCAATTCATCAATCAACATGTTTTAATCAACATACTTTCAACATATTTTCAAAACAAAATCCTTTTCTAAGGCACTCTTTTAAACTTCTTTGATCGCGATTAGTCACAACGAGAAAACCGTCTCTAAAGTCGTCTACTTCGCAAACATCAATACACGTAAGTTTGAGGGTGTAAATATCTCATTTATTTCATGTCTTTACTGTTTTTATCAGTTCGTATGCATGAACAATGCATAGCACAATTCAAATATAGGTTGGACGAGCCAAAATCGAGTTTTGGCCCGAGAAAGAAGCCCTTTGCTATGCAAAGAGGCTCGCGCCTCTTGTGGGTTCTCGGGTCAGACTCAAACGTGTTTGTTCTCGTCTTTCCTCTTTATTTCATTTCTTATTTTCAATCGGTTTTTACCATTTCAAATGTTCCAAATTATTTTTATGACAAATATTTTGACCATTAGAAAAATCATGCTTGGTTCCTTATACCATGACAGTTTATTCCGTGACTCGATGATATTATTGGTAAATTACATTTTAATGGGTATTTTAACACCTTTTTCTTTTATTTACCATTTCTCTCATTTGTTTACATTTGTAAATATGATAGTCATAATTCATAATCATCCTTGGTTGTTTATACCATGTCGATTTAATCCGGGTACGATGATTAACTTAACTAATTACAAAGAAATTAACTTAATATAATGAGTTCAAATCAAACATTTTACATTTTTATTTGTAAACCATGCTTTTCAAACATGCAAATCCGACAACGAATATTACTAACACAATAGTAATTATTCCGAGTCATGCAAACAACATTTGCTAATCTTTAATCATAAAAACATTTTTAAACAACCTTTTAAACAACCAGGAGACGCTCCTAGGGTCGGCTCATGGCTCGCGCCCCAAGGCAGCTCCTGTTTTCATATTTTAAAACCTGGGCAGATCCCCTTCCCTCGCCAATAGGCTCGCGCCCCTATAGGGCTGCCTGGCGCTGTTCTGCCTCGTTTTTAGCACTTGTCTAGGACGATCCCGATTACGGTTAAACCGAATACATGATGGATCAGATTGACAAGCTCACTTTTTTACACTTTTTCATTTGATACCCTTTTTCAATAAGTGGATCGTGTTAAGCATCATAACCCGAACTTGATAAATGGATGTTTAATTTCCGTTTTCACATGCAAATCTATCTAAATCCAACTTGACATCTTATGATTGATATTTGGATTAACAAACCGACTTAGAAAGCTCGCATGTTAGGTTAACACTTTTGGATGTGCATTCATGCATTTACACCGTTTTATCAACTTTTGCACTAAAGCATCCACGATCGATTAGTAGAGGCCGCTAATGCGGGAGGGATTGGGTGTCCGATTTACGGGCTTCCCAATACGTAGCCTCACCCCTTACTCAGAACCTTTGGATAGTGGATGGCCTTATCCAGGGCGTACGAGAGTCATTTTAGGCATAGAATGTTGAAAGGGGGACGAGTCCTTATCTTTAGTACCTATGTCAAACACTGCTTTGTGCTTCGTTTGACCGAGGTATAAAGTGGATTTCGAACGGGTTCCAGGCATCCCATAATTGCTTGGTGGCGACTCCGAACATCTCTATATCGTTTTGAGACCTTTGCCAAGACAAAAACGACCGATCTAAAGCGATCCGATCGAAAGCCTTTTTACGCCGCCGAGCATGGCTTTCAAAAGACCACTGCATGTGCACAATTTGGCTTGGCGTGCAGGTGGCCCATGACTACGGACCGGCAGGCGGCATCTCGCCCGCAGGCCGGCCTGTGGCCCATGTCCACAGTATGTAGAGGATCTGTGAGAAGGAGGTAGAGGAAGGAAAATGGAAGCCTGAAGGGCGTGATGACATTCTTGCTAGGACAATCGGCAAAGCAGAGCATCCAGGTCGTGTGAGAGGGGTATCAACGCATGTTGGTATCAGTAAGTATTTTGGGAAATCTACTCGAAGTTGTGATGATTCCAAGAAGGTAATCTATAAATACTGTATTTGAACCAACGTAATTTATAACTATATATGCTGACATTAATCCTACTACACAGCTACATAAAACAGCCAGGTTGACGGTGAGAATGTTGGAAACTGGGGAAAAGCCATCAGAAAAAGAGTTGGATATGGTTCAAGAGGTCATAAAGGAAGCAGATGAGGAGGAGAAGAAGGAGCATGAGGAGGAGGAGGAGGAGGAGGAGGAGGAGGAGGAGAAGGAGGGGGATGAGGAGGAGGAAAAAGAGGTAATAATATTTATGTCTTATATATATACAATGTGATATGATTTGGAAAATCAGTACGTGTTATATGGACAAGTCTTAATGTACAGAAGGAAGCCGATGAGGACATGGCAAAGGAGAAGGAAAGGGCAAAGGAGACTCGGGTGGGAGCCGAGGATCGATATCAGGCAGTTGAAGAGGAAGAGGAAGCCAGTAAGGCCGTGTCACAGGAAGAGATTGAGGTTGTCGATGATCAGACATTCTTCTCTACACCGAAAAAGGTAATAGCTGCTAGTTTATAATTATTCATCTCAGTACACGTTTTTTACTTATGAAATTTTTTAAAGGTAGTGAATGTATGTGTACTAATTGATTAAAGCTGTCGTGAAGGGCGATTGCAAGGTGCCTTCTAGTCTGTTCTATTTACAGGGGAAACAGAAAGTTGTTGTTGCCAGGGGATACGTGTTCGCTTACGACCGACTTCAACAAGTTAAGGTTCATGGTATAGCCCTTCGTCACAATTGCAGTAAAGTGGAAGTGTCCCAATTATATAAAGACGAGTATGGGGAAGTACAAGTATCATTTCCTACTGAGGAGGTCATCACGTATTTGAAAGAAGCCCTGAGCTCTTATGTGCAATGGCCTAACAACCTCATCAATGTTGTCATCCCCGAGGTACCTATACGCAGACGTTAATTATTACTTGTTCTTTAAATATATTAGGGTACGAATATTAACACATCATAAGTACTTTAATCTTTAAATTTGTAGAAGTTAAGCAAAGCCATGGCAGCAGCTAAAGCAATTACTACTACGTCAATGGAAGTTGTTGCAGTCAAGCATGCTTATGATTCTTATTATGAATCGTGTGACTATAAGAAAAAAATGAAAACTACTTCGCTGATGGCTTTGCACAACCTGGCTGTAAAGAAGTCACCTAGAGGGGATGTAGTCATGATTAACATTGAACAGAAAATTATGGGAGCAGCTGATGTAGCCGTACTGGACCCAAAGCAACTGATGGAATTCGTCGACCTTGACAATGTAGATGTTGTTCACATTTTGATTTGGATGAAGTAAGTTTTATTAATAAAACTATTTAGTCATTTTCATTTACGAATAATGATGTTTGTTTAAATTATCAATTACAATAACATTCTTTGTTCCTTATGGCGTAATAGGTACCTGAATAATCAGATCGCTGAGAATATGGTCCCATTTCACGCCTACGGATTCCTGAGTCCTAAGGCGTTCTCTGTGCACAGAATTTCATACGAAGAACAAATCAATAGTATCGCTCGTCAGTTGATGTCGTCCAAAAAACTATGGCTTGCCCCCTACAATGAGAATATGTATGTATAGTACGTGATTATTGTAATGAATCATGGTTCTATAAATTTATTACTAACATGCTTAAATGCGTGTAAATGAACTAACAGAGTTCAATGTCTCAAATTGAATAGGAAGCATTGGGTGCTACTGGCAATCCAAGTGGAAACAAAAACAGTGTACTGGATTGACTCTCGCGAAGGCAAACCCTCTGACAGTTGTGTAAGGATGATAACTGAGTAAGTTTACAACCTTCAATAATGTCATTTGTTATTGTATGACTTGAGACATATATATGCAAATAATAATGGCATGTGTGTTTATTTATGATTTAGTGTTTTTGAAGCAAAAAAAAGATTATGTCCACTTGGGAAATATGAAAGCGATGTTGTTCCCAATTTTATCATGCCATTAGTAAGTTTATTCTTAATAATTACTCGTATCATTTAATTAATGTTTGTGCGAGAGGTTGATTATCTAATTCAGCTGATTTGTGTGTGATTTATTATAATAGTCTCCTAAAGCACCAGACGACAAACAATGCGGTTTTTACGTTTTCCAGTCAATGTGGGAGGTTATCCACAGAAAACTATCTACCATTCCGATACGGGTTAGTGTGATTTAAAAACTATTTCAGACGTAAATTGAGTTCAATTCTGTATACTTCCACCATGTATTACATCTATTTTGATTATTTATATTTTGAATTGTAGTCTCCACAAATACTCAACAAAGCCCCGGAATATTCGCCAGAGGACATCAAGCAGATGAGAAATATGTGGGCCAGTTATGTTATTTCATTAGCGAGGTCTCAATAGTTTTCTCATGCTTTATGTACGAGTGTGTATATATAGATCCATTGTGTATTGGTTTCTTTTGTTTTCTCAATAGCAGTTGTGTTTTTGCTGTTGATCATCCTGTTTGTACTATTTTAAAACTGGGTTTAATTGATTGCGGGGTGTAATATTTTGATACAAGATTGAATTTTTGCATCAAGACAATTTCTTTGGAATGCTATTTTTCAAAAAGAAAAAAAATAGCATTTCAAAGATTTGCTACAAACGCCGCTTGAAAAAATAGCATTTCAAAAGCTAGAACTAGAATAGCTAAAATCATTTTTTTTAAAAAAAAAAAAATTAGAAACGATAACGGTTAAAAACAACCCGTTGCGAACAATTATTTGACAACGGTTTTATTTAGATAAATAACCGTTGACATATTTCCCTCCCATTCAAACCGCCAAAAATATAAGATAACGAACGATAACCGTTGTCGAGTTCAAAAATTTTACAACGGTTTATTTAAGGAGAATCGTTGACAAAATTTCATCAATATAAATAGATAACAATTACATACCATTGTTTACAACGATTTTGCACGCAATAAAGCCATTGTTAAATTTTGACATTCAATTAAATAAGATAACGAAATGAACCGTTATCGTATATAATATTTAACAACGGTTTTGGAACAATAAGACGTTGTCAATTGTAAACTACGACAACGGATTTGATACCGTTCTTAAGATTTAACAACGGTTCTTGATGTTATATAACGGTCGCTTGTTATTTGTACAACCGTTGTATATATTTAACAACCGTCGTTGCAATAACGCTCCCGTTTTTTTATTTAAAAACGGTAATTTGCATTATTTGACCGTTATTGGATGTCTTATTTGGTGTAGTGTTTATTTGTTGAACTTTATCTTGTTTTCTTTTGTCCCGGGAAACACTTGTTCCTTGGGACCGTTCTCACGGTTTCCTTGTAGTTTTAGTGCCTATTTTGTAGGTAATGAAGCTTCACATTGGCCTTTCATAATGATCGAGGCCATTTGGTGTTCACAATTAAGCATATGTGGTCGTTGGTCAATGGTCGATACAAAACACAATTTATACTCCACAAACAACTCTACAATTAGTAAAGAGGCAAGTAAAGGTCGGATCCCAAGGGACGGGTATTGAAATGAGAATTCTATTGTAACTAGTAGTGTCTAGGGGTGTCACAAATTGAGTTGGTGTAGAAGGTCACTAAACTAAAATAGCAATGAAAATAAACTAGAAAGATGAATAGAATAAGGGGTGTAAACAATTGATTAAAGGCACTAGGGTGTTATGGGTTCATAGGGAAATCATGGGATATGATCATACAAACATGTTCTCAAATTATAAGCAAGCAATTATTGTTGTGATGGATTGAGTTGGGTTATATCTTACAATCCTAGGAAAGTTTGGGTCCCGGAGCCGAATCGATTAGATTGTACAACACCTACAAGTCGACTTAATCTTTCCTACTCAACACATGCATGGTCTAACAAGACTCGAGTTGGGTTATGTCTTACAAGTCAAGTTGAAAAGATAGAAGATGATAGTAAATGCAAGGATTCATAGGCTTAGCATTTCATCAAATATAACATGTGCATGTATTAAGATCAAAACAAGCAAGCAAATAAGATATGAAAGCATATTGATTTAAGCATGAATCATTCCCCATGTTGGTTTCCCTAATCACCCATTAAACCCTAGCTAAGAGACTACTCACTCATTATCATGTTGATCATGCTAGAAAGGTTGTCAATCATACTAACATAATGAAACATGATGAATAAATGAAAGTAATTAACAATAATTAAAAAGGGATTAAGAGATTATACCTACTAATGATTCCAATAATAAAGCAAGAATAATAGAAGTACTTGAATCCTAGATTGAGAGGTTGTCAATCTCCCAATAATAACCCAAATAATCTTCAATTACCCAAAATAAAGGAAGAACAAGAGAGAGATTAAAGAACTAAAACTTGGATTAAAACTTGATTAATACTTGATTACAATATTGAAGAGAGATTTGATTGATATTAACTACACTAATTATTGATAAGAAGAACATGCTCCTCTAATTAGCTTAATGGGGTATTTATAGTGAAAATTAGGGAGGATGCATTAGGGTTAACTAAGGGCTAAACTAGTAATTACACTTTTTAAGTTGAGCAAGGAGGACCCGGTATTTTCTGAGAGAAGGGCTTCTCTTTTCGTAGCTTGAAGAATGAAATCCATGCTGTACTGAAATCCGTGCGGATTAGAGTCGGGACGGCCGGAATTGTGCTGGGCAATCCGAGCGGATTCAGGAGAGGGACGCTCGGATTGTTGAGGGGGAATCCGAGCGGATTCCAAGGAGGGACGCTCGGATTGTTGAGGGGGAATCCGAGCGGATTCCAAGGAGGGGCGCTCGGATTGTTGAGGCTGGACGAACCGATTGTCTGCAATCCGTTCGGATTGTTGGTCAGCGTCAATTCTTCTTCTTTTCTTCCCTTTTCTTCATAAATTCCTTGGGGATTTCCTTGGGGACGCAAGGATCCTTTCTCAACATTGCTCTTCTACTATAATATGTACAAAGGCCTTCTAGTCTTGTCTCTTCTTGATGCTTGGTCATTGAATACAATCAATTTAGCCTCGTTTTGCCATGAAAATGCAAGATTCTTACTCCTTTCCTACCAAGGGATCAAAATCTCAAAGAATATGCAAAACAAAGAACTAAAGATAAGAAATGACCCAAATAGGCACTAAAAAGCATGGAAACAATGGTAATTCGGGGGCTAAATATGCGCCAATTATGGTCACATCAAATATCCCCAAACCGAACCTTTGCTCGTCCCGAGTAAAGAGGTGACAAAGACTAGGACCAAAACTAACCTATCCTAATAATAATAGCCGATATGAGACAATTAGCGGGTCTCACTCCGCCCCTTCAACTCACAACAAGACAACCATGAGGTAGGATGCCTTCTTGCAAGGCAAGGTGGGTCTTGCCAAAATGGCGACACATCCAAACATTAAAGCACATAAAATCACATAATGGATGCATCTACAAAAAGAATAGCCACTTTCCTCATCTAAGTGGCGGAAATTATCTACAGGGGAAGCAATTAAAGGGTGCACAATCCTTCATAGATGCAATTTGTTCAAACTACTAAGCCTAGAAGGATACCAATAAATCACCTCCAAGTTGTGTCAAGCTAGGGTACCTTTGTCCTCAATCGTTAAATGCTTTTGTCAAGAGTAGACTCCCTATGGTGTTAGAAACACTGGAGGATCGCGGAATTCCCCCTCTTGCCTAGACAAGAAGAAGGGTCGTCCCCTCTCTACCATGCACAAAAATGGATACGATGGATAAAGGGATCAATAGATATTTGAGTTTCATTTTGGGAGTTTGCTTTTGTTTTTGTTTTTTTCCCCCCCCAATTTCATTTGGCATTTGACATTTGAGAACACTTTCTTGCCATTTCTTTTTGATTTTTGGCTTTTCAATACTTGACAACTTTTTTGCATTTCTTTTTTTGAACATTTTCAAAGTCACCCCAATTAGTAACGAGGGTGCCTTGTATTTGAAGCTTAGGAGTTCTATTTTTGCTCCTCTTTTCATTTGATGCATTTTTGCAAACTTTCTTTCACTTTTCATTTCATTGAACTCAAATTGATTTGTTTTTGTGCCCATTCCCTTTGATGACAAAAATGTGGTAGAACATGGATGAATGATAGATGTATGCATGGTTTCAAGGGTCACCTTGGAATAAACGGTAGCCAAGGAGTTATCACACCACAAGGTACTCTTGACTAGGCCTTAAACCATGGGTCAAAGGATACTAGCATGACACATCCTAGGGTGTTTTACAAGCATTCTAACAAGCAAAGTCTTAAGAATAAAAAGCATCTACTAGGGCCTATATATACTTGTCAAGCTTCCCAAATAGACGGTTTCGCAAAATTTTTCTAACATGCAACTACATGCCATGATGCAACTAACATATACACATCCTAATGCAAATGATTCTACCAACTAATATGCCATATAAACTAAATGCAATCCTAAA
Source organism: Silene latifolia (assembly GCF_048544455.1). Taxonomy (NCBI): domain Eukaryota; kingdom Viridiplantae; phylum Streptophyta; class Magnoliopsida; order Caryophyllales; family Caryophyllaceae; genus Silene; species Silene latifolia. The sequence continues at coordinate 11,880,279 of NC_133538.1, read as the reverse complement.
TTCACATTGTTTTTACCGCATCAATCAAAATAAAGCGACATAGTCATTAACATAAAGAGGAAAAAGGAGATTGGAAAGATCATACCATGCGGTCTTCAATATCCTCATGTCTCGGATGTGGCGTAGTCAATCAAAGTGAACAAGGATAAACAAACACAATATATACAAGACAATATATACAAAGGAAATGAACTTGTTTTTGGTTTTTCAATTTTTTCAATTTTTATGATTTTTGAAATTTTTCAATTTTTATGGGTTTTTTGAATAAAAGTTAAGTGTTAGAATTCCCATCCCCACACTAATATGGGCATTGTCCTCAATGGCCAAAATGATGGAAATTATGCAAAGATGATGCATGATTTCTATACTAAATGCAATTCTACACTAAGCTATACTACATGATGCATGGTTTTGTTATGACGGAGAGGATAATTTAGATTACCTCCCGTTGTGTATGCATTAACTTCCCCAAACCAAATAAGACACTATTGCTAATGTCAAGGATGGGTATAGTTCATGCACACACTATGCTATGTATGAAACTAGATTGTTATTTTGGATTTTACAAATGGGAACAATAAAGAACACCTCAATGGTACCGAGGTGTGAGTCCTTTGATGTTGCTAGGACTAAACCAACAATGATCAAAATGAAATAAAATACAAAGAGATATAGACAAACCATGGGAGTGTAGGAGTCTCCAAGGCTAGTCTTCCATCATGCTATCATCATCATCACTTCCCTCATGAGAAGTGGTCACATTGCCACTTTCCTTGGCACTTTCTTCATCACTTTCTTCATTATCTTGCTCATCATCATCTTCACCATCTCTTTCTCCATCTCCACTTGCTTCTTCCTCAATATTATCATCAATTTCTTCACCATTTCCAACAACCTCATTGTCTTCCACCACGTCCCTAGATGCACCCGGAAACAAGGCTTCTTTATCCGCCCAACTAGGCAAAGGACAAGATGGATCAAGGAGTCCTTGCCTAGCTAAATGTAAGAGGGGAGGATATTGAGCCAAATAAGCATTCTTCCGATCTTCATAAGCTTGCTTGTGCATGGCTTGCATAAGAAGAGTGACATAGTCTTTCCCAATTTCAACTCCTTGCGGTTTGAACTCTTCATACACAAAGGGGTAAGGCGGTATAACAATGGAAGAGGAGGGAGTTTCATGATCACCCTTTTGTTGTTGAATGATGTACTCGGCTTCTTCGGATAGGGGAAGTAGATAGTTGGTCCGGTGGACACTTAGACGACAAATCTTTGCGGGTAAAGTGAATGATCGAGCCTCACTAGTAAGCCATCCACACTTGGTGTCAAGGGGTTTTTGAGCAACCCACTTGAACTTGTTAATCATGATAGGCATATCAATAAGATGGCCACCTTCCTTTGCCTTGTACTTGCTATCCTTATTGAAATTAGGATCAAAGTGCTTGGCTAGGACCGTGACTAGGCCGCCATTAACAATAACGGTTGTACCCTTCTTCCCACTATCAACATGGAGCCATCTATCAACCAATAGCCTCAAAGAATTGAAAGGCTTGGTATGGATTCTTCCGATATTCAAAGCCGATTCAAGGAGAATAAAATCAAGTCTTGTGAAATGATTGGTGTCTTTCCTAGCAATTATGGTATTTCCCACAACTTTGTGCCATACTCTTATGCCCGGATGATGGACCAAAAGAGCACGACAAGCATGAAAATCATCAAATTTCTTCCCGGAGATTGCCTCCCAAAGAGGCTCGGGGTCATACTTTTCATAATGCTTAAAATATCTCGATTCATCGCTAAGACCCAAAATTTCACCCAATTCCTTAAAGGTAATGCGTCTACTAATGTTAGCTAGACGAAACTCAAGATTTTCCCTATTCTCAACTTTGGTGACTTTTAAAGAACTTAAGAATTCCAAGACAAGGGAAGGGTATGTCAATTCCTTTGTTTCAAACAATTTCTTCAAACCCATGGCATTGAAAAAGGCTTTTGTTTGTTCAAGAACACCCAATTTCTCCAAAGCATCTTTACATATGAATTTGGTGGATTGAATTGATTTCATAGCAAACTTGGCAAATGTCTTTCTATGGGTATCGGAAATAAAAGTTACCTCCGGATAATGCAAGAGTTGATCGACACGGAGTAGAAGGTGATGCTCCCATAGAAGTTTGTTGTTGTTGTTGTTGTTGCACTTCCAAATTTGGTGTTGATACCACCATTGCCAAAGCTTTCTTTGTTTGGAGAGCTTTTTGCCTTTGAGAGAGAGCCTTTGCCTTTGGTGCCTTTGTTGCACCCTTTGTCCTTGCCATTTGATGAACTAACAAAGAAAAGAATCAAAAATCTTCAATTTGTAGAATGCCCAAATCGATTTGAAGGTGAAAGGCTTTGCCTTTATGAAAACAAAAATCGACTCAAAGGTTGAAGATTTTGTTCTTGGTTTTGATTTTTATTGAAGATGGAGTGATAGATTTGTTGTTTGAAGGATGGTTTGATTTGATTTTGGTGGATTTTGTTGAGGGTTTTTGTTTTTGTGATGGAGAGGATGAGGGTTTTGATGTTTAGGGTAGTGTTTATGAATGAATGATTGAAGGAATGAAGGTGGGAGGGTATTTAAAAGAGTCGAAATTTTCGAAAACGCAGGGGCAATCCGTGCGGATTAGGCACAATCCGTGCGGATTCTGCAGCCTTCAAAATTTTCGTAAGCTCGCCTAAAGACGGGCGGATTACGGGGAATCCGCTCGGATTCTTCTGTGTAGGGACGGGCGGATTTGCTGCAGGACGGACGGATTTCAGTCCAGAGAAATTTCTTTGTTTTCTTCAGCTGCAAAGACGGGCGTCTTGTTCACAAGACGGACGGATTCTGTGAGACGGGCGTCTTCCCAGAAATCCGCTCGGATTCTTCAACAGTCAAGAAATTTTCAATTTCAGCTCAGCTCAGGACGGGCGTCTTTTGGTCAGGACGCTCGGATTGTTGAAGACGGGCGGATTTTCAGGAATACGCTCGGATTCTGGTCCTTTGTACCCGGATTCACTTCATTCGTGCACAATGCATTTCCCTTTACCATTCTTCCATTCTTCTTCATTTCTTGTGTTCTTCATTGTGGGGGCACTACTAAGGCATGAATAGCCTAGGCAATTCCCATCCCCACACTAAGGTAAAGCACTACACATCAATTGAAATCGTTAGTCCCTCCCTCACTTCTCTCTTACATGACAATTATTTTGATCAAAGTTAATAAAAATCCAAAAATGACAAAAAAAATGCAATACAAGAATTGAAATGTAAGTTAGGGAGTTAGAAATATTTACAAGTGGTGGTTTAGGGAGGACTCCACCAAACTCTCATTCTTGATGAGATGTCAAGGGGGCATGTTCAAGGTGTTGTTGATGTTGCTCAACACCTTGAAGAAGTAATCAAAAGCTTGTTCATTGTTATAGTAGAGGTCCTCAATAGACCGTGGCCCTTGTTGTTGATCATGATCGATGGCATGCCCAATGTAGGGATTAAAGATCCCTTCAAATTCGTCGTCCCAAAGACCACAAACTTCATTGAGTTGATCATTGAAAATCTCTTGCTTAGATGGAGACAACTCTCCCAATTTCTTTTCTTGGCCAATGAGGCCATCTTCTTCTTCCTTGGTTGATTTTGATGAGCTTTGCAAGCTCTCCTTGTTACAATTCACTTGCTCTTTGAATGGAGCATCTTCAATTTTCTTCCTCCATTGGAGTTCCGATTTCTTCCTTTCATCTTTTCGGCTATAATGATCAATCATGAAACATGGCTCATGCAAACGAGGAGCTCTCATGGTCTTATCAAGATTAAAAGTTATGCTTTCATCTCCCACTTCTAGAGTGAGCTCTCCATGTTTCACATCAATCACCGCACCCGCGGTGTGTAGGAAAGGTCTTCCTAAGATGATTGGAATGTTGGAATCTTCCTCCATATCAACAATGACAAAGTCCAGCGGGATGAAAAACTTCCCAATCCGCACGGGGACATCTTCCCATATCCCTAATGGTGTCTTCGTCGATCTATCGGCCATTTGAAGTGTGATATTGGTGCATTTAAGCTCTCCCATTCCCAACCTTTTACTCACCGAGTACGGCATGACACTCACACTAGCCCCTAGATCACATAAGGCTTTGTTGATCGTCGTGTCGCCAATGGTACACGGTATTGAGAAGCTTCCCGGATCCTTTAACTTTGGAGGTGAACTCCCTTGAAGTATTGCACTACTCACCTTAGTGAAGGCGATAGTCTCAAGTTTCCGGATCGACTTCTTCTTTGTGAGGATATCTTTCATGTACTTTGCATAGGCCGGTACGTGATTGATTAATTCCGTGAAAGGAATTGAGACTTCTAAGTTCTTCACAATCTCCATGAACTTTCCAAGTTGATCATCAAATTTGGGCTTGGTTTGACGACTTGGAAAAGGAAGTCTAATCACAATGGGCTCCTTTTCTTTGGCTTTGTCTTCATGTTTCTTTGAACTTTCTTCTTTTGATGATTCCCCTTCTTTGGGGCTTTGCACAATTTCTTCCTTTTCACTAGCTTTCACAACTTCATCCTCAACTTGCTCCTTCGGTGCTTCTTATCTTGTACCATTCTCAAGTGAATGGCACTAACCGTTTCATGTCTAGGGGGATTACTTTGAGGTGGTAATTGCCCCTTTTGTCTTTGTGAGCTTGAAGATGCTAGTTGAGTCAATTGTGTTTCCAACATCTTGGTATGAGCTAGAATGTTGTTGATGGTGGTGTCTTTTGCTTGGCTATCTTTTTGCATTTGAGTGAAAAATTCTTGTTGATTCTTTTGCATTTGGAGGACCGCTTTTTGGACATCAAAACCTTGGTCATTTTGGTGATTGTATGGATTTTGATTTTGGTAACCTTGGTTTTGATTGTAAAAGGGTCTTTGATTTTGGTTCCTCATGGGTGGTGGAGTGTATGTTGTTTGAGGGTTTTGAACATTTTGGCTTTTGTATGAGAGATTTGGATGGAACTTGGTGTTTTCATTGTAAAAATTTGAATAAGGGGTACCACTTTTGTAAGCTTGGAAAGCATTAACTTGTTCGGTTGTTCCCCTACACTCACTTGGGTCTTGTCCCAAAGTTCCACAATTCTCACATATCCCACTTGGGATTGATGAGGATGCCGTCATGGCATTGACATGATGCTTTGATGTTTTTGAGTTTTCCTCAAGTCTAGCCATAGCTTGTTCAAACTTCAAGTTGATTGTGTCAATGTGAGCACTAAGTTGAGCACCCAATTGAGTAACGGAGTCCACTTCGTGCTTTCCTCCTCTAGTAGCCTTGCGAGGTCTACTATATTGTGAATTATGGACCGCCATTTCCTCAATCTTGTTCCATGTTTGATTGTCATCAACTTCGGTGAACATTCCATTTGATCCCATATTGAGAATGTTCCTAGAATCTTCATATAAACCATTCCAAAATTGTTGCACTAAAAACCATTCGCTAAGTCCATGGTGAGGACATGAGCGACAAATACCTTTGAACCGCTCCCAAGCTTCATACAAAGATTCTTCATCCCTTTGCTTAAAACCCGTAATTTGAGCTCTTAGCATGTTAGTCTTTTCCGGTGGGTAGAATTTTTGTAGAAAGCTAGAGCCAACTTCTTCCAAGAATCTATTCCAAGGGTGGCCTTATCAAGGCCCTTCAACCATTACTTTGCGGTGCCGATTAACGAAAAAGGAAATAAGACCCATCTTATTTGGTCTTGAGTCACGCCCGTTTGAGAGATAGCATCACAATAATCGCAAAAGGTTTCCATATGAGAATGAGGGTCCTCACTAGGCATTCCCCCGAATTGGCTCCTCTCAACTAGTTGGATGAAGGCGGACTTGGCAATAAAATTACCGGTGCGATGTTGCGGTGTAGGAGTACCATTTGGTAGATTCTCCTCGGTGGGTATAGAGTGTGACGAGAATTTAGGCATTGTAGGTGGATTTTGTGGGATATTGTGTAATGGGTTTTCTTCTCCTTCTATTGCGAAAGGATTGACAAACTCACTAGTGGGTTGAACAACTTCACCAACACCTCTCAAATTCCTCCTAACAAGTCTCCTATTATTCGTCAAGGTTCTTTCGATTTCACGGTCAAAAGGTAACAAATCACCTTGTGACCTTCTAGACATGCAAAATATCAAACAACTCGAAAACTATTAGAACAAGCCTTGAGGAGTTTTACTTCCCCAAGGTGAAAAACACACAACTAATAACAATAAAAGAAATCTTGAATCAATTAAACACCGTCCCCGGCAACGGCGCCATTTTTTATCGAGGCCATTTCGTGTTCACAATTAAGCATATGTGGTCGTTGGTCAATGGTCGATACAAAACACAATTTATACTCCACAAACAACTCTACAATTAGTAAAGAGGCAAGTAAAGGTCGGATCCCAAGGGACGGGTATTGAAATGAGAATTCTATTGTAACTAGTAGTGTCTAGGGGTGTCACAAATTAAGTTGGTGTAGAAGGTCACTAAACTAAAATAGCAATGAAAATAAACTAGAAAGATGAATAGAATAAGGGGTGTAAACAATTGATTAAAGGCACTAGGGTGTTATGGGTTCATAGGGAAATCATGGGATATGATCATACAAACATGTTCTCAAATTATAAGCAAGCAATTATTGTTGTGATGGATTGAGTTGGGTTATATCTTACAATCCTAGGAAAGTTTGGGTCCCGGAGCCGAATCGATTAGATTGTACAACACCTACAAGTCGACTTAATCTTTCCTACTCAACACATGCATGGTCTAACAAGACTCGAGTTGGGTTATGTCTTACAAGTCAAGTTGAAAAGATAGAAGATGATAGTAAATGCAAGGATTCATAGGCTTAGCATTTCATCAAATATAACATGTGCATGTATTAAGATCAAAACAAGCAAGCAAATAAGATATGAAAGCATATTGATTTAAGCATGAATCATTCCCCATGTTGGTTTCCCTAATCACCCATTAAACCCTAGCTAAGAGACTACTCACTCATTATCATGTTGATCATGCTAGAAAGGTTGTCAATCATACTAACATAATGAAACATGATGAATAAATGAAAGTAATTAACAATAATTAAAAAGGGATTAAGAGATTATACCTACTAATGATTCCAATAATAAAGCAAGAATAATAGAAGTACTTGAATCCTAGATTGAGAGGTTGTCAATCTCCCAATAATAACCCAAATAATCTTCAATTACCCAAAATAAAGGAAGAACAAGAGAGAGATTAAAGAACTAAAACTTGGATTAAAACTTGATTAATACTTGATTACAATATTGAAGAGAGATTTGATTGATATTAACTACACTAATTATTGATAAGAAGAACATGCTCCTCTAATTAGCTTAATGGGGTATTTATAGTGAAAATTAGGGAGGATGCATTAGGGTTAACTAAGGGCTAAACTAGTAATTACACTTTTAAGTTGAGCAAGGAGGACCCGGTATTTTCTGAGAGAAGGGCTTCTCTTTTCGTAGCTTGAAGAATGAAATCCGTCTTTGTCTTGAAATCCGTGCAGATTAGAGTCGGGACGGCCGGAATTAGGCTGGGCAATCCGAGCGGATTCAGGAGAGGGACGCTCGGATTGTTGAGGGGAATCGAGCGGATTCCAAGGAGGGACGCTCGGATTGTTGAGGGGGAATCCGAGCGGATTCCAAGGAGGGACGCTCGGATTGTTGAGGCTGGACGGACGGATTGTCTGCAATCCGTTCGGATTGTTGGTCAGCGTCAATTCTTCTTCTTTTCTTCCCTTTTCTTCATAAATTCCTTGGGGATTTCCTTGGGGACGCAAGGATCCTTTCTCAACATTGCTCTTCTACTATAATATGTACAAAGGCCTTCTAGTCTTGTCTCTTCTTGATGCTTGGTCATTGAATACAATCAATTTAGCCTCGTTTTGCCATGAAAATGCAAGATTCTTACTCCTTTCCTACCAAGGGATCAAAATCTCAAAGAATATGCAAAACAAAGAACTAAAGATAAGAAATGACCCAAATAGGCACTAAAAAGCATGGAAACAATGGTAATTCGGGGGCTAAATATGCGCCAATTATGGTCACATCACATAATGATGAACGGATTCGTCCCACAACACGAGAATGAACCTTTTCATGACTATCTTAACCGTTTTTATGAGTTTGGTAATAGGCTCATCTCCCTCGGACAAGTCATTGATGAGGTTTACGTGGGTCATGTCTGCTTTCTGGCATGGACTTTGAGACCGATGAAATGGCTCTTTATATGAGTTGTGGGAGTGTCTACTACAAGATTGGGGCGGAACTTTGGCAGTTCTTGAATTTCATGGCCTCCGATTGTCGGGTTTCGAAGAGGAATGTTATGCGACTCTGGCTCGTTGCCAACAAATACTTGAAGAAAGTGAGCGATTAACCTAGACCATGTTGTAAGCATAAAAATCAAAAATTTTGGCAAGTTTATTACAAATTTTCAAGAATTTGACCAAATTTTAGGACGGAAATTTCGACTTAAATCATATTATAGAAACACTCACAAAGATTATAGCCTTTTTAACACCATTAAACTATGTTTGAGATGAAAAAATCAAAATTGTTCATACATGCTACATATCTCAAAAATTTAGTCAACTTTAAAGGTGGAATTTTCATTTTTAAGACAATGTACCATATTACTAGTAAGGATAGTAGTCCTATAAGACAAATAAACCAAGTTTTACACATGAAAAGTCAAAAATTGGGCATGAACATCCTAAATTTCGAAAATTTAAAACAGGTTTTTAAGACAAAATTTTCACATGTAAGACAAGATCCATCACTAACAACAAAATTTTCACATGTAAGACAAAATTTCATCATGAAAATTGATATTTGACAACAACAATGATGTAGAAAGTTAATTACAACCTTGAATTAAGTAAAAACATGCAAACGTTTGACAAAACTTGAACAAATTAGTATAGATCTAAGCAAAAATCAAATTGGGGAAAAATAAAAGAGAAGATGAAATACTTACATTGCTAAATAAGAAGGGATTAAGGGAGTGAAATGGAGTAGAAAACTCAAACCTAAGCAACAAATCACTATAATGGAATTTTGAAATTATTTTTAGAGTAATTTTGGTGGTGAAGATATGAGGTAAGATGTAGAAATGAAGAAGATAAGATAGAGTAAAAAGGAGATTTAACTCGAAAATCTGGCCCGTGTAAAGAACTAGGTCGAGTGCCCAGTTTCCAGAAACGTTCCAGATTCTGGAAATTGGTCCACTCAGTCGAGTGCCAAGGTCCACTTGGTCAAGTGCACTGTACTCGGCCTAGTGTTGACTCGCACTCGTTGGATTGATTACCTATGGCCTGAAATTCCCGATCAAATTCGAATGATGGTATCCCTGTAACATAAAGAAAAGGTTAGGGAGTCCACCGGTTATTGATGACCCATCCCGAGTTAGTTCATATGTCATCCTACATACCGCCTTTGGCGTACTACTTTCATACTCGCGACTATTCTACCAACAATCTTCATTAGTCACACTCTAATGATAACAATAACAAGCGTCAAGTAAGCACACGATATGAATCCAAAGAACGAGACTATTATCCTTCATACCAACACCCATTAATCACTTTTAAAACGTGCTACAATACGTAAATTTACTCATCCAACTTCCGCATTTCATCATACATAATACGAAGGGTTATAACATGCAAAAGAGTCTATCAAAAATCACAACACACATGTACGCATATAACACTTCTCATATCGTTTGCCCATATTTGTAACCACCCATGTAGGGTCCAACCGAGACAATAAGATGTAATTTTGAAATGAGGGTGCCTACCCATCCAAAGCTGACCTCCTATTATACTCATGTCAGGTTTGTTTTATTAGACTCTCTTAAATTTATTTTGGTTCATTGGTTTAGGTTCCAAAATCGTCGCTCTGATAACACTTTGTAACACCCCCTTCTTACTCGGCCAAGGTAATGGGAGGATGTTACCATCTCGATTTCCCAAGGCAGTGAAATCGGAATTACTATTAAGAAAATCTTTGTATAAATAACAATTTTAGTGAATTACATATGAATGAATGATTAACAAATGTAAACTAAGCCATGTAGAACTCAACTACTGTCTATGTCGTCCAACTATACAACTCGAGTCCAAGTCCAAAGCGCGGTCCGAATCCATAACATGTCAACAAGAAACCTGTACTCAAAATGCTCCCCATATGATCGGGAATATCATATAGATCAACACAGGCCACACCGGAAATAGGTGATAATTTATACACAACCCAAACACGTCAGTTTCGATAAATAAAGACATAAGACACTAGACGATGTGTAAAAATGCAATATGCCAATGACCAACATTCAATACGATTATGCAATCACTAAACCGGTACCGGAACAAACCATGACGTACCCACAACCCAGTGACAGCACCACATCACCGCCCATCAATTAGCCGGACCGCAGTCCGTAATAAAGTACTCGAGACACACCCGTGCTACCGGGTCCGGGTGCTAACCGGATCCCCTGCCAGACGTCCGACCTCAACCACAAGCATCCCTCCATCACTCAAGCCATTAATGTGCATATCCCTCTTGGAGTGGGAAGCTCCAAGAAGCGACCCTAGCGTTAGACGGTCATCCAACCGCCTTACGTTTCATCAACAACCAAGTATCACCACCAAACTCCGACATACACAATTATCACCATAATATAGTATACAACTCAATATGCCAAACATGACTCATTATGAAATACGCTTTCCAAATATGCTATGAAAATCAGATCCTTCATTATCCCGACTCATAGAGTCGCCATAACTCAATATTATGTTATAATGCATTTCCGATAACATATGAGACTCACCAAGATCCTCAAATACCACCATGTGATGCAATACGACTCATATATGTAAATGATGTAAAAGACAGTCAAATAATTATACACATTATCAAAACCGAGTAGGATTAACCTACCTTTAAGCAATCTTCATAAGCTACCCGAATCCAACCCGATTCCGTCTCATGAAACTGTCTCATCCTATACAAATCATGTAATAACTATCACAAAGCATCCTACACTATCATACAATACAAAACCCCTTATTATCACCCATTAATTACTCCTATTACACATACTAATTACTAATTAATTACCCAAAACAAAACCCCCAAAAGTTAGAGTTCATACTAATTGAAAAAGAATAGATCTCAACTTACAAAGTGAAAGGAAGGAAGAAGGAAGGTGAACAATCCACTAAACCAAGCTTGAATCTCATTAGAAGGTGTTTAAGAAGGTTTTAGAGAGAAGAGAGAGGATTTAGAGTGAGAAGGAAGAAGGATAAAATGATTTAGGGTTAGGGAGAACTAGATCCCGAAATAAGGCTTTATCGCATGCTGAACAGCTGCACTCGGTCGACTGCTGAGTTCACTCGGCTGAGTACCATTCACTTGGTCGAGTACTCGCTGTACTCGGCCGAGTGGAACCTACTCGGTCCACTGAAAGCCCTACTCGGTCCAATAGAAGCTCTACTCGGTCCACTAGAGCTTTACTAGGTCTAGTCTAAATCCCACTTGGTCTAGTGTACACTCACTAGGTCCATCAAACACTCCACTAGGTCCACTGTAGGGTCACATCTTACACCCGAGTGGCTTCTCATCCCGCCGAAGGTCCTTTCACATATCCTAAGGACTCCTTTACGGGTTCTAAAATATCCGTTACATTCTCAGACCATCTATACATGAGCATGTAATCCTTGGTACCTTGAAGGTATCTCAACACTTTCTTTGCAGCCTTCCAGTGATTAAGACTTGGGTTACTCTGATATCTTCTTAACACTCCAACTGCATATACAATATTGGGTTTAGTATAGACCTGAGCATACATAATGTTACCAATAGCTGAACCATATGGAATAATCTTCATTTGTTCTCTTTCAATGTCATTCCTGGGGTACTAGTCCAAGCATAACCGGTCACCTATAACAATTGGTACTACACTTGGTGAACAATCTTCATCTTGAATATTTCAAGTATTTTATTGATATAGGCCTCTTCAGACAATCCCAAATTGCCTCGACATCTATCTCTATGAATCTTAATGGTAATGACATAAGATGCCTCACCCATATCCTTCATATCAAAATTTCTTGAAAGAAATTGTTTCACCTCACGTAGAAACCCTTTATCATTGGTTTCTAGCAAAATATCATCCACATACAACACTATAAAACATACTTTACTCCCACTGACCTTAAGATATATACATTGATTCATGATATTTTCTTCAAAACCGAATGAAGAAATCACTTCATGAAATTTCTTATACCATTGGCGGCAAACTTGTTTTAAACTGTATAGGCGTATATGGACTTATTTAGCTTACAAACCAAATGCTCACCATCTTTAGAGAATAATCCTTCAGGTTGTTTCAGATAAACCTCTTCCTCTAAATCACTATTGAGAAATATTGTTTCCACATCCATCTTATGTAACTCGTAATCAAAATGAGCTACTAATGCCATGACAATTCGAAGATAATCCTTCTTTGATACAGGATAAAAAGTCTAGGTGTAGTTGATCCCTTCCCTTTGAGTGAATCCTTTAACAGCGAGTCTCGCTTCATGTCTCTCGATATTGCCAAGTGAATCTTGTTTAGTCTTATAGACCAGCTTGTACCCAATAGGTTTTACACCATTAGGCAATACAACGAGATCCCTAACCCGATTAGATGCCATAGAATTCATCTCATCTTTCATAGCATTCATCCATAAGTTTGAATTTGTAGAACTTACGTCTTGTGAAAACGACATAGGATCATTATCAGCTCCAATATTATAATCCAATTCTTGTAGATATACTTCATAGTCATCAAGAATAGCCGATATCCTTTCATGAATAGATCTTCTAAATGGAACTTGTTCATCCTCACGGTGAACTTCTTCCTCATTATGATCTACCATGTTTTGATCGACATTTTGTGGAATTTCTATCATTGGTTGTCTAACACTCGATTGAACTTGAGGAGTGTGAATGACCACCAATTTGTCACTTGAATTAGAGGTTGGAACTTCATGATGATCTCTCTGCAGGACAATGTCCTGAATTAGGTCACTCCCACTATTCAAGTCATTCTCAAAAAGTTAAGCATTTCTTGATTCCACAATCCTGGTACTGAGAGATAGACAATAAAACCTATAACCCTTAGACTTTTCGGCATATCCAATGAAAACCCCACTAATACTCCTTGGATCAAGTTTCTTTTCTTGTGGATTATACACTCTCACCTCCGACGGACATTCCTAAATGCGTTTATGTCTCAAACTCGGTTTCCATCCTTTAAATAACTCAAAAGGTTTTTTAGACACAGCCTTGGAAGGAACCCAATTTAATATATACATTGTCATCTTAAAAGCATCAACCCTCAAAAATAAAGGAAGTTTAACATTACTTCTCATACAATGCACCATCTCAATTAATGACCTATTTCTTCTTTCTGCTACACCATCCTGATGTTGGAGAACCAGGCATAGTGTATTAGGTAAAAATCTCATGCTCTTAAAGAAATTTAGAAAATGGACCAGGTGCTTGTCCGTTCTCAGTGTATCTACCATAGTATTCACCACCTCTATCAGATATCACAATCTTAATGCACTTACAGCATATATTCTCTACTTCGGCCATAAAACAATTTAAAGGCATCAATAACTTCGTCCTTAGAACGAAGTAAGTAAATATACAAATAACTTGAGTAATCATTAATAAAGGTGATAAAATATTTTGGATTATTAGCGTTCATGTCCGTACAACAAATATCCGCATGTATGATTTTTAATAGGTTAGAACTCCACTTTGCACCTTTGTTAGACATGTTAGTTTGCTTACGCATAATGCAACTAACACAAGTATCAAAATTAGTAAAGTATAAAGTATCAAGTACACCATCCTTACTAATATTTTTACCCTCTCAATGGAGATATGTCCCAATCTCCGGTGACACAAAATAGAGGAATTCTCATTCATAATACAACGTTTTAAACTAGCATTGGCATGCATAGAATTATGAGTGATATTATTTCGCAATTCAAGACCATATAAATTATCAAACAAAATATCATAACCAATAATTTCATAATTTCTTCGGATAATGGGAGGAGGAAGATACCATGGGTGGCATGGAGTAAGATGTGTCGGCATAAGAGTCGTGAAGGAATGGGTTTTCGAGATTTAGACAAGTTTAACTTGGCCTTGCTCGGGAATCAGTCTTGGAGATTGATGACTAATGACGATTGCTTGATGACTAGAGTGTTGCGGCTTAAGTACTTTCACGGCAAGGACTTTATGGAGGCGGAACTTGGTTGGTATCCAAATTATACTTAGCGTGGGATCTGGGAGGCGAGAGAGGTGATTCGGCTCGGGGCTAGACGACATATAGGAGATGGGTTGAGTAGACACTACTACAAATCCAGGCAACTACAACGCCCCATTAACAACGAGTATTCACGAAAATTACAATAGACGTTGTAGAATGTATGGCGCGAATTTTACTAAAATGAATTACAACGGGTATGGTTATAAAAACCGTTGTTATTAGTTTTAACAACGGGTTACATATACACAACCGTTGTTACTAATGTGGCACAAAATTGACGCAAGGTTAGTGAAAAGTAATCACAACGGTTGCTATTGGAACCCGTTGTTAAAACTTCTTTGACAACGGTTGTTGTTTAATAACCGTTGTCTTCCATACTATAAACCACACAAACACAAGTCTCTGTGACCACAAAACACAAACCTTAATACACAAACACAAACCCAACAGCCAAACACAAACACAAAACACACACTTTCTCATCGTCTCTTTCTCTCTTTCTCATCGTCGCTTTATCTTCTCGCCGTCACTGTTGATTTCATCGTCTCTTTACGTACGTTCTGTAATTATCAGGTTTGTTTCATCGTCATTATTTTATTTTTCTAATTATTTCATTTCCATGTATGTGTTTTTATCGACCATTAGGTTCCGTTCAGCATCTGCTATATCGTCATATAGCTGCTGCTCCGTCAAGCCATCTTCTTTGGCGTCCTTCAGTACGGATCGAGCATAGTAAGAGTCTTAAGGATGATATCATTCATTTTGTTGGAGTTTGGAGTTTGTTTTGAAAGATTAAGGAGGGTTAATTTATTTGGAGTTTGTTTTAGTGATTAGGGTTTGGAGAATATATTGAGATAA
This sequence comes from Silene latifolia, assembly GCF_048544455.1. Lineage (NCBI taxonomy): Eukaryota > Viridiplantae > Streptophyta > Magnoliopsida > Caryophyllales > Caryophyllaceae > Silene > Silene latifolia. The sequence goes on along the minus strand of NC_133538.1, from coordinate 11,865,044 downwards.
TGGAAATGCATGTTAGTTGAGATAATGCAATGTATTTATACTAAGCAATGTGTGGGTTGAGTTGTTTTTTAATTAATATATATGTTAGGAAGTTGTGCCATAATCATCATCATATCTCTCAATGCTGCTTCAAATCTTATTACTAACCCTTCTCATTCCATATTGTCCGTTTCATATGCACAAAGTGATGGCGTAATAATCTGGATCTTGATGATGACTGATCTATGGAGTTCAAAAAATGGAAGCAAATAAAACAAGCATAACTCAACACTTTCAAAATGATCATTTCATTTAATTTTAAACCAAATACATTACAGCAATTATCATAAATCAAAAGATGTATAATAAGCCGGAACAACCCCGGTTAAACGTAAAAAGCGCTTCTCAACCTGCCACCAATCACGCCACTCTGGTATACCGCTAACTTCTGGGTCATTGGCTTCATATTTTGCAATAACAGATTGAATATATGCAAGGACACGACTTGCATGTAGAGATAAGGTTGGAAGAGTACAACTCAACATATCTCTGGCTGCAGCCAAGTTGCGAGTAACAGGCCGACGAGGGTATGAAGATGATGATGATGATGATGATGAGGCTTTATTGACAAGCCGGACTGCTTCACGCCTCTTAATCCAATAACTCCGTTGATGTTCAAGGGATGCTTTGATTAATGGGTGTTGATCGGCGGGAAGCCCGGCGAGAACCTTCCCATCATCTTCAATCGTTTGTGTAAGCCATTCTTCGTTGTTGATAAAATTAGGGTTCATTGCCATGTTGTTTCAATTAATGAATGTTAGTAAAGGATGCTTTAGTATTTATAGTAACATTTATAAGTTTTTTCAAAACCGTTGGTAATTAATTTAAGGGATATTCTGCATGCATCGGAATTATAACGGGCCGTAATTATGCATGCATCTAGTAATATTTAATTTAATTTTTTTTTATTTTTTAAGAACAAACAACAACGGTTATTTATTAAAAAAACTGTTGTCTTTAGTTATAACAACGGTTTTGTATATTACAACCGTTGTTATAACTTTCCCTCCAAAATTGAGTCACACTTTCCACAACGGGTTTTTATACTTAAAACCGTTGTTAATAGTTTTAACAACGGGTTCCTTAAGAAAACCAACCGTTGTTAAAATCTTTTACAACGGACGCTTTAACAACGTCCGCTTTTTTATATAACAACGGTTTTCAACCGTTGTTATAGCCTGTATCTGTAGTAGTGAGAAGGGTTTGGGTTGATCCATGGATATCTGGGACGAGCTCGATGAAGGTTATTTCTCCGAGGGGTACGGCGAGCTTAGATAAGCGTGTGGCCGAGTTGTTGAATGAGAATGGTGATGGCTGGGACGTAGACAAGGTACATAGTTCTTTCCTTCCTTTTGAAAGTTCTCGTGTGTTAAGTATTTGTATTAGTGAATCTAAACCGGCAGATGATTGGTGTTGGCAGCCAGGGAGGTACGGGCACTATACGGTCAAGTCGGCCTATCGACTTCTAACGGAGGAGAGTTCTCGGGAAGAGACGGGGCAATCACATTACGAGAAGGAGAAGTGGATGTGGAGTAAAATTTGGAAATCATCGGTTTACCCCGAGTCAAAGTGTTCTTCTGGCTGCTATGTAACGAAGCGATAGCTACCAAGAATAATATCACAGCCTGTATGGAATTGACGGATAGTACTTATTCTCGTTGTTTGAACTGTGTGGAGACTTGTTTCCATGTAGTTCGTGATTGTGGGTGGGTGAAAGGGATATGGGAGGGGTTGGGGGTGGGGGTGGGGTGGACGTACTACCTGAGGCGAGGTTTGAGCGGGGCAGGGAGTGAACGAAAGAGGTGATGAGAGGTTTCGACAGGAGGGAGTTTGGGTTATTCATGACTGCGTGCGGGGCCATTTGGGAGAAGCGAAACAAAGCGGTCTTTGACAATGGTGAGTGGCATGGGGATGAGATGGTACAGAGGATGAGGGAGATCATTTAGGAGATGTATGGGGCTATGGATGGTGGCATGGTGAGGATGGGAAGAAGCGGTGGGGCTTATAGTGACCGGGGATGGGTGAGGCCGAGAGAGGGGTGGGTTAAGGTAAATATCGATGAGGGCATTGTTGAGGGCGTGAGTACGGGATTGGGAGTTGTTTGTCGAAATGCCTCGGGTAGTGTGGAGTGGGGATTTATATTCCACGATGCACGGGTTATTCCTCCAGTGTTGGTCGAAGCTCTAGCGGTGCTGCAAGGTCTCAAGGAAGTGAAGCGCGCATGTGACACCCCCACGTACCAAGGTTCCTTACCAGGACAACCTTATCATGAGAGACCGTCACCATCTCGGTTGCCCGAGGTTAGTATATCAAAGGTACCAATCCAAAACACAATAATTAAAGTATAAATAGTTAAATGGTTACATGTTTCAAAGTCCAAACCAAAACAAGTGTTACTAAAGTTCAACGACTACAACTGAATAGTAAACTCATGACAGTGGCAACTAGACTCGCGTGATGATACCCCATCTCGTCCCCATAGCTATCAGACATCATCACCTGTCACAATCTGCTCACCATCCCCAAATGGATCACCACAGATTTTATAAAACAACAATGGTGTCAGTTTACTACATAATTAAAATAAGACAAGTACGAAAAGACAAGCAGCTGATCATCCTCCACCTCCAACTCCAATCACACATGTAACTGATTACACACTAAAGTGTGTAGCCCTGCTAGTGGGGGACCGCAGCCATTCCCACCTAAGCCCCCGCTCATCAACGAGCGATAACCCTGTTCATTAATGTGCACATCCCCTCCTGTGGCGGGTTCCACAGAGGGCAAAACTAGGGCGTGAAGCTACTCCCGCAAGTGACTTCACTCAGCCGAAGACGCACCTCGCGAACATCACCATCAACCATCACAACTCCAACACCAACTCCAAATCAACGATCAGCAGATAATCACAATATCAAATCGTACAACAATCACAATACAATCTTATAACAATTAAACAGTAAACCGAGTAGGGAAACCCTGCCTTAGCATAACTGCAATGAGACAAATACGCAAGCTAGAAAGGCTCCTCTACGAATTCCTCACCTAACAACAATCACATAAACTCCAATTATCATATGCGAAAACCTTTTTTAACAAAATCACAAATTAGGGCAAACCCTAAAAGATAAATCAATAGAATTAAATGACATCAAGGACTTACCGACACCAATGATACAATGAATGATGAGGAAGACTTGATAACGGTACACGCACTTGAGAGATATTTGGAGAGGATTATAGTTACGTTGTATTGTTTAGGTTTTTTAAAAGTTATTAGAAACTGATTAACGCGTCTTAAATAACTCTAGCCTTTCTAAATCAAACCGCGGAAATAAACTCCGTCAGACCGGATACTCGGTCAAGTATAGAGTATACTCGGCCGAGTATCCTCTACTTGGTTGAGTATTCCCATACTCGGCCGAGTATTCCTGGGCAGTAAACTGTCCAGAAATACACGACACACCTACTCGACCAAGAAAGCCATATTCGGCCGAGTACCAGACTTTGGAAAAACCGTAGTATTACAGTCTTCCCTCCCTAAAAAGAACTTCGACCCCGAAGTTCACACTATTCACACAAAACAAGACCAACAAAAACCAAAAAACTCCCACTACATGAACAAAACACCCAACAAAACACCTAACATAACCGACCAGATGACACAACATAGCTAAACCAACTCAAAACATAACTAAACTAACTTAAACTAATTCAAAAACAAACATGTGACCATCTCCTACCCTCCTAAAAAGACAACAGTTACGTCCCCGTAACCATACATGCCTGATCAAAAAGGTGAGGAAAATGCTATCTCATAGCCTCGTCTTGTTCCCATGTGGCCTCGTTCACATTATAATTAGACCAAAGCACCTTAAGTAAGATGGTCTCACTAATCCTTGTCTTGCATACTTTGCGGTCTAAGATCTCTTTAGGAACCTCCGCATAAGATAAGGACTCATCCAGCTCGATGTTCTCAACCTCAAGCACATGTAATGGATCACTCACATTCTTCTGGAGATGTGAAACATGAAACACGTTGTGGACCCGATTCAAAGCTGGTGGTAAAGCTATCTTGTAAGCCATCTCACCTACACGATCTAAAATCTCATATGGACCGATAAACTTCTGGCTTAACTTACCTTTCTTTCCAAACCTCGTCACCCCTCGCATTGGTGACACTTTTAAAAGGACTTTGTCACCCACTGCGAACTCGATGTCCCTGCGGTGCAAATCTGCATAACTCTTTTGACGATCCTGAGCTGCCTTCATCTTTTGACGAATCAACCGAACTTGCTCAATCATATCTGATGTGACCATCAGTTGAGCATATTTAGTCCCTGAATTAGCCTCGTTCCTATGCTTTTTAGTGCATATTTGGGTCATTTACTATCTTTAGTCCTTCGTTTTGCATATTCTTTGAGGTTTTGTTTCCTTGGTAGGAGGAGTGCAAACCTTGCATTTTCATGGCGAAATAGAGCTAAATTGATCGAATCTAATTACCAAGCATCAAAGAGAAGACAAGACTAGAAGGCCTTTGTACATATTATAGTAGATGGGCAATGATGAAGAAATCCTTGCATCCCCGACTAAATCTCGGAGGATTATTGGAAGAAGAGAGGAAGAAAAGAAGAAAAGGAAGGCTGGAACCCAATCCGCTCATCCAACCATAAAGACACCCGTCCAAGACTGCAAAGATCCGAGCGTCTTTGCCATAGGGACGCCCGTCCAACCACGCCCTAATCCGCTCGTCCAAGCATCAATCCGCCCATCCAGCCACCCCAGAATCCGCTCGTCCCGACCCTTGGACGCCCGGATTGTCTTACAGGCTCATACGTCCTCTTCTTGCTCCATGAAAGATGCGCATATTTTTGAAAGACCGACAAAAAGGAGACCCGCATCTTTTTCTGAGAGGAGCGATTCTGTAATACTACGTATTTATGAGTCTCTGGGTACTCTATCGAGTAGGCCTTACTCTGTCGAGTAAGGGCGAGTTGCAGATTAAAATAGTTTCTGACCTGTTGGGTACTCGATCGAGTAACGTGGATACTCGATCGAGTAAGGGGGCACTCGATCGAGTACCTTAGCTACTCGATCGAGTAGCCGGTTTACGGGGGATGATTTCTCGGGTTTTGTTAATAATGCGGTAAGAGTATATAATACTTCCGTCATTGTTCTTAAAACACTTTTTAAAACCTAATCACTGTGAGAAGAGAAATCAAACTACGTCATTCGCTTTAATCGCATTGTTGGCAAATCCCGGAGCTTGGAAGGTCGGATTTCACCTTTGTTTATACCGTTGTGATCCTTGCGTCGAGGGTAAGACCTATATACCATTTTTATGATGTTTCTTTAAAGTTGGTTAAACCCTAATTTGGGGATTTGGGAGTTTTGTTGTTTGTATGATTGGTAGTGATTATGTGTTTGTATATTAGGAGGAGGATTCGTAGAGGAAGCGTTTTGATATCAAATTTGTGAGATCGTCGATTGTTGTGCTTTCCGGGTAGGGTTTCTCTACTCAGTATTAATTACATAATGTGTGGTGATTGTGCTGTAGTTAGTGATTGTTGATTGATTCAGACGGTTGTTGATGTTGTATTGTGATTACTGATTGTTTGTCTCTAGTTCTCGAGATGCGTTCTCAGCTGAGTGGAGTCACTTGCGGGAGTGGCTTCACGCCCTAGTTTCGCCCTTCATGGAACCCGCCACGAAAGGGGATGTGCACATTAATGGGACAGGGTTATCGCTCGGTATGATGAGCGGGGATTTGGTGGGTACGGTGCGGTCCCCCATCGGCGGTGGTGGTCCAGTGGGAGTCGGTGACGGAGATTGATTGGAGTGGGTGATTGTGTGTGATCGCTTGAGCTGCCTTGATTATCGTATTGTTGGTTATATAAATTGTGTGAATATAGATGAACCCGGTTTATTGTTTTAAAACTGCGGTGATCCATTCGGGATGGTGAGCAGATATTGAGCGGTATGAGTTAAATCTTTGGGATAATCGGGATGTGACACCGTCTGATGATAGAAGTCTTCCGTTGTAGCTTAGTAGTTTTCATAAACATTTCAGTTAGATCAGTAGACAGTTGGTTTGAGAACATGTATACGTATTTTGGTTTGGTTTTTGGATTGTAACCTTTCACTAAAGTATTTCTATTTAAACGTTGTTTCATTATTGTTTATTTGATTATCGTTGCCTTGGGTAACCGAGAAGGTAACATCCTTATACCTGGGTGGTCCTGGTAAGGCACTTGGAGTATGGGAGTGTTACAAAATGGTATTTGAGCGACGATCCTGAAACCTGTAACCAATGAATCTAATGAATATAGGGAGTCAATTAAAATGAACCCGGGGTAAAGGTTGTAGGAGCTAATGCAAAGGCTTGGGAGACGTCCTAAAGTCGCGAACTCGCCCTACAATTTTGAACCGGTCATATGGGGGGAGTATGTCAAGTCGTATGTGTTGTTTGTTCGCTTGTGTGTGGATGTGATGAAGTATGTTGTAATTGTTGGGTGTTTGGAGTAGAAGGTTGAGAATATGAATGAAAGATTGATGAGATATATAGAACTGTGTTGGAATAAGAAGCATGTTGGATGTTTACTATGTAGCGTTTGATAACATGATATAGTTGTTTCGTTAATCATATGAAGAGTTGAGTGGCATAGTATGCTTAACTATGATATAATGTTGTGTTTATAAAGTTTTTTTATATGTTGGGATATGATATAGCATGCGGGTAGCATATTCGAGTTAGCATGACTCGATCGAGTGGGTCTGACTCGATCGAGTGGGTATTTGACGATTTTGTAACCAGAATCGTGTTTTTGGGTACTCGATCGAGTACCTCGGGCACTCGATCGAGTAGGGGGTCACTCGATCGAGTAGCCTGGCTACTCGGTCGAGTATGTTAGAGATCAGAAGGTCTGTTTGGGGTATGATGTCAAGGCACTCGATCGAGTATGGGGGCACTAGATCGAGTAGCCTCTTACTCGATCGAGTAGGTTTAGGCACTCGATCGAGTGTGTTCTGGACAGTCCGCTTTCGTGTTTTGAGGTTTCAGTGCGTATGTTTATGTCTACCCTTTCTTATATAGTTTCAAGATGCCGCCCAAGAGAAACGCGTATTATGCGAGAGCTGAGACCATGAATATGGATGATATCGTTAAGATGTTAGAGCACCAAGATGCTCTTACAGAGGCCTTAAAGAAAGTGAATAAGGATAAGGAGGTTGATCACTCTAAGATCAGTCTCTATATAGCGAGGTTTAACCCAAAAGAGTACACGGGAACCGGGGAACCAAACCTTCTTGACAACTGGCATCGTGAGATGGAGAACATACTAGACACGGTTAATCGTCCGATGAGATGAGAGTAGAACAAGCTGCGTTCTACCTGAGGGAAGCAGCTGGTAAGTGGTGGGATACGGTGAAGGTGAGTGCTAGGGAGATGTATGCGAACCAGGGCTTACCTGCTATACCGTGGGAAGAGTTTCGGAGGGCTATGAGGAAAGAGTTTGTACCGGAGCATGTGAGAAGTAAGCTGAGGGAGGAGTTTGATGGGTTTAAGATGACATCTGATATGTCAGTTGCTAAGTACTACAAGCAGTTTAATGAGAAGTCTAGGTATGCTGAGGATATGGGTTTGAGTGAGGAGAACCTGGCGCTGAGGTTTGAGAGAGGGTTGACACCCAAGATTATTGATAAGTTACCCGTGGGAGTCCTTACCGATGTTAAGGAAGCTTATGAGAGGGCTGGGAGAGCTGAGAGGTTGGTGGAGATGGCTCAGGAGAGAGTGAGTGAGAAAAGAAAGGCTGATAGTGAGGGTGGTGGCCAATCTAGTCATAAGAAAGGCAACCACACCCAAGCTAGAGGGTTTTCTTCCTGGGGTCGATTCGATCTTTGGGGCTTCCTTTGGGTGTGGTCGTGTGAGTGGTAGTGGTAGTTGGGGGATGACCTGCTATGGCTGTGGTGATGTAGGCCACAAGAGACATGAGTGAACGAGTGCACCGGGAGCTTTTCAGGGATCGGCTCAGGGGAGCTATTCTCAGAGACCTGCACAAAGTTATGCGAGTAATAGACCGTCTGGGTCATGGTCTAACCGGGGAAGTCAGAGCTATCAGGGTGGAGGTAACCGCAATGGCGGTAATTCTTATCAGAAACCAGCTACGAACAATAACAACAATCAGGGGTCGGGTGCTAAGCCGACCACATCACCAAGATCTTGTCCAGGAGGTGGACGAGAAGACCGTGGAAAGTTGTTCATGATGGACAAGAAAGCGGTGAGGAGGATGCACATGTTATCACTGGTACTTTTCTTGTTAACGGTATTCATACCTTTGTTTTGTTTGATTCGGGGGCGTCTCGGTCGTTTGTATCTTCGAGTCATGTTAAACGGTTGGGTTTGAGGGTATATGAGTCTGTAAGTGAGAAAGTTTTTATACCTTCGGATGAGTCTGTATCATGTGGGAGGTTGTTTAGAGATGTATCTATGATAGTTGGGCAAGTGGATCAACCTGTAGACTTGCTAGAGTTTCATTTTGACGGTTTTGAGATGATAGTTGGGATGGATTGGTTGGGAAAGTATAAAGCCAAGATAGACTGTCATCAAAAGAAAGTGTATTTGAGAGGGCCCAAGGGTGTTAGTGTGTCTTATCGTGGGTTTCTAGTCAAACCCAAAGTTAAGTTGATTGCAGCTGTCACCTTGATGTCTTATCTGAGGAAGGGGTGCCCTTTGATCTTGTGCCATGTGAGAGATGATCGGATAGAGAGTCCGACAGTTGATCAGATACCAGTGATGGGAGAGTTTGCAGATGTTTTTCCAGAGGAGATTCCAGGGTTGCCACCGAAGAGGGAGATAGATTTAACCGTTGAGTTGAAACCAGGGACGGGGCCAACCTCTAAGGCACCGTACCGGATGGGTCCTAAAGAGATGGAGGAGCTCAGGAAACAGTTAGATGATCTGATAGAGAAGGGATACATTAGACCTAGTGTATCGCCGTGGGGAGCACCAGTTCTTTTCGTGAAGAAGAAAGATGGGAGTTTGAGGTTGTGCATAGATTACAGGGAGCTGAACCGAGTGACATTGAAGAACAAGTATCCTTTGCCAAGGATAGATGACTTGTTTGATCAGTTGAGTGGTGCATCGGTCTTTTCTAAGATTGAATTGAGGTCGGGATACCATCAGGTGAAGATTAGAGAGATGGACATACCAAAGACAGCTTTCACGTCGAGGTATGGTCATTATGAGTACGTGGTGATGCCGTTTGGGTTATCTAATGCACCGGCTGTGTTTATGGACTTGATGAACAGAATCTTCAGACAGTCTTTAGACAAGTTTTGGTGGTGTTTATCGATGACATCTTAGTCTACTCTAAGACTAAGGAGGAGCATGAGGAGCATCTGAGGATTGTGTTGCAGACCTTGAGGGAGCATGAGTTATATGCTGTTTGTCCAAGTGTGAGTTTGGTTAGAGAAAGTTGCTTTTCCGGGGCATGTGATCTCTAAGGAGGGGGTAGCTGTGGATCCGGCAAAGATTGAGGCAGTGACAAAGTGGGAAGCACCAAAGAATGTTGCTGAGATTAGGAGTTTCTTGGTTTTAGCTGGATACTACAGACGGTTCGTGAAAGATTTCTCCAAGATAGCTAGACCTATGACAGCTTTGATGAGGAAAGAGAACAAGTTTCGTTGGGATGAGAGTTGTGAAAAGGTGTTCCAAACATTAAAGGAGCGTTTGACCACAGCTCCTATCTTAGCATTGCCTGAAGGGATCGAGAACTTTGAGGTTTATACAGATGCCTCAAAGAATGGGTTGGGATATGTGTTGATGCAGAACGGTAAGGTGATTGCCTATGCTTCTAGGCAATTGAAGCCATATGAGAAGAACTACCTTACACATGATATAGAGTTGGGTGCAGTGGTCTTTGCTCTCAAGATATGGAGACATTACCTTTATGGGGCGACCTTTAAGGTATTTTCGGATCACAAGAGTCTCAAGTACATCTTCACTCAAAAGGAGTTGAACATGAGACAGAGGAGGTGGATGGAGCTGATTGGCGATTATGACATGGATATTATCTACCATTAAGGGAAAGCCAAAGTTGTTGCAGATGCTTTGAGTAGGAAGAGTGTACATTCCTTGTGTACAACTCTATTTTGATGAGGTTGAGAGATGAGGTGGGGAAGTTTGGGATACATATGATGCAGAGAGGGGATGCTATGGGAGATTTGACAGTGCAGCCTGATCTTTATGATGATATTCGAGGTAAACAGGCTATGGATCCTTAGATGGTTGAGTGGAAAGCTGGAGTAGAGAAAGGGACAGTGTCTCGATTCTCTATTCATACAGATGGTAGTTTGAGGTTCGACGGTAGGTGGTGTGTCCCTAATTATGAGGAGCTGAAAAAGACAATCATGACAGAGGCACATTGTACACCGTATTCAGTATATTCAGGTGGTGACAAGCTATACAAGGATTTGAAGAACACGTTTTGGTGGCCTGGGATGAAGAAAGAAACAGCTGAGTTTGTGGCTCGTTGTTTGACATGCCAGAGAGTTAAAGGGGAGCAGCGACGACCACAAGGTAAGATTCAGTCTTTAGAGGTACCTGAGTGGAAGTGGGAATCCATTTCTATGGATTTCATCGTGGGTTTGTCAAAGAGTCAACAGGGTAACAACATGACATGGGTAATAGTGGATCGACTGACCAAGTTAGCTCACTTTGTACCAATGAAAGATATATGGACTAAAGCACAATTAGCTATGGCTTATCGGAAGAATGTGCTTAAGTTACATGGAGTCCCTAAGGACATAGTGTCTGACAGAGATGCGAGATTTATCTCAAGGTTTTGGAAAGAGTTGCAGGAATCTTTGGGAACAACTTTGAAGATGAGTACAGCTTTTCATCCTGCGACAGATGGTCAGACTGAGAGAACAATAAAAACTCTTGAGGATATGTTACGAGCTTGCGTGATGGACTTTGGTGGTAGCTGGGAACAGAGGTTGGATTTGATAGAGTTTTCTTACAACAACAGCTACCACGCTAGTATTGGCATGGCACCGTTTGAGGCTTTATATGGGAGGAGATGCAGGAGTCCGATTTGTTGGGACAGCTGAGTCGAGGCAAATGGTTCTAGGACCAGAGATGGTACATGAGATGGTTGAACAAAGTAAGATGATCAGGGGACGGATGAGAGCAGCTCAGGATAGGCAAAAGAGTTATGCAGATCTACATCGCCGGGATATAGAGTTTCAGGTTGGGGATAAGGTTCTTCTGAAAGTGTCTCCTATGCGTGGGGTTATGAGATTTGGGAAGAAAAGGCAAGCTGAGTCAGAAGTTCATTGGGCCTTATGAGATCTTGGAGCGAGTTGGGGAGGTTGCATATCGTCTGGCTTTACCGGCTGCGTTAGAGAGAGTGCATAATGTGTTTCATGTATCGCAGCTGCAGAAGTATGTGAGTGACCCGTCACATGTGTTAGAGGCAGAGAGCTTAGAGCTAGATGAGTCCTTATCATATCTTGAGGTACCTAAGAAGATTCTTGACCGGAAGGTTAGGAATACTAGGAGTGGTGAGACAGTTTTGCTTAAGATCCTTTGGTCTAACCACGAGACTGAGGAAGCTACATGGGAGGCAGAGGATGCCATGAGAGAGCGTTACCCTTTCCTTTTTGATCAGCTATGTATGGTTACGGGGACGTAACCTTGTTTCTTTTACGGGGACGTATGGTCGGGTTGAGTTTGGGTTAGTAACATGTTTTATGTTGAGTTTTGTTTTGGTTGTTGAGTCGGGAGTGCGTAGGGTGTGTCTTTGTTTTGTTGTGGTTTGAACTTCGGGGACAAAGTTCTTTTTAAGGAGGGAAGACTGTAATACTACGTATTTATGAGTCTCTGGGTACTCTATCGAGTAGGCCTTACTCTGTCGAGTAAGGGCGAGTTGCAGATTAAAATAGTTTCTGACCTGTTGGGTACTCGATCGAGTAACGTGGATACTCGATCGAGTAAGGGGGCACTCGATCGAGTACCTTAGCTACTCGATCGAGTAGCCGGTTTACGGGGGATGATTTATCGGGTTTTGTTAATAATGCGATTAGAGTATATAATACTTCCGTCATTGTTCTTAAAACACTTTTTAAAACCTAATCACTGTGAGAAGAGAAATCAAACTACGTCATTCGCTTTAATCGCATTGTTGGCAAATCCCGGAGCTTGGAAGGTCGGATTTCACCTTTCTTTATACCGTTGTGATCCTTGCGTCGAGGGTAAGACCTATATACCATTTTTATGATGTTTCTTTAAAGTTGGTTAAACCCTAATTTGGGGATTTGGGGTTTTGTTGTTTGTATGATTGGTAGTGATTATGTGTTTGTATATTAGGAGGAGGATTCGTAGAGGAAGCGTTTTGATATCATTTTGTGAGATCGTCCCGATTGTTGTGCTTTCGTGCACGATTTCCTACTCGTATTAATTACATAATGTGTGGTGATTGTGTTGTAGTTAGTGATTGTTGATTGATTCAGACGGTTATTGATGTTGTATTGTGATTGCTGATTGTTTGTCTCTGGTTCTCGAGATGCGTTCTCGGCTGAGTAGAGTCACTTGCGGGAGTGGCTTCACGCCCTAGTTTCGCCCTTCGTGGAACCCGCCACGAAAGGGGATGTGCACATTAATGGAACAGGGTTATCGGTCGGTATGATGAGCGGGGATTTGTGGGTACAGCTGCGGTCCCCCACTGGCATGGCTGGTCCAGTGGACAGTCGGTGACGGAGATTGATTGGAGTGGGTGATTGTGTGTGACTGCTTGAGCTGTCTTGATTACTGTATTATTGGTTATATAAATTGTGTGAATAGTACTGACCCTGGTTTATTGTTTTAAAACCTGCGGTGATCCATTCGGGGATGGTGAGCAGATATTGAGCAGGTATGAGTTGAGTACTGGGATAGCTGGGATGTGCCACCATCTGATGATAGAAGTCTTCCGCTGTAGCTTAGTAGTTTTCATAAACATTTGATTAGATCAAGAGACGAGTTGGTTTGAGAACATGTATACGTATTTTGGTTTGGTTTTTGGATTGTAACCTTTCACTAAAGTATTTCTATTTAAACGTTGTTTCATTATTGTTTATTTGATTATCATTGCCTCGGGTAACCGAGATGGTAACATCCTTATACCTGGGTGGTCCTGGTAAGGCACTTGGAGTATGGGGGTGTTACAGATTCCTCAAGGACTTAATCGTCATTTAAGCCCTTAGTAAACCCTAATTTGTGTACCTAATCCCCACTATAAATACCCCATTAGTCTAATTAGATTAATCATGTTCTTCTTATCAATCTTTAGTGTAGTTTATATCACTCTAATCTCTTCTTATTCTTGTAATCAACCAAATACTATTGAGTTCATCAACCCTTTTGCAAGAGAAGGTGGGGAGAACCCAACACCAAATCAATCACAAAATCAACCCACAATGCCTACATTTTCATCACATTCCGTACCAACCGAGGAGAACCTACCCAATGGTCTCCCACACCACAACACTTAACCGGAAATTTCATTGCTAAATCCGCATTTATCCAATTAGTCGAAAGAAGCCGATTTGGGGGGATGCCTAGTGAAGACCCTCACTCTCACATGGAAACTTTTTGTGACTATTGTGATGCAATTTCACAAACCGGTGTGACTCAAGACCAAATTCGATGGGTCTTATTTCCTTTTTCTCTAATCGCCACCGCAAAACAATGGTTGAAAAGCCTTGATAAGACTACTCTTGGAATTGACTCTTGGAAGACGTTGGCTCTAGCTTTCTACAAAAAATTCTACCCTCCGGAAAAGACTAACATGCTAAGAGCTCAAATTACGGGTTTTAAGCAAAGGGATGAAGAATCTTTGTATGAAGCTTGGGAGCGGTTCAAAGGAATTTGTTGCTCATGTCCTCATCATGGACTTAGTGAGTGGTTCTTGGTACAACAATTTTGGAATGGTCTTTATGAAGACTCAAGAAACATTCTCAACATGGGATCAAATGGTATGTTCACCGAAGTTGGCGATAATGAAACTTGGAAAAAGATTGAGGAAATGACGGTCCATCATTCACAATATAGTAGACCTCGCAAGGCTACTAGAGGAGGAAAGCATGAAGTGGACTCTATTAATCAATTGGGTGCTCAACTTAGTGCTCATATTGATACCAACAACTTAAAGTTTGAGAAGGCTATGGCTAAACTTGAAGAAGCCTCAATATCACCAAAGCATCATGTTAATGCCATGGTAGCATCTTCATCAATCCCAAGTGGGATATGTGAGAATTGTGGAACTTTGGGACATGACCAAAGTGAATGTAGAGGAACAAATGAATAAGTGAATGCTTTTCAAGCATACAAGAGTGGTACCCCTTATTCCAACTGTTACAATGAAAACACCAAATTCCACCCAAATCTCTCATACAAAAGCCAAAATGTTCAAAACCCTCAACAAACATACACCCCACCTCCCATGAGAAACCAAAATCAAAGACCCTTTTTCAACCAAAACCAAGGTTACCAAAATCAAACTTCATACAATCAACAAAATGACCAAGGTTTTGATGTTCAAAAAGCGGTCCTCCAAATGCAAAAGAATCAACAAGAATTTTTCACTAAAATGCAAAAAGATAGCCAAGCAAAGGACATCACCATCAACAACATCCTAGCCCACACAAAAATGTTGGAAACTCAATTGACCCACCTAGTATCTTCAAACTCTCAAAGATAAAAGGGGCAATTACCACCTCAAGGTAATCCCCCAAGACATGAAACGGTTAGTGCCATTCACTTGAGGAGTGATACGAGATATGAAGGACCAAAGAAGAAAGTTGAGGATGAAGTTGTGGAAGCTAGTGACAAAGAAGAAGTTGTGCAAAACTCTAAGGAAGATGAACCAACGAAAGAAGAAGTTTCAAGGAAAAGTCAAGAAAAGGCCAAGGAGATGGAGCCCATTGTGATTAGACTTCAATTCCCAAGTCGTCAAGCTAAGCCTAAGTTTGATGACCAACTTGGAAAATTCATGGAAATCGTGAAGAATTTGGAAGTCTCGATTCCTTTTACGGAATTAATCAATCACATGTCAGCCTATGCAAAGTACATGAAGGACATCCTTACGAAAAAGAAGTCGATTCGGAAGCTTGAAACTATCGCCTTCACTAAGGTGAGTAGTGCAATCCTTCAAGGGAGTTCACCTCCGAAACTTAAAGACCCGGGAAGCTTCTGAATACCGTGTACCATTGGCGACACCATGATAAACAAGGCTTTGTGTGACCTAGGAGCAAGCGTGAGTGTTATGCCATATTCGGTTAGTAAAAGGCTAGGGATGGGAGAGCTTAAATGTACCAACATCACACTCCAAATGGCCGATAGATCGACGAAGACACCGTTAGGGATATGGGAAGATGTTCCCGTGAGAATCGGCAAATTCTTCATCCCGGTGGACTTTGTCATTGTTGACATGGAAGAAGACTCCAATATTCCGCTCATCCTAGGTAGACCTTTCTTGCACACCGCAGGTGCAGTGATAGATGTGAAGCACGGAGAGCTTACTCTAGAAGTGGGAGACGAGACCATAACTTTCAATCTTGACAAGACCATGAGAGTTCCCCGTTTGCATGAACCATGCTTTATGGTTGATCACTATAGCCAGAAGGATGATAAGAAGAAGTCAGAATTCCAATGGAAAAAGAAAGTTGATAATGCTCCATCAAAAGAGCAAGGGAATAGCAACAAAGAGAGCTTGAAAAGCTCACCCATGACAAGTGAAGAGGATGGCCTCATTGGCCAAAACAAGAAATAAGGAGAGTTGTCTCTATCAACTCAAGAAATTTTTAATGATCAAGTAGACGAAGTTTGCGGTCTTTGGGATGATGAGTTCGAAGGGATATTCAATCCCTACATTGGTAATGCTATGAACCAAGACCATCACGGAGAACAACAAGTGCAAAGATCTATTGAGGACCTTTATCATGACAATGAACAAGCTTTTGACTACTTCTTCAAGGTGTTGAGTAACATCAACAACATCTTGAACATGCCCCCTTGACATCTCACATTGGATGAGAGTTTGGTGGAGTCCTCCCTAAACCACCATTTGTAAATATTCTAACTCCCTAACTTGCATTTCAATTTTTACATTGCATTTTTGTCATTTTTGGACTTATATTTTTGTGCCTTGATCAAGATATTCATCATTTTGAGAGAAGTGAGGGAGGGACTTATGATTTCATTAATGTGTAGTGCTTTGACTTAGTGTGAGGATAGCAATTGCCTAGGCTATTCATGTCTTTGTAGTGCCCCTACAATGAAGAACACGAGAATTGAAGAATGAAAATGTTACGGGTTATGCAGCACCCATGGATGGACCTGAATCCGTGTGGACGAGGAGGAATCCGAGCGGCCAAAAGGGAATCCGCTCGTCGTCAAGGAATCCGAGCGTCCAAGATACAATCCGCACGGCTGGCAGTGCTGCGAAATTCAAAAAAATGGTCTGTCACAGAATCTGAGCGTCTCAATTGAGAGTCCGCTCGTCTGATTCAGGACGCTCGTCTTACAGAGAAGACGCTCGTCTTTCTGCTTTTGATTTTTAAGGTATCTCCCTGTAACAGAATCCGAGCGTCCGTCCAGGAAGACGCTCGTCTCAATTTGAAGAATCCGCCGTCTTTCTTTGCCTGAAAGACGCTCGTCCTGTGGCGTCCTTTCCTGAGACAAAACGCGAAGAATCCGAGCGTCCCAGTCCTTGGTCCGCTCGTCCCCTGCTGCTATTTCAAATATAACGGGTCTCTTAAACCCTTTTCCCTCATTCATTTTCATTTCTTCTACATTCAAACACTACCCAAAACCCAAAAACCCTCATCCTCTACATCAACAAAACCAAATTTTCTCAACCAAATTCAACAAAATCAAATCCAAACTTCCTCACAACAAAAATTAATCACTCCTTTTAGAACAACTATTGATTCAAACACCAAAATTTTCAACTTTTGAGTCGATTTTTAAGATACAAAGCAACATTCTTTCATCTTAAATCGATTTGGGCATAACTAAAAATTGAAGATTTCAATCTTTCTTTGGTATAATCAAGAATGGCAAGAACTAAAGGAGGTAACAAGGCACCCCTAAAGAAAACACTTTCAAAAAGGCAACAAACTCTTCAAGCAAAACAATTGTTAAAGGTGTTGGTAGTCCATGAGGCAAGGTTGGAGGTTCAACAAGGTTCCCCTATGGAAGCTACAACATCAACAACTCCGGTCATTGAGCAATTATCCAATTATCCGGAGTTAATTTTAACTTCCGACACTCATAGGGATAAATTTATTCTCTTTGCTAAGAAGACCATTATGCCTACAAAATTTATTTGTGAATATGCTTTGTCAAAGTTGGGTGTTCTTGAACAAACCAAAACCTTCTTTGAGGCTATGGGATTGGGTAAATTGTTTACCATGAAATAATTGACATACCCCTCCCTCACCTTGGAATTTTTGAGTTCCTTGAAAGTCACAAGGGTGGAGACTAGAACCCACATCGAGTTTCGTCTTGCAAATGTTGATAGACGCATCACTTATGGCGAATTGAGTAAGATTTTAGGCCTTATTGATACCCCGAAATATACAAAGATCCCCGACAAGTATGACCCCGCTCCTCTTTGGGAGGCAATTTCCGGAAAGAAATTTGTGCGCTTTCATGATTGTCGTGCTCTATTAGTCCACCATCCGGGTATTAGAGTGTGGCATAAGGTCATTGGGAATACTTTGATAGCAAGAAATGGCACTAATCATCTTACCAAGCTGGATTGTCTTCTTCTTGAGTCGGCCTTGAACATAGGAAGAGAATATACTAAGCCATATAATGCTCTAAGACTTTTGGTTGAACGATGGCTTAATGTCGATTGTGGTAAAGAGGGCACCGCTTTCATTGTAAATGGAAGACTAGTTACCCATTTGGCCAAGCACTTTAACCCAAATTTCAACAAAGACAACACTTATGTGGCGGTTAAAGGAGGTCATATCATTGACATGGACACCATGATTCACAAGTTTAAGTGGGTCAACCATGATCCTCTTGACACCAAATATCGGTGGTTAACCAATGAAGCTAGATCCTTCACCTTGCCTTCAAAGATTTGCCGATTGAGTGTTCACCGACCAAACTACCTTCTTCCACTCTCCGAGGAGACCGAGTATATTATTCAACAACAAAGAGGCGAGATTGACGAGCCCTCCTCCTCCATTATCACACCACCCACCCATTTGAGTATCACGAGTTCAAACCCAAGGATGTCGAGGTAGGAAATGATTACATGACTCTACTCATGAGGGAAATGCACAATCAAGCTTACAATGATAGAGTGGATTCTTACAAGGCCCAATATCCGCCTCTCCTACATCTAGCTCGGCAAGGACTTCTTGATCCATCATGTCCTTTGCCTAGTTGGGCGGATAGGGAAGTTTTCTTTCCTAGCGCCTCTAGTGGTGGAAGACCGGGTGGAGAGGAGAATGTTGATGAAGAAGGTGAAGAAGAAGAGGTTCAAGAAGATGTTCAAGAAGAAGAAGCTCAAGAAGAGGAAGAAGAAAGTGAGGAAGAGCAAGGAAGTGAAAGTGGGAGTGGAGATGATTCCACATCTATGGAGGAAGATGATGATAATGATGATATGATGGAGGATTAGCAAGCCTTGGAGGCTCCTACACTCTTTCACCCCTCTTATGGTTTGTCTACTTCTTTTGTTTTCATTATTTTATTTTGATCATTTGTTTGTGGAAGTCCTAGCAACATGGAGGACTAACACCTTGGCTTCATTAAGGTGTTCTTTTCATTGTTCCCAACTTGTAAAATCCAAAATGACAATTTGTAGTTTCATGCATTGCATTCCATGTGCATGAACTACCCCGAAATTCAAGACGTTAGAATTAATGTCTATTTTTGTTTGGGGAAGTCCATGCATATGCATCGGGAGCTAATTTAAATTATGCTCTCCGCCATAACAAAAACACATGCATCATGTAGTGTATCTTAGTATAGTTTGCATTTAGTTTAGAAATCATGCATCATGCTTGCATAATTTCCTATCGTATTGGTCATTGAGGACAATGCCCATACTAGTGTGGGGATGGGAAATTCTAACTTGACTTTTATTCAAAAATCCAAAAAAATCAAAAATTTCGAAAAATCCAAAAAAATTGAAAAATTGAAAAAATAAAAAACATGTTCATTTCCTTTTTAGTGTAGTCTTGTATATATTCACTAGTAGAAAAAATCCCTACGGTGGCGGTCAAAAATGACTTTTTATGGCGGTTTTTAAAGGTTTTGGGTGCGTCGTTTATCACGGGGTCGTATATACTTTTGCGGCGGTTGTACAACCGCCACTATAGCTCGCCTACAATGTCGGTTTTCCAAACAAAACCGCCATTATAACCTTATATAAAACGACGGTTTTTAGACAAAAACCGCCGCTGTAACTCACTTATGACATCGGTTGTATAGCAAAGAACCGTCATTAAATAAATCACTATTTTCGAAATATTTAATTTTTTGGCGTCATTTCTAAAGGAACCATCGTTAAAAAAATTATATTTTTTTTAATAATAATTTTCTACTGCAATTTCAGCAACACCTCCTCCTAAATTTGATAATTACAAATATTATATGAACAAAATGAAACCTGTCAGTAGAAATGTAACCACATTTATATTATTCTCAACAATACAAGTCCAACGAACTTACATGAATCTTGCATTACATCGAACATAAAATTAACGTCTGTCATTGTTACCAAAGATAAATCCAATATAATGTATGAATATCATACACGCCTTACTTGAAAAACTAATCTAGAAGTTGTCTAAAAATTTGGTAGCCCACTCTTCTTTGATCTCATAAATATCGCCACTTGACATGGTTGATTGCCCCATATGCTATAGTTAACCAGTAATTTACTTTCAGCAAGCGGAATTTAGTTAAGTAGACAAAAGGTGGACATAAGCGATACACCACCAACCTGTAGCAGCGAAGACCTGAAAAGAAGATCAAAAACGAAATTAATTTAAAAAAAAAAAAACGCAACATAAAAAAGAAGTGAACTTGAGCTTAACTTACGTAAGATGAAAGAACTGCAACAAAAAAAAGAGAACTGTACAGAAGACAGATAGTGACAAATTACCTAATATGTCTATGAACCAGCGGGAAAGGGAAGTTTTGTAGAGGGGAAGCAAAAATTAAAAGCTATACCAAGAGATCTCGGAAGTTAGGTTACTGAATTCATGTCTATACATGATAAAAGTCTGATAAACAAAGAAAAGTAAATAAGTTATAAATCATATTGGAACATTCACCAGCGCAGAACAACGAGTTAAAATGCATGGTCACATGTAAAGTAGGAGAAGGGTGCAACTTCATAACCTGAGACATCGAGGGCACAGCGGCACCTGCGTTTTACAATTTAAAAACAACACAATATCGAGGTATCGAAGACCGAAGGTATACAACTTAAACACGCACCCTATAGCTGCCATCGCGCAGCTGGTGCACAATGCAAGCCTTTGTATTCTAAGCTAACGAAAACAAGCTGAATTCGTTGGTTAAAATTTTAAAATACTACTCAAGTTCATATTTTTCCCACCCAAAAAAAGATAAGCACAAATGATTCGAAACTGAACTTTAAAACTAGCTGAGGAGGAAGTCAGTACTTCAACTGGTTCATTTAAAGTAGATATAAAAGCGTAGAAGTAATAAAAAAACATACAAGAAATTGGTACAAACAAAATATTAGATAGGCAACTTATACGAAGCTGATCAAAAACAAGTTTGATTGACGAATGATCACTGCTGAAGTTGTAACAGAACAGGCGGAAGTCCTAGCTAACGGACATGCCAACACCTTCCAAACGTCTAGAGCTAAAATGAGTATTAAAAAGTGAGCAAATTCGAAACTAATATATTGATATCAAACTGAACAAAATCAAAATAGCAATTCAAACATGGTGTAAACGTATTCATAAAATCCTGAACATGCTGAAAATATGTTGAGCTTTTAGTAATTCCTTTACAATTTAAGAAGTTGGCCATTAGTTGTATGTTTATTGTGTTATAGAGCGTTACTTTTTTTAAAAATGCGCATCAACTGATTGATGAATTTTCTTAATGAGATGCCCTATATACTATTTGATTCAAATACGATTAGAAGGCTGAAACGAAAATAAAAACGTGAGCTTAGATTCAGTAAAGGAGGGTATGCATCAGACGTGTGGGCAAATTGAAAAGCGCAAATCGAATTCTAAACCAATTAACGTAGAAAAACTCCTAATTCAGACAAAATGGACTCCAAATGTAGAATGTTTACATAGTTTATTTATTCAAGCAATTTATAGCAGTACAACTCACAAATGTACTCCAATTCAACAACAATCTAACATATAAACCCTAAAAATCAAACATAACTAACATGAATTGATTAGAAATTAGAAGAGGAATTACCTTTACTGCTCAGAAATCATAAGAAACCGCAACAATCGGCTTAGGAATCTGTATGAACATCAACCGAATTCTTTCTTTCGAATTCAACGAGTCATAACTCACTGCCAAGTAAATGCTTTGGTAACTTTTTACAATACTTATAATGTTTTTCAAGCAAATACTCTAGCACAAATACTTAAATGAAAGGTCTCACACAAGTTTATTTTTGCGACACCACTCCAGTTTCTATAATTAATTATCAATTAGTATGGTTTAACTAATGAAATGTGTATGTCCTAACCCTTGGATGTTCGACACCGTCTCCTAAGAATCCAAATCAAATCAATTATATAAAATTTCCACCTCAAGTATCAATTCATTAAAATTGTAGCACCATCATTAAAAAACAATTTTCAGAATGATCCTCATCATGTAAACTAAAAAGTCAAACGATGCCCGAATTTCTTTGTCATCAAGGACCCTATGGTCACAACAAAGGTTCCAGAATACAGTTGATCATAGTATCGATTTCGGTCTCAATAACTTAAGTTCTTTAGCTCTAACAGTCTAAGCTTGCTAAATGCAATAGATGCGCGGTTAAGTCTAGTAGCAATGATCTTTACTGGATAATCAGGTTGCAATGTGGTCGCCTTGATACAAGTAAACTAATACTATTTTAATAAGAAAAGCAAACAACAGCAATTATTAAGCACAAATAAAAATTAAAGGATGTACCTATTCAATGTGTTGACTTTCTTGGCTTGGATGTCGTATATCTTCTTGACAACAGCCCTCAACAATGAAAATCAATGTTTTGTTGTCCTCAATCTTCTTCATTGCAGACTCGGTAGTTAATGGGTACTTAAACTTTCGGTTACTCCAGTATTTGGTCTCTGGTTCATCGAATTGGTCCACAAATGTCATCAAATAAACTCATACCACAATCCTGTGACATTCTCATTGCCATTGTATAGATAAACCAATACTAATACTAATCCAATTAAAAAAAATTAATGTAAAAAAACCAATTACGTAACCCCGAATTGAAATTAGGGTTTACTTTTACTGAAACTGAAAAATAGAAGAGAAAAAGAATAATGAAAACTTACCAATTGAAGAGAACAAAACAAATCGATATTGATCTAAGGAGACGAGGACCAAGTTGAACAGAGGCAACGCATTAATGGCAGAAGCCTAGTGGGTAGAGGCGGAGAAAGGGAAGACGAAGAAGGAAGAAAGAAAGGAGGAAGGAGGGAAAAAAGGGAAGTGGCGTCGCCTGTGATGGTGGTGGTGGTGGCGGCGTCTCCTGTGGCAGCGGCGGAGGCGATATTCCTGGCGGAGGAGTGGTCACCGGAGGGAAAGGGGAAAAATGAAATTGTATTGTGGGGATTCGAGGGTTATGTAAATGGGTGTGAATTTTAAAGGGTTTAGATTTTTTTTTTTTTTTTTTTGCTATTAAAGTCGGTTGTGATTAAAACCGACACAAAAAATATATAATGGCGGTTTTTTAGCCAAAAAATTGTAACTTAGTAGTAACCTTTAGCGTCATTTTTAACGTCGGTTGTTAATATAACCGCCACAATTGACTTATGGTGGCGTTTTCTATTTAAAACCGCCATAAAAAGTTTCAATTATCACGTCGGTTCTTACTTAAACCGCCACAATAGACCTCCTTCATACATAAAAATTGTGTTCCCTTCAATTTATTGGGCTTTTCACGTCGTTTCTATTAGAACCGCCACGATAACCGCGTCGTGATAGGGGTTTTTTCTACTAGTGATTGTTTTGTATATATTGTGTTTGTTCATCCTTGTTCACATTGATTGACTACGCCACATCCGAGACATAAGGATATTGAAGACCGCATGGTATTATCTTTCCAATCTCCTTTTTCTTCTTTATGTTAATGAATATGTGGCTTTATTTTGATTGATGCGGTAAAAACAATGTGAATTTAGGATTGCATTTAGATTATTTGGCATACTAGTTGATAGAATCATATGCATTAAGATGTATAAATGTTAGTTGCATCATGGCATGTAGTTTGCATGTTACAAAAATTTTGTGAAACCGTCTACTTGGGAAGCTTGACAAGTGTATATAGGCCCTAGTAGATGCTTTTTCTTCTTAAGACTTTGCTTGTTAGAATACTTGTAAAACACCCTAGGATGTGTCATGCTAGTATCCTTTGACCCATGGATTAAGGCCGAGTCAAGAGTACCTTATGGTGTGATAACTCCTTGGCTACCGTTTATTCCAAGCTGACCCTTGAAACCATGCAACCATCATTCATCCATGTTCTACCATATTTTTGTCATCAAAGGGAATGGGCACAAAAAGAAATTATTCAAAGTTTGAGTTCAAGAAATGAAAAGAAAAGAAAAGAAAAAGTTTGCAAAATGAATCAAAAGAAAAGAGGAGTAACAAAAATGAAAACTCCTATGCTTCAAATATAAGCACCCTCACTACATATGGGGTGACTTTGAAAATTTTCAAAAGAAAATGCAAAAATTTGAAAAATTGTCAAGTATTGAAATGCCAAACATCTAAAGAAATGGCAAAAGAAAATGTTCTCAAATGTTATATGCCATAAGAAATTAAGGGGAAAAACAACAACAAAAAGCAAACTCCCAAATGAAACTCAAATACTATCGATCCCTTTATCCATCGTATCCATTTTTGTGCATGGTAGAGAGGGGACGACGCTTCTTCTTGTCTAGGCAAGAGGGGGAATTCCGCGATCCTCCAGTGTTTCTAACACCATAGGGAGTCTATTCTTGACAAAAGCATTTAACGATTGAGGACAAAGGTACCCTAGCTTGACACAACTTGGAGGTGATTTATTGGTATCCTTCTAGGCTTAGTAGTTTGAAGAAATTGCATCTATGACGGAGTGTGTACCCTTGAATTGCTTCCCTTGTAGATAATTTCCGCCACTTAGATGAGGAAAGTGGCTATTCTTTTGTAGATGCATCCATTACTTGATTTTGTGTGCTTTAATATTTGGATGTGTCGCCATTTTGGCAAGACCCACCTTGCCTTGCAAGAATGCATTCTACCTTATGGTTGTTTTGTTGTGAGTTGAAGGGGCGGAGTGAGACCCGCTAATTGTCTCATGTCGGCTATATTAGTAGGATAGTTTAAATAAGAGTCCAAGTTTTGTCACCTCTTTACTCGGGACGAGCAAAGGTTCGGTTTGGGGATATTTGATGTGACCATCATTTGAGCATATTTAGTCCCCGAATTAGCCTCGTTCCTATGCTTTGTAGTGCATATTTGGGTCATTTACTATCTTTAGTCCTTTGTTTTGCATATTCTTTGAGGTTTTGTTTCCTTGGTAGGAGAGGAGTGTAAACCTTGCATTTTCATGGCAAAATAGAGCTAAATTGATCGAATCTAATGACCAAGCATCAAAGAGAAGACAAGACTAGAAGGCCTTTGTACATATTATAGTAGATGGGCAATGATGAAGAAATCCTTCCATCCCCGACTAAATCCCGGAGGATTATTGGAAGAAGAGAGGAAGAAAAGAAGAAAAGGAAGGCTGGAACCCAATCCGCTCGTCCAACCATAAAGACGCATGTCCAAGACTGCAAGGATCCGAGCGTCTTTGCCATTGGGACGCCCGTCCAACCACGCCCCAATCCGCTTGTCCAAGCATCAATCCGCCCGTTCAGCCACCACAGAATCCGTTCGTCCCGACCCTTGGACGCCCGGATTGTCTTACAGGCCCATACGTCCTATTCTTGCTCCATGAAAGATGCACATATTTTTGAAAGACCGGTAAAAAGGAGACCCACATCTTTTTCTGAGAGGAGCGATTCCTCAAGGACTTAATCGTCATTTAAGCCCTTAGTAAACCCCAATTTGTGTACCTAATCCCCACTATAAATACCCCATTAGTCTAATTAGATTAATCATGTTCTTCTTATCAATCTTTAGTGTAGTTTATATCATTCTAATCTCTTCTTAATCTTGTAATCAACTTCTAATCAAATATTAATACAAATCTCATTTCCTTAATTTCTCTTTTGTTCATCTTTTATTTTGGGTAATTGAAGATTATTTGGGTTATTGTTGGGAGATTGACAACCTTCTAATCATTTATCAAGTACTTCTATTATTCTTAGCTTTATTTTGGAATCATTAGTAGGTATAATTCTCTTAATCTCTTTTTAATTATTGTTAATCATCTTCATTTATTCATCATGTTTTGCTTTGTAATATGATTGACAACCTTGTTAACATGCTAAACTTGACAATGAGTGAGGAGTTTCCTTAACTAGGCTTAATGGGTAATTAGGGGAAACCAACATGGGGGATGATTCATGCTTAATTTAATATGTTTTCATAATTTATTTTCTTGTTTGTTGTGATCTCAACTTATGCACATGTTATGTTTGATGAAATGCGAGCCTATGAATCCTTGCATTTTTTACCCATCACTTACCTTTTCAATGAGACTTGTAAGACATAAACCAACTCGAGTCTCATTAGACAATTCATATAGTTGAGTAGGGAGGTTTAAGTCGACTTGTAGGTGTTGTACAATCTAATCGATTCGGCTCCGGGACCCAAACCTTTCTAGGATTGTAAGATATAAACCAACTCAATCCATCACAACAATAATTGCTTGCTTATAATTTGAGAATATGTTTGTATGATCAATTCCCATGAATCCCCTATGACCCCATGACACCCTAGTGCTTTTAATCAATTGTTTACATCTCATTTTAATCATCTTGCTTGTTTACTTTTATTGCTATTTAGTTTAGTGATCTTCTTATCTCAACCCAAATCGTGACACCCCTAGACACCGCTACTTGCAATCGAAAATCCTACATCAATACCCATCCCTTGGGATCCGACCTTTACTTACCTCTTTACTGATAGTAAGAGTTGTTTGTGAAGTTATAAATATTGTTTTGGTCTAGGTGCTCCTAACGACAAGTAACCGAAAATTAAGCTCCAAGTGAGTCCGTCCAATATCCTGCACCATCTATGGTCCTAAAACCACTGCCTCAGCACTGTCGTCCCAACAAATTGGACTCCTACACTTCCTGCCATACAGAGCCTCGAATGGTGCAATCCCGATACTGGTATGATAGTTGTTGTTATAAGAGAACTCAATCAAATCCAGCCTATCTTCCCAACTTCCACCGAACTCCATGGCACAAACCCACAACATGTCCTCCAAAGTCTTGATGGTCCTCTCGGTCTGTCCATTTGTGGCAGGATGAAAAGCCGTACTCATCTTTAAGGTCATACCCATCAAATACTGCAACTCTTGCCAAAACCGTGATATAAACCTCGCATCCCGATCCGACACTATATCTTTAGGCGCACCATGTAACCGAACCACATGCTTCCTGTAACCCAGGGCTAGCTGTATCTTGGTCCAAATATCCTTCATCGGAACGAAGTGAGCTGACTTTGTTAACCGATCAATGATCACCCAAATTATATTGTTATCTTGCTGTGTCTTTGGTAACCCCACGATAAAGTCCATTGAGATTGACTCCCACTTCCACTCGGGTACCTCAAGTGACTGAATCTTACCTTGTGGTCTTCGCTGCTCACCCTTTACTCTCTGGCATGTCAGACACCTAGCTAAGAACTCAGCCACATCCCTCTTCATGTTAGGCCACCAAAAAATTTTCTTGAGGTCCTTATAAAGCTTGTCACCTCCTGGGTGAACGGAATAAGGCTAGGATAGGATATATACTTCAAAGTTCTCACTTCCCTCAGGTAAGGCTAGGATAGGAGCTGTGGTCAAACGCTCCTTTAAGGTCTGGAACGCCTTTTCACAAGTCTCATTCCACCGAAATCTGGTCTCTTTCCTCATCAAAGCTGTCATAGGCCTCGCGATCGTAGAAAAGCCTTTCACAAACCTCCTGTAGTAACCAGCTAGACCCAAGAAACTCCGAATCTCAGCAAAATTCTTCGGTGATTCCCACTTGGTCACTGCCTCAATCTTGCTAGGATACATGATACGGTCGTTATGTACCAAAAATAAAATACCTAAATACAACTAACAGAAGCTAGCAGCAAGTAGGGTCTATCTCCACAGGGAGGCTATTTTGCTAATTATCTGTTTAACTCAATCTGTCTAATGTCACAATTGGGGGTTTTGATTGTTTAACTAAACTAAAAAGACTAAGGCAAGAGAGAAATGAATGTGAGAAATTAACAATAAGAGAAGGGAATATGCTAGGGGTCGGTCTACCGTGGCAATTACACTATCGGGTCAACTGAGTTGATTAAACTATTGATAAGAAGAGCGAGGTCGTCACCTTTCGGTCCTTAAACCTACGATTATACCCTTTCGGTCTCTAATCGCCCTAGGGTCTCCTAACTTAGCTTTCGCCCTAATTAGGTATCACCTATTGTAATTAAGCAAGCCTTCCCTTCCAATCTTTCGATCCAGGTCGGGGTTAACTAAATAAATTGGTCTCCTGCATGCATTCATTCAACCTAATAACAATTATATTGCCTAATACAATTCTTATCGCAAGACTAATCTAATCAAGTCGATCCTAACATATTACTACCACGACTTTCCTAATCCTAACATATTAAGGGAATTTAGCTAGACATGGATAAAAGAAGAACGAGAGTAAAGGAAGTAAGAACAATAATCATTAAATAAGGATAGAGAAGAGAAGAAAAAATTACTGAATTAAATGATCCGGAAATAAGGAAGAATAAAAGCAACATTAACAGTGTATGTGGGATGATAAGAGAGGAGAAGCCCCCTTAATTATGTCGTCCTAATATCCTATTTATAAGAAAAATAGGATTTATTAAACCTAAATGACGGAAATTAACTAAAAAGCCCAAATTTATCAGCGAATCCACTCGATCGAGTGGAATAAAACCACTCGATCGAGCAAACCAAAGCTTAAACCACTCGATCGAGTAGAAAATCTACTAGATCGAGTAAATCAATAAATGCAACTACTCGATCGAGTAGAAAAAGGACTCGATCGAACAAAATTCTACTCGATCGAGTACTTTCCAGAAAAAGTTTCCTGCTTTGCGCACTGAACTTCAAACGGCTGCCATTTCTTCGTTACTTGGGAAAACAGGGTGATTCCGGTGGCGTTGGAAATATAAGAGGACAAGCTTTCATCTCCAATTAGAATCACCTGAATATCAGTTGTAGAACTCGAGATATGGCTCTTCAAAGTAGGCACTAGCAATTTGAAGTTCTTCCTTTGCTCGCCTAGCTATCTTTCTTCTTTGCGCATCTCAAAATAGCTACATTCCCGCTCCAAATTCACTCTTCCTCCGAATGCATGCTAAACGGACGGTAAAAGGCTTGATTCCACTACTTTCTGGTTCATTCCTACAAATAAGACAAAACAAACCAAAGTAGCATATTCGGGGTATTTCGTAGCATAAACTACGATAAAAGCGTAGAAATACGTGCATAAAATAGGCTAAAAAGACTATATAAAATGCACGTATCAAATATCCCCAAACCAAACCTTTACTCGTCCTCGAGTAAACTAAATGCAAACTAATGGAACGGAAAAAGATAACTCAGAGCTAGCTACAAATGGCCACTTAAACCGATTTAATGCAAGCAAACTAACACCTATAGCAAAACAGTCAAATGCAAACGAGTTGTATGATGTTTATAATAAAGCTGAACCGTCGACCTTGCAAGACCTTTAATAATGGACTCTCACGGGTCACTCTTCTCTCATGAAGCAAAGGGTGAACATATATATGTATAAGAGAGAAACAAAAATAGTCGCTCACCTAGACTACGACCCACCTAAACATGCATGCAACTAATATGATAGACAATTCTAGCTACCAAACCTACATTCCAACCAAACGAGGTCCTGTCACAGCCGAGGGCTTACAAAAATATGGTAAAGTGAGGCAATGGGTAAGAAAAGGCAAAACAATTATGGGAATGTGGAGGTATAGGCGGCCAAGCTAGTACCTAAACAGAACCATATGAGACATATCCATTTCCAACTCAATTAAGAATTAAGCACAATGCCCTTCATTTGGCATAAAATCTCACCAAACCAAACTGAACTAACTCCTCAAATGATATAAGATAGAACATAGGAGTGAAACCGTCTCATAATCAAACATCTTTTTATTTTTTTGATGTTTTCGAATTTTTCTTTTTTTCTTTTTTTTTTTCTCGGTTTCTTCTTCTTCATTTTTTTCTTTTTCTGATTTTTTTCGATTTCTCTTTTTTGCATTTTTTTTCACGTCTTTTTTTTCTTTTCCTCCTTCTCTTCATAAATTACCAACTCTGATTCAAAGGATACAAGCCACCTTGATACAAAAGACAATATACCGCAAAACAATCTAAACTAGCTTGACAAGGCAGGCTAAATTTGGAATGTAGCTAAAAGGGTCAACAGGCAAATTTGGCTAATGTGGAGTTAAATGGGTAAAAATGAAAGAAAAGGGAATTTGTAAGCAACCTCTCTGCATGTGACACCAACCACTAACCCGAATGTATGTAGGCAAAAAGCAACTGAATTTCATATATGTGCAAATTGATGAACATGTTATGCGAGGAGTAACTACTCACAATCCTACATGAAACTGGTCGCAAATGACACCAGTTTATACGGCTCTAATCCTTAGAATATATAAGTAGGTTGCCAAAATTTCAGGTCAAGTCTATATGTTCAGCTAAATTTAACATTAACTCGTAGATATGCAATAAGACATAGCTAAAAGATAACAGTTTATTGCAAGGCTTAAGCAAAAAGACAATTATAGTGCAATTTCATCACTGAAATCCATCGTTCCGACTCAACCTATATGCTAAAATAAACGTGAAATTTTAGAAATTTTTTGAAATTTTTCAATTTTTATGAGTATCAGATTTTTGATTTTTATGAAAATAAACAACAATGCATACTGAAATTAAACGTGATAACAGAAATGCAATAAAAACAAGATGCAGACACAGATACGGATGCATAACCTCCCCAAACCAAACCGTACAATGCCCCCATTGTACCAAAACATGGAAAGGAAACGCAAACTAAGGAAGAAAGAGAGTAAAATACGAAAAAACTCACAAAACGCGCGAATAAAGGGACCTCCCCAAACCGACCATGAACATGGGAGGTTGCTAAAGGCCCGGAAAACCGTCTCAGTAAGCTAATCCAAGTCAAACACACTCGATAGCAGTCGAACAGTGGCTGATCGAGTAGAATGGGCATCTAAAACTGCTCGATCGAGGAGAATAGCAGTCGATCGAGTGGTTTGTCTTTTTGCAGGTGGTCGATCGAGTAAAAAGTTCACTCGATCGAGTGAAAATAGCAGCAAAAGTGCTCGATCGAGTAGAAAAACTACTCGATCGAGTGATTCTCAGCGTGTTTCTTGCAAAACGCAATTAAAAACAGCCCGCAAACTAACTAGACAAGCATACTGAGATAGCCTATGGTATATAAACCATTTATTACAACTAAAATGAAATAGAAAATTAAAAATAAAAACTCCGGGTTGCCTCCCGGGTAGCGCTAGCTTCAGTCAGGTCCCATCTCGACCTTCTTTTCTTCGAGCTCTAAATAGTTATAATCAAAACAGCTCAAAGCGCGCAGCATTAAATCATACATCTGCGCATGTGCTACAAAAAAGCATAAGTAGCACCATAGTGGAATAAAAGTATAGGAATTAAAAATGTTTAACCGTTTAAGTCTAACAAATTTCCTATGTGAGCTCCTAAATATATCCACATAATGAAGGAGCGCGGGAGCAATTGTCAATAAAGTAGGGTATCGTTTCAGATTAACGAGATTAAGGTGACAAGGACGGTGAAAATTCGTTAAATTACGCGTCCACATGTGAGAGGGTATAGCTTTAAAAGAAGAAGCACGAATCATATGAGGCAAAATACTATTAAAACAAACAATAATGAAATTATCGTTTACTACCTCGGGTTGGTCGCTCTCAACGACGGAATCACTGACAAAGGAATGTATTACCTCATCCGTGCTAGGAGCAATTACCGTCTCAGCTGCTTCTTCATCAACCTCCTCCGTGGAATCCATCCCGTAAATCGCAGCTTCAAGTGTATCCGACTCGGCTGTGAATAAGGGAGGTTCACCGTAACTGTTATCATCATCAAACTCGTCACCCAAAACAAACCCAAGTGACGAATCAAAGCTCCCAATGGCCAATTCACTCGATCGAGCAGATTTACTACTCGATCGGCCACTTTCCTCCTGCATTTCACTCGATCGAGCAGATTTATTACTCGATCGATCACTTTCTCCTGGAAATTCACTCGATCGACTAATGTTAGTCACTCGATCGAGTGATTCCTCCTGTACAGGGCTAAAATCTTCGCATAAACTCTTGAAATACGACAGAAATTCGTCATCCGAGTCATAGAAATCGTTCTCAGCACTGGGCAACACGGGTTCTTCATGGGAAAACCCGCTCTCGGTCAAGTACACCTCTTCTGGTGGCCTACCATCCGACTCAGCTGCTAACTGAGCAATTTCAGACTCCAGCTCAATGATTTGAGCTTCCATACGTCTATCATATTCTTGCATTTCAGATGCAAGTGTCTCCAACAAATATTTCAGCTCCGCAATTTCTTCTTTCTGTATATCAGAAGGATCTTGTTGCGGTGGCCATTGATAGGGTGGATGTGGCGGCACAACTACAGCTGCATTATGCTCAGCAGCACCACATCCCCAAGATTTCTTCCTTTCCCAACTAGCAAGTTTTTCAGCTTGGGCTTCAAAATGAGCAATAAGTCGGGAAACGGATGGCATCTCGGCAAAAGGGATTGAAGGTACTCAAGCCTTCCCTTCGATATCTCCCTCAGTAGCCTGTCTAATAAACCTGTAGGCCTATCAAAACAGCACTAAAGAGAAAGATAAGAACAGCCTCAAGGTACTTAGTCTTCCCTTGAGGCGAAAGACAAACAAAATAAAACAGATAAAAGCGTCGCCTCCCCGGCAACGGCGCCAAAATTTGATACGGTCGTTATGTACCAAAAATAAAATACCTAAATACAACTAACAGAAGCTAGCAGCAAGTAGGGTCGATCTCCACAGGGAGGCTATTTTGCTAATTATCTGTTTAACTCAATCTGTCTAATGTCACAATTGGGGGTTTTGATTGTTTAACTAAACTAAAAAGACTAAGGTAAGAGAGAAATGAATGCGAGAAATTAACAATAAGAGAAGGGAATATGCTAGGGGTCGGTCTACCGTGGCAGTTACACTATCGGGTCAACTGAGTTGATTAAACTATTGATAAGAAGAGCGAGGTCGTCACCTTTCGGTCCTTAAACCTACGATTATACCCTTTCGGTCTCTAATCGCCCTAGGGTCTCCTAACTTAGCTTTCGCCCTAATTAGGTATCACCTATTGTAATTAAGCAAGCCTTCCCTTCCAATCTTTCGATCCAGGTCGGGGTTAACTAAATAAATTGGTCTCCTGCATGCATTCATTCAACCTAATAACAATTATATTGCCTAATACAATTCTTATCGCAAGACTAATCTAATCAAGTCGATCCTTACATATTACTACCACGGCTTTCCTAATCCTAACATATTAAGGGAATTTAGCTAGACATGGATAAAAGAAGAACGAGAGTAAAG
The DNA here is from genome assembly GCF_048544455.1 of Silene latifolia. Taxonomy (NCBI): domain Eukaryota; kingdom Viridiplantae; phylum Streptophyta; class Magnoliopsida; order Caryophyllales; family Caryophyllaceae; genus Silene; species Silene latifolia. The sequence continues at coordinate 11,831,939 of NC_133538.1, read as the reverse complement.
GAAGTAAGAACAATAAAAATTAAATAAGGATAGAGAAGAGAAGAAAAAATTACTGAATTAAATGATCCGGAAATAAGGAAGAATAAAAGCAACAGTAACAGTGTATGTGGGATGATAAGAGAGGAGAAGCCCCCTTAATTATGTCGTCCTAATATCCTATTTATAAGAAAAATAGGATTTATTAAACCTAAATGACGGAAATTAACTAAAAAGCCCAGCCCATCAGCGAATCCACTCGATCGAGTGGAATAAAACCACTCGATCGAGCAAACCAAAGCTTAAATCACTCGATCGAGTAGAAAATCTACTCGATCGAGTAAATCAATAAATGCAACTACTCGATCGACTAGAAAAAGGACTCGATCGAACAAAATTCTACTCGATCGAGTACTTTCCAGAAACAGTTTCCTGCTTTGCGCACTGAACTTCAAACGGCTGCCATTTCTTCGTTACTTAGGCAAACAGGGTGATTCTGGTAACGTTGGAAAGCTAAGAGAACAAGCTTTCATCTCCAATTGGAATCACCTGAATATCAGTTGTAGAACTCGAGATATGGCTCTTCAAAGTAGGCACTAGCAATTTGAAGTTCTTCCTTTGCTCGCCTAGCTATCTTTCTTCTTTGCGCATCTCAAAATAGTTACATTCCCGCTCCAAATTCACTCTTCCTCCAAATGCATGCTAAACGGACGGTAAAAGGCTTGATTCGACTACTTTATGGTTCATTCCTACAAATAAGACAAAACAAACCAAAGTAGCATATTCGGGGTATTTCGTAGCATAAACTACGATAAAATCGTAGAAATACGTGCATAAAATAGGCTAAAAAGACTATAAAAAATGCACGTATCAATACACCTGTTGGAATATGTGTCCTCCGACAATAATGCGATCACAACTGTTGATCATAATGATCACATGTTTAAAACTCGTTTTAAGAATACATGTGGGATGTAATATTTTACAGTCAACTGGTCCACACATATCGGTAATGATTGGCTAACTAGAGTTTGACATTACTGTCGTGCGACGGTGGTGATCAGTTGATCCCCTTAGGTCATACCAATAGGGAAATACTCTTAATTTATTATTTAATTAATCGTATACCGATACGAGTTAATTAAATTGCTTAAAATTGACGGATGATTTTGTGAGTAAAGTTAACGTGTCTTTTTGTAATTCGATTAAATTAGATACGGTCTAAGTAATCGAATTGTTTTATTACTTGGATAAAATTATTGTTTACGAAACAATTGATATTGAATTGAGATTGAATGAATGATTTATTATAAATACAAGATGTTGTGATTTATAATTAATAAACTATTTTGGTACAAGTAATTACGAATTACTAGTCGATTTTGTAAATGAGATATTTTATGAGTATGTTGATTTTTAATATGTTAAAAATACATTACATTGTGACATGTCATGTAACATGGTACATGTGACAAAATTGACAAATGACAAAATAAAATAGACCTCCCATTTTATTGATATATACCGAAATATTGGAGGGAGTTAGTGGAAAAATTCTGTTAATTGTTTAAGTGGAAAACACAATGATGGAAGCTAACAAGTAGCCATGCAAACCTAAGCTTTTGAGAAGAGCAAAAATAAAAGGCATTGGGCATACTACCCAAGGCCAAAATTTCGGCCAACCATAGGAGAAAACAAAAGAGTTTTTCTTTTCAATTTATTTATTCATCATTTTTAATACAAAAATTTCTAGTGTAAGAAATTTTGACTATTCTCTCTACATCTTATGACATTTATAGAGAAATAAAAACCTCACAAAAGCTCTCTCTTGAACCGAAATTCAAGAGCAAAATTAACATTTTTGTGTCAAATTTAAGTATAATTAATATTATTACTAGATCAAAATAATATTAGTTATTATGAGTTTTCTTTGGGTATATGCTTTTGGGAGAGATTCTAAACTTGAATCTTGTTCATCCATTGTTGGAGAGCTCAAGAACTAACAAGAAGGAGATCTTGTTGGTGCCCATAAAACTGAAATCATGTAGTAAGGACAATGATTTCTTCTCTTTTAATTTAAGTTTGCATACATAAGATTTGTAAATTAATTTTTATGACTAAATTAATTGAAATATATATGAATATGTAAAGTAATGAGATATAGATTTCAAACAAGCGGTATCAAGAGCCTTTGGTTGTTTGCATGCAAATCGGTTATATTTTTTCCGAGTTATACGATTAACATATAAAACTTGTAAATTTGTGTTATTATGATATATCACGAAATAAACTATGCATGTTAAAGTTTTTTATCCTAAAATGTATTTAGGATAGTTTGGTTAATTTACGGACTTTTATTGTTCATCATATATAATAATGGTATTAAAAATGTGATTTTATGATTAAAATGTCATTTTCGGACTAAAATTAGCTAAACTTTGAATTTTTCAGTGGTTTTTGGATATGTTTTCACATATATTATTTTGAGATGACCTATAAATTTTAAGGATTTTTGGAGTTTTTACGCTCGAAATATGGATTTTTCATGATATAAATCGTATTTAAATGAAAAATAGGTTAATATGAGATAAATTTCGAATCTGGTCATAGAAATTTAGTATGTTGTCACATGAAATTTTATAAGATGTGTGTAAAATAATACGCTATATTGAAGTCTTTATGCATGATTTATGAATTTTTGATGAAAAATAGCATAAATAGTGACTTAATTAGTAAATAATTGCTAAAACATACTCCATGACTAAGGAAAAACGTCAAATGTTGCATTTTATTATCTTTTTCAGATCTAAAATTGAAAAGTTGATAAATATATTTGTTCTCATGTTTTTATGATTATATTTGATAAATCCGATAAACCGCAAAATTGTTTTTCCCGATAAAATTCGAAATTTTAACCTAAGTTTTTGAACATTATGAGTGTCATGGTATTTTTCCAGAATGTTCAAGAGTTTAAATTTCAAATTTCAAATTTATTTGAAATTTTTGTGATTTATTTGAAGTTTATAGTATTTTATTGTAATTTTGGGTCCATTAATGAACAATTTTAAGAAATATGAGTTAATTATAGTCAAATAGTTTAATATACGATATTGGCTCCTTAAAGGCAATTTAGCATAAAATTGGGCATGTTCATACATATTATAATGCTGCATTTTATTTATGATTGTCATAATTTTATTTTATGTAATTTTGAATTATGTAATTTACTTAGTATTGCCTTAGTTTTTAATTGGTATTACCCGAAATGTATGGGAATATCGATTCGGTTGTAATTTATTGTGATCTCGTATCACCGTTTTGTAATTTAATAGATTTATTTTATTTTAATTACAAATGTATAATAGGAAATTATGTAATTTGTTATGTAATTTATTTATTCTGGAGTTCCTTGAAGACGGTGTCACACAAGAAGGCGATACATAAAGACGGTGTTACCTCGAGATACGTGCCAAAACCGAAGTTCAAGGGACCAATGAAGTTGGTTTCTGAATATGTAATAGTTATTAGATTTTCTATTTTAGGAAGGCCATACTAGGATTTTTTTTATGCTTTGCATTTCATTTATATGTCGCATGCATCGCTAAATCGCCATAACTAAAACATGCATCATCATTTTATCGAGTTTATCGACCGTGTCAATTAGAATTATCGTAGTTCACCGCTTTAGTTCACTTAAAACGTGATAGATAATAATTTGACATGACCTCCCGCTAAAAATAAATAATTGAGACATAGCCTTACCAAAAGTAGAAACCATGAAAACCTGTTTCGCGAGGGAGTGCACTCGGCCGTCTCGGGGTACAAACCTTGTTGATGAGGGTTTCATCGGCCATCCCGTGCCCAAGTTAATGTGAATTTGGATCATGGACACATTTATTCGAAATTTGGATTGACCTCAACGGAAGTATTCGTGACCGTAGTCGCATGTGTTCCGGGCTATAGATAAATATTAGAGTAATTTTATCGACCAAGAATTCTAAAAGTAGAATCGATTAAAGAGTTAGTCCACCGAGTTATATTGATAAGGGTTTCATCGGCTATCCCGTGCCCAAGTTAATATGAATTTGGATCTCAGAATCATTTATCATAGTTGGGTAGAGGTCACTATGTAAATGCTATACTTGTTATTTACAAGCATAATTATAACGATGAATGTTTTTTTTCACTATTCCGTTATCATATTGTTCTATTTATTTACCACAATTCATATACGATATCGTTTCGATTTTTGATTCAAATCTCCATTAAAACATCGTAACTATAGACAAATATGAATTTGCTTCTAAAACCTCATATGAACCATTGCTAAGGATCTCTTGTAAAGAGTATAGATAAAAGTTATTCATTATCAAACAGGTTTTTTGATTCTTGACTAACACATCTACTTACAATGGATTGTTTTTCATATACTTAATTAAATTAAGTACCTTGAAGCGATAAATTGTTTTGGTAATTAGATTTGTCAGAATTCGTAATTAACCAAAATAACGCAACCACTTCAATGAAAGTTTTAAGACTAAAACGATTGAATTGAAGAGTAGTCTTCATAAGATTCAACTTTGCTTCTCTAAGTAAAGATTCTTGAAATGAGTGGGAGCATTCTCTTAAACCGTTAAGAAAAGGACGAGGTTCAAGAAGTAAAGATTATAATGGAATTGATACAAGATAATGTTAAAAGTAAAGTTATTGAGAATAACGACACTAAACCTATCAATCCCGACCGATAAAGTTTCCATTGTCTTAAATGTTGGACACTAGAAAGGAAACTACCCCAAATTGTTAAAGAATAAGCAAGTTAGTTATGGGACATCTAATAAGACTTAGTTCTTTATTTATTTAATTGACATAAGTTTTGCTAGTACCATCTCGTCAATATTAGAAACCGATGGTGGTTTTCATCATTGTATGCGATACATAGGATGATTAGAATATGACGACTAGCAACAATGATGTTGAGAGATAGAGTCATTGTGTACTCAATCTAGTTTTTGGGTTTGGAGTTATACTTAATTGTGACTATTAAGTGCATAAACTCTAAATAAGAATATAAACTTGTTAAGATACAAAAGAGGTTTCACTTTTGTGACCCTATACACCATGATTTGATGGCTAGCCCATTATCAAGGTGATTATATTCTAAACCAAACTAGAATGATATATCATGAAGATGATGCAAGACTCAAATTGGTAACCCAAGATTAAACCTTAAATTATAGAATGATGAACGCAAAGAGTTATCGAGTACTCTTGAAACCATTAGATTGTTAATGGTATATGCGTATCTTGTATTCAAAGCAAGATATCTCGTGCTTTTTGGTTGAAAAGGAAATCGGGGTTGTAAATCATTGATACAGAATAGGTTGATCATTTTCTTTTACCATCAATTTAAGTTGACACCAATATGTTTACTTAATAAGGTAAAAGGATAAATCTTTGAAGGAGTTCAAAGAGTTCCATGAATCTCGATTTAGTCGTGAAGCGATTATCAAACTGAAGACTTTGATATAAGCCAAGGGAAATGTGATATAGTATCACAAGTTAATCTCTCTTAGCACGCATTATGGGATTATGTGTGGTTGGATAAAGAAATCAACCGCTATTCAATATGGTTTTGACTTCAATCAAGTTACTTTGAGTTACTTGATCCTTTTGGGGATTTTATCATTTTGTCTAAATTATTTTTCCACTAAATCTAAAACGAATCATATGAGATATGAAATGGTAGAGTACCATGCTTGTAAGTTTTCAAAAGAAACAAATGCTCATTTTTCCCTTATTATAATCACGAGTACAACGGGTTTGTGGCTCGTGAAGCTGTCTTTCTAAAATACAAGTTTATTTCTAGAAGACAGAGTGGGAGAAATTATTCAAGAACCACAAAGAATGTTATGTCACAAGAAACTGGTCTTTCTTGGCTACATGAGACGTTTTGTTGGCTACATGAGACATTTTGTGTAAGACGTAGTTTCTTCAAAACCTAGGAGGTTAAAGTCATCACTTGTTGAAAATGATGAATTAGTGTTACTTTTAGAAAGTAAAGAGCTTACAACTTACAAAGAAATCGTTTGATTCAAGTTGATTACTTCTAGAAAGTAATGAACATATGACTTACATGAGAGTGTTTAAAGTCACAACTCAATACAAGGCTTAGAGCCATGAAAATCCGAAATAAAAGGCTTGATTAGTGACAAAGGGTTTTGCACTAATAAAGAGAGATTTCAAGGCTTGATTGGTTGCAAAGGGTCTTGCACTAGTTGAAATGCTTAAGTCTATTTGGATCTTTTTAGGGATTGTGTTTTAATATGAAATACATAGCGAGTGAATCTAAAACCCAGTTCTACAATTAGAAGGAATGTATTCAATACATGTTATGAGTTTTATAGATTCTTACAATCCTAAGATAATGTGCAACTTAAGAGATGGTCTTGAGTAGGAAATCAATGAGTTGGAATCAATGTTTTGATCATGTTATAAAACTTTTCTCGATAAGTCGAGAAGTTGTGTTTATACATGAAGTTTAGTGGGAGTTACGGAAATTTTAATTAGTCTTATATGTGGATGACATATTGATCATTGGGAATGATTTAAGACTTTTGGAGTAACATAATACATCTTTAATATCCAGATTTATGTAGATAAATCCACATGATATTAGTGTCAAATAAGAAGTCTTATGTTGATAAGATTCATGACTAGTTCAATCAAGTTGAACATATTTGATTGATTCCATTTGCTTCCGCTGCCGAATCAATTAAATAGGAAATGATGTATAACACTTCATATACTTTTAGTATGATGAATTGTTTCAAATCGAATTTAAGTAATAGTTACCAAGTAAGCCATAAAGATTACCCTTAAGTGCTTGCAGAAGCATTAAAGAAGTAAAGCAAAGTGTTTATGATACAATTTTGTGTAAGGGTGTTACACAAGTGGCAATTGACAATTGAGATTGCGCATGGTTTCCGACAAAACCATAGTCAAAAACACATTAGGATGGTTAAGATACCATTGTGGCTATGTTATTTAAGAAATAGATTTTCTAGAATCGTTCTAGGCAATAAAGAACAGTAAGAAATATTTACAACGGAAATTGAGTACACTTGCAATCATGGGATGTGCAAGAGGGATGAGTCCCGCACACTGTGAAAACAGTGGAAGCTATTTTAAGGCATGAAAGCCTATGTCTTGATTGGATCTCGACACGTACTCAGAAAGTTTTGTAATGCAAATGTATACATTACAAAGGAAAACGAGTATGTAGTAAGGTTGAGTAAGGTACAAGAAGTTGATAAAACCTACTAACCAAAGCCTTCTCATAGGCTTAACATGATGAGTCATGTCATTTCAATTAAATTGAGATGAACAACTACATTCAAGATCAAACTGGAGTATAGAATATGAAGTAGTAATCAAGTATTGATTACTCATATGATAATCACATTTATCGTTCGAGTTTTTAAAATCTGAAAACTCCTTTATACTTTGTTACATCCAAACGGGTTGTAGAGACAATATTGAACCCCGTTAAAGCGAACCCGGATTAACATGGTATTCGCCCATAGTCACTTATATGAGGTGACGTCTCGAAGTGACTAGAGTGTGATGCGATTGATGGCAAGTTCAAGTGCCATAGAGTAATATGAGAATGACTAGTCGATCACATAGGCAGACTGTTAGGAACACTTTGTCGGGCCTTATGACCGCTTATAGAGTTCTGGCAAATTTATATAGCCTGGTCGTTGCCAGAGCTACTATAGTATTCTAATGAGTCGATTCTTTTGATTAAAGACTGTTCACCTAAGGTGGCACAGTTTCAGATTAACTTTGATTTGTGTTACTACGACCTTCGTAAATGGGGTCAAATGGGCATATTTTGGGTTATGATGGTTGTTACTAGTCGAAGGGAATTAGTGCGATAGGAATTGTCCACCCCCTTGTCAGGGTTAAAACAATGTCTCAGGGTCACTCGAGGAGTAATGAATTGGAAATGCGTGGCCACGCTCGGAAGGTATCTATGATAGATAAATCCGGTCAATCAGTTATTCTCCAGATCGAAGAAACCACTCTCGATATGATCAATTGCAAGTACGACCCGAAAGCACCTTGCATTGAGTGGGATATAGTAATAGGACAAGAGAATTGGTGACGCACACTTGTCGAGGACAAGTGGGAGATTGTTGGAATATGTGTCCTCTGACAATAATGCGATCACAACTGTTGATCATAATGATCACATGTTTAAAACTCGTTTTAAGAATACATGTGGGATGTAATATTTTACAGTCAACTGGTCCACACATATCGGTAATGATTGGCTGACTAGAGTTTGACATTACTGTCGTGCGACGGTGGTGATCAGTTGATCCCCTTAGGTCATACCTATAGGGAAATACTCTTAATTGATTATTTAATTAATCGTTTACCGATACGAGTTAATTAAATTGCTTAAAATTGACGGATGATTTTGTGAGTAAAGTTAACGTGTCTTTTTGTAATTCGATTAAATTAGATATGGTCTAAGTAATCAAATTGTTTTATTACTTGGATAAAATTATTGTTTAAGAAACAATTGATATTGAATTGAGATTGAATGAATGATTTATTATAAATACAAGATGTTGTGATTTATAATTAATAAACTATTTTGGTACAAGTAATTACGAATTACTAGTCGATTTTGTAAACGACATATTTTATGAGTATGTTGATTTTTAATATGTTAAAAATACATTACATTGTGACATGTCATGTAACATGTTACATGTGACAAAATTGACAAATGACAAAATAAAATGGACCTCCCATTTTATTGATATATACCGAAATATTGGAGGGAGTTAGTGGAAAAATTCTGTTAATTGTTTAAGTGGAAAACACAATGATGGAAGCTAACAAGTAGCCATGCAAACCTAAGCTTTTGAGAAGAGCACAAATAAAAGGCATTGGGCATACTACCCAAGGCCAAAATTTCGGCCAACCATAGGAGAAAAGAAAAGAGTTTTTCTTTTCAATTTATTTATTCATCATTTTTAATACAAAAATTTCTAGTGTAAGAAATTTTGACTATTCTCTCTACATCTTATGACATTTATAGAGAAATAAAAACCTCACAAAAGCTCTCTCTTGAACCGAAATTCAAGAGCAAAAATAACATTTTTGTGTCAAATTTAAGTATAATTAATATTATTACTAGATCAAAATAATATTAGCTATTATGAGTTTTCCTTGGGTATATGCTTTTGGGAGAGATTCTAAACTTGAATCTTGTTCATCCATTATTGGAGAGCTCAAGAACTAACAAGAAGAAGATCTTGTTGGTGCCTATAAAACCGAAATCATGTAGTAAGGACAATGATTTATTCTCTTTTAATTTAAGTTTGCATGCATAAGGTTTGTAAATTAATTTTTATGACTAAATTAATTGAAACATATATGAATATGTAAAGTAATGAGATATAGATTTCAAACAACACCGACACACCCTTTTTAGATATCACATGGCCCAGAAAAGCCACTTCCTCTAGCCAAAACTCGCACTTGGATAACTTGGCATATAGTTGATTGTCTCGCAAGGTCTGCAAAACTAATCTCAGGTGCTCCTCATGCTCCTCCTTAGTCTTAGAGCAGACTAAGATGTCATCAATGAAGACGACCTCAAACCTGTCCAAGAACGGACTAAAAACCCAGTTCATAAGATCCATGAAAGCTGCTGGTACATTCGTCAACCCAAAAGGCATCACTACATACTCATACTGACCATAACGAGACAGGAAAGTTGTCTTAGGAGTATCCTCATCTGCTATCCTCAACTGGTGATAACCCGACCTCAAATTGATCTTAGAGAACACCCCTGCGCCACTAAGCTGGTCAAAAAGATCATCAATTCTTGGTAAAGGATACTTGTTCTTCACCGTGACACGATTCAGCTCTCTGTAGTCGATGCATATCCTCATGCTCCCATCTTTCTTTTTCACAAACAACACCGGTGCTCCCCATGGTGACACACTAGGTCGGATATACCCCTTATCTAACAGATCATGTAGTTGGTTTTTCAACACTTTCAGTTCTTTAGGTGTCATACGGTACGGTGCTTTGGATATAGGACTTGTTCCTGGTTTAAGCTCCACATTGAAGTCGATATCTCTCTTAGGTGGAAACCCCGATATCTCATCTGGAAAAACATCACTAAACTCTCCAACCACATGTATATCAGATGTTGTCAGCTCCTCCGCGCATCGGTCTCTCACTTGGTACAGAATCAAGGGACACTTCTTCCTTAAACATGACTTTAAGGACATTACAACGATGAACTTAAACTTTAGCCTCACCACAAACCCTTTATAAAACACCCTGACACCCTTGGGCCCCTTTAAAGACAATTTCTTCTGTCGGCAATCTATCTTAGCATCATACTTACCCAACCAATCCATCCCGACGATGACCTCAAACCCATCCATAGGAAACTCTAACAAGTTGACCGGTAAATCTACCCCTCCTATTACCATGGACACATCTCTATACAACTTAACACAGGACACCGACTCCCCAGAAGGTATAAACACATCATCTTTTACAAGCTCAAACTCCCCCAAACCCATAGACAAGGCATGACCTCTAGATACAAAAGAATGGGTTGCCCCTGAGTTAAGCAAAACAAAAGACGGTGTACTATGAAAAATAAAGGTATCGGTAACTACATGAGCATCATTCTCAGCTTCCAGCTTGCCCATCATAAAGAGCTTCCCGCTGCTTTTCTGACCTCCACCCTGGACCGAGGTGTTTGAAGTAGTCGGCTTAGCTGCCGAGTTCTGAGTCACACTGTTGTTCGGGCGCTGGTAGGATCCTCCACTGTTGTGGTTGAAGCCGCCATTTTTGTTGTTTTGTCCTCCACGATTACCAAAAGACCCAGACGGCTTGTTGCTAGCAAAACTCTTACTCGGAGCCTAATAAAAGCTCCCCTGATAAGCTCCTGAAACCCCTCCAACCCTGGCACTGGTACAGTCGTGCCTCTTGTGACCCACTCCACCACAGTTGAAGCAAGTAAGGTTGGAGTTGTCACTAACACTCCTACCACCACCTCTACCCCATGCTCAAGATCCCCCTGAAAACCTAGCTCCTCCAGAAAAAGCTCTAGACTGCCCATAGTTGCTCTTCTTATGGCCCGACTGATTGCCACTCTCGCTCTCTGCTTCCCTCTTCTCAGTAGTGGTCCTCTCCTTAGCCTCCTTGGACAAATCCACCAATCTCTCAGCTTGCCCAGCCCGTGAGTATACCTCTTTCAGGTCGGTAATAACTCCAGTTGGTAACCTATTCATGATCTTGGGTGTAACACCCCCTCATACCAAGGTACCTTACCAAGAACTACCCTAGCATGAAAGGCTGTTACCATCTCGGTTTCCCGAGGTTAGTATATCAAAGTTACCAATTCCAAACAACCTTTATTAAAGTATAAAGAGTTAGTGATTACATATTTCCAACACCAAACCGAAGTATAACTGCGAAAGGTCTAACAACTACAACGAATGTAAGCTAAGTCTCTTGACGGCGGAAGCTAGACTCGAGTGATGACTCCCCATGACTGTCCCATAGCTAAACATATGCATTACCTATCATAATCTGCTCACCATCCCCGAATGGATCACCACAGGTTTTACAAAACAACAACAACGGGGTCAGTACCGTTCAATCAAGATAAGACCAACAAACAATGTAACCGGCTGATCATCCTCCATCCCCGGTCTCCCGATATCACACAGTAACCGACTACACACCGAAGTGTGTAGCCCTGCCAGATTACCCATCGCAACAGGTAATCCTCGCCGCCAGTGGGTGACCGCAGCCCATCCCCACCTAGTCCAGCTCATCAACGAGCAACTAACAATCCCTGTCCCTTAATGTGCACATCCCCTCCCGTGGCTGGTTCCACGGAGGGCGAACTAGGGTGTGAAGCCACTCCCGCAAGTGACTGTACCACAATCACACAACACCACAGCATCACAGCTGTCACAACACCACAACCGTCACAACACAACCACATCACCACCGCCATCACAACACCCATACTCCGATGATCAGCAGATAACAACAATTACAATACAAGCACAGTCTTAAATCAATTAATAGTAACTGAGTAGGGAAACCCTACCTTTTCGCAATCCGCTTACGCTGCAACCAACCATACAAATGCATAACAAATACCACATCGTCACCTACAACAACAATCACATAATTCCATTCACTAACTGCAAAACCCCATTTCCCTCAATTCATGATTAAAGGCAAACCCTAGAATTAAACACCAATAAACATGGGAATAAAGACTTACCGACGAAAGGATGAATGATTGAATGCGATTGCTAAGATTGTCCATACATACACAGAGGAGAGATTGGGAGTGATTAGAGCGTCGTAGGTTTGATTAGGTTTGTAAATGGTGTTTTAGAAATTGATTATCGAATTATATAATCTCTAATTACTCCCGAATCAAACCGCTGAAATATTACTCGCTAGACCGGATACTCGGTAGAGTATAGAGTATACTCGGCCGAGTATCCTCTACTCGGTCGAGTATTCATCGTACTCGGCCGAGTGTTCCTTGGCAGTAGTCAAACAGACTCACGACACACACTACTCGACCGAGTAGGCCATACTCGGTCGAGTACCAGCCTATAAAATCCGTAGTATTACAGTCTTCCCCCCTTAAAAAGAATTTCGTCCCCGAAGTTCCAACCCAACCTATAAAACATGGACACCTAACACTAACTCCACCAACCACGCTTACTAGATAACATATCCTCTCGATATTGACTCCATAATATTATCGAATAACACCAATACAATGTTGCCAACCTTCGAATAACCATAATACAATGTTGCCAACCTTGTCTCATTTCCGTAACACTCACTAGCAACTCAATATCAAGACAATCCACAAAATAAGATCAACCATCAAAACGAAATGTTACATTTACCATCCTTAAAACGAACTTCGTCCTCGAAGTTTACTCACACACATAAACATCCTCAGACAATCCGTTACTCTCACTCATAAACATCATACTACTACGAGCACTGCCATTACGTGTAATAAAATCGGCAATCACACAAATCCATCCTTATTCTGCACCAACACTCAAACTTCCAATTGCAACTTGTATGACCATCAAACTCTCTTGTCGCATCCTAATCCTCTTAAGATAAATGTTACGTCCTCGTAACTCACTAATACTAGGTCATTTGCTATACCTTCCATAATCGTCATTACCATTGCATGACAACGATAACCCACTATAACCTCAACACCTACAACCATTCCTATATCCAGGACTCTCTTTCTTTAACAGTTCTCGTGCCTCCAATTATTCTGCACTCCCATAACCTATATCATAAAATCCTTAGTATAGCCACTACTCCATCTCTTCTACATTACCACAATACGACATACTCCTATATACATATACACTCATCTCCACAATCTTATCTCACAATCCTCAAGTGTTACACATACTTACATTATCTTCTCAAGTTCATCTTCTTTATTACCACTACTCCCTTAACTTGACACGATACTAAGTCCTAAAACTCCGTACTCCCTGTCCCAAGGAAAAGTGCTAAACCACTTGTAGTTTCAAGTTCAATAACACACATGTTCCACAATTTCTTTTCACAACTATGTCCACCAATGCCTCATCTAACACAAGATCAAAAGCACTCCAACAACCTCTCACAACGGTGTCCCATTAACAGAATATTACTATGCCATGACATCAACAGCACCATACCCAACTCTCTCTCATACCATACTCTATTTTCACTCCTAAGCTGACACTGGTAAGAAACATCGGGAAACAACACAACGGTCTATATGCCCCGACCGACATTGACAAGAAATAGCAGTAAAGAAAAAACGATCGATGACAAACAACGGTCCACCAATGCCCAGTGCACAACACCATATCGATAGTCATCACAACTTTTACATTTTACAATCGCGTAACACTGACTGAGCACAACTTCCTTGACCACAAGACTTTCTTAAAACTGCTCTACCAGATCACGACGCAGCATATTAGACGGGATCACAAATACCAACCTTATGAATATTATCCATACCATGACTCTTGAGGCCGGAACCTCACACCATCACTTACGGATATCATACATACACATATAGGTATAACATATGACGCGGAACACACATATAACGACTCGTAACTATCACGCCACACCATTACTCGTAAGGCCAGGACCTCACACAAAGTTTTACACACCTCATGGACCCATAATCGAATCTAACTAGCTAATCCTTACCACGTAAGTCACCACTTGATGATGAATATCTCTCATCCAAACTTAACTCAGATGCCCTTCCTAACATATCCTCTCATACACACAATTATCACCACCCGGCGAACGAAGCCAAATCATCAGTACCCAACTTCTAGCGAACACCTCATATATCCACCTCATATATCCACCTCTTATACTCCCTCACAACCATACATACTGATCAGTCTCCACCAAATCAACCCCATTAGGACAACTAACTTTCTAGTGACAACAATACAACACCAACACCCTTTCATGTGACCGCTCTCTCACTATCACTTCTTTACACAACAATTTATTTCTTCTTTTGGTTGTCATCCCACATAACGAGCATCATATCCATCAATAAAATTTTCCTCAACATTATTCCCAATTCTATCCTTTATCGTATCGTCACCTAACTCTCTACCAAAATCTCAGATCGTACAAACACTCTACAAGCTTCTTATTCCCTTAATACCTCGAAACTCATGGCTAACACGTCGTCCTGTACTCCTATATAACCATTAACTCACACCCTCTAATGAGGCTATCGTACATTTCTGTAATTTCCTACTTACTTCCATCCCTCCTTCCCCCTTTTCACGCAGTAATACCAAGTAATAATTCATCTCCTTCCTGTTTCTACCTAACTCTTTAGTAATTTGTTTATTTTCTCGTAGCTCCACAGCCCTAATTCCATTAATTCATATCAATATCTTATCATTATTTCTTATCATTTATCCTCTCATCTTGCTTCTCTCTCACCCTTGTCACCATCAAGTCTACACACTAACGGTTACTCTTTAATAAGCCGTATCTCCCTGTCGTATCTCTAGGAGACCAAAAATTCGTCTCATACCGTTAATTTCCCAAAGAATTACACACTAGGCTCACCTCTTGATATTCCAAATTCCCAAATCAACCATTGTCTACTCATCGCGGCATAACTTGACCTCCCTATACACTATTCGTTTCCATCTCTCTATAGCGACCTTTATCACATATATCCTTAAGCAACTCAATCCAAACCGTCTTCCTCCATAAATCCTTACACATCTCAATATGCCACTATACGTATCCCTCATCTCAATCTTTCATTCTCACTTTTCTTTACACTTACATCACCCTTGCCCATATACACTTACTTTTATATTACTCAACCCACGACTATATCACTCATCATATCTCACAAAACATGCTCCTTGTCTCGATTAGCTCATCAATCTACTCTTTTCTTGTTCCATTATCCCCCACAACCACATATAACTCATGTCCTTTATATCCAACACATATCCCTCATACGCCGGCATCCTCCCTATCATAGCATTTGGTTACTTACGTATCAAGACCGTCACATATATAAAAGAATGCGTTAAGACTCAAAACATACGTGTGCACATACCCCACAACTCAAAACAAATGTAAGAACATAGCCACTGACTTAAACATTAGGTGAAAATATAGCCAACGACTCAAAATAGCCGCCCACTGAGGTACTCGGTCGAGTACATAGCATACTAGGTCGAGTACAGGATACTCGGTCGAGTAACTATATTACTCGGCCGAGTTTTAGACTCGAAAGTTTAACGTAATTATCATAGAGGATTACTCGGTCGAGTATTGGGAATACTCGGCCGAGTAGCCCTTACTCGGTCGAGTATTACTTTACTCGGTCGAGTACCAACACAATTCTCAGCATCGTCCAGTTTTCGTAAAACAATCATATCTCACTCGTTACTTGGTCGCTTTGGGTGTGTGACCTATCGTAAGAATCGTAAGAAGACAAGCTATCACCTCAACTTGGAATCACAGACATATCATTTCTACAACTCGACTTATGACAGTTTTAAGACAACCCTTCCGTAATCGTTCTTCATACAAATCAAATTTCCTAAGCCAAAACAACTTAAACATACATAAGGCAACAATAACAGTTCAATACCTCTAAAAACCAGTAGATAGTTGAAGATTTACCATACTCACATTAAAATTAAACATGACATTCACATATATAGACGCATGACCTTAATCACATGCTTCTACCAACAACCAAGCATTAAAATCATCATGTTCATATGCACATGAACCACTACCATACTTCATGCTCAACATTGTATTAAACAGGTACCATGATCACATTATTCATGCTCAATATCAATCATATACGAATTCACAATCCACCTTTCATATATTACCATATTCCATCACTTTCACCATTTCATCCAATCATTTCATCCATCCATATCACAAAATTCAAGTTACGAGTACTACACATACATGAATCGATATACAAAACTTTCCAAGACTCCCCCATGTGACCGGTTAGATATCGTAAGGGCCTTAGTGCGACTTCGGGACGTCTCCCAAGTCTTTGTGGTAGCTCCAAACAACTCTCCCCAGGTTCATTTTATTTAGACTCCCTAAGTTCATTGGATTGATTAGTTTTAGGTGCCAGAATCTTCGGCTCTGATACCACTTTGTAACACCCCCTCATACCAAGGTACCTTACCAAGAACTACCCTAGCATGAAAGGCTGTTACCATCTCGGTTTCCCGAGGTTAGTATATCAAAGTTACCAATTCCAAACAACCTTTATTAAAGTATAAAGAGTTAGTGATTACATGTTTCCAACACCAAACCAAAGTATAACTGTGAAAGGTCTAACAACTACAACGAATGTAAGCTAAGTCTCTTGACGGCGGAAGCTAGACTCGAGTGATGACTCCCCATGACTGTCCCATAGCTAAACATATGCATTACCTGTCATAATCTGCTCACCATCCCCGAATGGATCACCGCAGGTTTTACAAAACAACAACAACGGGGTCAGTACCGTTCAATCAAGATAAGACCAACAAACAATGTAACCGGCTGATCATCCTCCATCCCCGGTCTCCCGATATCACACAGTAACCGACTACACACCGAAGTGTGTAGCCCTGCCAGATTACCCATCGCAACAGGTAATCCTCGCCGCCAGTGGGTGACCGCAGCCCATCCCCACCTAGTCCAGCTCATCAACGAGCGACTAACAATCCCTGTCCCTTAATGTGCACATCCCCTCCCGTGGCTGGTTCCACGGAGGGCGAACTAGGGTGTGAAGCCACTCCCGCAAGTGACTGTACCACAATCACACAACACCACAACATCACAGCTGTCACAAAACCACAACCGTCACATCACAACCACATCACCACCGCCATCACAACACCCATACTCCGATGATCAGCAGATAACAACAATTACAATACAAGCATAGTCTTAAATCAATTAATAGTAACTGAGTAGGGAAACCCTACCTTTTCGCAATCCGCTTACGCTGCAATCAACCATACAAATGCATAACAAATACCACATCGTCACCTACAACAACAATCACATAATTCCAATCACTAACTGCAAAACCCCATTTCCCTCAATTCATGATTAAAGGCAAACACTAGAATTAAACACCAATAAACATGGGAATAAAGACTTACCGACGAAAGGATGAATGATTGAATGCGATTGCTAAGATTGTCCATACATACACAGAGGAGAGATTGGGAGTGATTAGAGCGTTGTAGGTTTGATTAGGTTTGTAAATGGTGTTTTAGAAACTGATTATCGAATTATATAATCTCTAATTACTCCCGAATCAAACCGCTGAAATATTACTCGCTAGACCGGATACTCGGTCGAGTATAGAGTATACTCGGCCGAGTATCCTCTACTCGGTCTTGTATTCATCGTACTCGGCCGAGTGTTCCTTGGCAGTAGTCAAACAGACTCACGACACACAGTACTCGTCCGAGTAGGCCATACTCGGTCGAGTACCAGCCTATAAAATCCGTAGTATTACATTGGGTGCCAACCCCTTCTCGAAACGAAGAGCCAAACCCCGATGCCTCAACTGCATATCTTCTGCGTAGCGTGATAACTCAAGGAACCGGTGATAGTACTCAGTAACAGTCATATCCTTAGACATGATGAAAGAATCAAACTCAGATCTCAACTAGTGACGGATGTGCTCCGGCACGAATTGTTCCCTCATAGCGCTCTTCAGAGCTGACCACGGTATAACACCGTGCCCCTCATCCCTGTAGTATGCCCTAGCATCCTCCTTCACGTTCTGCCACCACACTGCAGCCTCACCCCTCACGTAGTACACCACCTGCTCGACAGCCAACTCCGGCGGACACTTCACAACCTCAAGGAGACTCTCCATCTCACAGTTCTAGTTATCAAGCAGCTTAGGTTCTCCAGTGCCCCAGTAAGTCGATGGGTTGAAGCGGGCAATGACAGTGCTCGGGTGGGTTGCATCCACCGGTTTCTCAGCCCCCTTACCCACATTCTTATGAGCCTCTAGGAGTGCTTCCTGCTGCTCCATCATACGGGCTACCTCATCTGTGGTCATCTCAGATGCTTGGATATACGCGGCTGACCTCTTTGGCGACATTTTGAGCTGATAAAAGCAAGGAAACGTAAGCACATAGCCTACGGCTCAAAATAAACATGACCCTCCGCCAAAGAAGTACTCGGCCGAGTATGGTAAGATACTCGGTCGAGTATGGACTACTCGGTCGAGTATTAATAATATTCGGTCAAGTGTTCCAATCCAGTAGCCAACGTCAAAAACACAGAAAACATACTCGGTCCAGTATGGATGATACTCGGTCCAGTATGCCTCACTCGATCGAGTATGCTCTAATACTCGGTCGAGTGATCACAACCAGTAGCTAATGCCACTTATACAACAAACAACACTCGGTCGAGTGCCTGGTTACTCGGCCGAGTATCCCCTACTCGGCCGAGTACCCGCCCTGCTCGGCCGAGTCATGCCAAAAACGAGCCTTGGAACTATCACTATCATACGTAAACATGCCTTTCTATCAAGATAGATACATATCCACAACTACCCCTTTGAAAGCCACATAGTAAACATTTAACATGCTCAACATATTTCATGCTCAAGATCTAACATAAACAAATTCTCAATACACCTTTCAAATACTACCATGTTCCACTTCTTTAATCATTTCATCCAACCATTTCACAAGATTCAAGTTACAAGTACCACACACACATGACTCAACATACAACAGTTCCCAAGCTAAGACTCCCCCATCTGACCGGCTTAAGATCGTAAGGGCCTCAATGCGACTTCGGGACATCTCCCAAGTCTTTGCGGTAGCTCCAAACAACTATCCCCGGGTTCATTTTATTTAGACTCCCTAAGTTCATTGGGTTCATTAGTTTTAGGTTCCAGAATCGTCGCTCTGATGCCACTTTGTGACAACCCCCACATAGCAAGGTGTAGACACCTCAAAATGTCTACCTAACCTTAAGGGTACCCGATGATGAGCCTAAACCTAAAAGATTAAATGAAAATTGACAATGTTAATAATTTACGGCTCTTTACGCTTATTTTCCGAGAAATTACTAAAAATGACCCAAACCCACCGAAAAGCCATATATTCTCATTTAACTCCATTTCGTGTTATAACCATTTGACAAACCTCAAGAGTGTTAATTAGTCAAGTGACTTATTATTGGCCCGAAACCAATAAAATACGATGGAGTTATAATTATTTAGTGCACAGCTCACAATTGTTCGGTTAAATCCAATTTGTCAACACCAAAAATTTGGTTGATTAGTTATCCGAGGAAATAATAAGGAAAGCTAGTGTAGTGCACTAATCATAGTCAAAATAAGATGCATACTATCCCATAAAGCGTGATGCCAAGGATAGAATTTGTCATAAAATAAGATTAAAGTTGCCAACTAGTTTATCATGTTGGGAGGAATAATTATCAGAATAGTTAGAAAGTTGATCAGAACACCAATTCATATATACCGTAGGACAAAAGTCAATCAGACCATATAAATAAACGGTTGTACCCATACAAAAGAGGACACAGAAGAGAGGACGAACACAATATTGCGAGAAGCACACAAATACGCGATCAAGCTCAAGACTAGATCCCGAAACTCTACTCTAACACTCCATCTCAAATATTATCCCAGTTTCAAAATCAAACCATTCAATAAATCGTCCCAGTTTCAATATAAGCGCATAAGAGCCGTTAATTTGCGACAAAGTTGAAATTCATAAATAGTCAACATCCACATAGGCCTGAGGGTACAAGATTCAAATAAGCTTTTCTCTATTCTTTCTTTTTATTTAATTCTTTTATTTTGTCTTTTATCCATTTTCTCTATTTTATTGTATTAACTAAACTAGTTAATTTGTCCTTGTCTTAAAATTATATTGTCTTGTGTATAAAATTGTATAATTAACCTTTCTTTTCGTTAAATTCGTCAAATATATAATATTATAAATAAATAGTAGAGGTCGTCAGTTTGATGGGCGATCCGCAATCTTTGGTTCAAACCGGAGTGACGGATCAGTCCCCATTCCAGGGATCAAAAGGGGCCTTTTTTCCGTTAAAAAGGCCCCTTTTGATCCGCAATCTTTGGTCGATACCCCCCACAACACATATCATACCTTCAGATTAAGATCGTTCCGCGAAAGTGCAACGCGCTCTTTTAGAGCAATGCGTTTAACTTGGTATTGGCAGACATGTTCACAGGACTTCTCATAGTCTTGTGATCATCACACATGCATAGGTGGCTCAAGTGCTTCTCAACAGCACTTCTCACATGAGTCATTAAGGACCTAAGTCCAACCTGGTGTATGATCCATCAAGTGCGTCTCAAAAGCACCACCATTAAGGCTATGAATCATACAACGCCATAGGAATAGAAGCTTTAAACCTACTCAAGTCTCACTCTTGACCTAAGGACTTAAGCCCCATTCTCCTCGACGCATCAATGACTAGTCTCCTAGCCAGCGCTTTAGTAAAGGGATCAGCAAGATTGTTTTCGAACTTCACATAGTCCAAAGCAATCACTCTGTTGTCTTGGAGTTGTCTAACTGCAGCGTGCCTTATTCGAATGTGTCTCTTCTTTGAATTGTAGACACTATTCTTTGCAACACCAATAGCAGCCTGCGAGTCACAATGTAGGGAGACCGGTGTTAGCCGTCCGCCCCATACTGGTATATCAGCTAAAAGGTTTCTCAACCATTCAGCCTCTTGTCATGCCAACTCAAGAGCTATGAACTCAGATTCCATGGTAGAGCGTGCGATACAAGTCTGTTTAGAGGACTTCTACGATATAACACCTCCACCCATTGTAAAGACATAACCACTAGTAGAACAGATCTCATCGTTACCTGCAACCCAGTTCGCATCACAATATCCCTCTAACACAGCAGGAAATTTGCTATAATGCAAACATAAGTCAGCTGTTCCTTTTAGGTACTTTAGTAAACGACGAAGAGTATTCCAGTGTTCATTACTAGGGTTATGTGTATAACGACTGAGTCTACTAACTGCATAAGCAATATCTGGTCGAGTATAGTTCATTAAAAACATCACACTACCTAGGATTTTAGCATACTCTTCTTGGGAAACACTCTTGCCCAAGTTTTTACACAATGGTATACTAGGATCATAGGGTGTTCTAGCAGGTACATCATCAAAGCAGTTAAACTTTCTCAACACTTTTTCAACATAATGAGATTGACTTAGACAGATTCCATTGGGGTTTCGGATGACCTTAATTCCTAGGATAACATCAGCTTCTCCTAAGTCCTTCATCTCAAATTGTGATGACAAAAAATCTTTGGTTCTAATTATGACCTCCAAATTATTACCAAGTATTAACATGTCATCAACATATAGGCATATAATTACACAATCAGATTCCATCTTTTTTGAATAAACACATGAATCAGAATTGTTAACCACATAGCCATTACTTATTAAAGTGTTGTTAAATTTCTCATACCATTGTTTAGGTGTTTGTTTCAGTCCATAAAGTGACTTGTTCAGTTTACTCACTTTACTCTCTTGACCCTCAATCACAAAACCTTCAGGTTGAGACATATAGATCTCTTCCCTTAGTTCACCATTCAAAAAGGCAGTTTTAACATCCATCTGATGTATAACAAGGTTATGAATAGCATCTAAGGCGACAAGAGTCCTAATAGTCGAAATTTTGGTCACAGGAGAGTAAGTATCAAAATAATCAATACCCTTCTTTTGTGTAAAGCCTCTAACTACAAGTCTAGCTTTGAACCTCTCTATTGTACCGTCAGGTCTCATTTTCTTTTTAAAGATCCATTTACTTGTAATGGGTTTACTACCTTTAGGTAAATCAGTCAACTCCCAAGTCTGATTTGACACAATAGAGTCAAGTTCACTTTTAATAGCATCTTTCCAAAAATTAGCATCAATGGATTTCATTGCCTCAGTATAGGTTTTTGGGTCATCTTCAATTAAAAAAGCTGAAACAAACTCATCACTAGCACAAACAGTGTATCCAAGTTCAGATAACATAGTTGTATCATAATCATCACCAAAGTTCTTTGGGCATCTAGGTCTTTTACTTCTTCTAGGTTCAACAGGAACATCAATAGAAGTGCTACTACTACTAGCATGTGAAGACAAATCATGAGATTCAACAGATAAACTAGGAGATGGTACAACAGTTTTCTGAAAGGGAAAAACATGCTCAAAGAATTCGGCATCTCTAGCCTCAGATATAGAACGGTCACTCAAAGACATAAATCTATAAGCAGAGCTATTTTGAGCATAACCTATAAACACACAATCATAGGTCTTAGGTCCAACGGTAGGTCTCCTAAAATCAGGTAAACCCACTTTAGCTAAACACCCCCATACCCTAAGGAAGCTCAGGTTAGGAGGATAGCCCTTCCAAATCTCATAGGGTGTCTTGTCAATTTTCTTATGAGGTACACGGTTAAGAATGTGACAAGCTGAAAGAATTGCTTCCCCCCACAAATCGTCAGATAGGCCAGAACTTAAAAGCATAGCATTCATCATTTCTTTTAAGGTTCTATTTTTACGTTCAGCTACACCATTGGATTGGGGTAAGTAAGGTGGACTAGTCTCATGTATTAAACCGTTTTTAAAGACAAAAGTCGGCTAGATAACTGGATTTATACTCACCACCTCTATCAGACCTTACCCTTTTAATTTTCCTGTCAAATTGGTTCTCAAATTCATTCTTAAAGTTTATAAAAGATTGTTCTGCTTCATCTTTAGTCTTAAGCAAATAGACACGGGTGTATCTAGAACAGTCATCTATAAACGTAACATAATAATTCTTGCCACCTCTACTTGCAACATTATTGAAGTCAGCTAGGTCGGTGTGAATTAACTCAAGAAGACTCGTGTTCCTAGTAGTCACAGGTTTACTAGGCTTCTTTGTAAACTTAGCCTCAACACAGCTAGCACATTTAGAGAATTCTTGACTCGTAAAACTCGGAATTAAACTCATAGTTCTAAGTTTTTTTAATATAATCCACATTCACATGACCTAACCTACCATGCCAAACATCAATAGACTCAGCGATATAAGCAGAAGAAGATGCAATATTATTAATAGCAGATTCGGTGTTCAATACAAAAAGACCCCCAGAAAGATAACCCTTGCCCACAAATTCCCCATTACGCGACATTACCACCTTGTCAGCCTCAAAAACAAGTTTCAAACCAGCTTTGTTTAACAAGGCACCAGACACAAGGTTTCGACGCAATGAGGGTACAAATAAAACATTACTGAGAGCAAGTGTTTTCCCCGAGGTGAGTTTGAGAAAGATCTTGCCTTTGCCTGTGATCTTTGCAGATGAAGAATTACCCATGTAGACGCATTCCCCATCAGCAACTTCCTCGAACTCAGCAAATAAACCCCTATCAGCACAGAGGTGTCTCGAAGCTCCAGTATCCAAGACCCATTCAGCAACATTACCCACCAGATTAGCTTCCACAACCACAGCTGCAATAACATCATCAGTCACAGCAACATTGGCCTCAGCAGATTTCTTCTCAGAGCATTGGTAGGCTTTGTGCCCAGGTTTTCCACAGACATAGCAGACAATAGGACCCTTAGCAGCTTTCTGAATCTTAGGAACCGGTTTGGTATGCTTCCCTGGACCATTCTTCTTAGCAGGACCCTGGTTCTTACCCTGACCAACCTTGGCCTTACCCTTACCCTTATATTTCTCAGCATTAGATGGACCACCAGACTCAACCAGATTAGCTTTAACAGCATCAACAGCAGGAACATTCACAGATTGACTAGCAGGAAGGTCTTTAAGGCGATTAGCCTCCTCGGTCCTCATATGTCCTATAAGTTCTTTAAGGGACAGGTCTTTCTTTTTGTGCTTAAGTTGGTTTCGGTAATCAGACCAGGAGGGAGGGAATTTCTCTAGCAGAAAATTAGCTACAAAGATATCATCAAGTTTCATGCCATCATTCACAACATCAGCACATAAGTTTTCATAGACATGGACTTGATCCATGATAGGTTTTCCGTCAGCCATTTGAAATCCTAACCATTTTCCCACAACATACTTCTTTTTTCCCGCATCATCAGCCCCATAATTAGTTTCTAAAGACTCCCAAATAAACTTAGCGGACTTATTCACAGCAAATAAGTCGAACATGGTGTTTATCATATTATTCAGAATGTGCCACCTAGCAGTTTTGTTGTCCTTTACAAATTTTGCAATATCCTCTTCATTGGACTTAACATCTTTAGCAGCAGGAGGGGTCGTCTCAACATCAGTAGGGGTGATAGGTTTAGGCGAGTCATTAAATAAAACATAATCAATTTCTAACTGCTCAAAATACATCAATAATTTCTGGGACCAACGCTTATAATTGTGACCATCCAACGACTCTAGTTTCGCCAATTCAGGAACAATTTTGAAATAATGGACATATTCTAAAGAACAAATAGTTTTCAAATTGTTATTCGAAAGATACAGAAATAGAAGGAGAATAGAAATACCAGAAGAATTATAAGCGATCAGAAAGTAAAACCCGTAAGTAGTGCCGTGGTAAAAGCCACTGCCTTGAAAACTATTTCTCCGGTACGACCGTGGTGGCGATCAGCTAGTGCCGGTAGTTCCCAAGGTTAACACTACGGTCCCCACGCAGTTCCGCCCACTCGGGCGTGAGACTTGGAACGATAAAATCAGCAATACTCAGAAATTATGAGAAAGCAGAGAAGACGAAGAGAAGAAAGGAGAAGAGAGTTTGATTTTCTGTGTGTAAAATGCTGTGAAGAGGTTCGAATTTATAATCGAAAAGGGTCAGTTACAGGAGCCAATAACCGACTCCTGAAACCCTGCCACAATCCGAGTTAGTGGGAGTAAGACTCTCCCCACTAACAGTTAGTTTGACTGACTTATTCAACTCAGCATACAAAAAACACAGTCCAAAACAAAACTCGGATCCGGCCCAAAAAGATAGGCACAGCCCGCCGCAGGCGATTGCCAAATCCCAAATCCCGAATCTGAATCCGGATTCGGGCCGGGCCAGGCTCGGGCACGGGCTGAATTAAGCACCTCGCAAGGCTTCCACAAAAGCCTCCTTTGACCCACTAGTGATATGGTAAGGAGGGTGGGTATATATAAACCCATAAAACTTCCTTTTCCTCACCAATGTGGGACAATTTGAAACACTTCAAAAGCAAAAAAGCCCCTATATTTCCAACACTTACTATGTATGAAGCAAAATGTTGTTAACCAAACTCCTTAGAATATCTATATACAGAGTATGATAATTATAAGACCACAAATAGACAATGTATGCAACTTTCCATGAATTAGGAAATACAGTATAGGACAATTATGGGAGAATAACAAATAAACTCAAAGTTGAAGTTAAATACAGATTAACATTAACAACAAACGATGGTTTGGACTTGTTTCTGCGCACAATTTATTTTATTTCAAGCTCATCTACTCTGCTGCTCATGCATGTTTCATACGGAGTTTTTCATTTGTAAGCTTTATTCCATATTTCTCTATATTTTTTCCTTGTTGCTACCTCAATGGAAGGGAAAAAGAAAAGAGATATTATTCTGTACAACAACCAAAAGAACTTTGGAGAAAATGAAGAACCCAACAATGAAATATTCATATTATAACAAAAATTTATCAAAAGCTTAAAGAAAGACGGATACTTAGCTAATGTTTCGACCATCTCTCATCCATTTTATGAGTTTGTCAGGTGCTACAAATGCTTTATAAATTGTATGCGAATGAACCCTACAAATGAAAATGGAAATATGTCAGAACACACAGGGAAATATATTTCAACAAAATCATAAATTGGACGGAAAAAATTAACGGCAACAATTGTGAGTATTGGGTAACACTCCATCGATGATATTTTCACAATGTTTAGTCATACATAGTTTTTTTTGTATGGTGACATGAATCTCAAATCTATGGAAAGAATTTAAATACTACTAATAAGTACTCGTAATTAATACTCTATTTACAATAGTAGTCCAAACTTTTTAAGTTATGAAGGAGATGAAAAGAGAAATGATCTAAAGGAAATTAGTTGGACTAACATAAGTTCCGGAACGTTAAAGGATTGTCCGCATTGAAATTCATTCATTTAGAGCATTAATTTGCTATGAGGACTGACGTTTTAATTTACAAAAGGCAAAGTGAGAAATTCTCATATGTCAGTAAAAGTAGTAATTAAACCCCTTAACTTT
The DNA here is from genome assembly GCF_048544455.1 of Silene latifolia. Taxonomy (NCBI): domain Eukaryota; kingdom Viridiplantae; phylum Streptophyta; class Magnoliopsida; order Caryophyllales; family Caryophyllaceae; genus Silene; species Silene latifolia. The sequence goes on along the minus strand of NC_133538.1, from coordinate 11,805,043 downwards.
AGTCAATAGCGAAATTAGGCCCCTTAAGTTTTATATGTAGCAATTAAACCCCTTAACTTTCACCAAAAGTGAGATTAAACCCTATTTTATAAATTTCACTAAATTTTGATCATAAAATCAATTTATAATCCATTTTATTAACTATATAAAATATATTTTTTTTAAAATAATAAATTTTACATTACATATTAAATTTTAAGAATTATTTCTTATAATTTTATAGTATTTAGATAATTTATTATACATGTAAGAATATATTTACAATTTTATACCATTTACTTAATATGTATGTAAAAATGATTTATCAAAAGTTAACAAATTGTGTAGAAGTTAGAAAAGTTGAAATTAGTGATTTTAGGTATATAATAAATTTTATAATATTAGAATAAAAATATTTTGATTTAAATACTTGAGAAAATTTATAAAATAGGGTTTAAAGCTAAGGGGCTTGATTGCTACATATCAAATTTGAGGGGCCTAATTTCACCATTGACCAAAGTTAAGTGGTTTAGTAGCGGGGAAGTAGCAAATAACCCCCATACGTTTAGTCTAATGTGCAAATCACCCCCATAACTTTCAATACGTGCATATTAGCCCCACAAGTTTACCTTATGGTGCAAATCAATTCTACTATAACTTTTTTGTATTATTTAAATATGAAAATTGTATTAATATAATTAATTAATATTATACAATCACATATATTATTATTAATTTGTTAAAACTCAATTTTACCCTTTTCTTATTAACACACGCCTCCCTAGTCCCTTCGACCACAACATTGATATCCACAACACCGACGCCTGACCACCGCAAACCTAAAATTAGTTCAAATTAACCACCAACCACAAAGAAGATTGTCATACTCTCGTGTGACCACCCTTTCCACCATCTCGTGATCTCGTTCTAATTGAAGCCATCCCAGCAACATAAACCACCATTCCTCAACAGTCAACTCCGACTACCCATAATTTACCCATAAAACCCCCTCCCCCGTCACTGAAAAACTTAGAAAGGGGGATGGTGTTTCGTGTGGAGGGGTCGGATTCGACGGGGATAGGTGTTACGTGAGGGTGAGTGTTCTACTCTCCGAAATTCGTAGCCTCCATAGTGCGGGTTTGGGTGGTCAGGTGTAGGTGGTGGTGGCATGTTACATAGTTGTGGTGTAGTGGGCAGTGAACCGTTATATCGTAGTTGGTGGTGGTGGAGGCATGTTCTGATTGTAGAAATTAGGTGGGGAGTAGCAGTAGAACCGAGAAGAATGATTTGGGACTTTAAGGGGTAAAGGGCAGGAAGGGTAGATTAGTCCATAACCAAATTTTTACAAAATGGGAAAACGAAATAAAAAAAATAAAAAGAATAATATATTAAATATCAGCCAAATAAATTGAATAGGGGTAAATTGCACCAACAGTGAACTATATGATATGGGGTTAATTTGCACTTACTAAAAGTTATGGGGTTGAAATGCACATAAAGGTAAACGTATGGGGGTTATTTGCTACTTTTCCGTTCTCCTATGTCCGAAGTTGTGCAATGTGGCATGTAGTATCCCTCAACATGTCTTTTTATAATATTATATAGTAGATAGATAGATTTGTTATATATAGTTGACATGTAATAATATTTTTCTATTTATTTTTCCTTTTAGAACCTTAATCGATTCATTGACATGTTCTATTACAAACAAAATCAACTAAAATGTCAATTTTAATTAAAAATTTAAGGTTACATCACTTACTCATGAAATATTTATTCATGAATTATTTAGGCCCTATTTGGTACTAAGTAGATTATAATTAGCAGAAACAGAATGGTCAAGCAGATTACAAATGAAATATTTGATTGGCATGTTTGACTAGTATATTACAATTAACGGAATTTTTAGAAGTGTTTGGTGATTAGCGGGTTTAGGTTAATAGATTGTTGTATACATGTGCATATTATAGAAAAATTCATATTTTACATTCTACTAAAGTGAATATGCTGGGGGGGGGAGCAGCATATTGAAAAACAGTAGATTGGAGCTCAATCTAGTGTTTCAATATGTCATTTATCAAACACATAATTTAGTAGATTGTTAAGTCAAACATGATAAAAGTCTTGAATATGCTGAAATTTCATCAATCTACTGTTTACCAAACACCCCCTTAATATGCACAATTAATTTAAGAGTAATGATGATATAATGACATTTTTGTACGAAATTTTAGTAAAGTCTATGTATATGTGGAAGGGTAGTTTAAGAAATTTATTGGTTGTGAGGTGGCATCACAACATGCAAAATAGAAATCCTTGACAATAAGGCATTCAACATGCCCTTTAATATTATTTATAGATTTGTCACATGTTTGAATGCTTAATCATGTTTGATTTGTATTAGATTTGCATTGTATAAAGTTTTACTTTGGAGGTTTAAATCGTAACTTGACTTATTTAATATGTAGAATACATGTTAAACGAATTAGAAATTCTTTATAGGTCATACACAGCTTTCACTTAGGATGCTAAAACGGATTTCTTTAAGTTTAAATGAATTCATCTTTCTTCGACGATTTTCTCGCTAGTTTGAAGTGTGCATGCTTAGCATCCATTTCAAGACACTAGATGACTAGAATAGTCAATTTCGACCTCTCCCATGGACCGGGTATGCCTCGGTATTCGTGCCTTAGTTTGGGCTTGTTTTTATCATTTTTGTTCATGTGATTGTTATGATTTAAGTCAAATGTAATTGTTTTTAATCATGTTAGTTTCCTTTGCAATTTTGTTATAATTTGAGTCAATGTACTTAAATAAGGGTCAAGTGTCATTTATTTATCTTTGAGTCAAATTATTTTACAAAACATTTGCTAACTAATTAAATCGAAGTATTTAACTAATTAAATCGAAGTGAGTGCGCAAAACGATGAGAGGTCAAGGACGAAGTCCTATGTTAGCCATGGCCCCTTCATTGGCACATTTTCCAAGGCCTAGAATAGGCGTGTGTGTCGTGTGTCATGTCTAGCAATTGTAATTAGATCGAGTTGTATCAAGTCGACAAGTTTGCCCGGGTTGTAATAGTATAGCTTCTCAACGGCTACCCCATTCCTATCTAAAACATATCATGAATGCTTGTTTAGTGTTGTTCAATCAATCTCATACTAGTGTAGATCCCGTGCGAATGCACGGATTTTTAGATTTTGATATATAAAGAAATTAACATATAGTAATTAAATTATAAATTTAGTGTTAAGAGTATAAAAATAAAGATAACACTTAATATGATAACTTTATGGTTAAAATGTGATTATAATACGAGTAAAATATATAGAAGTCTTACAACCTGGCCTATATCGTATAATATGGCACGCCTAAAATAAATGATAGTGTAAAGTACTTTGTAGAATACATTTTTGTAAAAATATTCGCAAATAAGAAATGTATATAAGGTAAGCCAACATTTGTATAGCCTATAGAGTATAGAATGAGCAAAAAAATGTAGCCCAATGATTTAGAATAAGTACCAAACGTGTCAAGGCCCAATTTATAGCTGAAGTAATTTGAGCGGAAAATTTCTTACGTTCGCCTATTCTTTTAGTAAATAGATGATGCTAAATCACTTGGCCAAAATAGATTAGTTGCATCAAACGATTAGAAACCAATCTCACATGTTAGGATCAAAATGGTCTTCGCACTTTCATACAAACGATCGTAGTCCTATCCAATTAGTCATCGTAGTCCTTTGTAGAGGTCGTTTTTTACAATGGTGGGGGTGGGTGTTTTATTAACGAAAGTTGCATCACGTACTTTCGCATCGAACCCAAACTCTTTTCAAAATGGTTTCCGAGTTGTCCTTGGCGACGAATCTTAACGTTTTTTAAAAACCTGTGGATCTGAATTCCCACATACACACCCATCATCAATAAACTCCAATATAGATGTTACCAAATTATCCTCAATGAATACTCTAGAGGAGGGGTTGAATATAGTATGTAACTTCTTAAAATTTTATGCAACTCGTTATGCACTTCTATTTCGTGACTTATGAATTAAGTTCGAATATACAAAGTGTGTGATGAACTATGTAAACAAACGAGATATATCAAAGGTACGAAAAACAACATTGTTAACACACGAGATTTTTAACGTCGTTCGGCCCGATTGAAAAGCCTACTTCCACCCCTTTTATTGTTTATCACGAGCACCTAATCCGGTCTAGTGTACAACAAACAACTAATCCCCACGACTAACCCTAATCGTGCTAATAAAGAATGTTAAGCCTTCGGTGTTTAAGAGATGTTAAGCTCTCGGTGGTGAAGGATGTTAAGCCTTCGATGGTGAAGGATGTAAGCCTTTGTGATGTTGGATGTTAAGCCTACGGCGCGTAAGATGTTAAGCTTACAAGAGTTTCAAATTCACTATTACAATCAATTCCAAACTAATCAAAATTATAATTCAATTATCTAGAAAACGATTGTATAACTATGCACTTTTTTAAAGATATACTTTGATACGAAAAAGTACTTAGTTTAGAGACTCGGCTTTCGAAAACAACTTTACAAAAATAAACGTTAAGAACAATGTAAGAGTGCAGCGGAAATGTTTTACAAATTTCGATTTTAATCAAGTTGAAAGTCATAGTTATTCTAGATGTAGGATTTTGTATATATTTGGAGGCATAAACCGAGTAAACACCTTAGATATTTCAAACTATAGATGCAAATGCCTTGCTACACACTCCATATTCTAGGTCTTTCATAAAATAATAAGAGATAATCATTTCCAAAATATCTTGGCCAAAAATAAGTTAGAAAAGATAAAAAGTCATTTGATATTTTATGAAAGTATAATCCCAAAGATATTACTATCTTGATCATTTCAGTTAAGTAAAATAAGGAAATCAAAATAATTTACAAGATTTATAGAATAAAAAATATCTATAAGAGATAAGAGAATTTGTTTGAAGAGGAAACATAATATTATCTATCTTATTGTTAATAGATTTCTTCATATCTTGAAAACCTAGATACAATCACTACGCCAAATCTGGCCATCAATAACGAGCGTATCACAACGGTTTAATGCATATAATAACGACACTTAGATTACCGTTTTCCAAATATTGGCGGAAACCTAGACCGCAATAAGAATAACGGTTTCCCTCGGAAATCATTGTTATTATAATTTAACGACGGCTGTTTAACAAACCGTTATCAAAAACGTTTAACGCTTTCCAAAAACTCGTTATAGAATCACTCTTATCAACTGTTGTTAGACAACCGTTACCAGTTTAAGAAAATGGCATTTTGAAAACCGTTACTAAATTAACACCATCAACGGTTTGTGGTACCCGTTTTCATGTTATAGCTACGGGTTTATTGTAACCGTTATCATTTTCTATTATTAAAAAACGGTTTTTCAATTCAACCGTTGTCACTATTTGATTAGATTTCTCAGCTTGACCACTGCATGCAAAACTTTATCAGAACTTTAAGAAATATTACATTTGACCAATAATATTCAATGTGACCAAAATAATTCTATAAATATGTCTTCATAATGTTTTAGGTCAAAATCAAAATTATCAAACATTTACTCTTTAATTTCTCTCTAAATTTCTCTCTAAATAAAATATGGCTGGTGTATCGGAGCTACAATCACATTCTCGTTACGCACAGCCTTTTACTTGCATTCTCCGTAATCTCCCGGTTCATTATGATGAGAATTGAAAGGGTTTAAACCCTGATTTTGGGTGGTTGACGCAAATGCTTCATGACTCCGGTTTCACTGCGGTTAAAAAAGTGTACCCTGTGTCTACAAACAAGCAAGGTTTTGCAGGATTCGCTTTTATCGAGTTTGACGAAGCCAACTGTCATGATAGTTTTCGTCAGGAAAGACAATTAGGGGTTAGATTTGGGGGGGATGATGCGGGGAAAGAGGACATCTATTCGAATGATAGACAAAAAGGCCCTTATCTATGGGTTGCGACCCATGTTGATCATCATCTGCTGAGACTTTACAGGAGGCATCACATTCTTGCCACCGTGCCTATGTCATGGGAGAAAGAGCCCATTCCACCTGCGCTGCCCGGTGATAATGAAGGGTCGATCTACGAGTTGTCGTATACCGAAATTCATAAAGAGTATCCTAATATTTCATCAGATTCTAATAAATAAGTCTTTAATTATTATCTGGCATTATAAGTTGTATTTGGATTATGGTGGTTCTTTGAATTAAAGTTTAATTATTTATGTTTTTTGTTACGTTTTTTTGCTACCCCATCCTCTGGAATTCAGAGACAATATCACCATATACTCCCTCCATTCAACTCCACACTACACATTTCTCTCAATACGTAAGTGAAAATATATCCATGTGGGATCTTGTTTGATTCGTCTTTAGAAGTACATTAAAAATATCTAATTTTTATAATTTTTACAAATACGTAGCTAAAGATATTTATCGCGTAAAACAAGTAACAAACGCGAAAAAGCAAATGTGTAGTGTGGAGTTGAATGGAGGGAGTATGTTTTTTGTTACCCCATCCTCTGGAATTGGGAGACAATATCACCATATATGTCTCTTTCACCTTCAGCCCAATCCACATAGTCATTTTCCCACTCCTATGGCATTGTCCCCTGCTCGACACTACGACCTTGGCGGTGCAGAATCGGAAGTAGTAGGAGACGGTCAGATTCATTCGCAACCCATAAATCTGGGCCTACCCGCTGATCACAGTGATCAAACCAGAGACTCAAAGAATCATTGTTATAGAATGGCCGCTCAAGTTTGCGAGCATGACGAAAGCATTCCCGCTCCTCATCGATCCCCGCCAAACTCGATGAGGGCGTACCGCCCGAAGCCACCATGCGCATCATTGTCCGGGTAGATAGTTTGAACCAAATTCAATCCGGCTAACCGAATCAAACCAATTAACCAGTCAAGGCTATACGAGAGTATAGCCTTTCCATGCCCGTCCTCTGTGTACGGGAGATTATGAATGATGCACGTAAAGGGTTTAGCGTACATAATTCTACTTGGCGGTCCTGCAAGAGGTTCATATGATGCTTCATCATCATCATCAGCGGATGAATAATATGAACCACTATAAGTTGATGAACTTGATGACATAATCAATGTGGAAAATTAATGGAGGACTAGCTTTTTTTTTAAAATAGGGAGGGACTAACTTTCTACTTATAATAATAAAAAAGAATGGAAAACAGGCATTTATATATATATATATATATATATATATATATATATATATATATATATATATATATATATATATATGAGTTTGGGGTGTATTGAAAACGGTATAATAAGATAATAAGAATTGGAACCGGTATAATAATAATAATAAGATATGAATCGGAAACTTAACAAGTTAAGAATTGAAAAGTGGAAACGGTACAAGTTAAATAAGAATCGCTTCACTGTACCGTGTTAAACATATATCTAACAACGGTTATCCAAAAAACCGTTTTCCAATGAGTGAAAACATAACGGTTGGACAAAACCCGTTTTAAACTAAATTGTCAAACAATGTCATCATATTATCAATTTAATTATTTATGATTTTCCAGTATTTGTGATTTGACTAATGCATGCCCTGTAATTTTTACTTTTTCTGATTCAAAGTTGCAGTATTGATTGTTTGACCATATCTATAACACAAAATGATAACGATTCTTTGTGAAGCCGTTATCATATTACATATATCAACAACGGTTATTTTAAAGCTGTTGTCATATTACACCAATAAACAACGGTTTTTCTTAAAACCGTTGTAAACACATATCCACTGTGAAAACATAAAAGTTTGTGATTTTACCAATGCATGCCCTATTATTATTAGTTGTTTGACCATTATTCAGCTCCTGCATGCATGCACAATTAATACAAGTTTGAATGTAATGTATGGATGAAATTAATCTAATTAATTTTAGCTTTATACTATAAATAGCATCACATTTGCAGTAATAATAAGAATCACTTTATTATTACTAACCTATCTACTTCACTTTTTAAATAATATACATATACATACATATCATAATTAAAATGTCGTCGTCTTTATCATCCGCAGTCGCACCTCCTCAGCAATAGGTAACCCGCTATATCAATCCGATTATGTACATAATTCACAATCTCCCAGTCACACGTGATGCTGCTGGGAAGCCAGCTTCTAAGAGCATTACTCGTTAAGGGACATCCTTATTGAGAATGGGTTTTCAAATGTTAGGGCAATCCACCCGTCTTGGATTTCGAGTCGTGAGTTTCTTCGATATGCTCTGATCGAGTTTCGAGAGGGTGGTATTGACGATTTTTGCCAAGCAAAACAACTCGCTGCAAGGTATGCATCACGTGACCCTCAAAGGGGCAAACGTGACTTTTATGCCGACGACCCTAAGGATCTTTATGTACACGCTAGGCCTTACTTATTGGTTGCCATTACTGAGGACGCTCATCTGCTGAGAAGGTTTTTTCCGTATAGCATTATTACTGTACCGAAGTCATTGGAAGACAAAGAAGTGCCTCATTTTGATCACCTTCTTGATGCCGATGAAGTAAGCTTGATTTATAATCAAGTTTATCCTGATTACCCACCCCTAGTCAAACTCTTATTAGGCTGTTTAATTAATTTAATTAGCAAGCTGTTTGTTTTTGTGGGTTTTTTTTTATTTTTTCTATTGTGTTTCCTTTTTTTTCCTGGTTGTCCTGTTTTTTTTTTTGCCATTGTATGATATACTCGTTTTAATATATAGTTCTACTCTTAATTACATACATATGCTTATTAACATAGATTTTAAATAACTCGCGAACAGACAAATGAATGAAACATTAATAATGATTTAGGTTACATTAATTAAAATAACATATAAATATTCAATCAAAAATTAAACAATTAAAATAAATATTTTTATACTTTAGGAATGAGTTTATAAACAAAGTTTATAAACAACTCTAATAATAAATGGAAATTGAAAGATAAGGAGTATTAAAAATATAATGACAACGGTTCTCATAAGAACCGTGTTAGAATATAAACACCTCTAAAAATAAATGGAAATTGAAAGATATTAATAACATAATTACAACAGTTCTTATAAGAACCGTGTTAGATTATGCAACTCTAAAAATAAATGAAATTTGAAAGATATTAATAATAGAATGATTGATGGTGAACAAGTCATCTTTGTCATCGTCTCCGTTATTAATCTTTATAGCTTAAAAAAGGTAATCTCGTTTTCATAGCTACTGGTTTATATATGGGTCGTACTTGGATGATTGTTGCTGAAATTGGTGATCCCATTTATAATGATGGAATTGCTGAATTTTATAATTTCGTTAGTGAAAATTTTCATCTCTACTCATTAACACAAAATCTCATTATAGACGGCACATATCCGTCTATAGCTAAAGACGGGTCAAATACAATACCACATTCCTAATAAGACAAGCAACAAGTGGGGTGGTGGGGGCCAAAAATATCACCACTTTCAAGTTATTTGACCCGTCTTTAGCTATAGACGGATATATCCGTCTATAACAAGACTAGTTGACTCATCAATCCCTTTTCCTTGTAATATATATGGTAATATTAGGGTTTTGCCTATCCCAGATATCAAAATACACTTAGAAAAGAATAGTTTCAGTAGAGATTATAGGCGTTGGATTTTTCATGAAAAATTAGAGGATGAGGATGGGGAATCTGATGTAGAGGTAAATAATCATACACCTGAAGCTGCTGGTTTAGATATAAGAGATGGGGGATATGATGTATATGTTAACAATCATTCACCTACAGCTGAAGTTGTTTTAGATGAGAAGTTTGCTGAAAATGATGGATTTGATGGTTTTGAAGCTACCGGTGATGGGGAAATAAATGCTGACGATTTAATTGAGAAGTTGAGTCAATCTGAAATGCCTTTATTTACCGGTTGTAAGAAGTATAACAAATTGTCCGCGGTGGTAAAGTTATATAACCTGAAGGGTCAAGTGGGTGGAGTGATAAGAGTTTAACAGATCTTCTAGCTTTGCTATGTAACATGCTTCCTGACGGTAATGTTCTTACGAGTCGGACATATGAGGCTAAAAAATGATTAGAGAATTGGGCATGGAATATGAGAAAATACATGCTTGTCCCAATGACTGCATATTGTACCGTAAAGATTATGAGAAATTATCAAATTGCCCGCGCTGCTCTGTATGACGTTATAAGAATAAGGAAGGGGTCTCAGCTAAGGTGTTGTGGTATTTTCCAATAATACCAAGAATCATAAGGATTTATTTGAATTAAAAAGATGCAAGAATGTTGACTTGGCTAGTACTTGAAGAATTGAAGATGGAAAGTTAAGACACCCAGCGGGCAGTCAACAGTGGAAAGAGTTTGACGCTAAATATCCTGACTTCGCCAAAGAAGCAAGGAACTTGCATCTAGCGCTCTCCACAGATGGAATTAACCCTAACGGAAACATGAGTACCCAACACAGTACTTGGCCAGTGGTGTTGGCCATCTATAATTTGCCCCCATGGGTTTGCATGAAACGGAAGTGTCTGATGTTGTCTTTGTTGATATCTGCCCCTCGACAATCTAGAAATGACATAGATGTGTATTTGGAACCACTTCTAGATGATTTGAAGTTTCTGTGGGAAAGAGGGATACCGGTGATTGATGGTTATAAGAAGGAAAGTTTCAATCTGAGAGTTATGTTATTGTGTACAATAACTGACTTTCCGGTATACGACAATCTTTCTGGACATACTGTACATGGGAAAGAGGCTTGCCCATTGTATGAGGGAGGATGTTGAATCGGAATATTTGAAGCATTCTTGCAAGCATGTGTACAGAGGAAATCGTCGTTGGTTATGCACTGATCATCATTATCGTAAGCTTCACAAGGCGTTTAATGGGTGTCATGAGCAGCGTGGGAGTCCTCATATTTTGAATGGTCATGATGTGTATGAGAAAGTGAAAGATATTGAGAGAACATATGGGAAGAAGGGACATAAGTTGTCTACTCGTGGTTATAAAAAAAATCTATATTTTTTACCAAACTTCCGTACTGGCGTGACCTCCCGGTTAGACATTGTCTAGATTTTATGCACATTGAAAATAACGTTTGTGATAATATAATCAATACTCTGCTGAATGTTCCGAGTAGGACAAAAGACAACAAGGCAGTTAGGGAAGATATGGTTGAGATGGGTATTAGGCCCGAGATAGCAGCTAAAACTAAAGGAAATCGGACATTTTTACCGCCAGCAGCTCATACTCTTTCCAAAAAGGAGAAAAAAGAGTTTTGCGAATGCTTGAATGGTATTAAGGTGCCATAGAGCTATTCGTCTAATATTAGAAGCCTTGTTTCGTGGCAGGACCTAAAACTTACTGGTTTAAAGTCACATGACTGTCATACATTGATGCAACAACTACTAGCTGTGGCCGTTCGTTCCATTCTTCCTCCAAAGTTTCGACATGCTATAATTATATTTTGCTATTTCCAACAGTAAAGTCATTGATCTTGATGAAGTGGAATCTTTGCAGGACATCCTCATCACCAGTCTTTGTCAGTTTGAAATGTATTTTCCTCCCTCATTTTTCACTATCATGGTTCATTTGACTGCCCACCTAGTCCGAGAGGTTTTGTATCTCGGGCCAGTGTATTTGACATATCACTACCCATTCAAACGATTGATGAAAGATTACAAGCATTACACATCTAATAGGTATCGTCCAGAGGGGTGTATTGCTCAGCGAGCAATTATCGATGAAGGTCTTTCGTATTGTTACGCGTACCTCTCCTTGGATGAGTTAAGTGGAGCTCCTACGAATCGTCATAGTGACTGGATGAATGGAAAAGGTGTAAGGGGTTGTGTTTCTAAGGATATATCACCTGACATGCAACATACAACTCATACATAAGTTCTTTTTAACGATGATTGTGTCAAGCCTTACAGTATGGAACACCAGCGTTACCTTAGGGTAAAACAGCCTCATAAGAACGAAAGGTGGTATGCAAATGAGCATAACAAGCAATTTAGTGACTGGTTTAAGGATACTATTTACAATGATGACAACCCAATTGATGATTGCTCACCCAGGCTACGACATCTCCCTTTCGGTCCTGATGCTCGTGCAACTTCTTATAGTGGGTATACGATCAATGGGTACACTTTCTACACCCGCATTCAAGATGAGGTGAGCATAATGCAAAACAGTGGAGTTTGCATAGATTCCGAGGCAATATACTTTGCTAGTTCAAAGGATAAAAATCCTATTTTGGGTACAATGCAATATTATGGAGTTATTCAAGAGATATTATTTTTAGACTACCTGGATTTTAAGATACCTCTATTTCGATGCAAGTGGGTTGACAACAACAATGGTCTTAGAAAGGATGATTTAGGATTCACATTAGTAAATTTTGACAATATTGGAAACTAGGACGATCCTTTTATATTAGCGTCACAAGCAAAACAAATGTTTTATGTTACCGATCCTATGGATAAGAAGTGGTCATTTGTTCTATCTTGCCATCGCCGAATTCCTGATGATGAAGACGTCGAATTTGAAGGACTTGATCATAGTGTTATATCGCAATTTGGTAATGATGTTGAAAATATTAACATTCCAAACATATATACACGAGATGATCATGATGAAGGTATTTGGGTTAATGAAGAGATTAGCAAATCCAAAAAACGTTCCCGGCAGCCGTGAAAATATCAGCAATCGAAACAAGATATTTTACGTCGTGTAATTATTGTCTTGCTGTTATATGTCAAACTGTTGTTGTAAACTTTTTCTACTATTGCAGCGGGTTAGGGAAAAATCGTACTATTGTTCAAGTCAAAGGTATAAAATACATATCTCAACATAAGTGTGAAATAAGGATTTTTTTTGCCAGGAAAAAATGTACAAAATGAAATATAAAATCCAGTGGCTATACCTAAACCGTTGTTCATGACGTATATAGTTAAAACGGTTCTGGCCGTTGTCATCTATATAAAAATGATTCTTTATTTCTTGGCGGTAAAATCAAACAAAATAAAAAGCTTTAAGACAACGGTTATTTCTAACCCGTTGTAGATAATACTAATCAATTACGGTTACAAACAAAACCGTTGTCTGTTTGGAAACAAAATACAACGGTTTTTCTTATACCGTGTTTATTACTTTCCATTAAACAAGGTCTTGCAAATGTTGTATTATTTACACATATATACTCTGAACTTCCCCTCCCCCACATAATATCCTCAAACACTGAGCTTCCCCTCAACCACCAGCCTACTCCATCGTCGTCGCCGTCATCATCGTCATCGCCATTGGCGCCGCCAGATCAACCCGGATTCTCCTCTTTAAAGAAGTAATAAACCCTCCTCTCTATAGATTTGTTTGTTCTTATAAGTATACATTGTTCTTATTTGTTTATTAATTTCTGCTTTAGATATGGTCGAAAAGCGGAAAAGAAACGATGGAAATGCGTCAGGCGACGACTCAGATGATGAGAATATTTTGCAAAACACTCCGGGTCGAATGCGCCACAGGGTTTCCCTAGAAGCAATAAATTTAAATATACCTAATACCTTACAACGGAATAAAGATACGGGGCTGCCATATGGTGAGAATGCGGGGTATTTTGCGAGTTGGATGTTGTGTAAGACAGTATGTGCTTCTCGATACGCCGCGTATCAGTGAACTGAGTAAAATACGGAACACCATGCTAATAAACAGAATAAAGGTATGTATATACAATAATAAATGCTTTAGCTGAAATTAAGTTACTACTTGATATGTCTATTAGTCGAAACAAACCAAATATCTCATCATATATGCAGTTAGCTTACGTTGTCCCCGAAAAGTATGATAAGTACCTTAAAAAAAGACAGGGGCAACCCTCAGATCTTGGAAGTCAAAGATTGCTGAGAACCACTTGTTCAACAAGGAAACCGGGGAGATGAACAAGAAACCACCAACAAAGAAGTATCCGTATGTCAGTCAGGACCATTGGGATAGCCATATCGCTTATAGGCAGTCTGACAAGTTTAAGGTAACTTAATATGTAAATAAGTATACTTGGTTTTTTTTATTTTTTGAGGTAAGATGTCTACTTAGTTTATTCTTTGTTTAGTGTTTGGTCGTGCTTACATTTCTCGATACAATTTATTTGATGAAGGCTATGAGTGAGAAGAACAAGGCGAACATTTCAAAGAAAAAGATCGTCTTTTACGACTCCCGAGATGGTTATAGATTGATTAAGACGAAACTTGTACGTACATAATTCTTAAAGTATTAGGTGTTTTAGTCGGATATTATATATGTTCATAATAATCATACATATTTTGAGAGGATATCAATGTGATGGATGAATTGAAGGCAAAGCTTGGAAAATTCAATCGTCACGATGCTTGGGTGGAAGGTCACACTCCTAAGAATGAAAAGACGGAAAGTGAATATGATAAGGACATCAAAGAGAAAATTGTAATTTTGACTTAATATGTCACTCCTACCACTGGTAGTCGGAGTTATATAATTGTGAGTTTAAATAAAATTTAGTTGTTTAATGGTTTTTTGTGTATGTAGAGGCCGGATCTGTGAGAAGGAGGTAGAGGAAGGAAAATAGAAGCCTCAAGGATGTGATGACATTCTTTCTAGGGCAATCAGCAAAGTAGAGCATCCAGGTCGTGTGAGAGGGGTATCGACGCATGTTAGTATCATTAAGTATTTTGGGAAAACTCCTCGAAGGATGATGAGTGGTGATGATTCCAAGAAGGTAATCATATAAATACTGTATTTGATTCAACATAATTTATAACTATATATGCTGAAATTAATTTCTACTACACAGCTACAGAAAATGGCCAGATTAATAATGAGAATGGTGGAAACTGGGGAAAAACCATCAGAAGAAGAGTTGGATATGGTTCAAGAAATCATAAAGGAAGCAGAGGAGGAGGAGAAGGAAAAAGAGGTAATAATATTTATGTCTTATATACAATGTGTTATATGATTTGGAAAATCAGTACGTGTTATATGGACAAGTGTTAATGTACAGAAGGAAGCCGAGGAGGATATGGCAAGGGAGGAGGAAATGGCAAAGGAGACTGAGGTGGGAGCTAAGGATCAATATCAGGCAGTTGAAGAGGAAGAGGAAGCCATTAAGGCCGTGACACAGGATGAGGTGGAGGCAGTTGATGATCAGACGTTCTTCTCAACACCGAAAAAGGTAATAGCTGCTAGTTTATAATTATTCATATCATACACGTTTTTTACTTATGAAATTTATTAAAGGTAGTGCATGTATGTGTACTAATTGATTAAAGCTATCGTGAAGGGCGATTGTAAGGTGGCATGTCATCTGTTCTATTTACAGGGGAAACAGAAAGTTGTTGTTGTTAGAGGATACGTGTTCGCTTACGACCGGCTTCAACAAGTTAAGGTTCATGGTATACCCCTTTGTGTCAAATGCGGGAAAGTGGAAGTGTCTCACTTATATAAAGACGAGTATGGGGAAGTAAAAGTACCATTTCCTAATGAGGAGGTCACTTATTTGAAAGAAGCCCTAAGTTCTTATGTGCAATGCCCTGACACCCTCATCAATGTTGTCATCTCCGAGGTACTATATGCAGACGTTAATTATTATTTGTTCTTTAAATATATTAGGGTACGAATATTAACATATCGTAAGTACTTTAATCTTTACATTTGCAGAAGTTAACCAAAGCCATGGAGGCAGCTAAAGCTATTACTACTACGTAAACGGACAAAGTCGCCGAAAGGACTACGTCTTCCCCAAAAACAAACCACATAACATACAATATAAGCCAGCTACTTTTGTTGGAGTCAAGCCTGCTTATGATTCTTATTATGAATCGTGTGCATATAAGCAAAAAATGAAAACTTATTCACTGAAGGCTTTGCACAACTTGGCTGTAAAGAAGTCACCTAGAAGGGATGTAATCATGATTAACATTGAAGAGGGAAATTACGGGCACAGCTGATATAGCCGTACTGGACGCGAAGCAACTGATGGAATTTGTCGACCTTGACAATTTAGATGTTGTTCATATTTTGATTTGGATGAAGTAAGTTTTATTAATAAAACTAGTTAGTCATTTCCATTTACGAATAATGATATTTGTTTAAATTATCAATTACAATAACATTCTTCGTTCTATGTGGCATAATAGGTACCTATCGCTGAGAGGAAGTACCCAATTCACGCCTACGGATTCTTTAGTCCTAAGGCGTTCTCTGTGCACAGAATTTCATACGTAGAACAAATCAATTGTATCGCTCGTCGCTTGATGTCGACCAAAAAACTATGGATTGCCCTCTACAATGAGAATATGTATGTATAGTACGTGATTATTGTAATGAATCACGATTCTATAAATTTATTATTAACATGCTTACATGCGTGTAAATGAACTATTAGTTCAATGTCCCAAATTGAATAGGAAGCATTGGGTGCTAATGGCAATCCAAGTGGAAACAAAAACAGTGTACTGGATTGACTCTTGCGAAGGCAAACCCTCTGACAGTATAGTAAAGATGATAACTGAGTAAGTTTACGACCTTCAATAATGTCATTTGTTATTGTATGACTTGAGCCATATATATGCAAATAATAATGGCATGTGTGTATATTTATGAATTAGTGTTTTTGAAGCAAAAAGGGGATTATGTCCACTTGGGAAATATGAGAGCAACACCGATCCCACGTTTATCACGCCATTAGTACGTGTATACTTAATAATTACTCATATCATTTAATTTATGTTTATACGAGAGGTTGATTATCTAATTCAGCTGATTTGTGTGTGATTTATATAATAGTCTCCTAAAGCACCAGACGACAAACAATGCGCCTTTTACATTTGTCAGTACATGTGGGAGGTTATCAACGGAAATTATTCTACCATTCCGAAACGGGTTAGTGTGATTTAAAACTATTTCAGAGGTAAATTGAGTTCGATTCTTTATACTTCAATGTATTTTGTCTATTTTGATTATGTATATTTTGAATTGTAGATTCTACTAACACTCAACAAAACCCCAGACTAATCGCCAGAGAACATCACCCAGTTGAGAAATATGTGGGCCAGTTATATTGTTTCATTAGCGGAGTCTCAATAGTTTGCTCATGCTTTATGTACGTGTATATATAGTCGTTGTGTATTGACTTCTTTTGTTTTTTTGAGGAAGTTGTGTATTGGCTTTTGATCATCCTGTTTGTACTGTTTTTAAACTTGGTTTAATTGATCATCGGGTGTAATATTTTGATGCAGGATCAAATTTTTACAGTGCACAACTGCTGGAATGCTATTTTTCAGGATCTGCTAAAAAAATAGCATTTCAGCAGCTACTAAAACAAGCTAAGCAATTTTTAAAAAAAATAATTAAAAACGATAACGGTCAAAAACAACCCGTTGTAAACAATTATTTGACAACAATTTTATTTAGATAAATAACCGTTAGACATATTTTCACTCCCATTCAAACCGCCAAAAATATAAGATAACGAACAATAACCGTTGTCGAATTCAAAACTTTTACAACGGTTTTATTTAAACAGAACCTGATACGTGTCGTTTACGCATACAAATTAATAATTTATAAAACCTATCTTAACCTCAAAAATAACAACATAATACAGGATAAGTAGGGTCGATCCCACGGAGAGACTGGAAAAACTAATTAACTATTTAGTACATTATTTACTAACTTACATATATACCATTTATTTACATATTTACAACTATTAACATTATGTACGATTCGGGGGGTTTCATTTGTGATATAGACTAAACTAAAGGAATTAAAAACTACTAATGCTAACGTCTAATATTCAGAAGGAAGTCGATTACCTCATAAAGCACATATTCTTTTGGTAAATTTAGAATGTCAATCGATTATTATTTACGTCAAATCTCAAGTATACTTATAGATTAACTACGGAATTCAAGTTAACAAGAACTCCCTATCTTCTCTTAGATTACAACCGACCTGAAATAAGCCTAGACCGATTCTTAACTAACCGACCGATGTAAGTTTATCGCACCCTACTAAAGACCGGATTAGAAGTATTATCGAACCAAGAAGATAACATCAACACAATTAACTCTTTACAGTAGTCACTACCTAAAGATTAGTCGACCAAATTTCACTCTTAACTTAGGCTAACCCCAATTCACAGAGATTAATCTAAACTAGTTGCTACTCGGATTATGCGACTCGAACTAAGCCAGAATCACACAATTAGCATAGTTAACAATCTCAGGCCATATTAAGATAACAAATTATAAACTGAAATTGCAACCTTCAATTAAGAACGAGTAAAATTTAGGATACAAATAACTGAACGATTAACAATTAACAAGCAACGGTTTCCAATACTAAAATTAATCAACGAAAATAAACCATAAATTGAATACAAGAGAGGTAGAGAGGACTTAGTATCTGCCCGGAATTTGTAGTCGGAACTTTAGATGTCGCACCTCAGGAACCACCCCAAACTCACCCTTACTCGACCGAGTGCTAAGACTCCGCCCGAGTACGGTCTTCTACGGCTCTCACGACCCAATTAGGTCTAAAATCGTCACTCTATATCGCTCAATTTCTTTGAAATATCTGGGTAAATTGCATGTCTTTCTGATGAAGAACTTGGGGATTTATAGCTAACTCGGGATCGAATTCTGGAAGATTCGGGATTGATTTTTGATATGGAAAATATTAAAGTAGATATAATTTGGAAGGAAGGATCCACCACAATAAGACGGAATTTCCATTTTCTTCAACTGTGTCGTGCTTCTCGTAGCTTCCTGGCTTTCTGTTCTTATTTCTTCTATTCTTTATTCTTTGGTTTTACCACTCTGAGTGTCACATGCAACTATGGGGCAAGTTTTGGGCTTTCACTAGTATTCTGACTTAACTTACTTGTCCTGGTACTTCAGTCTAAGATTTTGAGTCTATTCTTTGCTTTTCGGATCACTTTAGTAACCCGCTCCATCGCCACTGTAATTTATAAACCAAAACACACATAGATTAACCCGTTAACATATAAAATAATAATTCTACGATTAAATCCCGAAACTAACAAATGTATTACAAATAACTTGAATAATGCGAAAGATAGCATTAAGAGTATATAGATAAGAAGTGTAAATATAAGTAATTATCAATTATCAAATTCCCCCACATTTAGCTTATTGTCGTCCTCGACAATGACAAAACATGAGCCAAAAATAATTAGCAGCCTCAATGATTTTAGACATATCAAAACAAGGTTACCGACGACAAACTAAAACATTTTCATAAATCATTTTATGTAAGTTAGTAGGTCAACGGAAAACATTTGTAGTTTGATTAGAAAGCAACTTATATCAAATTTTCCCTTCACTTCAAACTATACAAGCAACTAATTAGCCAACATAAATATTTTAAACCGCTTCTAAATTATAATGATAAATAAATGCATTAGCAATATACTCGGTCCAACTACCTTCGTGGTATGTGCAACTGTAGTGACTCGTAGAGAAGGGTGACGGCAATTAAGGTCATAGGGAAAGGGGATTTACTTTCTGTACATTGTACGAGGATTGTTCTCCTGAGCATTCAAGTGTATCCGTCATACCTCAATTAACTTACCACCATTACACACAACAACCAATCAACCACGTCCTTTCATTCTTCTTTCATTCATTTTTTTCTCTTTTCAGTTTTTTTTCCTTCTGTTTTGACTTTTTTCTTTTTTTTTTTCAATTTTTCTTTCTTTCTCAACTTGCTTTTTTTAGTTTTCAACATCTCTACCTTCCGTACCCGTGGATATATTCAGTGTCCCTTGTAGCGAGCTTTCGACCAATAGATCCCGCCCATCCGGACAAGTCATTAGGCATTCTCCCAATACATTGATAGGGTTCCCCTAAGGGTCTAATCACTCGGGCACCAAATAGAATTGTGGTCAAGAACTTAAAGCGGGAGTCACCTATGAAAGTAAATTGGTTAATAAGACCGGCTTACGCTCCCACACTCTAGAGTCAACGAAAAGTGTAATAAAAGTAGCCAAAGTAAATGCTTTATAATTCTAATTTAAAGGAGACTTTAAATATGTATGTCACTTAATTAATTAATCCAAGTTCAAAATGGAGGAAAAACTCATGTATACACGATTTCAAAACGTTTTATATTACAACAAATATTAGTAAAATTATTTTAAGTTAGTATCTTTGAAAAGCGGTTAGATTAGAGCTTGTCGTTGACTCCCTAATCTAGTTAGTCCAATATAAACAAGGTCTTTTTTACTCGTCAAGTACCAATTTCTGACCAAATTTGGACAGCACCTCCCCTAAAAACGGAGGTATCCAAAAATTTAACCACCTGAAAGTGCAACAAAATATACATGGCAACCCGCCAGGCTCCATTTTCAGTACACAAAAACCACAAACTCCAGCAATTTTTTGGTAAACCGAGTTTTTAGGCCTTGCCTCTCCCCCACACTTAAACTCAACATCATCCTCGATGTCGAAAATAGACATCAAGATCAGCAACTAAACGCATATAAAATAACAAGAAGGAAAGAGGGACTTAGCGGATTCAAATTGTAGGCAGAGAGCCTGTTATGTTGCTTCAGCCATAAAACTCATCGAAACTGCGCAGCTCTCACTTTAGTATTGCTTTGAGTGCAGCTTGCAGCAGGGTCACTTTATTCCATCATAAATCCATAAGAAATCTAAAAGCCATGTAGATTATTATTCCTGTAAAATAGAAACACTCGACCAAGATTCGTGAAATATAGAAGTGGCAGAATACCCAGAATACCATCAGCAATTGTTATTCTTTAACTAAACTAATTTTTTTGTACAACCGACACTATTGACATCCCCCTACGAAGGTTTCAAAACTCAGGGAGGCACTTAAGCCGACTCAACTCACTAACTAAGAAAGCATATAAATATAAACACACATGAAAGCAATAAAGATTTAAGCTTGGGTTGCCTCCCAAGAAGCGCCTTGTTTTATGTTGTGGCTCAACATAGTTATAATATGCACAAAGATCATTCATCTTTTCAACAGCCAGCCCGTCCATTTTCGAAAAACTCAACTCTAGCCAGCGAAGCCAATAATAAGATCTCACTTCCTTAGCCCCAACTGTTAACTTTTATACGATACTGCTCCATATTCCAGCAATGAAACTATTACCAGCAGAATGATATCTTAAACCATCAAATTCCTCCTATTCTTCTACTGTTGCTCAATTGTCTCCAAAATACAATTATTCTGGTTTTTCTTAGAATTGTAGCGTACACGCATGAAATACTCCTTCCACACACTTACTTTTATCCACAGTGTAAAGCATACAAATTCAGGGGAAGGCTAGCCATAAAACGATTCTAGCAGCTATTTTGTGTCTCACAATGCACGGACATTCTATCACCGTCAAAATTCCTCAAAATTCTACATAGAACAAATTCATTTATGCTCTCAATACTTGGCACCAAACTTGCACTTTTATCAGGGGTATAAATCGAAGGATATGAAAGAATTCAGACAACAAATTTTTACACTTCAAGATAGGGAGCTATGATAAGATCAAGCAAATGTAAAACCAGAAGATTAGTAGTTAGCTAGGCTACAAGCTTCCTAAAAAAAAGGACACTCGACCCAATATTTGTTAACTCTCTCTTGCCCAAGTTCCTGTGCACTCTCATCATCAACTCGAGCATACTCGTATCAAACTTAACAGGTAATCCTATATCCAGCTGACTCTTAGCTCTTTTATTGTTACCTCAAAAGTGGTGGGAGCATATCGTAAATAAGTATTAACTCCAAATGCCAGAAATCAACATCGAACCCTAATAACGCGAAGAACAAAGCAACGTAATTCTTTTCTCTCTTTGAAAGGTTTCTAGAAAAGTAAAAGTGATTAAGAAAGATGACGGAACCCTTAAATACTAATCACACGTTATTAACAAAACCCGGCTAAAACAACCTGTAAGACCAACTTACTCGATCGAGTAAGTAACTTACTCGATCGAGTCCCCAACTTATTATTCGATCGAGTACCCTTCAACACAACACTGTTTCGTAAACCAAACATACTTACTTGACAGAGTAAGTCCCACTCGATAGAGTACCCTTAGACATAGAAAACCGTAGTATTACATTAACAATCTCAGGCCATATTAAGATAACAAATTATAAACTGAAATTGCAACCTTCAATTAACAACGAGTAAAATTTCGGATACAAATAACTGAAAGATTAACAATTAACAAGCAACGGTTTCCAATACTAAAATTAATCAACGAAAATAAACCATAAATTGAATACAAGAGAGGTAGAGAGGACTTAGTTTCTACCCGGAATTTGTAGTCGGAACTTCGGATGTCGCACCTCAGGAACCGCCCCAAACTCGCCCTTACTCAACCGTGTGCTACGACTCCGCCCGAGTACGGTCTCCTACGGTTCTAACGACCCAATTAGGTCTCAAATCGTCACTCTATATCGCTCAATTTCTATGAAATATCTGGGTAAATTGCCTCTCTTGCTGATGAAGAACTCGGGGGTTTATAGCTAACCCAGGTTCGAATTCTGGAAGATTCGGGATTGATTTTGGATACGGAAAATATTAAAGTAGATATAATTTGGAAGGAAGGATCCACGATAAGACGGAATTTCCATTTTCTTCAACTCTGTCGTGCTTCCCGTAGCTTCCTGGCTTTCTGTTCTTATTTCTTCTATTCTTTATTCTTTGGTTTTACCACTCTGAGTGTCACGTTCAACTATGGGGCAAGTTTTGGGCTTTTACTAGTATTCTGACTTAACTAACTTGTTTTGTTACTTCGGTCCAAGATTTTGGGTCTATTCCCTGCTTTTCGGATCACTTTATTAACCCGCTCAATCGCCACTGTAATTTATAAACCAAAACACACGTAGATTAACCCGTTAACATTTAAAATAATAATTCTACGATTAAATCCCGAAACTAACAAATGTATTACAAATAACTTGTATAATGCGAAAGACGACATTAAGAGTATATAGATAAGAAGTGTAAATAGAAGTAATTATCATATTATCAGAATCGTTGTCAAAGTTTCAATAGTAAAAATAGATAACGGTTACATACCGTTGTCAATAGAGAAATATAACAACGGTTTTGCATGCAATAAAGTCGTCGTTAAATTTTGACATTCAATTAAATAAGGTGACGAAATAAACCGTGTTGGGTTCCTTATGTTGATGATAACATGCCCATTTGATTTGTGTTATCTTAGTTTACCTTTTCAGGATTAATGATGTAATCAAGCTTGGATTAAGAAGTGTTGAAGTTGTTTATCATCCCATTGTAATTAGTCGTGTGTCATCTAATGTACAAGTGAGAAAGTTAAGTATAATAGAGTAATAGAAACGGTCCGGATGATCGTTGCTTCAACAAGTAAACAATTTGAGTGGATCGTGCCACAACTCGTAAAAACTTGAAGCTTCCTTTTATCTTTCAAATGCCTTCACGTGACTCATATTTTTCAAAGATAAAAATTCAGATTTTTATTAAGGAGGTAGTATCCAATAAAGAGTGGTTTGAATTATTCAAAATGTTTCCTCTTTATGCAAATTCAATCCTTTGGTTTTTAAGAAAACAAAAGTTGCTTTTTGCCATATTTGTGTTAACTTGTCATCATGTGACTTGTCTCACATCCTTTGTTTTCTGAAAATGCATGAGCTTTTAAGGTTATCTTTCAAACCTTCTTTCTCTATTCTTACCTTTGCAAAAGACTCCTTTTTGGTGCAAGTTTTTAGGTGGTTGCTATTGCCCTTCACATGTGAGGTCTTTGACCCTTCAAAACCCTAGCAACCCCTTCACTCACCTCCTCTATAAATACCGAGTCCCTCCTTCATTTATTCCTAAGACTTTTCTGATTTAATTCTTCCATATTTGCAAAGTATTTTTAAAGCTTAAAAACCGTGTTTGTTTGCAAAATCTGTTTAAAAGTCTTCAAGTATCTTTGATTTCTACGATGTGGCCACTTTGTTGCTTTTCTATACTAAACTCTCTTGCTTAAGAATTGTTGATCTTGTAAAAGTTGTTCACCTCTATTCTTTGTTAAGAATGTGTTAGTGAAAACTTGATCCTATAACATTCTAAGTGTGTTAGTAGAGTTTAGGACGGAGTAGTCTTTAACTCTTGACAACCGGAGTAGGTTGTGAGTTGGCAATCGGAGTAGATTGCGAGTTAGCTTGTCATAAGAACGGAGTAGTTCTTGTACTAGCTTTGCAACCGGAGTAGGTTGGCGTCTTTTATTACAAGGGTCTTTTAGTTGTCGGAGTAGATCACTAAAGGAAAGTAATAAAAAGGTAGATTGGACGTAGGCACTTGAGTTTCTTGCCGAACCAATTCAAAAATCTCGTGTTCAAGTGTTTACTTTATTTCATTTGCTTTATACTTTGTTTGTTTGTTTTGTTTCGCTTAAACTTAGAAGTAACAGATTCATCATCTCGTCGCATTTGGTCTGAGTAATATTCCACAAACCGAGACAAATAGATACGATCGAACGATTGTTGCTTTCATACTTCAAACAAACATTCATCGTGATACTTGTTCAATCTTTCTATATTATTCAAAGTATCCTCTAATCTCTTTTGTTCTTGTAACTCACTTTAATTCAATAAAGTTGAAGTTATAAATTTTTAAAATAGTACCTAATTCACCCCCTCCCCCTCTTAGGTACTTGAATCCATAAACTCAACAATTGGTATCAGAGCCTCGTGCTCTTGATCGAGGCTAACCGCCTTAGAGTTTGATTGGTGGGTAATGGATTCCGAGAAACACTCCAAGATCCCGGTCTTTACCGGTTCGAATTTTGGATGGTGGAAACTCAAAATGGAACATTACATCAAAAGTATCGATTATCAATGTTGGAACATCATCCAAAATGGACCTCTTGCCATTGAGGAAACCGATATTCTTAACGGTTTCACCAAGACAAAAGAAGAAAGAAATTACAATGAGAACGACTTCAAGCTTGCCGAAAAGAATTCCAAAGCAATGTCGATTCTTCAACGTTGTGTTGGTGAGGGGGAAGTTAGTCGAATCTCCGGGTGTCCTACGGCAAAATCTATTTGGGATTCCCTTGTAGTTGCATATGAAGGGACGTCCCAAGTAAGAAAACACCGTATTAACCTTCTCATGCAACAATATGAAATGTTTAGAATGTCAAAGGACGAGTCTTTAAATAGTTTCTCTTCTCGTTTTTCTTGTATTATTAATGAGCTTCAAAGTCTAGGAAGGAATTTCGAGTCCGAGGACATCATTCGAAAAATCCTTCGTAGTCTAACCCCTAAATGGCAACCTAAAGTCACCGCCATAGAGGAAGCTAAAGACTTGTCAACCCTATCTCTTCATGAACTAATGGGATCACTAATGGCTCACGAGTTTAATCTCGATAAGCATTCTAGTGAGTCATCAAAGAAAAAGAGTCTCGCCCTCACATCTTCTCCAAGCGATGAAGAAGATGAGGAGGAAGACGAGTTTGCTATGTTCACAAGGAACTTAGCCGGGTTGGTCAATGGACAAGGTAACAAAAAGTTCACTAATAATTACTCGAAAAAACGCTTTCCTAAGAGACGACCTACTTCCACCGTGGGATGCTTTAAATGTGGTGACAAAACTCATCAAATTAAAGAATGTCCCAAGTGGGAGGAAATCAAATCTAAGGAAAGAAGAGAAAAGGTTAAAAAAGACTATAAACATAGAGTCATGAGTGCTATATGGGGAATGTCCGACTCCGAGGAAGATGAGGAACTCATCGAGGAGGAACTTGAGGCTAAAATGTGTCTTGCAAATCATGGTAAAGAAAAGGTCTCAAAAAACCCAAAACTTGAACATTTAAGATGCCTCATGGCTAACCCCGACGATTCCGACTCCGATTCCGACAACGAGGTAAATCATCTAAAGGCCAAGGCTAGAACTTACTCCAAAGAGAAAATATGTAAGCTTCTTGACCAACTTCTTGATAAGTGTCGGTCTCAAACTAATAAGCTTGATATAATGCAAAATGAGATTGAGGAAATTGCTCAAGAGAACTTTAATCTGAAAAATGAACTAAAAGCAACAGACTGCGTTACTGTCACTTCTGAGGCATATAATGAAGTCAAAAGAGTCAACAAGTTAAACAAGCATTTGACTAAAGAACTAGAGCGTCTTAGGTTGACCCCCACGGACGTCTCTGACCTTGAAAATGTCAACACAACTTTGGTGATGCAAGTTTCCCAACTAACCAAGGAACGTGATAACATTTTGAAGGACAAAGATGCTCTTGAAAATGAGATCTATGACCTTGTAGTTGAAGTTGTAGACTTAAGAGAAACAGTCTCTAAGACGTTGCTTCCGACCACGACTTAGACAAGTTTAAAAGAAAAAGTGAATGGTTGGAAAATGAAAATGAGTGTCTTAAAAGTGAGGTTGTTTGTCTCAAGAATGAAATAGAAGATCTCCATGATAGGCTTACTTTCTTTCAAAAAGGTATGCCCGAATGTAGCACTTCTAGGTCTTCTCCTCACCATAGATCCGATGAAGTCGTTGATCTAAGCAAGAGACTTGACGAGATGACATCTAAATATGAAGAGTCCAAAGAAAGAATCATTTATCTCGTGTCTAAACTCAACAATCACACCCATGACTTTATTGTTGAGAAAAGATTGTCCATAGAAAGTGCTAACAATGATGAACTTAAAAGAGAAAAGGAAAAGAATTTGCATCTTCTCTCTCGTGTCAATGACTTGACCAATGAACTTGTTAATGCTAAGAACATCACTGAAAAATGGGAAGGAAGTCAAACCGTGTTAAACTTCCTCACGAATCAAACCGAGAAATGTGAGAAATCTCTTTGGTTTGGGGTTCAAATGGAACAGTCGGTGATGTTGCATCCGAAGCCTAAAAATGATTTTAGAGGAAGGAAGTATGTAGGTCTTCCCGAATACATCATTTGCAATTATTGTGGTGACAATGGTCATATTTTTAATGGATGTACAAAACGATTTGATGACATTGATAAGAACACCAAAGCATTAAAAGAAATGAACATTAAGAAAGACACCACAAGTTATGTTGATCACAAAAAGGGACCCAAATTCATTTGGGTTCCTAAACTCAAAAACTAATCTTGTGTAGGGCTTGGTGAGAGGCGGCCGCAATTGGTACTTGGATAGTGGATGCTCTCGTCACATGACGGGTGATAGAAGCCAATTCCTCTCACTTAAAGCGTATGATGGTGGCACGGTAAGGTTTGGTGACAACAAGAAAGGTGAAGTAATTGGTATTGGAAAAGTTGGTAAGTCATCCTTACTTTGTGTCGACAATGTGCGGCTTGTGAAAGGTTTGAAACATAATCTCCTTAGTATTTCTCAACTTTGTGATAAGGGTAATGTTGTTGAATTTCATGCCAATATGTGTCGAATTTTTGATGCCACTACTAATGAACTAATACTCGAAGGAAGACGTGTCAAAGATGTTTACTTAACTAATTTGAACTCTCTATCCCGTCACACCATGTCTTGCATGAGTGTAATGAACAATGATCCTTGGTTATGGCATAAAAGGTTTGGTCATGTTAGTACAAAAACTCTTAATACCCTTAAAAGACTTGATTTAGTTGAAGGCATTCCTAATATAAAATTTGACATTGATAAAGTATGTGATGAATGTGCTAGAGGTAAACATGTTAAAAGTTCCTTCAAATCCAAAAGAATTATGAGTACATCTCAACCTTTGCAACTTTTACATATCGACTTGTGTGGACCAATGAGAACTAGAAGTAGAGGTGGTAGTCGTTATGTGTGTGTCATTGTTGATGATTACTCTAGGTTTGTTTGGGCACTCTTCCTAAGCTCTAAGGATGAGACATTTGATGAGTTTCTAATTTGGTTAAAGAAGATTCAAAATAAACTTGGTTTAAAACTTGTTTCAATGAGAACCGATCATGGAACCGAATTCGAAAACTCATCATTTGGTGCTTATTGTGATGACAATGGTGTAGACCATAACTTCTCGGCTTCTAGAACCCCACAACAAAATGGTGTGGTTGAAAGGATGAATAGAACCCTTGAAGGAATGGCTAGAACAATGTTATTAACTAGTAAGTTGCCTAAGAACTTTTGGGCCGAAGCGGTAAATACCGCTTGCTACATTTATAATCGTGTCATGATAAGGAGTATTTTAAATAAAACTCCCTATGAATCATTGCGTGGAAGAAAACCCAACATTTCATATTTTAGATGTTTTGGAAGCAAATGCTTTGTTCACAACAATGGTAAAAACAACTTGGGTAAGTTCGATCCACGTAGTGATGAAGGAGTATTTATTGGGTACTCCGATCATAGCAAGGCCTATAAAGTTTACAATAAACGAACCTTGTTAATTGAAGAAAGAACCCATGTCATTTTTGATGAATCTAGTGTGCTTGGGCAGGTACAAAACATGGATGATGATGATGAGGATGAGGATGATGAGTTTGAAATTGGTCTTGTTCGAAAAGACTTCGTGTTCACGGATGAAGAAGCTCCCAAAGACCGAATTGCAACAGACACGTAGACTGTCACCTTCAAAGGAGAGCAGCAACTCGGGGGAACACGTAGTACCGATTCTTCTCGGAAGCAACAGACCCAACGATCGTTGCATCCACCTCCGAAGCGAAGCGACCCAAAAAAAGTGAGGATGAAGAACCTTCCAGGCCAATAGAAACAGTCCGTGGATCGATCTTTGTTGAGGGGGAACAAGAAACCATTGTTCCAAAGAAGTGGAAACATCAAAGCTCTCATCCACTCACTAATCTCACAAGTGATCTCAACTCGGGAATTCGAACAAGATCATCCGTCAACAATCTCGCTCATCTCAATGAGTATTGTGCCCATAATGCCTTCCTATCTCAAATTGAGCCTTCAAATGTAACAGTCGCCTTGACTGATGCAGATTGGGTGCTTGCCATGCAAGATGAGCTCAATCAATTCAAAATAAATGAGGTATGGCACTTAGTCCCTAGACCGCCTAATCGTACCGTCATTGGTACTAGGTGGGTCTTTCGCAACAAGCTTGATGACTCGGGAGAAATTGTAAGGAACAAGGCTAGACTAGTGGTGCAAGGTTATAACCAACAAGAGGGTATTGATTACGATGAAACCTATGCACCGGTAGCTAGACTTGAGGCCATACGATTGCTTATAGCTTTTGCGGCTCACAAAGGCATTAAACTCTTCCAAATGGATGTCAAAACCGCTTTCTTAAATGGATATTTGGAAGAAGATGTCTTTGTAGAGCAACCACCGGGTTTTGAGAACAATGATTTGCCTAACCATGTTTTCAAATTAGACAAAGCTCTTTACGGTTTAAAACAAGCACCAAGATGTTGGTATGATAGATTGTCTAAATTTCTTATTGAAAATGGTTTTAAAAGAGGCTCCGTTGACAAAACATTGTTCTTGAAGCAACAGATCCGATGAACTGTTGGTTGTACAAGTATATGTTGATGACATTATATTTGGTGCAACAAATGAACTCTTTTACTTATATTTTTCGGAACTAATGAAATCGGAGTTTGAAATGAGCATGATGGGTGAGCTAGGATTCTTCCTTGGGCTCCAAATTAAGCAATCAAAGGATGGAATCATGATCCATCAACAAAAGTATATCAAAGAAATGCTTAAGAAATTTGGGATGACTAATGGTAAGCCTCATGATACACCTATGGTAGCCGGGTCCAAATTGGACAAGGATGAACTCGGTAAGAATGTTAGTGATAAGGTGTATAGAGGTATGATAGGCTCACTTCTTTACTTGACCGCAAGTCGTCCCGACATTCTCTTTAACGTGTGTTTATGTGCTAGGTTCCAAGCAAATCCGAAAGAATCACATTTCAAAGCCGTTAAACGAATTCTTCGGTATTTGATTGGAACACAAAATCTCTACCTATGGTACCCTTTACATTGTCCTTTTGATCTTATAGGCTTTTCGGACGCGGACTATGCGGGGTGCACGGTAGATAGAAAGAGTACCTCCGGAATTGCAACGTTCTTGGGTCCTTGCTTGACTTCTTGGGCCTCAAAGAAACAAAACACGGTAGCTCTTTCTACGGCCGAAAGTGAGTACGTTAGTGCGGCACATTGTTGTTCTCAACTCCTTTGGGTAAAACAACAACTCTTGGATTTTGGTATTATTTTTGACTCCATTCCTTTAATGTGTGATAATACGAGTGCAATAAATATTTCCAAAAATCCTATTCAACACTCTAAAACCAAACATATTGATATTCGTCACCATTTTATTCGTGATCATGTGGAAAAAGGACATATTAAACTTATCTTTTGCAAGACCGAAAATCAAATTGCCGATATTTTTACTAAGCCACTTGCAAGAGAACATTTTGAGAAATTTAGACTAGAAATTGGGTTAATTAATAGCTTGTGATTTTTAGTGTGAGTATTACAAAATTCCTTAATTGATTAAATTAAATTTGGATATATGTTATTAAGTGTTCTAAGTGCATTGACATCATATTTGGACCAAAAATTGACACCATATTTGTGAGTCGGTAATCACTCAACCTCATATCTAAATTTACGTTTATTATATGCTACCTTGCGTTTTTTATTTCGAGTGATTAAATTTGTTTAGTCGGGCCAACCACCTCTCCTACCTCATTAAATGGGCCATTAAATTCCTCAACCCACTACCTATCACTACCCGTCCAAACCGCCTAAACCTAATTACCCTTCCATCTCCCAAATCCATTAACACCATCAAAGCTAACCTACCCTTAACCCACAATGGTAAAAACCTCCTTTAACACAACCATACCCATTAAACCCACAAAAATTACCTCCCCTGTCACATCAAATCCGCCCACATCACCAACCCCAACCATGACTCCAGTCAAAACATCTTACGCATTCCCTCCACAAACCTCAAACACCACACCTTCAACAAACCCAGATCCACCTAACCCTCAATCATCACCGAACTCCACTGTCCCTCCATCATCCGACGACATACCTATCGCCACTATGGTAGGACGACGCACACGTGGTGGTCGGAAGAAAAGCTCCACTGTTCCGAGCTCCTCCTCTGAACCGGTCACTGTATTGGTTGAAGATGAAACCGAATTTGATTTGAACGAAAATCCGTCGAAATCCGTGCGATCGACCCGACTCCGTGAAAAAGAACAACAAAAGAAAAGAAAAGGCCTCCTCCTCTCAATTACCCCAAATCTCAGAAACTATCGAGCAAAGTAATGTTGATAACCCCTTTGTTGATACCCCAATTGAAAATCCCAGTGAACCTCCTCATAAAAAATCGAAACCATTGAAGAAAAAGCTTGTATACCTTGCTCCCTCGGATCCGGTCTCCTTAACCTCGAAATGGGATTTGGCCATGGTTTGGGATCACCTTGAGAGTATTGACCTCCCTACTTCCATTTATAAAAATTGTGAGAGGTTAATGAACATCAAAGCCATTCACTCCCCTCGGGCTTACAACCAAACTTGGTTTGACCCTTTGCCTTTCACTCAGTCCGTGATATGGTTTTAGCTCAAGGTTGGGAGAAACTGTTGGAAATGCGTGAGCCGGTATTTGTGAGCGAGGTGATCCAATTCTTTGTAACGGTTCGGGTTGAAAAGTCGGGTGAGGCTCTTACGGCTAAGGTGAACGGTAAGCCCCTTAAATTGTCTCAATCTGATTTTGCTCATTGCTCTTAATATTCCTGTCGGAGGCTATGACAAACTCCCCTCCGAAACTTGGGTTGCCTTACCATATGCCTCCCCTCTTAGCATTGCTCAAACCGTTTGTCCCAAAACCGTTTCTCCTGGACCCGTGAGCAACACCCAAATCCCACCTCCTCTTCGAATTATTTTCAACATGTTGTGTAGGTCTATTTACCCCTCGGGTGATAGGGGAAAACTCACCATAGCCCAACAATACTTAATCTATCATATTGCTACCCATAAGAAGGTGAACCTAGTCGGGTTAATGTTCAAACGATTTCACCTTATTTCGACCAAGCTACGTCGACCTTCTTCTAGTATGATTTACCTACCCTATGGCATGTGGTTATCGGTTGTGCTCAAGGCACAAGGGGTGTTAGTGAATACTAGCTTGGGTTCGTTGGATATGTGTGATGTCATGAGTGATGGGCAAATGGGGAAGATGCTTATCAAGGTTGAGAATGATGAATTAATTTCTGTGAAAATTAAGAAGGACCCGGAAGTTGGGTCATCAAGTCAAGGGAATATGGGTAATATGCGGGAAGTGCTTAATGCCGTGGCTGAGTTGGGTGCGTGGATTAGGGAAGATGCTCGTCAAAAGGACTTGGCAATCTCGGCTCTTGCTTCTTCTTTGGACCTCATCCGTGGAGAGGTGGATATCATTTCCACCCTTGTGTCAACAAAAGAAAGTGGTGAAGATGCTCATGTGGATGATGATCCGTTGGGTAGTGGCTCGGATGGTGAACAAGCCTCCTCCCCTTAGCCTTTCCCTTCCCTCTCGGCCTATTAATATTTTACCCTTGCCATCTCATTTTGTCCCACCGGTTGTGCCTTTCTAAGACTTGTTTTCTTGCTTGTTATTTTGAACATTTGGTGGTGTACTTTAAACTTTGTTTAGCTATGTTGAACTTTGGTTAGCTTATGCTTAATCCTTGTTTATGTTGACCTTGTTACCTTGTCACATTTACATGTGTCTTTTTGTGTTTTCTTATGACTATTTGCACTCTAATACTTTTGACATCCCTATCCGTTTGATGATGTCAAGAGGGGAAAAAGGTAAACTCATGCTTTAAATCTCCTTGCTTATTGATTAAACTAATGTCTTGCCTAACCTTCTTAGCTTGATTCTTGTTTGGGGCAATGTAAAATTGTCATGATAGTTTGATTCTAGCTTTTGCCCTTGGTAAGGTAATATTGTCCCTTCTCTATCATTTGATCTTGCTTGTTAAAAATCTTGAATCAAGGTGTTTACATTGCTTATACATTCGTTTGGGGCTTGTCATCATCAAAGGGGGAATTTGTTGGGTTCCTTATGTTGATGATAACATGCCCATTTGATTTGTGTTATCTTAGTTTACCTTTTCAGGATTAATGATGTAATCAAGATTGGATTAAGAAGTGTTGAAGTTGTTTATCATCCCATTGTAATTAGTCGTGTGTCATCTAATGTACAAGTGAGAAAGTTAAGTATAATAGAGTAATAGAAACGGTCCGGATGATCGTTGCTTCAACAAGTAAACAAATGAGTGAGTGGTATGTGCCACAACTCGTAAAACTTGAAGCTTCCTTTTATCTTTCAAATGCCTTCACGTGACTCATATTTTTCAAAGATAAAAATTCAGATTTTTATTAAGGAGGTAGTATCCAATAAAGAGTGGTTTGAATTATTCAAAATGTTTCCTCTTTATGCAAATTCAATCCTTTGGTTTTTAAGAAAACAAAAGTTGCTTTTTGCCATATTTGTGTTAACTTGTCATCATGTGACTTGTCTCACATCCTTTGTTTTTCGAAAATGCATGAGCTTTTAAGGTTATCTTTCAAACCTTCTTTCTCTATTCTTACCTTTGCAAAAGACTCCTTTTTGGTGCAAGTTTTTAGGTGGTTGCTATTGCCCTTCACATGTGAGGTCTTTGACCCTTCAAAACCCTAGCAACCCCTTCACTCACCTCCTCTATAAATACCGAGTCCCTCCTTCATTTATTCCTAAGACTTTTCTGATTTAATTCTTCCATATTTGCAAAGTATTTTTAAAGCTTAAAAACCGTGTTTGTTTGCAAAATCTGTTTAAAAGTCTTCAAGTATCTTCAGTTTCTACAGTCGTGGCCACTGTTGCTTTTCTATACTAAACTCTCTTGCTTAAGAATTGTTGATCTTGTAAAAGTTGTTCACCTCTATTCTTTGTTAAGAATGTGTTAGTGAAAACTTGATCCTATAACATTCTAAGTGTGTTAGTAGAGTTTAGGACGGAGTAGTCTTTAACTCTTGACAACCGGAGTAGGTTGTGAGTTGGCAATCGGAGTAGATTGCGAGTTAGCTTGTCATAAGAACGGAGTAGTTCTTGTACTAGCTTTGCAACCGGAGTAGGTTGGCGTCTTTTATTACAAGGGTCTTTTAGTTGTCGGAGTAGATCACTAAAGGAAAGTAATAAAAAGGTAGATTGGACGTAGGCACTTGAGTTTCTTGCCGAACCAATTCAAAAATCTCGTGTTCAAGTGTTTACTTTATTTCCGCTGCTTTATACTTTGTTTGTTTGTTTTGTTTCGCTTAAACTTAGAAGTGTGATTCATCATCTGTCGCATTTGGTCTGCAGTAATATTCCACAAACTGAGACAAATAGATACAGTCAGAACGATTGTTGCTTTCATACTTCAGCAAACATTCATCGTGATACTTGTTCAATCTTTCTATATTATTCAAAGTATCCTCTAATCTCTTTTGTTCTTGTAACTCACTTTAATTCAATAAAGTTGAAGTTATAAATTTTTAAAATAGTACCTAATTCACCCCCTCCCCCTCTTAGGTACTTGAATCCATAAACTCAACAAACCGTTATCATATATAATATTTAACACCGGTTTTGGCACCACTAAACCGTTGTCAATAGTAAACTACGACAACGGATTTGACACCGTTATTAGGATTTAATAACAGTTTCTCAAAAGTATACCCGCTGCCATAAACATATTTAACAACAGTTTTATTACCGTTCTTGAGTTGTGATAACGGTATTAAGATCCGTTATTGATGTTATATAATGGTCGTGTATTTGTACAACCGAGGTATATATTTAACAACCGTCGTTACAATAACGGTTCCGTGTTTCTATTTAAAAACGGTATTTGCATTATGTGACCGTTATTAATGGACTTATTTGGCGTGGTGAATAAAATCCTTCTCCAAAAGATATGTAAGCTTAGATTCCAACCCAATTCAAATCTCAAAATGTAAAACGAAATATTATAGTTTCAAAAGATAATTTTCAACTAAAAACAGAAACTAAAAGATTTTAGAAAACAAAAGAATGTTATGAACTACTGCAGACTTGGGAAGACGGTCTCCTTAGCTGAGGGTACCGTTAAGTTCAATATCACCTGAGATAACAGTCCCCTCAAGTGCTGTTTTAGTTTGTGCATAGTTCTAAAACCTTTTTTTTACAAAATATGTCCTTAATCTTATTCTTGGACTTTGTGACGACTTTATAAATATGCTCTTGACTTTAATCATCGTCTTTATAATTCCTTTGGATCCGAGCTTTAGTACCTAAACAATATACACTACAAAACATACCAAGCTCATAAAAGTATAAATAAAATAACTTAGAAATAAAACAATATCTTGACATGCTTCAAATCCTAATAAAACCTAGGGTATGTAAGAATTATCACTATCATCCTCTTCACTTAACTGTTCATAGTCTACCCTTCCACCTACTCTAGTTCTACTGCTACTCCATTGGCCCAAGTTTCTCTTACTTTGTATCATAACAACATAGATTCTTGTTCTCTTAGCTGAAGTCTTAGGAAGTTTCTTCTTTCTTTCTTTCAACTGAGTTATTTTAGAGTTTTTTCAGAAGGTGTAGCTTGGTTCAATTGAGAACATGTTTGAGTTTGTATGCCTTGGGTCAATTCAAGAGGGTTTTCAGTGGCTTGGGTTAATTGAGAAGAGGTTGCAATTGTTGATAGTGCTTTGGTTAATCTAGGACTTCTTTTAGTAGATAATGAAGACAATCCCCTGCCAAGAATCTTAGAAGGAGAAGTTACTGAATTTGAGTTGCTTAGGGTGTTAGGAACATGTTGTGAAACAGGGGGAGGGTCATTAACAGGTAACTCATTACCAGTAGTTAGGGATTCAAATTCTCTCATTCTCCTAAAGGGTAATTTGTGCCTTATACTAGGGATTGGAAAAGGAACAGGAACAAGAACATCAACTGTATTTCCTCCATTACCATTATTTTCTCCATTACATACTCTCATAGTTCTAGCTATTTGAAGTTATTACATGGTAGAGTTTCTGATCTCATCCATATGTCTATTTCATTATTCGCAGCACACCTACCAACATCTCCATAAGGTCTTTATCATTCCTTAAATACACATGCTTCATTTTCCAACTATAACGTAATGAAGGGTGTTTGGTTAGAGGGACCTATGTTTTTCTACCTCATCGATCAAATAGTTCATTATAGACATCAATATAGAGGGATTTATCAATATTCTCAACCATAACATCAACTTCCTTACCCATATAATGCATTTTCAACACCAAAATGTCCATTCTGCAATTTACATAATCAACACAACATCATAATTAAAAATCTTAATTATGTATAAAGATAATCAAAAGGATATAATAAACACTCAACAAAAACTATTAAAATGTTATCAATATAATGATTATTCAACAAAAGATGAAAACTTAAACAAAATAAACCTACTAATAATTAGTAAATAAACCTAGACTAAGACATAATAGTCACACAAAGTTTGATCAACATTGCTCATATAGGAATCCGTATAAAGGTAACATGCAATGTAAAATAGAGAAAATCAACATACCTCTTTTAATCGCCAGAAGATGATGATCGCCATGAGTTTATGATCGGCTCAGTGGCGGAGCCAGGAATATAAGTCAGCGGGGGCGAAAATTTTCAGCGGGGGCGAAACGGTAATATTATAAGAGGGCCTCAAAAAAATTCGAAAATCTTAACTAAAAATTTGAAATTTTCGATCAATAAAAGGACCACCCTCTTAGCCCCTCCCAGCTCCACCACTGGGCTCAGGAGATGATATTTAAAGGAGGAAGATGAAGGAAGGGAGAGAGAATAGTGGAGATGGAGTTTTTTTTTTTTAGGTAAAAAAACTAGATTGATCCTGGACTCCAGGGTAGGACCAACCTATCTCATCCTTTCGAATGAGGGAGGTAAGTTGAAGTCACCGACTATCAAACCACCTCGAAAGAGTTGGACATGAATGTCCAACTGAAGCCATAAAGTCAGCAACCTTGTTGGCTTCACGAAAGCAATGTTTAATTATCACTTCATCGAAAAAATGAAGGTCTAATTTCACATCCTTGATAATACTAGAAATTTCCCACGGAATTTGCCAAGTACCTCGAATCGAGTTAATAACACATAAGTTATCACCCTCCACAATTAACTTTGAGATTCCTAAGTATTTTGCTGCTAAAATACCTTCTTTTAAAGCAAGTGCATGCTTCCGCAACAAGGATACTATTGGATCCGCACTTTTTTGCACCCAACAAAACGACTTTACCATTGTGATCTCTTACAGAATATCCTAAAGCCGCTTTATTACCTTCTATTCTCGATCCGTCAAAATTTAGCTTTAGGAAACCGTTTGTAGGTTTTTCCCACCAAATCTCTTCCTTACTAGAATTGTTTCTAGCCGACTCTTTTACCTCGGGATTGTTGAGATCCTTAAATCTAGTCACATTCCATGTCTTAGTGCTATTATTACATAAAGTAATAAGTTTGCTGATACTTAAATTAACATTATTAAAGATCATATCATTTCTATGGAACCATGCATTCCACCAAATAAAAATAATCTTTATAAAGTCATCTTTTGGAATTAAGTTCTTGAGATAATTCAGTTTCGTTAGAAAACTTTGACTTGTAAAAGTATCATAATTTGACAAAAACTCGTTGAAACTAATAATGTTCAGGTCTTGGATGACAGACCCAATCAAGGGACATTCGTAAAAGAAATGATCTTTGTTTTCAATAGGATTGTTGCACAGAACACAATGAGGTGGGACATCAATATGACTCTTAAGAAGTCTACTTTTCGTTAGAAGGCCGTCAACACAGGCTTTCCAAAGAAAAAATTTCAATTTAGGAGGAATATTCAATTTCCAAATCCACTAAAATTCACATTTGTCAAGAGCTTGATCGAACAAACCTTGCGCTAACCAAGTTGCTGTTTTGGTAGAGAAATTTCCATCTACAGACAACCCCCAAATAAGGGTATCTGCAATATCATTATGTGGCACTGGAATGTTAGTAATCAGATTAACAATATCGTTATTCACTAAACTGGATAATTTAAAAACATTCCATTGCTTGTCTGAGGTTATGAAATCTTTAACCAAAAGATTAAGATCACGATTACTATCATCATCAACCATACTGCTAATAAGTGGGTGTGAAAAAACCCAATTATCCGACCAAAACTTAATGTTGCTACCATTACCTACCTGCCATCTCAGTCCTTTTCTAAATAGAGTCCGAAGACTCATTAGTTTACGTCATTGCCAAGAAGAGGCTGAATTAGGCTTATGATCAAAAAGTGAACAATTTCTCAAGTATTTTTTAGATACCACTTTGACCCATATACTTTCCTTATCCATAAGAATTTTCCATAAAAGTTTCATTTGAAGAGCTTTATTAGCTGCTTCAGAAGATTTAATTCCTAAACCACCAACCGACTTTGGTAAACAAACTTTATTCCAACTAACCAAATTAGGAGAACGATGGGAAGGATTCTTATTCCAAAGAAAGTCTCTATTAATTTTATCTAATCTGTTATGGATCGATGAAGGGAGGAGGAAACTTTGCATCTGAAAAGTTCCCTTCGCGGCTAAATTAGCATTGACAAGAACTAGTCTACCTGCTTGAGATAAAGAATTCGCTTTCCATTTCGATAATTGAGTGCAAGAAGATTGAATAATGTTCTCGAAAGTATTTTTAGTCACTCTGCTATCAATTATAGGACATCCTAAATACTTACCCAAATGAGCTTCCTCGTTCATATGAAGAATGCCTCTAAATGATTCACGAAGAGAACGCTCAATATTTCTAGTGCATTGAAAAGTGGATTTGTCAAAATTAACAAATTGTCCGGAAATCGTGCAAAATTTATCTAAAATAGACTTAATAGTTCTACAACTTTGGTTAGGGGCTTTAGCGAAAATGATAGTGTCATCCGCAAAAGTGAGAAACGGAATTTTCTCCACCCCGGATCCAATTCTAATACCAATATCACTAGAGCTAACATCACTATTAATTTGTAGAGATCTTGCTAAAATCTCGGCGCACATGATAAATAT
Organism: Silene latifolia; assembly: GCF_048544455.1. Classification (NCBI taxonomy): domain Eukaryota; kingdom Viridiplantae; phylum Streptophyta; class Magnoliopsida; order Caryophyllales; family Caryophyllaceae; genus Silene; species Silene latifolia. Next base: position 11,765,958 of record NC_133538.1, on the reverse strand, counting down.
GTATGGCGAAAGTGGGTCTCCTTGTCGAATATCTCGAGTGGGTCTAAAAACGTCCCCCGGTGTTCCATTTACTAACACAGAGTAGGAAACAATGTTTATACATGCCATAATCCATGAAATCCACTTAGCATTAAAACCCATTTGTTTAAAAGTTTCCTCAATAAAATTCCATTCTAGTCTGTCGTATGCTTTCTCCATATCAAGTTTGATTGCAATCCAACCTCCTTTGCCCTTTTTACGTTTAAACGAATTGAAAATCTCGTGTGCTTAAAGAATATTATCTTGAATGAATCGATTAGGTGTAAAAGCACCTTGAAAAGGGTGTATAATCTTATGCAAGACACTTCGGAGACGATTAACCAAAATTTTTGCAATAATTTTATAAATTGTTGAACAAAGACTAATCGGGCGAAAATGGTTTGCTGTTTGAGGATTTTCAATTTTAGGAATCAATGCTATGAAAGTATGATTTATTTCTTTTAGTAATTTATCGGAATGGAAAAATGCTAAAACTGAATTAGTGACAGAATTTCCTACAATATCCCAGTATTTTTGAAAAAACTCTGCAGAAATCCATCGGGACTGGACATTTATCGGCTAAACTAAACACAGTTTGTTTAACCTCTTCCCTACTAATATTACCTGTAAGAAATCTGTTATCTTCGTCTGTAATTAAACCACAAATAGACTTAAAATCTTCATTCTTGTCAAAATTACAAAGTTGATTTTTCGCAAACCTAAGCTTAAACTCCTCCGAGTTGGTCGCTTTTTTCAAGAGTTCAATTTCCGCTTCCTTTGAAGTTTGGAGGAGATATCGAGATCATAAGTATTCCGTTGAAGGTCAACGTCGATGTCGACTTGGTGGCTCACTATGTCATGTTCGTCTTTGTTGCTGAAGCAGGGTTCCGTTCCGAGAAACCTTTTTTTGTTCTTGTTCTTCTCGGTTTCAGAGGGAGTCAGTTTGGCTCCTAAATCTTCATCTTCGTCACAGTTTTCAGGAGTAAGTTGTCTTTCTCCCTTCTCCTTGTCCATTCGTTTGGCCTTGATCTTTTTGGAAACTAGTTTTGCGCCTATTAGTCACTTTAATCCTTTTTATTCAATTGGCAAGTTTTATTCCATGGCATTTATTTGTTCACATTGCTTACAATTATTAGTCAATTGTTAGTTTTTATTCAATTGCTTACAATTAATTTTTTAAATTAGTTTTTATTCAATTGCTCCTAAATGTTAGTTTCACTTTTATTTTTTAAATATGAATGAAAAATTCATTTATTTTGTATTTTTCATTTATTCGGGATAGAATTTATAACTAGGTTAAGCTAAGTTTTGATAAAACATAAAAAAAATGACGAGTGTGGTTTGTAAGTAGGTTATGAGAAAGAAATTAATAATTTAATACAGGAACTAGGGCTACTAAAGACTATTAGGAACTACTGATTGTTAGACAAAGAATATATTGTATATATTTTTCAATACATCCCAAATGCTTACACCCTTCCACAGGTAGGCCTGAACCCACTGAACCTATAGTGAGGGAGGATTAGTTTCAATTTTCCATATCCACTTAACAGGCTACAACCTGAGCTTTATTCCAACTCAGGATTTCTTTAATATCAAATCCCCCTTCCACTTTAGGTGTGACACCCCGCGATAAGGCGGAAGGTAAAACCAATAAATACAAGCGGAAAATTTGAAAATTTTAAAACTTTTATTTATTAGCTAGATAAGGTTTAGTATGCGGGAGTCACTCAAATTCAACGGCGAAAAGTATGCAGAAATAAAAGATAGTTTCATACAAATGTGATAGTCAAAAATGGGGAAAATATATCCCACGAATGACAAGACAAGAATATGTGAGTTTAGCAAACGATAAATAAAGTCCAACGGTCAAGGAACTCGCTAGATCACACATATCTTCACCCCATATAAGCACCAACTAATACCTGTCATTCATCAAACATGAACGCCACAGTCAGTGGGGAGTAACTCAGGGTTCTCTCAGCCACATTGTGTTAAAATAAACATAACAAAGAACTCAATTAAGCAAGGTATAGAAAATAATTGTAAGCAATGTGAACAAATAAATGCCATGGAATAAAACTTGCCAATTGAATAAAAAGGATTAAAGTGACTAATATTAGCATATCATGAGTTCATCCAATCATGTGAGACATTTGAATAAAAGAAGACAAGTAACCGTTAAATAGTGTCATGGACACGCATCCCAAGTAAAAATGACATCTGCAACCATCCATAATGCAAGACATTTACTACTCTTAGACTATAATTTTCCCCGGGTAGGACTACGATAATAATATGGTCCTATTCTAAACCTGGCCAGACTCTCGGAATAAATAATTCCGATTCTACATACGGCAGAACAGCCCGTATCCAAGACTCGATAACAGAACGGAAATCGAGTACCCCAATCACCAGAACATTACGAAAGTGGCGGAATGACTAAGATAAAGCTCACTTGCCAGAACAACACAAGTAGCCAAAACCGTACTTGCCAGAGCAACACAAGTAGGCCAAACCCATACTTGCCAGAACAACACTAAGTAGGGCGTAAATATCAGTCAAGCAAAAGGTATAGCAAAATGACAAATTCACATGGACACGGCCCAATTTAATTAAACAAGTAGAATAATTCACTCGTATTTGAAATACGATAAATAAATGAGAATGAACGGATTAAAGTGCATATTAAATAAATAAAATATGAAATTTCCACAAATTATGTCGGCCATATGTCTTGATAGCCATACAGCACTCACCATTCCATTGTATAGGTTGTGCATGGCATATATAGCCAACCAACCCGACAATTTCCATATTGATTCATAAAAAGAAAAATAATGAATTCACAAAGTAAAATGCTACAGAACAACGTGGAACATGCCCCTACAGTGGAAATGTTGGGCAAAGCAGTAGCATAAGAACGCAACATATCATCCCATGTGAGACCGTCTTAAGATGGATTTTTAATCATGAAATAAGACGGGATACATCCATACCAATTACCCAATTCATACATGTATATACACATGAGACGGAGGCCAACAATTTGGTCCGATTCAACAAGAAAAGACGACTCAAAACAGCCCCTAAACATGACTCAAACACACGGTTTCAAGCTATTGTGAGACTGTCTTAAGACGAGTTTTTAAGCATGAAAAAGATGAAATTTCTTCCGCATAAACAACCCAATTCATACATAGATATACATTTAAGACGGAGGCTAATAACTTGGCTTCATTCCATAGCAAGGGTCATCCAAAACAGCCCCCAAACATGGTCTAAGAACAGTCCACAAACATGCCCAAACAACCTTGGTAAGACCGTCTTAAGACAACTTATTAAGCATGAAAATGATGTAAATTCTCACATACAACCAATCCAATTTACATATGTATATACACCTGAGACGGAAGCAAGAAAATTGGCTCAAATAAATAACAATAAATCGACCAAAACAGCCCATAAACGCGGCTGAATCATTATAATAATGCTTCAATTGTCCCAAACTTCTTTAATAAGGAAACACTTCCGAAAATTCGGAAAATTGAATGGGTCAATTTTCACACTACGGAAAGATGGAACAAGGACACTTGATTGGGTCAATTTTCCAAATTTTCAATGACTTTAATACGAAAGCGTTTTCGTATTTGGCGAATTCTTTACGGTCCAAAGGCTATTGTGAAACCGTGTTAAGACGAAATTTTAAGCATGAAACATGTAACATCCATCCAAAAAAATTACCCAATTCATTTACCCACACCACCATGAATCCAAAGGTACCAACTTTTCTCAAAATAGATAAGTAAAACTCGTATAAAACCGTCTCAAACAAACACCACATAAACTCGGCAAGAAGGAAACTTAGTATTGTAAAAGAGTAACACCACACATAAACACATATAAATTTCAACATAATGTCGAGTAATCCCATCACCGTTACCTTGAATGCTCTTCAATCCTCAAGTGTGTCGTCCACAATGTAAAAATCTCCGCCCAGGTCTTCAAGTTCTTCATCTAGCACACGAAAAGGACTCGGTTTTTCAGCTAAAACCGTGACATACATAAGATGGGTCAAACGAAAATCTTACAAGACTGCAACTTTCTTACCTAGAATGATGGAGGAAGGAAAAGGGAAGAATTTGGCGCAAGAATTACGGAAATTGATTAAGAAACGGAAGAAAAATCTAAATTTTCGAGTTCGAAATATGTGTGTTCATGGAGGAGTTGAGTGTGTCATTCTCAGGGAAGCAAGTAGGGCTGAGCATCAGTCGAAGACGGACCGGAACGGATCAAATCGGACCGAACCAAAGACCGAAAATAAAAATTTTGTGGACCGAAGACCGGACCTAAAACTAGACCGGACCAAACCCGAAATATTCGGTCCGGTCCGGTCTTAGACCGAAATGGACCTAGAACTAATTTTTTCACTATTTTGTGTATGATAATTACATTTAAGTTTCACTAAATTAAATGTCGATGAATAATTAGGCGATTGTTTTTGAAAAAAAAATACTCAATAATAATTTATAATGTCTTGTGAAGATAAAATGGTAATTTAGTTTATAATATTCTAATGATAGTCTTTAGAAACATAAAATTCGGTCCATTTGGGCCGGACCTAAAATATCCGGGTTTGGTCCGGACCGAACCGAAGACCGAAAACTCAAAAAATGAGGACCGAGGACCGGACCTAAAAAATTCGGTCCGGGTTTGGTCCAGACCAAATGGTCCGGTCCGGTCCATTTTTTCGGTGCGGACCTAAACTTGCTCACCCCTAGAAGCAAGCATTCCATTTTCTATTTTTTTTTGTTTTTTTCTAAAATGTAAGGGGAGGTAGTGATAGGTTGTGAGTAGAGAGAATAAATAATGAGGGTAGGTGGTACGTTGTCGACTTGTGTTTGGTCCGAATTAAACTAGTCTCACAAGAGTAATGTGACGGTTTTTTACTAGACAGAAATACGTCTCAAGTCTATTATAACTTAAGACGGAATTTATTATTATCACTATTATTACTATCCGATTAAATATATACATTTTAATATAAACTAAGCTTTAAACATATAATCTTTATAAAATCATGCTTAAAATTAAATTGGTTGAATTAAGAAATTTAAAAAATATAAATGAAATAATAAAAGAGTTAATTAAATTATAAATGCTAAAATGGAAAATTCGCGGGTGTTACATTAGGCCTACCGCCTACATAGTGCAGACTACATTTGGCAAAGCAGCTTCCTACCGTCATTCTCATTGCCCCACAAAAAGTTCTTACATAGCTTTTCAATTTTTTTAGCCACCCCTTTAGGAAAAAGAACACAAGCTCCCCAAAAATTATTTATCCCAAAAAGCACAGAATTAACAAGTTAAGCCTTCCCTGCATAAGAAAGGACATGATTTGTCCATGCTCCAATCTTGGCCTTAATTTTCTCAATAAGAGGAATAAACAGGTCTAATTATTTAAAGGGGAAATCCCCCTCAATGAACCCAGTAGTAGTCAAAATCAAGTTCTTCACATGATGAGCCACACCACCAAAATATAGAGAAGTTTTCATAGGATTGGCAGTAAGTCCTGAATAACTAGCAAAAACCTTCAAACAGTCAGCCATAGCTAGGACAAATGGGAGATCTCCACGTGTAAAGACTAAGAGATCGTCAGCAAACACTAAGTGTGTATGTTTTAACTTAACACATTTAGGATGAAAATAGAATCCCCATAAGCAGGGAGCCCTCTAAGCTGCTTATACAGAACTTCCAGGCAAAGAAGAAATAAATAGGGGGACAAGGGATCCCCTTGCCTAAGTTTCCTCTTACCTTTGAAGAACCCCTCAACAGAACGATTGATATTCAGAGAAAACCAAGGAGAAGAGACACAAGCCATAATCCACTTAACAAACTTCATAGGAACTCCATAGAGAAGTAGACTATTACGAAGAAATAACCAGTTAACCGAGTCAAAAACTTTTTTAATGTCCACTTAGAAATGCAACTAGGAGTAATTAAGGACCTAGAATACTTACTGGCTAGTTCATGAGCAAGAGAAGAGTTATCAAAGATGTCCCTCCCTTGAACAAAAGCAGCTTGTTCTGGGCCCACTACCTCTCCCATATAGCTTTTCAGCCTGTTAGCTAAAATTTTTGTGATAGTCTTATAAACCACAGTACAGCAAGAAATAGGACGGAAGTCTGCAACACTATGAGGAGTTTGACATTTAGGAATCAAGGTAATGAGGGTGCTATTAGAAGCCTTGGAAATTTTACCTCTCTGGAAGAACTCAGCCACAACAGCACGGAAATCAGGCCCCACAATGTCCCAGGTGTCCCTAAAGAAACCAGATGAATATCCATCAATTCCTGGACTACTGTTCTTATTAATAGAATCCAGGGCACCTTTTATTTCAACAAGAGTAACCTCAGCCAGTAAACAGGGATAGGAGGATGAGGGGAACTGAGAAGATGGTACAGGAATAAGAGGAATTTCAGTGCCCAATAGCTCCTTATAGTAGCTAACAAAAGCATTTTCAACCTCAAGAGAACCACTACACTGAACCCCAGCAGCATTACAGAGAGAACCAATGGAACAACACTTCTTCCTCTTAGAGATTCTTGCATAAAAATATTTTGAGTTAGAGTAATCTAGAATAAGATGATGAACCTTAGCTCTTTGATAAAGAATAGTAGTTTCAGCCTTCCTAAGAGCCAAATACTCATGAAGTAAGTGTCGACTCTGAAGAATTAAGCCAGAATGAGTGGGAGAAAATTCACCACAAGAATTTCGTGCACGGGCGACTATTTTAAGCGACTGTAAAGCATAGTCGCCAAGTTGGTGACTGGTAAAAAATTCGGTGACGGATTGTAGTCGCTATTTTGGTGACGGAAAGCATTTGAATTTGGCGACGGAAAATTTGAATTTGGCGACCGAATGGCATCGCTAATTTAGCGACTGAATGGAGCCGTCGCCAAAATCGGTCGTCGCCTTATTAACATAGACCACGACGAGCTCTCTTCCCTCCCTCTTTCTTACTTTACTAAAACACAAAAAAAAAAGTTGGAATAGGTGCGACGAGTGACGACACCATCAACAACCACACTACCATAAACAACAGCCCGCCACCGCTACCGCCACCATCACGCCGGATCTTGCCCTTCCGTTCGACGACACCACCGACAACCACACTCCTCACCTTTCTTTTCATTTCCTTTGTTGTTTGAAGGTGTGTTTTTTTGTTTTAAATTTCAATTTATTAGTTTAATTTGTGTATTGTTTGTTTAATTTATGATTGTAATTAGTTTTTTGATGTTCTTATGTTGTTTATGTATATACTTATGTGATGCTTACTTTGTTTTTAATTTTTAATTAGTTAGGGTTTGTGTAAATTGATAATTAGGGTGAATATGAATTGGGGGTTCTTGAGAAATTGTTAATATTATTTTAATTAGGGTTGTAATTGACAATTTATTAGTGATTTTGATGATGTTAGTACACTTAATTGACAAAAATTATTATAGTTGACAAAATTTAGTATAGTTTTAGTATTAGTGTTTGTAGTGTATAATTAAAGTTAGTTTAATGGTAGTATTGTGGAATTTACCAAATTTGTATAATGGTAGTATAATTTTGTATTGTGTAATGTTAATATTGTTGAAGGTGGTAAATTAGTATAATGTTAGTATGATATTAGTTTAGTAAATTAGTGTTAGTCTTGTTAAAAACTAAGTAGTATAATTTTGTATGATTTATTTTTACAAATTGTTGTTTGTAATATTTTTTAGATTAAAATGAAGAGATCGGAACGCAAATAGATGTATGAAGATAGAGTAGATAAGAGGAAACGTCCTACCGGTAGATTTGTAAAGGGGGTTCTTTGTTGGAATATGTGTCCTCAACAATAGTGCGATCACATGATTTAATATCATAATTAAATTTCATATTAAGAATACGTAAGGGATGATTCATTAATATAGTCAACTGATCAACATTAATCGGTAACGATTGGCTTGCAAGAGTTTGACGCTACTGTCGTAGGACGGTGGTGGTCAGTTGATCCCTTAAGGTCACACCTAAAGGATGATGTCCTTATCAGTAAATTTGATTAATTGTATGATGATACAAGTTGATCAATTCCTTAAAATTGAACAATTCATTTGTCAGAGAGAAAATTTATATCTTATTGTAATGGGATTAAATAAGATTTATTTTAGTAATTGAAATGCTTTATTACTAAAATTGTTTATTGTTTGTGAAACGATAGAGATAAGAATAAATGGTTAATTATAATTACAAGATGTTGTAAATTATAATTATATGACCCATTTTATTTATATGATCAATTATCACTAATCAATTTGTTGTATATAATTTAATTAATTTATAAAATGATATTTATGTGATAAATATGCATTAAATTAATTAATAACATGTAACATATTATATGTGACATATCGTGTGACAATTGACAAAATAAAATGGTAGTCCATTTTATGTAGGATGGACCGAAATATTGGTGTGAAAGGAGTTAATGGGTTGTTTGTTTATTGGGACTAAATAAACAAAATGATTACCTAGTCTTATAGGTATGCATACCTATCACATGGATTAGAACAATTGTGATGATATATGTGCATAGGTCCCCTAAAAAGCTCCCCCTAACCCACCGGTTTTCCCATGCAATTTTAGAAGAGAATTTGTTCTCTTATATTTGTTCATTCATTCACATGCATGGATAATTGATTTATGCTTCATTTCTTCTCATCTCTCAAAAATCTTTTCTAAATAGTCTTAGAAAATCATCAAATTGTTCAAATGAGATTACTAATATTATTAGTGTAATATATGAGTATTAGTAATCAATTTTAAGGTAAACTACTAAACAAATATCTAGCACATATTATTTGGTAGTGATAAGGGTTAAATCTTGGGTGCAATCAAGAGGAGAGCTCTTAATTTAGAGTTTTGGAGGATCATCCTAATATTCATCATAGCAAAAGAACAAGTGAAAGTAGGAGACCTTACTTGTGCCCATAAATCCAAAAATAATAATGTAAGGGACATTATTTTTCTTATAAATCTCTTATTTTGTTATGCATGCACTAGATCTAAAGAACAAATAATTAAGAAGTTAATTAGTTCACTATTAGAGGAGTCTAATAAGAAGTAAATAAACCTAACAAGTGGTATCGGAGCATAGGATGTTGCATGCATAATCGGTTATTGTTTTTCCGAGTTAAAATGTTAACATATAAAACTAAAAATTTGTGATTTATATGAGTAAGCCATGAAATAATTATGAATGTTATATATTATGGTCCTAAAATGTTTTTAGGTCATTTTTATGATTTATGGAAATTTATTGCTCATTTTAATGATTTTTAGTCACTACTACAAATCCTTTACATTAATGACACTTTTCTATTGATGCTTTTATAAAGCGTGGACCCGTAAATAACCCTCCAATTTTTTTTTTGGAAAAACCGCCATATATCTATGCTAAATTAATTAAATGGCGCAATTTTTAAATTCACTAAAAATAATTCCCGCTAATAACGACTCACACGCACCCCACTCTCATTATCATTTCATCTTCAAAATAGATTATAACAAACCCTAACCTTCAAAATTATGGGTTTCATCTGCGAATTTCCATTCAATCACTGGCAAAGACGATTCACGCTGCCAATCAACTCTAATTCTTCACCTCACGACGATAGAATCTTCTTATTGCATATAGTAGGTACCGTTTTCACATTCATTTTCAATCGTTTTATGTTATTGATGGTAATTTTAATTGCTTTATAATCGGGTTATGGGCGTTCTTCCTAATTTTGATCATCAACAAATATTATTATGTTATTGCTTAGGGTCTGTTCAGTGTTTGTTAGGGTCATAATTCAGGTCATTGATCAGTCATGAATAGTAAGTTATAATCGGGTTAGGGTTATGGGCGTTCTTCCTAATTCAGGTCATCATTCAGTCATGAATAGTAAGTTTTCGATTCAAAGTAGTAATTTTGGTCCGGGTCAAGGTATGTTGTTAGTGGTGCGCTTAGGGTTACCCTTCTCGACTTTGGATAGGGTCAATTCGGATTAAGCTCTGAAGAAGCATTAACATGAGGCCATATCATTGTAGACAGAATCAATATGCTACTTCTATATCCAACAGAGGACTTTACCACCTCTGAAATAGTTCAGTGACTCAAGACACCAGAACGATTCTTTCATAAAATCAATTATAATATTCACCATTCGTTATGTATGTTTGGAGGTTGAATACAGAGATACTAAAGATGTGCTTATATGAAACATTGAAGTTACAACATCTTCCAAGGAATCAGCACTATTATTAGCAGCATAGTTTCCTATAGGCCTTCCTCCATAATCCATAAACTGTCCTTGATTCATTTTCATCGACATGTCGAATCCCGGTCTGGTGATCGATGATCGTATTGGTTTCCATTTCAGATAGTTCGGTGCTTGATAAGATTTAGATTGTTGCTGCTCGGGACTATTCAGACACTTGGTATGTATCAATCTTTTCTCTTCTTTTCAATTTTTCTCTCCAAATGTTTGTTTTTGTTCAGATCATGCGATTTTTGCTTGGTTTTAATTTCATTTCTGCTCATATTTTCATTTTTTTTAGGTGTTTAAGGTCACGATTTTATGATTAATTGTGGTGTTATGATAGTGGCGATGATTTATTTGATTAGTGTGTTAATTTTGGGGATTAGAGATAGTTCTTGCCTTAGGTAGGGTTTAATGATTTTAGTTTGCATCTGCGGTGTTGATTGATAACTGAGACTTGAGATAGCATTTGTGGTGTTGCTTGATAATCGAACGGCGGAACTATTGTTTTAAAACAAACACGGTTTCATGTGCCCTTGCTATTTCTATATGTCCCTTTGTGTGTTCTAAACATTGCCTGAAACTTGGTCCGTTGCAGACCATGTGGTGATAGTATTTGAGGATAATCCAAAGGCTATTCAGGTCAGATGGCCATCTACAAACCTAAATAACTAATGAACATAATGCTACAATACTTTAGTAATGATCCAGCTCTTTCCCGTTTCAGATGCAGATGGCAGGTTCCCCCACCCAAGTTTTAATACCATTCGCCCCCACTATTATTGCAGATTGCCAGCTGCCTTGACTTCCACCCCTAAAAAAATACACTCTTGTTGGTAAGGATAGAAATTATGTGGTACTGCTGTACAATTTGGTGAAGGTTAAGTTAACTGAGCTTTTGGGTTTGTCTGCATCTCCATTATAAGTGTATTAGTATTACCACCAGGTCTTAGTATAATGGTTATGACGGACGTGTCGTGACAATATAGATCACAGGTTTAAAATCCCCCTTCCCTGTTTATTGTACTGGCCAGCTGGCCTTGCGCCTCATTTGACACCAAGATATTACTCCACATGAGTTTATTACCAGCCAGGAAGGAATAAGTAATTTTAATATTTTGTTTCAATATTTTTAGAGTATTTAGTAATTTCTATATTTTTCAATTAAGAATGTATTATTGGCTCGGCTGGACCTGTGAGTCGTGATTGGACGTGGAAATTTGTGTTAGAGCTCTCAGCCCCAACTAGCTAGTCGAGTCTAAAAGATTGAGATGTCTAGTAAGTTGAAGTTGGGGTGAGGTTCAATCATATTTTCCCTTCTTAAAAATTGAACTAAGAATATATATAACCAAGATATAAACTACTATGTAATTTTTAAATATACTACGTAATTTTAAAATATAATGGAAGTATACTTAATAACATAATATTATAAATACAAAAACTATGATATACCAAGTACTACAGAGTAGTAAATTTTTAGCTTCGTCTATTACTTTACATTGCTCAAATGTTATGTTGTTTAACATGTTCATTTGGTTTGGTATTGTATTTGAGTAGTTGTAAAGTATTAAATAAAGCTTGCTTGAAATTCCATGTACTGAAATGGGCTTATAATCAGATGACATATCCTGAGAATATGGTTACACACTTACAGATTGGACTGTCTCGACATGATAAGGTCCTGCAATATGGTTAAACGGACCCTCTCACGATATCAGATCGTCTTATTCTATACTTCTCGATAATTTATATAGTTACTAGATATTCTAAGCACTACAGAACTTTAACTTTATCAAGACTGTTTAGTTGATTTAGTAGATAGTGCACACAAACTAATTGCAGCCTTAATTATATGATTAAACAATTACAGTTCTACTACAAAAAATGAAAAAACTTCGCGTGTTATTGACAATTAAATTAGTTCAGCAATCTATCTGTAAGTGTATGTATGTGCACACAAACTCATGGTCCTATAATTTGGAGAATTTTTGTGACAACATTCTGATATGTGTACTGGTATCTCAGGATATGTCATCTGATTGCTTTTTTCCGGTGATGTTTTTTGTGTTTTCGTGAATGCATGTTAAAATACTTCATCGTAGTATTTTTTATTTGCTTTTCTTGACTGTAGACCAAACTAATGAATTATTTATTAATCTTACCTACTCAGTTTACATCTTCTTCTTCCTTTTTTTACTGATTCTTCCTTCCTCTTCCCCAATATTTTGCTTATTAGTTCTCCTTGCTAGCTTTTTTATCATATTTCTGGCATGAGAAATTACCCAATTTTTTTTCTTTTATAAGTGTGAACATTCAATTTATGAATCACTTTTTTTTTCTTTGAAGTCCGACCCTCCAATATTTTATTAGTAATAACTTTTTTACATTTTGAATCTCAGGTGTGCTGTTGATTGCTCGCAAAATTTGGGGTTGCGATTCGTAGTTTCCGATTCATCTGTTTTTGGATATCAGGTACCACAAATAAAATAATTCTCTCCTCTTCTCTCCTCTTCTTTTGTTTAGTTTCCTATTGGAGTTTTTATTGTTTGTGATCAACTTCGGTGATTCTCGTTTTATGTCTATTTTATGCAGTTAATTAAGCCATGTTCACTTATTTATCTACTTAAACATACAATGAGTATTAAAATACTTAAAACGTTATTATATTTACAGGGTCATGATTAGTCGTTATTTATATTGTACTCTACTAAGTATTAGGTTAGAAAGATAAATCCTACAACTCATGTCTAGGAAACTTAGCAAATGTTTTTTATACAATGAGTATTAAGATACTATACATGTTTAATCAATATGAGTGTGTCTGTTTTTTTTTTTTTTGTGTAGACATGGATACAAGTTGGATTACATTGCCAAATAACCATTCTAACTACATAGATGGTTGTTTGAAATTTATTGCGATAGCTAAAGAAAGTTTTGTAGAAGGAAAAACAAAGTGTCCTTGTAAAAATTACAAATTACGTTATTGGTTGCCGCTTAGTGAAGTAGAGGGGCATATTTTGTTCAAAGGCTTTTACCAAAAGTATACAAATTGGATTTGGCATGGTAAAGGGGGTGTTCTTGATCATATAACTGGTGTTGATGTTGGTAGCACTAATAAAGGATCATTTGTAGGTCGTGATGATATGAGTGGTCTATTAGATGCAGCTAATTTGGTTAACGTTTCACACTTTTCTAAAGGAGTTAATGATGAACTTCCTCACTTACAAATGAAAAATAGCGATCTCGATGATCTATCTATGGGATGTAGTTATAATGATGATTCAGATCATGAGTATGGATCTGATAAGTTATATGGTGATGAATCTCATAATGAATCTAATAAACCCTCAAAAGGAAACAACGAGGAGGAAGAGGCAAAGTATGAAAGATTGTTTAAGGCCGCAAATGAAGAACTTTATGAAGGATGTCAAACTTTCTCAAAATTGTCCTTCATTTTACACTTGTTTCATATTAAGTGTATGTTTCATTGGTCTAATGATTCATTCAATAAATTAATTGAACTTCTACTCGAAGCATTTCCCCAAATCAAAGAATTCCCGTCATCTTATTATGAGGGGAAAAAGTTAATTAATAACTTAGGCCTTGGATATGAAAAAATTCATGCGTGTCCAAGTAAGCGCATCTTTGTATTGGGGAAATTTTAGAAAAGGAGGAGTGTCATGTTTGCCACACATCAAGATGGAAAACAAGCAATGGTGAAGATAAAGCAAAGAAAGGTGAAGGAGCTAAGGTGATGAGATATTTTCCCCTCATTCCTAGGCTTCAAAGAGTATATAGCTCACCAAAAACTGCAGAAGACATGAGATGGCATCATAAAGATCGTGTAAAAGATGGAAAACTAAGACACCCGGCAGATGCTTTAGCTTGGGAACAATTTGATTCTCGTTATCCCGAATTTGCATCCGATCCTCGCAATGTTAGGTTAGCACTAGCTACGATGGGTTTAATCCATATCGTTTGATGAATACTAAATACGAACATGGCCTGTTATTCTAATACCCTACAACTTGCCACCTTGGTTGTGCATGAAACCATCGTCATTTATATTGTCATGCATAATTCTGGAAAATCCGTCCTGGTATTGATATCGATGTATTTTTGCAGCCCCTACTTTATGAATTAGAATTGTTATGGAATGGTGTTGATGCTTTTGATGCATATGAGGGGAAAAAATTTAAATTACGAGCATCTTTACATAGCACTATTAATGATTTTCCTGCTTATGCCATGCTATCGGGATGGAGTACAATAGGCTATGATGCATGTCCTCGTTTGCACTCATTCAACAAACTCGGTAGGTTTGGGGTAAGATTTGTTATGTTGGACATAGGCAATGGTTAGATGAGGACCATACTTATCACTCTCAAGGAAGTTTGTTTGATGGGACTACAGAGTATGGTAGTGCTCCAATTTGTGCTACTGGGTCTGATGTTTGAGACAACAAGATGGGATTGATTATATTTATGGCAAGTCTAAAAATCGTCGAAAGAGGAAAAATAGAGCTAGAAAAGTAGGTGAGTCAACTAATGTCCTCAACAACAGTGAGGATGACAATAATGTTAATTTATGGAACAAAAAGAGTGTGTTTTTCAAGTTGCCTTACTGGGAGCACAATCCTCTAAGACATAATTTAGATGTCATGCACATTGAGAAGAATGTGTGTGACAATATATTAAGTACACTTTTGGATATGGATAAGAGTAGAGATGATGAGAATGCTCGAAAGGATATTGAGAAGTTGGGTGTAAAGATATTCATAGTTTTACCATAAATAATAGGCATAAAGATATTCTTGACTATCTTTCTTGTAAAAACACGATCTAGAGTCTTACAAAAGAGTTTGTCATCACATTTCTTATGTATGTATAGAAGACACTCTTCTCTAAAGTGATCATAGATGTCTTCAATTGTGTTATTATCATTTTGGATAAGATTTGTTCTTATAGCCATACTTTCAGAAAGTAGCAAATATGCCATTATTTGGTAAGCGCTAGCGCTAGCATCCTGGGTTATAGGAACTTCTTTAAATATATTAAAATCAAAACAATCATATTCTTTATTATAGGTTGTAATTAATAAATATATATTTGATATATACTGGAAAAGTCTTTTAGCATATCTTGAGTATCTTTGGCTTAAAGATTTGCCTAATGGGGGAAAATACATGCCTCCAGCTTCCTACTCCATGTCCAGTGAGGAAAAAGACAGATTTTTAAAAGTCTTGCAAAAAATTAGAGTTCCGGATGGGTACGGGTCAAACATTTCTAGATGCGTGAATATGAAACAACGAAGACTAATTAATCTCAAGAGCCATGACAACCATGTTTTAATGCAAGATATCCTACCCATAGCATTAAGAGCATCCAAGTCCACAAAAATTATCGACTTGCTTGGGGACTTGTCTTCTTTTTTCAAATCTTTGTGTTCTCTAACTCTTGATTACAACGAGTTAAATACTCTTCAATCAAAAATTGTCCTTATACTCTGCCAAATGGAAATCGAGTTTTTGCCAACCTTTTTCACTATCATGGTTCATTTGTTAATACACTTAGTAGAGGAGGTGAAGCTTGGTGGACCTGTTCAGTATAGATAGATGTATCCGATAGAAAGGTACATATCCAAAAACCTGTGTGTTGTTTGGTAGTTATTTTTCATTATATTAGTCAATAATAATTCATTTTTCTAAAGGTATTTAGCTCATTTGAAATCATATGTGAGAAACAAATCTCAACCAGAGGGATCGATTGCTGAGGGGTACATATTGGAGGAGACTATTACGTTTTGTTCAAGATATCTTGAAGGTGTTGAGACCATCTATAATAGATCCAAGAGAAATGACGATGTTATTCAAGACATGGATTGCTACCTGTACCAATCTGGTGGTAAAGTGATTGGAGTGATAGAAAAAGTACACTTAGATGACAAAAGCTTAAAACAAGCACATCGCTATGTTTTGCTTCATTCGGATGAGATGAAAGTGGTCCTTGAGTAAGTATATATTAGTATGATTTGTTCTGCGAATTTAACGGGTATTACTCAATTTTAAACATGTCTCTTAAGTACAATGTTTTTCATTGATTGAAGTGAATTCCTTTTTGAAAAGCGTCACGAGAATCACCTTACTTCTACCCCAAGTGACGAAAATGACTGGATTATCAATGAATTCTCAGACTGGCTTCAAATTCAGGTTTTCTCATATTTCAGAAGTTTTTTAAACCGTCGATAGTTTGTGAAAAATAATTGTAAAATAATTGTTTCTTTACGTACTTAGGTGCATAACTTTGATACAAGCACCAAAGAAGGGCAATTGAGAAAAGCTTTGGCTGGAGGCTTAAGTAGAATTGGTAAAAGAATGACCGGGTTCATGATTAATGGGTACAAATATCAAACAGTGGATCGCGAGCAGCATAGAAAAACACAGAATTCTGGGATTATGGTTGAAGCAGAGGGACAAATATATTATGGAAAGCTTAAAGGAATTTACGAATTAGATTACTTTGGAAATTACAAGGTCGTAATGTTTCGTTGTGATTGGGTAGATATACACAAGGGGATAAAATCATATCCAGATAAGAGTGTGTGTGTAAACTTTTCTAAGTTGATGCACATAGGCCGAAATTTATTTGATGATCCCTTTGTTTTCTCATCTCAAGCAAAGCAAGTCTTTTATGTTGAAGATGAGATGCATAAAGGGTGGTTGCATGTAATTAGGACTAAGCCTAGAGATTTGATTGATACTGGCGAGCTTTTGTAATGAGTAGGATTATTTCTAGTGCAAGTTTTATGTTAGGATGACATCGTTTAAGACATTTGCTTTTATCATATTAACACTGATGACATTTTTTTTACAGAGGCTGGACGTTTATATTATATTGCATATGCACTTATTTATATTTTCAAGTTTCATAGTCGTATATTTTTCAATTAAATGTAATTTATTTAAGGTAATGTGTACTGATATTTTTCTCACTTTTATAGGATAAGAAAGGTCACTTGGATCACTGATGAGTTATCGAAGCAAAAGAACACGGGCTCAGATGACGATGAAGGAGGTTGAAGTGCAAAAAATGAAAAACTAAATACTCTAGCAACTGCATCGTCTTCCCAAATTGCATCTGATGGAGGTGATGAGAGATGGAGGCCATTTCGTCCTCCAAATGATGGCTCACCATACCTTGCTACTGACAAACATCTGAATACTTCTGCCCTTGATGGTTCAAGTATAAAGTCATGCGAACGTCCTGTTTCCCCGCTATCACCTCATAAAAAAACTCACATTACCTCACCAATTCAAGCCACTTCATCTAGCAAGATAGCTGTACCACAACCACAAAAATTCCAATCCAAAACCACCACTTTTTCACCTTCTAATGCTATTGAACAAGTACCTGCTGCCACAAAAACAAATCCTATTTGGAGATCTTCAGTTAGACCGTCATTGGCACAGACTACTACTTCTCAAACCAATAACTTGAAGTCAAAATCTTCATTACTCTTTGCTACTAATCGAGTGCACACTGCCAACGTCTCAACTCCTACATCATCAGGTCCAACATCACCAGTTTTAACTACTACATAATCAGCTAGTACACAGGCTAAACATGCTGCTACTTCTTCTCAAACCAATAAGTTGAAGTCAAAATCTTCATCGCCTTTTGCTACTAATCGAGCGCACACTGCCAACTTCTCAGCTCCTACATTATCAGGTCCAACAACACCAGTTTTACCTACTACAGAAGCAGCTAGTACACAGGCTACACATGCTGCTACTTCTTCCCAAACCAATAAGCTGAAGTTAAAATCTTCATTTCTCTTTGCAACTGATCGTCTGCACATTGCCAACTTCTCATCTGCTACATCATCAGGTCCAACAACACCAGTTTTAACTCCTACACAAGCAGCTAGTAGACAGGGTACACAGGCTGTTATTTCTGCTATTTCGCCTGAAACCAATTTTCTGATATCCAAATCTTTATTGCCCTTTGCAACAAATCGTCTGCACACTGTCAAGTTAAAGTCTAAACTAGTTAAGAGTAAGTCAGACACACTAGACACACCTTTGGCACCTCCTGATGAAGATTTAGTCGACAACATGAATGTGAAGGCGTTCAAACCAAGACGCCACAAGGTCGTAGTACCTGATTGACCTGATGAAGTAGCATTTGATGAGAAAGATGAGGTTATGACTGTCGGTAAATTTCTTTACTTTACGCAATCTATTAAAAGACATTATAGATTTCACTCTTCTTATTCACTAAATTTGCTTATTTTCCGACGGGTTTGCATCCACTTGAATTATTCTTTGTCTATTTTGTTCTTTTTTTAAGAGTTTTGTGATCTTATTTGTTCTTTACATATCACCATTCCGTTTGTGCTGGATTATTGACAGATAAGGAAGGAAACTATAAGACGGTCAATAGCGCTATTCAACCGCATAATGTTTGGCATGATGACCGTACTAAGTACTTTGTGACGTTTAATGAGTTTCATCAACCACTCAAAATGGGAGGACATATTCTTATTAGATTTATCGGCCATGTTGCAAAAAATGAGCAGATTTGTCCTATTAATGAATTAGATTAGCGCCATGTTAGTCCACAATTGAAAGTTGACATCTTAAAGCTAATTCGAGTATGCTTTTAGTATATTTCGATTCTTTTTTTTTTTATCTTAATTGACAAGATAATAATTCTTAATAGTATATTTGACTATCTTCTTTACTTCTCCTTTTCAAGGATCGTTTTGTGATACCTGATGGAGAATTATTTGACCGTGCAATTCTCAAGCGCACGGGTAACAGTGTGAGGCAATATAGACATCACTTGAAGAAGTTGTTTTTCAAACCAACGACTAAGACCAAAGAACAGATATATGAAGTAGTGCCTAGTGGACATCCTCGTCCTAGTTGGATTCGTTTGGTTGATTATTGGTATTCTGATAAGGGAAAGGTACACCTTAAATTTAAAATGTGAAACAAAGTGTTCTTCATTCTCGCTGGTTAATTTTAAATTTTATAGTTTTATAGTGAAAATATGTGTAATATTTTCCATACAGAGATTGTCTGAATGTGGAAATATAGCACGTGCTAATCAAAATCATATGCATACAACAGGGCCTACTAGCTATGCTAACATACGAGCTGATTTCATAAAAATTTCATCTCTTAAACAACTTCTCATGTGTGTTCAATTTGGAATGTATTATATGCTCAGCTTTTTAATATTGTTTTTAATATTGTCGTGTGACCAATAGGAAGAAAAGAATAAAAAAGAACCAAGTGTTTTGGAGATTTTCAAGCAAACGCATCGTAAGAAAGATGGAACATTTGTAAAAGACACGGTGACAGAGGATTTCTTGGTAAGCATGTCCTATTTCTTGTTTTCTTTTATCCTTTACTGAAAAGCACTTCATACCCAAAAGGTGGCCAAAGTGTGACCTGTTATCCCATAAGAAATATTGTGACGGAGCTGATAGAAAAGCAGGAGGAAGATGAAGGGATATGAAAGTAGCTGATAGGAAAGGGGGAGGGGGAGCAATCTCATCTTCTGTACTAGTGAGCAAGATTGTTTGGGAAGAAATAAATTCATCTTTTGATACTATATTCTGAAATTAGGTCAAATGACCTGCTACCTTCAACGCATTCCATTTTCGTCCATCGGATTTATTTTCCGACGAGTTTTGAGGCTTATATACATGTATTTTATTGCTTTTTTCCGGAAAATTTTGAGAAACTAGGGTTCTTGCGATTTCAAGTTGGGATTTTTCATTGGCTTAACTTTGATTTGAAACTGAATTTGAAGGAATTCTTTCGAAGGTTTGTGTTACGGTTTACTGTATCAGCAAATAGCAATTTTTCTTGTTTGAATAGAGATAAATTAGCGTTCTTAAGATTTGTAATTGTGACTAGAAGATTTTCATAAAGTGTAGCTTACTAGTTGTTGGTGAATGAAGAAGAAGAAGGTGGTTTTTTTTTTTAAAAAAAAAAGGAAGGAAGATTACCGGATGTTTTACCTGGTTTTATAGGTCAGAAATGTTGCAAGTGCAGTAGGAGTAAATAAGGACGATATCAGGGATTATTTTGAGTTAAATTGAAGTCTGGAATATTATGAGAATATGGCTAATAGTTTAGATTGAAAATTGCTTCCTTCCCCGTATTGTAGTAGTGCACTAGTATTTTTCCTTGCTTCCTTGCTTTAGATTGAAATTATCTTAATATACTTATTAAGATCTATATTTTATTGTACTTTATGTAGATTGATGTAGATGCAAGTATTGATATGGAAACCGTCATGCAACCATCTAATTCCAAATCTCGTGTACAACTTGAGAATGAAGTATTTAACAAAGTAATGTATGGCAAGGATACCCCTACACGTCCAGTTGGTTATGGATATGGTGTAAAACAAAGTGATGTGTTTGGAGTACATAGTATCTTTATAAAAGAAGGATTTGGTTGTGGATCGAGTACTAGTCTAGCCTTAGAAAATATGAAGAAGGCTGTGGCGGATGTGACCAAGGAAAATAAAGAGCTAAAAACCAAGTGCAATGAGAGTAATGGACTGTTGAAAAAAATGACGACACAGTTTGCTCAAATATTGGACCTCTTTAGTACTGGACAAGCTACGACTGAAGTTATAGACATGGCAAAATCCGTCTTGAATATAAACTTGGGCAGTACACAGGTTTGTTTAATTTGTTTACTTATATTTTTTTTTTACCATGGCCGAGAGCCTTGCTTTGTTTATTAGTGTGAATGCCGCTTAATATGTGGAATTCACCCAACTAGCTACTCACCCAAATAATTGCCGCGAGTAGGTCTTCTTTCTTCTCCGTTGAGTTTTTTTCTCTCTTGATTAATCGATTCTCTTTTTGTAAAAGTTTGTTTCTGTGGGCGTAAATGGAAATGATTCTGTGATTGCAATGGCAAAAACCATGCGCATGCTTAGACTCTCTTCTCACCAAGTAACCAGTGCATTAATATAATTTGGTCAAGTTTCGGTCTGATGACTGTGGTAGATAATATTTTTTCATGAAAAATACATTGCTTTGAAGAACTTATCATGTTGCTTATAGCTGTTGAGATATGTAGTCATACTTACCTTGCCCCCTTGTTTGAGATTGGAATATCATCTTTACCTCTCCGTTTTTTTGGTATCATTTTTTGCTTTCCGTTTGTACTCTTATGCTTTGTCTGATTTGCGTTTGCTGCTCTCTAATTGCTTGCTTTTGGCCATTCTACTGTTATATATGTTCTTATATTACATTCCAAATGTTCGGCTAAATGCCTAAGAAAATTATGTGTTGTTATTTTTGAATGTAGTGATGAAATCTACTGAGTCTCAATCTAAATACTGTGTAATAGTCTCATTCTCTCGCTAATTTTCTCTCTTCTTACCTGTCGACGGGTAATTCCGTTTTGCACAAATTGAAACATTTTTGTGAAGTGTATATGTACTAATCAAACATATTTATATTAATTATATTTTCTTTACCCGTTATAGGTTTTAGATTCATCAGATGGTGATGATGCACCTTCATATGTTGATTGAAGATGTGCCTTCATATGTTGATTGGAGTCCCTTTGACATTACGCCTACATGATTGAAGTCCCTACCACATTCAAACTACTCAAATGTCCCTGTCTAGCTAGTTACGTAGCATTACTTACGATTTTTTTGAACAATTTTATGTTGGATTTTTACTATCTTTCGGATCCCTTTTGATATTTTTGATTTTGTCGTACTATAAAGTACGTACTAGTTTATATTAGTTAAATTGTCAATGCTAGCTCGCTATAGTATTTGTGACAGAGACGATATATGTATCAAACGTATGATTATTTAATTTATAAAAGTACGTGGGTACGTTATTAATTATATATATTGCATTATGTTTTTTTTATGATTTAGTAATAGCTAGTTGTACTATACTATTTATAGGCCTATTTAATTAATCTCTACGATTTTATCAGAAATTAAAAAGCCGAAATTATATTGTGGCAAGAAGAAGTGTCAATATATAAATAGTTGACGCATTATTTCGTCTCATCAAGTGACACATAAAACCATCAATAGTCGCTGTAGACGCTTAAAAGCGTCAAATTTGTTGACAATTAAAAGCGTCAATGGTCCATAAAAGACGTTTAAAAGCATCAAATTCATTGACACAAAAAAGCGTCAATAGCCACCGAAGACGCTTAAAAGTGTCAGTTTTGTTGACAATTTAAATCATCAATAGTCCGTGAAGACGCTTAAAAGCGTCATATTTGGTGACAAAAAAAAGCGTAAAAAAATAACGACGGCCCAAAAATTGACGCTTTTAAAAAGCGTCGATAAACAAAAAGTTGACGCTTTAAAGCGTCGAATAAAGCTTAAAAAAGCGTCATCAATGTAAGGGATGTGTAGTAGTGAGTGATTTTATTACATTTTTATGAGTAAAATGAACTTTTATTCACTAAAATAAGTTAACCTTCACTACTGGCCGTGGTATTTTAGTATGACCTCACATGAATATTTTATGTATTTCATGTAAAATATCATATTAATGTGATTAATATATCATGATTTATGAATTTTTAGTGTAAAAATGGCATAAATGGAGGTTAAATGACTAAAAATGGTTAAACTTATTCTCTGACCTTGAAAATTTTATATGATCTCAAATGCATATTTTACAAGTTGTGTGTAAAATATCGTATTAATTAGATTTATATTGCATGATTTATGATTTTTATGAGATAAAAATGGATTAAAGAGGTAAAATGGTTAAAAAACGTTAAATTTCGAATTAAGCCATGAGATTTTAATATGTTGTCACATGAATGATTTACAGAGTGTATGTAAAATTTGAGATTAAATGATCTCATTTAGCATGATTTATGAATTTTTAGAGTAAAAATGGTATAAATAGTGACTATTTTAGCATAAATAGCTAAAAATGAATTGTATGGCATGAAAAAATTATTTTAGGTTGAATAAATATCCCACTAATCAGATATAAGGTTGTAAAATTGATTGGATTAATTTTTGGATACTTTAGATGTTTTATGAGATAAAACCGATAAAATGCAACTATATTTTCTCAAAATTAATTCGAAAGTTTTAACCATGATTTTTAATATTATGAGTGTCATGGAAATATTCCAGAATGTTCAAAAATTTAAAATTCAAATTTTGAAATTATTGTAATTTAATTTGGATTTATTTCATATATATTATGATTTTAAGGTCAAATATGAGCATAAAAATTAAATCAAGTTGAATTATTGTCAAAAATTGAGTGATGACTAATTTCTGAGTCCTAAGAGTGTTAGGATAATTAACTTGAGCTTAGATGTGATTTAAGTGTTAATTTGTGATTTTAAAAGGTTATTATCACGCATTTCTATAAAACCGGGTTATATATATACGATATAAGTTAAATAGGCCGATTTGGCACATAATTTGGCATGATAGATACATATTATAATGCTGCATATTTCAATTGTTGAATGTCTTTTATTTATATAATTTTGAATTATCTAATTTTATCTTAGTATGGCCTTAGTTTTAATCGATATTACCCATAATGAAAGGGAATATTGATTCGGTTGTAATTTAATGTGATCTCGTATCACTTTTATTTTTACTAGTTTTTCATTTTACAAATGTATAATAGGAATAGCTTTGTATTTTTATTATTATTTTTAATCATGGAGTTGCTTTAAGACGGTGCTATTCGGAAAGGTGTTCCAACGAAGACGGAGTTCTTGGGAGGCGTGCCATTTGAAGATTCAAGGGACCAATGGAGTTGGTTTCCGTATGTAATAGATTATTTGATTTTCTATTTTAGGAAGGCCATACTAGGAATTTTATTATTGCTTTGTATTTCTTTTAATATGTTACATGCATTGCCAAATCGCCATAACAATACATGCATATCATATCGAGTCATCGACCGTGTCAATTACAATTATCGTAGTTCACTGCTTTAGTTCACTTAAAACGTGATAGATAATAAATTGACAAGACCTCTAACATATAATAATTGAGAATTAGCCTTACCAAATAGTAGAAACCATGAATCCCAATTTCATAAGGAAGTAGATTTGGCTCACCGGGGTACTAAACTTGTTACGTTGGGTAAGTGGGTAATAAAATGTTATTACATTGAAATTTGGATTGAGCTCAACGGAAGTATTCGTGACCGTAGTCGCATGGAAAAGCTAAACAAGAGTGATATAAATCTCCGACAAGGAAATGGAGCTAGGGTAGCCGCCACTTAAAGAGGGACTTGTGTACTTGTTTTAGCTAATAACTTTGAGTTGTAATCAACATAATGGTGATTATGTACCCATTTTGTCTAAAACATTATTTCCATTTCTATATTAGACATGAAAGGATTTGTATTTTGTTGAAAACAGACATGGTTGTGAGCCATGCCACTTATCTTTATGATATACAAGTTTTAGACACTTCCAACTCAAGCAAAGATATCTTCATAATACGATCCAAAAGACTCAAACTATTAATCCAAATGATTTGTACATTTGGTTTTTTCAATTAGGTTACATAAACGAGAAACGCATTAAAAGGCCACTGTCGACTAGATTTAATGAACCATTTGATTTTCAATCATGTGGAATATGCGAATCTTGTTTCCTTCGCAAAATGATTTGTACTCTCTTTAGTGGTAAAGGGACATGAGCAAGTGATTTGTTGGGACTAATACATGTCGATGTATATGTTCTAATAAGCATCACCGCAAAGGGAATTTATGACTACTTCGTCACTTTTAACGATGATTTAAGTAGATATGGGTATATTTACTTAATCAAATATAAAGTGAAGCATTTGAGAAATTTGAGAAATTTCTAAATCACGTAGAGAACCAATTGAACAAGGTACTAAAGCATTACGATTCGATCGTAGTGGCAAAGATCTAAGTAATAAATTTGATTTATTAAAGATGGATTATGACCTAGTGTCACTACTCATAAGATCAAACCAATATGAGTCGGTTTGAGTTATTGAACTCAATTTTGGGAATTTGCAATCCAAGACGGACACGTAATTCTAAACGGATGGTCAACCAGGAGATACCTGAAATAGAGAGTCTATTTAACAAATAACATAGACCAGGCTCGCATATGACATGAATCAAGCTGCCATGATAGAGCTGATCTTTTATGTGCAAATTCGTCAGTCTAGACGAACTTCCAAATACTCCACAATATATGTTTGTAACTGTTGAACCATATAGCTTATATGTTTATGTTTTGATGATGTCAAGGTGCTTTACATTCTATATACTTGTTACCTGTAATCGTTTGTTAAGTGCTTTAGAATTAACCTATTACGAGCAACAAAGAAGATTGTGACAATTGCATGTAAAGTTCAAGCCCTTATTCAAAGATCGAACAATTCAAGATTCATTCAAGAATTATGTGAAGACGAAGTTCGTCTAAAGATTAATCAAGTTTGGATGATGACGTAGCCTATACTCGAAGATCTCCTTGAAGATTAGAATAGTATAGGTGATTATCTCGTAATGGTAATCAAGAATGAGTTTCTTGAATTAGTAAAGTTATAGCTTTGCAACTATAACATTACTAGTAAAAGAGCTCAATGTTATAGCTCTCCTACTATAACATTGAGATGTTGAGTTTTTATACACGACTTATAATTGTTTCGAAAATTGTTTTATAATTGTTTAAAGTTTATTTTAAATGTTTTAATGAAAGTATTTATATAATAAAGCCCGGGTTAGTGAGGAGTCCGGCTTTGTATTAACCGTTAATTAGTAGTCATGATGGATCAACTTATGAGTTGGACTTTGCTACTAATTAGGGTTTATATATAGCCTCTCTTAAAACCTAAATTCTAATCATATGTTAAGACTAGGGTTTGCACGAGTCACGAGGCATATGAGCCATGACATCTCGTGTTACCTAGGGTATATTAGGTAAAGATTTTATTCTATAATAATATCTTTACATATCTCATGTATCCTACTTGATATATTTGTTTATGATAAAAGATATTCTTGTTTTAGGAAATCTTATCATAATCTTAGAATTTATAGTAAAGATAATATTTGGAAAGATTATATTCTATCTCTTAGAATATTCTTTATTATTTTTTAAGGCTTTTAGGAAAGAGATAATAAGAAGATATGATTTGCATTTATATCTTATTATTTTCGGCTATTAGGGTTTGTGCAAAAAACCGTGTAGCCTACTCCTTCCTTCCCTATAAATACTTTGTTATTTACAACATCTAAAATAGAGACCTTAAGCATAAAAAATAATTTCATCTTGATAGAGCAAACCGTGTGTTTTCAAAGAAAAACCGTTTTGTTATTTTGAAAGGTCGTGTGTTTTAAAACTCGCATACTTGTTCTTAATTTACCGTTATAAGATATTAATGCTTAGTTGATTTCTTAACTTGTTCATTAACGTGAACCTTTGTTAGAATCATTAGTGCTTTCTTATTAGCATAAGTTAGTCACTCGAGTATTTAACGGTACTCATTGAGTTACAGCTAGAGTTAGTTGTACGAGTTGGGTTAGTAAATTTGTAATCCGTAGAAAGGTACTAAATTTATTAATCGATAATAGTGGACGTAGGTTTCGACTTGTGAAACTGAACCACTTCAAAAACCGTGTGTCTCTTCGTTCTTTCGCTTGCTTCGTTTATTTCGTTTACTTCCATTAGTTGATTTGTTAAAGTTTAATCAATAAACTTTAAATAATCAATTACACATACATAATCGAAAAAGCTTTCAAAAGTTTTAAATCCTCAATTCACCCCCCCCCTCTTGAGTATTTTGGATCAATAGACTCTTCAATTGGTATCAAAGCCTCGTGCTCTTGATTGCCTAACCGCAAAGAGGCTGATCTATCTTGTTTTTCATTTATCTTATCATTTTATATTCCGCTGCCTATCACGTGATAAATGGATTCCAAATATCTCAAGTGTCCTGTCTTTGATGGGAAGAGTTATGGATTGTGGAAAAACATGATGACTCACTATGTGAAAGGACACGATTAGGAGTGCTGGAGGATTATTCAAAACGGACCACACAAAATTCTTGTGGCATCCGAGGAAGGCACTACCTATGAAAAGAAAGAAGAGGACTATGTCGAGGCCGACTACAAGAAGGCCGAAAAGAACTCCAAAGCGATAAGTCTTATGCAAAACGGAATGACTTCTACTGAGTTTGATCGGTTCTCTTCATGTTCCACGGCCAAGGAGATATGGGATGGGCTCGAATTAGCTTATGAGGGTACTTCCATTGTTAGGAAGCACCGAATAGATTTGCTTATGCAAAAATATGAGCTATTCATTATGGAGCCTAATGAGTCCTTAGATAGCATGTCTGCAAGGTTTTCAAGCATCATAAACGAACTGAAAAACCTAGGTAGGAAATTCAGTACTGAGGACATTACTAGAAAGGTTCTTAGGAGCCTTACTAAGAAGTGGCGTGCTAAGGTCACTGCAATGGAGGAATCACGAGATCTTAAAAACCTTTCCTATCAAGAACTCATTGGTGCTCTTATGGCCCATAAAATTACTCTTAACAAGGATGACGCTGAGCCAAGTCGCAACAAGAGTATGGCCTTAAAAAGTGAAGAAGTTGACTCTGAAATAGAGGATGAAACTGTTTTGTTTGCACGCCGTTTTAAAAATAGGATATTTCGAAACAAACAAACAAAATCATCCTACAACAACAACAACAAATCATCCAATAAGAAGGTTACGGATTCAAAGTTATCTTTCTCAAATAGAGGATGCTTCAAGTGTGGAGAATCTGGTCACATGATCAAAGATTGCCCAACATGGGAGAAGATTAAGGACAAGACAAAACGTGAGAAGACAAAGAGAGAATTCAAATAAGTTATGATGGTTTCGTGTTGGGGAGACCTTGACTCAGAAGATGACGAGGAATCTGAAGACAACGAAGTGGCGAACCTTTGTCTCAGCAGTGTCAGTCTAGTCCTAATCTCCGACGGTGACGATGAAGGCACAAATTCTTACTCAAACTACTGCCTTCTCGGAGAATCAGACGAAGATGACGATGAAGAGGTAAGTTATCTTGAGCTTAAAAAACGTGTTAAGAAATTGTCTAAAAGTGCTTTAATTGAATACTTTGAACAATCTCTTGATAAGTGTCACGAACAGGATTTGGAATTGAAAGATCTAAAGGAACAGATTCTCGAAATCGCGGAAGAGAATCATACTCTCTAGGCTAAAGCTAAGAAGTTGAAATCTAAAGTTATAGCTGAGAAAGCTACAACGCTAGATTCTACTATGGCTGAAAAGAAGGAATTAGAATCTAAAGTTATAGCTTATGAAGCTATAACTTCAGACCTAAAGCTTAACATCAAGCACCTTTAAGCCAAAGTTATAGCTAATGAAGCTATAACTTTAGAACTTAGAAAAGCCAAAAAACTTTTGGAAGCTAAGGTCACATCTGATGAAGTAGTGATCTTAGACCAAAAGAAAGAGATAGATTCTCTTTCAAAGCAATTGAAAGAATCGAAGACCGATATGATCAATGTTAAGAAACAACACACTGATGTTGTATTCATTCTTAACAAACGATTCCAAGACTTTCGTGATCACACGAAATGTCAAGAGGAAATTAAAACCCTTAAAGACCTACTTCTAGACGCTAGAAAGGTCCATGATAAGTGGGAAGGTAGCACAAAAGTCCTAAACTTCCTAACCGAACAATCAGACAATAATATAAAGATGAGGTTAGGACATGAGTGCTACAGCCGTAGAGATCACTATAAATGCAAATCAACACCTTCGGATTTTGATTTCAGAAAAAGGAAGTATGATGATCTTCCTGAATACCTGATTTGCAATTACTGTGGTCATACGGGTCACATCCAAATCAATTGTGTAAAAAAGGCTCATGACGTACGAAAAAATGCCGAACATGCTAAAACTATTGACACAGTTGTCGAGGATAAGGAAACCCCCACTAACGAGCCTAACGAAGAAAGGAACAATAAATTTCGTTGGTTCTATGACATGGCCTTTGACTACACTAAGAAACCTAGCACTTCTCAAAACCCTTGTCGATCTCAACCTAGTAAACCTATTCACAAGGGAAATAGTCAAGAGAGACCTAGAGAAATTCCTAGAGAAAACCCTAACCCTAGAACACCTCCCAAACCAAACAAACCTAAGGTTAGGAAAATGGTCATTAGACGTGTTTGAGTTCGAAAGGATTTAGTATTTAGAGTAACTAATCATAAGGGACCCAACTTAGCTTGGGTACCTAAAAAATGTATCTAATCCTTTCTGCAGGAAGTAGTGAAAGAAAACAATCAATGGTATCTTGACAGTGGATGTTCAAGACACATGACCGGAGATAAGAATCTATTTCTTTCACTCAAGCCCTTCAACGGAGGAAAAGTGACGTTCGGGGACAACAAAAAGGGAAAAGTAATCGGCGTTGGCAAAATCGGAATCTCTAAGTCTCACGCGATCAGTGATGTTTATCTCGTGGATGGTCTAAAACATAACTTGCTAAGCATATCTCAACTATGCGACAAAGGTAAAAAGGTAGTTTTTCATACTGATATTCGTCGCATTATTATTGAAGGAACTAGCAATGTTATTCTTGAAGGCCACAGAAAAAGGAATGTTTATATGGTAGATTTAAATGCTGTGCCTACTAACTCTTTCTCATGCATGAAAGTTACTCTCGATGATCCCTGTTTATGGCATAAACGGTTTGGTCACATTAGCTCACTAACCTTGAACAAACTCAAGAAGTGGGACTTGGTTGAGGGGTTACCTAAGATCAAGTTCGACCAAGAAAAGATGTGTGACACGTGTGCTAGGTGCAAACAAGTAAGATCATCGTTCAAACCGAAAAGAGTAGTAAGCACAAATCAAGCCTTGGAACTGGTACACATGGAATTATGTGGACCTATGAAGGTAAGGAGTAGAGGAGGATCAAGGTACGTCTTTGTTCTTGTAGACGACTACTCAAGGTATGTAGGGCCTATCTTTCTTCATTCAAAAGACGAAACTTTTGATGAATTTGAATGTCTTATGAAACGTGTTCAAAACAAATATAAGACTAATCTTGTATCTATTCGTACGGATCATGGCACCAAATTTGACAATCAAACCTTTATAGAATATTGTAGAGTTAATGGTGTAGGGCATAACTTTTCTGCACCAATAACTCCTCAACAAAACGGTGTCGTTGAACGTATGAATAGAACCTTAAAAGATATGGCACGTACAATGCTCTTGTGTAGTGGTTTACCTCGCAACTTTTGGGCTGAAGCCATTACTACTTCTTGCTACATCCATAATCGTGCTATGATCCGACCTATCCTCAAGAAAACCCCCTACGAACTTTTTAGAGGTCAAAAACCTAATATCTCCCATCTTCGCTGTTTTGGGAGTAAATGTTTTGTACATAATAACGGTAAAAACCGTTTAAGTAAATTTGACCCTAGGAGTGATGAGGCGATTTTTATAGGATATTCAGATCATAGCAAGGCTTACAAAGTCTTCAATAAGAGAACTCTTTGTATTGAAGAAAGTATCCACGTTATTTTTGATGAAGATAACGTGTTTGATAAGCCTTTACAGGATGAGGAGGAAGACTTGGATGAACCCGACTTTCGTCTCTCAAGAGACGATACCCCGGAATTGGAATTAGAGAATAATGAGATTGAGGGAACGAATGATGAACTTGATCGTTCCTCAAAAGATAAAAAGGAGAAAAACAAAGTTATAGTTGATGATACTATAACATTGACTCAAGACAAGAACTCCCAAACCAAAGTTATAGATGATGTTACTATAACATTGAATCCAAATCAAGGTGTAGAGTCCGAGGTTATAATCGGCTCTAATACGACACCCGGATTGGATTCAGGGGGAACTTCCTCTAATTCCGAACCAAATAAAGTCGGGACAAGTTCAAATAACGATGGAGAACCAAGTACCTCAACAAAATGGAAATATAAGAGCTCACACCCCTTGGACAATATTCTTGAGAATATTAAGAAAGGTGTTCAAACAAGACGCTCCTTAAACAACTTCTGGTCTTTCTACTCTTTCCTATCCATGACCGAACCAAAGAACATCAATGAAGCTCTTGCTGAATCAGATTGGATTATAGCTATGCAAGAAGAGCTACAACAACTCGAAAGAAACAAGGTTTGACACTTAGTTCCTAGACCAAAAGATCGTTCAGTCATTGGAACTAGGTGGGTCTTCAGGAACAAATTAGATGATGCCGGAGTCATTATCAGAAACAAAGCAAGATTGGTGGTCCAAGGGTATAATCAACAAGAAGGAATATATTATGACGAGACTTTCGCACCTGTTGCTCGTCTTGAAGCTATTAGACTACTAATAGCTTTCGCTGCACACAAAGGGATGAAGCTCTTCCAGATGGACGTAAAGACAGCATTCTTAAATGGATATTTACAACAAGAAGTCTTCGTTGAACAACCTCCTGGTTTTAAAAATATCAAACTTGAGGATCACGTATTCAAATTAGATAAAGCCCTATACGGATTAAAGCAAGCACCTAGGGCATGGTACGATCGATTATCTAAGTTTCTACTTGAAAGTGGATTCAGTAGAGGATCCGTCGACAAAACCCTATTTCTAAAAACTGAGGGTTCTGACCTTTTGGTTGTTCAAATATACGTCGATGATATTATCTTTTGATCAACCAACCAAAGCCTATGCACGTATTTTTCTGAGTTGATGACTTCTGAGTTCGAGATGAGTATGATGGGAGAACTGAAATTCTTCTTAGGGCTGCAAATACAACAAACTGATGAAGGCATTAAAATCCATCAACAGAAATACATCAAGGAGTTGATTCGGAAATTTGGAATGGAAAATTCACATGCTATGCCTACTCCAATGGTCGAGAACAAGAAATTGACATTGGATGAAAACGGTAAATCAGTTGATGAAAATACTTACCGTGGGATGATTGGGTCACTGTTATATTTGACCGTAAGTAAACCCGATATTATGTTTAGCGTATGCGTTTGTGCGAGATATCAATCATCTCCCAAAGAATCGCATATGAAGGCCGTAAAACGAATTTTACGTTACTTAATTAGAACGGCCAACTTATACCTATGGTATCCAATGGAGTGCAATTTTGATCTAGTCGGTTATTCTGATGCCGACTACGCAGGATGTTATCTTGACAGGAAAAGCACGTCGGGTGTCGCCACGTTTGTCGAACCGTGTATCATCACGTGGGGTTCGAAGAAACAAAATTCGGTTGCTCTCTCAACTGCTGAAGCCGAATATATTGCTGCAGGACTGGTATGTACTCAACTTTTATGGCTTAAGCAACAATTACGTGATTATAGTGTTGACGTAGGATATATTCCTATTTTATGTGATAATACTAGTGCGATAATAATTTCTAAAAATCCCGCACAACATTCACGTACCAAACACATTGAAATAAGACACCATTTTATACGAAACCATGTTGAGAAGGGGAATATAAAACTTGAATTTTGTAGTACTGAAAAACAATGGGCAGACATTTTGACAAAATCATTAGCTAGAGAACGATTTGAGACTTTACGGTTGGAAATTGGTTTAATCAGTGGTACCTAAGCTTCTATATTTGTTCAATCTTTTTATGACTGACTAGTTAAGTTAAGATTGTATGACTGTGTCCGTATATTGCGTTGCATGAATAATTTCGTTTGTAGAAATACTTTTATCATACAATTCTATTTGCCATCTATAATTTAATTGTTATACAAACTAATTCCTTATCACAATAAATAAAACACACCAAATCTTTTATCTTTCCAAATCACAAAGAATCATTCCTATATTGCTATTTCTTGTACACGGCTCAATCATAAACTTCCTAAACAAACTCAATTTCCTTATTCTTATCCTTTACCTTAATAAATCTATCCCTTAAATTCCTACACCTACCATAATTCCTATTCCTAATTATACACTTACCATAATTACTCTCCACTTGTTAACCCTATACCTAGCCTACACCTATATCTACCCTCCTCGCGTGTTACCCGTCCACACAACCCCACTTGCATACTTTTCTTTCTCTCAAATTTTTACCATCATCACAACTCATCTTCTTTACACAACCTATCACCATCACCTCCTTTTTCAAACCATCATCATCATCATCATGAATCCAACCCATGCAAATAATACCCGATCTTCAACCTGTCAACACCAAAACCGCCCCTTTCATAACCAAACATCACCACTACCACCACATGATCCTCATTCCACTAATTGTTCTTCACCACAACCAAACCAAAATATGCCCCTGTTTCGTGGTCGGGACGAGTCGGTGTCCGAAGGCAAAAGACGCCGTCTTTTCAAAGGGAAAAATAAGGTGGTTGTCGATGACAGTGAAGATGGAGATGTGGAGGAACCCGAGGTAATAGTTCGGAATGGTGTTGTTTGTACCTTGCTTAGGGATGTTTCGAAAGCCGCGACAAAAGAGGGATTAAATCGTGTTCGGCTTACTCATGACGAAAGCATCCTAGTTAATCGAGTTTTGAGGTATTCCATTCATGGTGGAAGGTATTATCCGAAATCTTGGTTGGTTAATGTTCCCGCTCTTGCTTTCTTTGTTAATTTTCTTGATTTTCAAGGGTGGAGTTACGTTAGTCAGTTTTCGGGTCCTATTTATCCAGTTGAGGTGGTTCAATTCTTTGCTAGTGTCTCAATTAAGAAAGGAGTCTTGCATGCGGTTGTTAATGGAGTTGATGTGACGGTCTCTGTTTCGGATTTTTGCTCTGCTTTTTCGGTTCCCGATGAAGGAATTGAATTAAATCCGAGTCTTGAATGGTCTAATGTTGTGAGTGAAAAGGAGTTGTTAGTGAAAAAGTATTTTGAGGAGATGACGGAAGGAGGTAATATCGTGGTTCGTCCTCTCTCGGCAAAAATCAAGTTCCTCTTGAACTTTTTGTGGAACACACTGGTGCCGAGAGGAGGCCGTGATAAGGTGTCGAGTTATGAAGCTATAATGGTCTTTTCTTGGTTGGAAGGTCAGAAAGTGAATTTGGGTAGTGTCGTGTTGCACCGTATAATTCAAACAAGTCTCACGGTGACAAAAGAGAATTTGAGCACCACAATCGACTTACCATATGGGATGTGGGCGTCTCGGTTGTTGGAGATTAAGCGTGTGGTGGGACAAGACAGTTACGGTGTTAGTGCTCGGGATTGTATGTGTGACAAGTTGATCAAGCTAATGGGTCTTGTTGTTGATGGACCCGAGTTGCTTCTTGTTAAAGATGTTGAGAAAACGCCGGGAGATTCGGGTTTGGGAGCTATGAAGTCGAAATTGGAGGGGTTTATGAGTGGTTTAATGGAGAAATTTGAGGAGCATTCCACTAATTTGGCTACGGTGTTGTCACGGGTTGGACCATCTCGGTCTTTAAACTCGGGCTTGGATGCTACTCGGGTGTACTCTTGGATGGAGGAAGTGGACAAAAGGTTAGCGGGTTTTGAGAGGAAGTGTTCCCACACGGTGATCGTCTCACTTTCCTTACGAGTCAAGGTGGAGCTTTAGTTATGCACGGGAAAGCCATGGCGGGTGATCAAGCGCTCACGTTGGAGGCCACAATAGCTCTTTCCTTGAAAGTGCTTAACTTTGAAAGGAGCATTGGTACTCTTTCTCAGCTGGTTCGGAGCTCGTTTGACCGTCTTGATGCCTTAGAGCATCGTACTAGGCCCGACTACGTAAAACCATATAAGACCCGTAACATTTGATTTCCTCTCGTATTACCACATCTAGCCCTTACCTTATCTAGCTTTCTTTTTCTTTTCTGTTGGTGTGTTTAAACATTATCTTTCGGCCCATATTGGCAATGCACTTGTGGTTATGGCCCAAGTGTTTCATTAGACATGTGTTCATTCGGCCCACTTTGGCTTAAACATGTTTAATTCCTAGTTTGTATGATAATTATCTTTTGGATGCTCATAGTCTTGCTTGTTATTATTATTTCTTATGACGTTTTATCTCTTGTCTCGTCTTATATTATTCTAGTCATTTTTGATTTGTTCTTAGCTTTTCGATGATGTCAAGAGGGGGAAAGAACGTCTATAGTAAGCATCTACCTAAGCTTGCTCCTTGTCAAGACCAATTGTCTCTTAAAGTCCTTAAAGTTTCGGTTTTTGAAAAATCGTTTTGATCTTGCGTTAATGTTTATTATCAAGATAACGGTATTATATTGAGGGGGAACTACTACATACTTAGTCACAATTTTAGGAGACTTGCCATCATCAAAAAGAGGGAATTTGTTGAACCATATAGCTTATATGTTTATGTTTTGATGATGTCAAGGTGCTTTACATTCTATATACTTGTTGCCTGTAATCGTTTGTTAAGTGCTTTAGAATTAACCTATTACGAGCAACAAAGAAGATTGTGACAATTGCATGTAAAGTTCAAGCCCTTATTCAAAGATCGAACGATTCAAGATTCATTCAAGAATTATGTGAAGACGAAGTTCGTCTAAAGATTAATCAAGCTTGGATGATGACGTAGCCTATACTCGAAGATCTCCTTGAAGATTAGAATAGTATAGGTGATTATCTCGTAATGGTAATCAAGAATGAGTTTCTTGAATTAGTAAAGTTATAACTTTGCAGCTATAACATTACTAGTAAAAGAGCTCAATGTTATAGCTCTCCTACTATAACGTTGAGATGTTGAGTTTTTATACACGACTTATAATTGTTTCGAAAATTGTTTTATAATTGTTTAAAGTTTATTTTAAATGTTTTAATGAAAGTATTTATATAATAAAGCCCGGTTTAGTGAGGAGTCCGTCTTTGTATTAAACGTTAATTAGTAGTCATGATGGATCAACTTATGAGTTGGACTTTGCTACTAATTAGGGTTTCTATATAGCCTCTCTTAAAACCTAAATTCTAATCATATGTTAAGATTAGGGTTTGCACGAGTCACGAGGCATATGAGCCGTGACATATCGTGTTACCTAGGGTATATTAGGTAAAGATTTTATTCTATAATAATATCTTTACATATCTCATGTATCCTACTTGATATATTTGTTTATGATAAAAGATATTCTTATTTTAGGAAATCTTATCATAATCTTAGAATTTATAGTAAAGATAATATTTGGAAAGATTATATTCTATCTCTTAGAATATTCTTTATTATCTTTTAAGGCTTTTAGGAAAGAGATAATAAGAAGATATGATTTGCATTTATATCTTATTATTTTCGGCTATTAGGGTTTGTGCAAAAAACCGTGTAGCCTACTCCTTCCTTCCCTATAAATACTTTGTTATTTACAACATCTAAAATAGAGACCTTAAGCATAAAAATTAATTTCATCTTGATAGATCAAACCGTGTGTTTTCAAAGAAAAACCGTTTTGTTATTTTGAAAGGTCGTGTGTTTTAAAACTCGCATACTTGTTCTTAATTTATCGTTATAAGATAATAGTACTTAGTTGATTTCTTAACTTGTTCATTAACGTGAACCTTTGTTAGAATCATTAGTGCTTTCTTATTAGCGTAAGTTAGTCACTCGAGTATTTAACGGTACTCATTGAGTTACAGCTAGAGTTAGTTGTACGAGTTGGGTTAGTAAATTTGTAATCCGTAGAAAGGTACTAAATTTATTAATCGAGAATAGTGGACGTAGGTTTCGACTTGTGAAACTGAACCACTTCAAAAACCGTGTGTCTCTTCGTTCTTTCGCTTGCTTCGTTTATTTCGTTTACTTCCATTAGTTGAAGTTAAAGTTTAATCAATAAACTTTAAATAATCAATTACACATACATAATCGAAAAAGCTTTCAAAAGTTTTAAATCCTCAATTCACCCCCCCTCTTGAGTATTTTGGATCAATAGACTCTTCAGTAACTCACAAAACTAACTCTTAAGAAGATAGAGGTATTTCTAAGAGATAGAGTGGGAGTAGATTAGATCGTCAAAAATATGTCTTATAGTTAATGAGTTACTTTATGAAAGTAATGGTACTATAGAGTTTAGAGTGGGAGTATAGCTCAGTGGGAGTTTACCACACATGTCTTCTTGTTAAAATGTTGCTTTGTGAAAGTAATGGTATTATGACCTTGTGCCAAATCGACCTTGTTACATACAAGCCATAGCATTACAATCCAAAAATTGTAACTCAAGAGTAGAGTTACTTTAAAGCGAGGGTCTCTTTAAAGGTAAATAAAGCTTTAGAGTACTCAAATGCATAAGATTGACATGAAGATGTTGATCAAGATAAATTATGTTAGGAATTGCCGCATTTCATTTTGATGAAGAATGACAAATGATATTAAAAATACGCTTTTCTAAAATGTGAATTTAGAGAAGGGAGTGTTTGGAACACAAAACCTTAGATGAAGATCTAAGAATCCTAACATATTATGCGTTGCTTTCTTAAGTGATCCTAGAATGGTCTTAAGCAAGCATTAAAGGATTATACTTTTCGTTCATGTGATAATAGTGTATGGTTTCATTTACATAATTGAAGAATCGTGATTATACATGAAGTTAAGTGGGAGCCAGAATCATTTCTCCATGTCTTATATGTTGATGACATATTACTTATTGAGAATAATGTACAAATGCTCTCTTCTGTGAAAGAGTGATTGGAGACTTGGAAAGGGTGCAAAGTATTCTAGATTTTTGAATCTATGAGAGAGAATATAGGCATAAAGTTGAGAATCTTATGAGGATAAGATCTTTCGTATCTGTTGTACATCAACAAGGTTCAATAGGATGTTCATGTTGATGAAAGTGGAATTACTATGATGGAGTCATAATCGTTCATTGAACCTATTAAGTTGTTGATTACATGAAATCAATTTATAATGTTTCCGCCATTGGAATGATCATATATGCCAACAGACGCACATGCCATGATGTATCATATGCCTAGATCATGATAAGTCAATAATAATATAATTCCCATGATATGGCTTATGAAAGCCTTAAAGAACATCCTTGAGATTCTTGAGAAGAATTAAGGATTCGTTCATATGTTTGGATGATGAACTAAGTTATGTGTTGAAGAGTTGCACAAACTTTAGTTTCCAAACCGAAAAGGATTTATTGAAATCCTAGGATGTCTTATTGATTAAGGAGTAAGAGACTAGAAAAGGTTTTTAGTTTCGCGCATTGCAAATTCTACAAAAGGAGTCTAAGTAAATTGTGATAAAATGGTCAACGTAGGGATTAAGGGTGAATCCCTCTACAAATGACTTTATCACAAGTTATGCGATAACAGTGGGAGCATCTTTCAAGTTAAAGAAGCCCAAGTCTAGTAAGAAGTCTAGACATATACTCAGATAAATTCATGTCATTAGAAATAACATTGAATAGAAGGAAATAACAATTGACAAAGTTGGAATATATGGATATAGGGTATATCCACTTGCCAAGCTTTTATTGCATTTTAACTAGTGTTAATAATACACTAAAGATTATAGGATATGAAGTAGTAATAATGTATTGACTATTCATATGTGATAATCGCATTTATCGTTTGAGTTTTTATTAAATTCACCCGTTACCTTGTTGAATCCAAATGGGTTGTAGAGACAAGTTGAACCTCATTAAAGTGAACTGGATTGACATTGTATTCGCCCCTAGTTGCTTATATGAGGTGACGTCTCGAAGTGACTAGAGTGTGATGCGATTGATGGCAAGTTCAAGTGCCATAGATGTTGGGATTCATTAATCTCATTTATTTACATATTGAAAATGTGAATAATTAATTTAGTCAAAAAATTAATTCAAGATCTTATGCATGCAAAACAAATACAAGAGTAAGGAGAAAATTGGTTCCTTACATATGATATTTCGGATATATGGGCACTAGTAAGTTCACCTACCTTAGCTAGTTCTTGAGTTTTCCTTATGGATGAACAAGATTCAAGTGTAGAATCTCTCTCCAAGGATTGTACCAAGATAATACCCTTAATAGTTTAAATTAATATGAGATTAGTATTAATAAAAACTACCTTAAAATAGACACAAAATAATTTGTATTTTGCTCTTGAAAATTTTGGTCAAGAGGAGGATTTTATGAGCTCTCTTGTTCTCTAAAAAAATGTAGAGTGAAAGGAACCACTAGTAAAAATATATCATGTATCTTTTTACAACTTATAGAATGAATAAAAAAAATGTAAGAGAAAAAACTCTTCTTTTTCTCTTTGGGAAACCGGGTAGCATGGGAGGAGAGGAGCCAATGCATGAGCTTATTTTCTTCCCAAGAATAATAGGTTGCATGGCTATGAAATAGGCCATCATTGTGTTTCTTTTGAATAAATAAATTAGACAACACAAACCTAATACTCCCTCCATAAAACCGGTTATTACCCATAAAAGGGAGGTCCATTTTATTTTTGTCATTTGTCAATTGTGACATATGTGACATGTTATTCGACATGTTACATTATAATGTATTTTTAACATATTAAAAATCATCATATAATTAAATATGTCACATACAAAGATAATTAGTAATTCATAATTACTTGAACCAAAATGGGTCATATAATTATAAACTACAACAACTTGTATTTATAATAAATTATTCATTCTATTTTTAATTTTTTCATAAACAATAAATTAATCTAAGTAATAAAACAATTCGATTACTTAGACCAAATCTTATTTAATCAAATTACAATAAGACACGTAATTTTACTCACAAAATCACTCGTCAATTTTAAGGAATTTAACTAATCCATATCGTCATACGATTAATTACATAATCAATTAAGAGCATTACCCTAAGGTCATATAATTAAATAATCAATTAAGAGCATTACCCTATAGGTATGACCTTAGGGGATCAACTGGTCACCACCGTCGTACGACAATAATGCCAAACTCTAATCAGCCAATAATTACCGATATGGTGGACCAGTTGACTAAGAAGTATTACTTTCCCTCATGTATTCTTAATATGAGATTTAAATATGTGATCTCAAAATGATCAACAATGTGATCGCATTATTGTCGGGGACACTCCAACAATCTCCCATTTTTCCTCGACAAGTGTGCGTCACTAATTCTCTTGTCCTATTACTATCTCCCACTCAATGCAAGGTGTCTTTTAGGTCGTACTTGCAAGTGATCATATCGAGAATGGTTTCCTCGATCTGGAGAATAACTGATTGACAGGAATTACCTACCATAGATACCTTCCGAGCGTGGCCACGCATTTCCAGTTCATTACTCCTCGAGTGGCCCTGAGATATTGTTATAACCCTGACAAGGGGTGGATAATTCCTATTGCACTATTCCCTTCGACTAGCCACAACTCATCATAAC
The DNA here is from genome assembly GCF_048544455.1 of Silene latifolia. Taxonomy (NCBI): domain Eukaryota; kingdom Viridiplantae; phylum Streptophyta; class Magnoliopsida; order Caryophyllales; family Caryophyllaceae; genus Silene; species Silene latifolia. Next base: position 11,725,252 of record NC_133538.1, on the reverse strand, counting down.
CCAAAATAGGCCCTTTTAACCCCATTTACAAAGGTCGTAGGAACATAAATCAAAGTTACACTGAAACTGTGCCACCTTGAGCGAACAGTCTTTAGTCAAAAGAATCGACTCATTAGAATACTATAGTAGCTCTTGCCGCGACCAGGCCATATAATTTGCCAGAACTCCATAAGCGGTCATTAGGCTCGACAGAGTGTTCCAAACCATCTGCCTATGTGATCGACTAGTCATCTCTTATGACTCTATGGCAGTTGAACTTGCCATCAATCGCATCACACTCTAGTCACTTCGAGACGTCACCTCATACAAGTGACTATGAGCGATTACTATGTCAATTTAGTTCACTTTAATGGGGTTCAATCTTGTCTTTACAACCCATTTGAATATGAAAAAGTAATGAAAAATTTAAAGACAAATGTGATTATGCATATGAACAAATAAAACAACTCTTTTATTTCATATCAAAATCTAACATAAAACTGGCATGCGTTTAAGTTCCATGGACACAACATGTCCATCATGTTTAGCCTGCGATAAAGGCTTGGTGAGCGGATCAACAATGTTATCATCCGTCCCAACCTTAAAAATCGCAATTTCCTTCCTTTCAATGAAATCTCTAATTACATGGAATTTTCTAAGTACATGTCTAGATCTATTACTAGACTTGAGCTCTTTAGCTTGGAAGATTGTCCCATTGTTGTCACAATAGAGAGTAATGGGATCATTGGCGGTAGGTACTACTTTTAGCCCTTCCAAGAATTGCTTGATCCACATAGCTTCCTTGGCAGCTTCTAATGCTGCTATGTACTCAGCCTCTGTTGTAGAATTCGCAGTCACAGCTTCCTTGAAGCTTCTCCAGCTTACGGCACCACCATTGAGCATGAAAACAAATCTAGCCTGTGATTTCATGTCATCTCTATCTGTTTGAAAACTGGAGTCCGTGTAACCCTTAACACAGAGCTCGGAGTCACCTCCAAACATTAAGACAAAATCCTTAGTCCTTTGCAAGTACTTAAGGATGTTCTTGACGGCAATCCAGTGATTCTCATCTGGATTTCCTTGATATCTACTCGTCATGCTCAAAGCATACGAGACATCTGGACGAGTGCATATCATGGCATACATGATTGATCCAACGGCGAAAGCATAAGGGATCAACTTCATGCGTTCAACATCTTTGGGTTCGGTGGGTGATTGAGACTTGCTCAATATGGTCCCACTAACCATAGGAACCAAGCCTCTTTTCGATTGGTCCATGCTGAATCTTCGAAGAATCTTATCAACATAAGATTCTTGACTTAATTTCAATATCCTTTTGGGTCTATCTCTATAGATCCGGATACCTAATATGTGTTGTGCTTCTCCTAAATCCTTCATATGGAATGATTTCCTAGCCACTCCTTAACGGAAGAGAACATAGGAATGTCATTTCCAATAAGTAGTATGTCATCCACATACAATATTAGGAACACAACATTGCTCCCACTGAACTTCATGTATAAACATGGTTCCTCAATACTTCGAGTAAAACCATTTTCTTTTATGACATGATTAAATCGATGGTTCCAACTTCTTGATGCTTGCTCAAGACCATAAATGGATCTCTTAAACTTGCATACTTTGTTAGGATTTTTAGGATCCACAAAACCTTCGGGTTGTATCATGTACACCTCCTCTTCTAAATGCCCATTCAGAAAATCGGTCTTGACATCCATTTGTCATATTTCATAGTCATGAAATGCGGCGATCGCTAACAGTATCCGAATTGATCTTAGCATAGCCACGGGGGCAAAGGTTTCGTCATAGTGAAGACCATGAACTTGAGTAAAACCTTTTGCCACTACCCTAGCCTTGTAGACATATTCATGTCCTTCTATGCCATTCTTTACTTTGAAGAAACATTTGCACTGAAGAGGTCTTGCCCCTTCAGGCAAATCCACCAAGTTCCATACTTGATTTTCATGCATAGAACTCATTTCGGATTTCATGGCTTCAAGCCATAAAGATGATTTGGGACTAGAGATTGTAGCTTTGTAGGTGGCGGGTTCGTCACTTTTAAAAGTAACACATCGAGGGTCCCATCCTCTTCGATAAGTCCAACATATCTATCAGGATGGTGAGAAACTCGACCCGAACTCCTCGGTTGAGGAATAACAACAGAATTAGATGACGAAGGAACGTCTTCTTGCGTCTCTACTTCGGTTTGTGGCTCTTGAACTTCATCAAGTTCAAAATTTCTCCCACTCCGTCTCTTAGAAATCAACTCACTTTCTAAGAAGACAGCCTCACTAGACACAAAGACTTTGTTTTCATGAGGTTTGTAGAAGTAATATCCTCGGGAGGTAATGGGGTAACCTACAAAGATGCATTTTTCGGATCGTGGGGCAAGCTTGTTGTCGGTCTTTGCCTTGACGTAAGCATTACATCCCCAAATCTTCATATAGGATATATTAGGAACCCTTCTTTTCCATATCTCATATGGAGTCTTTTCGGTTGCCTTTGTTGGACTATTATTCAATGATTTGATTGTGGTTTGGATTGCAAAACCCCAAAATGAGTCGGGTAACTCGGTTTGACTCATCATGGATCGAACCATATCTAGTAGGGTTCGATTTCTCCTTCCGGAAACACCATTAAGTTGTGGTGTACCGGGTGGAGTGAGTTGTGACACGATGCCACAACCTTTCAAGTGTGAATTAAATTCATTACTAAGATACTCTTCACCACGATCGGATCGTAGTGCCTTTATCCTTTTGTTCAATTGGTTTTCTACTTCATTTTGAAATTCTTTGAATTTCTCAAAAGCTTCACTCTTATGCTTCATAAAGTAGATATACCCATATCTACTTAAATCATCGGTGAAGGTTATGAAGTAATCATAATTTCCCCTAGCGGTGATAGTCATTGGTCCACATACATCGGTATGTATAAGTCCCAATAGTTCACTAGCTCGAGTCCCTTTACCACTAAAAGGATTACGAGTCATTTTTCCTAGGAGGCAAGACTCGCATATACCATACGATTGAAAATCAAATGGTTTAATAACATTAGTGGAAACTAATCTTTTGATGCGATTCTCGTTGATATGACCCAATCGACAAAGCCAAATGTATGATTCATTTGGATTACTTGATTTGAGTTTCTTTGATTGTATATTATAGATGTCTTTACTGGGATTAGAAGTTTCTAGAACATAAATGCCATTAATAGAAGAGCCTCGGCCTATGACAAAGTCATTTCTAGAAATAATACGACAATTGTTTTTAATGGCAAAATTAAAACCCTCTATGTCTAACATAGCAATTGAAATAATGTTCTTAGAAAGAAAAGGTACATAAAAACAATTATGCAAATACAACTCAAATCCATTTCCTAAAACAAGCACATAAGTTCCCTTGGATGTAGCCGCTACCCTAGCTCCATTCCCAAGACGGAGATCAACATCGCTCTTCCTCAGCTTTTCCACGTTTCTTAGCTCCTGTAAATTATTACAAAGGTGAGAATCGCAACCGGTATCTAATACCCACGTTGTGGTGGAAGTAAAATTTACATCAATAACATAAATTTCAGAAGGAATTTTACCGAGTGGAATAACAAGTCCATCCCTAATATTTCCCAAATATATGGGGCAATTTCTCATCCAATGTCCCATGCCATGACAATAATGGCATTCATCATCAACTTTGGCTCCTTTGGTAGTCCCACTAGCCATCTTGTTTCCATTGTTGAATCTTCTACCTTTCTTTCCCTTCCTTTTGAACCACTTTCCTTTAGGTGCAAGAGCATGCTTGCTAGAACTCCCACTAGTTTCGGCATCCCTTTCTTCCAAAGATAAGGATCTCATAGATTTAGCGAGATGGTCTTCCCGAGACACATTCACAAAAGATCTAGTCATAGTAGGAGGTATGGTTGAAGTAATGAAATTAAGGTTTTCATCGGAACCGATCCCAAAATGAAGCTCTCTAGTAGTATCGAGATTGTGGTTGGAGCAAATATCATCAAATAAGTTATGACAAGACTCAATGGTAATAGGTGTTGTTGCATTAGTAGGATCCATTGCGATATATAAACTACAAACATGGAGGTAAAGGAAATATTAACATTTGTCATTTGATCAAACTTGCAAACATTTTTAAACAAGTTTTAAACATTTATATAGTGACCTCCACCCAACTATTATAAATGAACCCGAGATCCAAATTCATATCAATTCGGGCACGGTGAGCCGATTCATCCCTTATCAATATAACTCGGTGCATTAACTCTTTAGTCGATTATACTTTTAGAGCTCTCGGTCGATAAAATTACTCTAATATTTATCTTTAACCCGGAACACATGCGACTACGGTCACGAATACTTCTGTTGAGCTCAATCCAAATTTCGATGTAATAACTTTTTACTACCCACTTACCCAACGTAACAAGTTTAGCACCCCGGTGAGCCGAGCCTACTTCCTTATGAAATTGGGATTCATGGTTTCTACTATTTGGTAAGGCTAATTCTCAATTATTATTTAGCGAGAGGTCTTGTCAATTTATTATCTATCACATTTTAAGTGAACTAAAGAGGTGAACTACGATAATTATAATTGACACGGTCGATGACTCGATAAAATTAAATAACTTCCTATTATACATTTGTAATAAAAATTAAATCTATTAAATTACAAAACGGTGATATGAGATCACAATAATTACAACCGAATCGATATTCCCATACATTCCGGGTAATACCAATTAAAAACTAAGGCCATACTAAGTAAAATTACATAATTCAAAAATTATATAAATCAAAAATATGACAATCAAAAATAAAATGCAGCATTAAAATATGTATGAACATGCTTAATTTTATGACAAATCGCCTTTAAAGAGCTAATATCGTATATTTTTTTCGATTTTATGGATTTGTATGATTATTAACTATTAAAATCATAAAACATTTCATAAATCATATTTATGTTCAAGTTAATTACCCTAACCTTTTAGGACTCAAAATTTAGTCTTCACAAAAATTTCGACAATAATTCAACTTGAATTTCTAATATTGTTCATTTGCACTCAAAATATATACTCCCTCCTATTCATTCATTTTGTCCCTCTTTCCTTATCGAAGCTAGTCGGATTTTTGTCCCTCTTTCCTTTTTTGGTAACTTTTGTGTGGTCCAAATTTAATTACATGTGGGGTAGAGTGGAATAGAGTGTTTTGTGTGGTCCAAAATTATTTTCTTAATTCTTGTACAAAATAGAAGGGGGACAAAATAAATGAATAGGAGGGAGTATATAAAAACTCCAAATTAAATTAAAATAATTTCAAATAATTTCAAAATTTGAAATTTAAACTCTTGAACATTCTGGAATAACTCCATGACATTCATAATGTTCAAAACTTAGGTTAAAAATTTCGAAAATCTTCCGAGAAAAACATCGTTGCGGTTTATCGAAATTAACAAATAAAATCATTAAAGCATAAGAAAAAAAATGATTTAATCAACTTTTGACTTTTAGATATGAAAAGTGGGATAAATAAGCAACATTGGACTTTTTCTTAAGTCATGAAATATATTTTAGCATTATAGGCTAATTTAAGTCAGTATTTATTGAATATTTACTCAAAAATTCATAAATCATGCATAAGAAGTTTAATCCGTCTAAAATTTTTACACACACTGAGTAAAAATGCATGTAAAAACATATTAAATTTTCATGACCAGATTCGAAATTTAACTCATATTAACCTAATAACCCTTTTAAATGCAACTTTAACTTATAAAATTCATATTTTATGTAAAATGACTTTATTTTACACGAAATTTAACATGCAACTAGTAGATTATATTTCTGAAATCATATCCAAAAATCACTGAAAAATTCAAAGTTTAACTATTTTTCGTCCAAAATTGACATTTTTCTCATAAAAATCACATTTTAATGCCAATAATATATATAATGAACAATAAAATCCATAAATCATCCCATATGACCTAAAATCCATTTAGGACCAAAAAAGTTTAACATGCAAAAATTATTTCGTGATTTATCTTCATAAATCCTAAATAACAAGTTTTATTTGTTAACTAATTAACTCGGAAAAACAAACCCGATTTTGCATGCAACAACCTTGTGCTCTGATTCCACTTGTTGGGATTCATTAATCTCATTTGTTTACATATTAAAAATGTGAATAATTAATTTAGTCATAAAATTAATTCAAGATCTTATGCATGCAAAACAAATACAAGAGTAAGGAGAAAATCGGTTCCTTAAATTTGATATTTCGGATATATGGGCACTAGTAAGGTCACTACCTTAGCTAGTTCTTGAGCTTTCCTTATATATGAACAAGATTCAAGTGTAGAATCTCTCCCCAAGGATTATACCCAGATAATACCCTTAATAGTTTAAATTAATATGAGACTAGTATTAATAAAAACTACCTAAAAATAGACACTAAATAATTTGTATTTTGCTCTTGAAAATTTCGGTCAAGAGGAGGATTTTATGAGCTCTCTTGTTCTCTCAAAAAATGTAGAGTAAAAGGAACCACTAGTAAAAATATATCATGTATCTTTTTACAACTTATAGAATGAATAAAAAAAATGTAAGAGAAAAAACTCTTCTGTTTCTCTTTGGGAAACCGGGTAGCATGGGAGGAGAGGAGCCAATGCATGAGCTTATTTTCTTCCTAAGAATAATAGGTTTGCATGGCTATGAAATAGGTCATCATTATGTTTCTTTTGAATAAATAAATTAGACAACACAAACCTAATACTCCCTCCATAAAACTGGTTATTACCCATAAAAGGGAGGTCCATTTTATTTTTGTCATTTGTAAATTGTAACATATGTGAGATGTTACTCGACATGTTACATTATAATGTATTTTTAATATATTAAAAATCATCATATAATTAAATATGCCACATACAAAAATAATTAGTAATTCATAATTACTTGTACCAAAATGGGTCATATAATTATAAACTACAACAACTTGTATTTATAATAAATTATTCATTCTATTTTTAATTGTTTCATAAAAAATAAATTAACCTAAGTAATAAAACAATTCGATTACATAGACCGAATCTTATTTAATCAAATTACAATAAGACACGTAATTTTACTCACAAAATAACTCATCAATTTTAAGGAATTTAATTAACCCGTTTCGTCATATGATTAATTAAATAATCAATTAAGAGCATTACCCTATAGGTATGACCTTAGGGGATCAACTGGTCACCACTGTCGTACGACAGTAATGTCAAACTCTAGTAAGCCAATCATTACCGATATGTGTGGACCAGTTGACTAAGAAGTATTACTTTTCCTCATGTATTCTTAATATGAGATTTAAATATGTGATCTTAAAATGATCGACAATGTGATCGCATTATTGTCGGGGACACTCCAACAATAGAGTCATACGGGATGACTAGTCGATCACATAGGCAGACTGTATGGGACACTCTGTCGGGCAGGGACCGCTTATAGAGTTCTAGTAATTCATAAAGCCTGATCGTGGCAAGAGCTACTATAGTATTCTTATGAGTCAATTCTTTTGACTAGAGACTATTCACCCAAGTTGGCAAAAATTTATGATTAGCTTTAATTTATGTTCTACGACTGTCGTAAATGAGGTCAAATGGGTATATTTTGGGTTATGATGAACTGTGGCTGAACAAAGGGAATAGTGCGATAGGAATTGTCCACCCCTTGTCAGGGTTGTTTGAAATCTCAAGGCCACTCGAGGAGTAGTGAATTGGAAATGCGTGGCCACACTCGGAAGGTATCTATGATAGTTAATTCTGGTCAGACAGTTACACTCCAGATCAAGGAAACCACTCAAGATATGTTCAAGTGCAATTACGACCTTCTGCATTGAGTGGGAGATTGTAATAGGATAAGAGAATTGGTGACGCACATTTGTCTCGGACAAGTGGGAGATTGTTGGAATATGTGTCCTCAACAATAGTGCGATCACATGATTTAATATCATAATTAAATCTCATATTAAGAATACGTAAGGGATGATTCATTAATATAGTCAACTAATCAACATTAATCGGTAACGATTGGCTTGCTAGAGTTTGACGTTACTGTCGTAGGACGGTGGTGGTCAGTTGATCCCTTAAGGTCACACCTAAAGGATGATGCCCTTATCAGTAAATTTGATTAATTGCATGATGATACACGTTGATCAATTCCTTAAAATTGAACAATTCATTTGTCAGAGAGAAAATTTATATCTTATTGTAATGGGATTAAATAAGATTTATTTTAGTAATTGAAATGCTTTATTACTAAAATTGTTTATTGTTTGTGAAATGATAGAGATAAGAATGAATGGTTAATTATAATTACAAGATGTTGTAAATTATAATTATATGACCCATTTTATTTATATGATCAAGTATCACTAGTCAATTTGTTGTATATAATTTAATTAATTTATAAAATGATATTTATGTAATAAATATACATTAAATTAATTAATAACATGTAACATATTATATGTGACATATTGTGTGACAATTGACAAAATAAAATCGTAGTCCATTTTATGTAGGATGGACCAAAATATTGGTGTGAAAGGAGTTAGTGGGTTGTTTGTTTATTGGGACTAAATAAACAAAATGATTACCTAGTCTTATAGGTATGCATACCTATCACATGGATTAGAACAATTGTGATGATATATGTGCCTAGGTCCCCTAAAAAGCTCCCCCCAACCCACCGGTTTTCCCATGCAATTTTAGAAGAGAATTTGTTCTCTTATATTTGTTCATTCATTCACATGCATGGATAATTGATTTATGCTTCATTTCTTCTCATCTCTCAAAAGTCTTTTCTAAATAGTCTTAGAAAATCATCAAATTGTTCAAATGAGATTACTAATATTATTAATGTAATATATATGAGTATTAATAATCAATTTTAAGGTAAACTACTAAACAAATATCTAACACATATTATTTGGTAGTGATAAGGGTTAAATCTTGGGTGCAATCAAGAGGAGAGCTCTTAATTTAGAGTTTTGGAGGATCATTCTAATTTTCATCATAGCTCAAGAACAAGTGAAGGTAGGAGACCTTACTTGTACCCATAAATCCAAAAATAATAATGTAAGAGACATGATTTTTTATATAAATCTCTTATTTTGTTATGCATGCACTAGATCTAAAGAACAAATAATTAAGAAGTTAATTAGTTCACTATTAGAGGAGTCTAATAAGAGTTAAATAAACCTAACATTCTTGAGTTTATTGAGTTTGCTAAACAACAAGATGAATATAATTTAGTAGAAAAAAATAAGGTGTCCTTGTACCAAATGGAAAAACTTGAAATATTTAGATCACATTGAGGTAGAAGAACATCTCTATACAAATGGTTTTTGTCCAAACTATTATAATTGGATTTGTCATGGAGAATCATATTCTACAATTACCGAGCAACCTCAAATCAAATAAAATGAGTACTCATATAGAGATATGGTATTTGATGCTTTGGAGTTTACTACTTTTAATTGTAATGACAACCACCAACCTATCATTGAACAAGAACCACACCCACAAGCAAAATCTTTTTTTGAAATTTTAAAGGCTTCAGAAAAACCCTTATATGAAGGGAGAAAAATGTCATTGTTACAAGCCGCCTCTAGGATAGTAACCTTGGAATGTGAGTTTAATATGCCGTTTAATGTTGTTGATGGTATTGCGTCTTTGCTTGAGGATGCTATCCCTGATAATAACGTCATGACCCGTAGTTTCTATAATACCAAAAAAGTTGTTAAAGGCCTTGAGCTTCTGCATCAAAATATTGATGCATGTCCCGAAGGATGTATGCTCTTTTGGAAAGATGATGCTTTGCTTGACAAGTGCAAGAAATGTCAAAGAGGTAGATATGAGACAAGTGAGAGAGATATTGTTTTGAAGGGAATAAAAAAGGCAAGAAGGGTAATAAGAGGGGTCAAAAGAGTAAGAAAACAATATCACTAAACCCATTTATTTATTTTTCTCTTGATCCTAGACTTCAAAGAATGTATGCAACAAAAAACATTGCCGAAAAAATGAGATGGCATAAAGAAAATCCTCGTACACTGGAAAAGATGTGTCATCCGAGTGATGGAGGGGAACGGAAGCGGTTTGATAAGATTTATCCGATTTTGCCGAGAAACCTTGCAATGTGCGACTTGGCTTGTGTACCGATGGATTTGCCCCCTTTCAGCCAATTTGGTAAACCTTACTCGTGTTGGCCCATAATTATCACGCCATACAACTTACCACCTTGGTTATGTTTGAAAAGACAATTTATCTTCTTGTCGCTAATTGTTCCCGGTCCTAAGAACCTAAAAACCCATTTGGATGTTTATTTACAACCGTTGATAGAAGAGTTGAAACATTTGTGGGAAGTTGTTGTAGAAACATATGATGTGTCCTTAAAGCAAAATTTTCAACTAAGAGCTTCACTTTTATGGACCATAAATGATTTCCCCGCCTACGGTATGCTATCTAGATGGTCTACCGCGGGACAAAAAGCATTCCCTTGTATGCGGACAAGAGCAAAGCATTTTGGTTTCTTAATTCCAAAAAAATAAATTGGTTTGATTGTCATAGAACTTCTTATCGGATAGACATATACATAGAAGGAACAAGAAAGCTTTTATTTAAGGTAAGGAGGTGCTAGATGATGCTCCGGATCGGCTTCTAGGGGATGAGCTATGGGAGTTGATACGTGATTTGCCATCTACTGTTGATAGTACAGAAAAAGAGTTTAAAGAGTTGAAGAAGAAGAAGAGCCGTTGGTTTAAAAGAAGCATTTTTTGGGACCTTCCGTATTGGAATATATTGTTAATTAGGCACAATTTGGATTGTCATGCACATAGAGAAGAACTTCTTTGAGCAACTCATTCATACGATTATGGATGTAGAAGGAAAGTCTAAGGATACTACTGCTTCAAGAAAAAGAGTTAAAGATTTTCTGTGATCGTCTCAAACTTAACATTCGTAAGGACGGGTCTAACTAAAAGCTATTTTTGCTCTTGACAAAGCTCAAAGGAAGGCATTGTGTCAGTGGTTTAGAAAGTTGAAGTTTCCTGATCGATATGCATCCGATTTCAAACGCTGTGTTGATCTTAAGAAACTGAAGTTGCAAGGGTTGAAAAGCCACAATTGTCATGTTTTCATGTAGCGCTTATTACCCGTTGCATTGAAACATCTCCTCTCAGCTATCGTGTGGAATGTAGTAACAGAGATTAGTCAATTTTTCCAAGATTTATGTTCGTTCACAATATCGGTTGATGACATGATTCGTCTTGAAAACAAAGTTCCAGAAATTTTATGTAAACTTGAGATGATCTTTCCTCATTCATTCTTTAATTCCATGGAGCATCTACCGGTCCATTTGCCTTATGAAGCAAAATTTGGTGGACCCGTCCAATATAGGTGGATGTATCCATTTGAAAGGTACGTAAGAATTAACTAGTAATTGCAATTATAATTATTATTGATTTATATAATTTAGCCTATTAAAAAATAACATCATCCCTTAAATGTATAGGTTTCTTAATCATCTGAAGAAAAAAATGGTAATAAAGCTCGGGTGGAAGGTTCTGTATGCAATGCCTATTTAACGGAAGAGATTGCAAATTGTTGCACTCTTTACTTCGAAAAACATATAGAAATCAAAGCAAGAAACTTAAATATTGATAAAGCCGATGAAGTAGAAAGAAGTTTACCGGTGCTTTTCCAAACTCGTGATGATGAAGGGTGTTCATCAAGTAGGGAAACAAGATATTTGGATGACAAAGAATATAATCTTGCTCACCTTTACGTTCATTCTAATTGTGAGATCTTGGAGCCATATAAAACACAATTTGTGACTGATTTCATTAAAGAACATCCTAATGTGAGCAAGAATGATGTTTGCAACAAACATGCGGATCAATTTCCACCATGGTTTCGGAACCATGTGATTGAGTGCAATATACAAGATGATTTGCTAAGAAGTTTAGCCTTTGGTCCTTCACGAAAGGTTAAAACATGGAATCGATATTCAGTTAATGGTGCATACATTCAATTATGGGAAGAGGAAGGTTAGATGTAATTATGGTGTTACAATTTCTATCCTTGATGACAATGAATATTATGGCATATTAGAGGATGTACTTGAGTTATGCTATAATGGGCGTGACCGTGCTTATAAAACCTTCTTATTCAAGTGTTAATGGAAAGCTAATTTCGTAGCCGGAATGAGAGTCCATGATCGTTACAAACTCATAGAAGTTAATCATACTCGAACATACTCGACGTATGATCCATTTATACTTGCACTTCAAGCTCATCAAGTGTATTTCGCTTCTTATTCAAGCACGAGTAAAAATAAACATCAAAAGGATTGGTGGGCGGTCTTTAAGACAAAGGCAAGATCAAAATTTGATATAGCATTTTTTCAAGAAGAAATTGTATCAAAATCAGTTTTATCTCCGGTTGATGAAATTATTTACGTGAATGAGAAAGAAGCGAGAAGGGAAGAGTTGGAAGAAGAGGATGAAGATAATGAGGGGGGGGGGGGGGGGATGAGGATGATCATATGGAGTTGAAGAAGGAGGAGGAAAATGAGGAGGAGGAGGAGGAGGAAGAGGAGGAGGAAGAGGAGGAGGAAAAGGATGATGAGGATGTCGATGACGAACGATAATTTGGTATTCGTTTTTACATATTTTTGCTATAAAGTTGTTATTGTTTTTTTTAAATTAATTTGTTTATGTTGTTGTGTTATTATAATATTTTTTTATGTTATTGTGTTTAATTATTGTGTTTTATTTTAATAATAATTTCTAACAATTTTATTTGTTCAATTATAGTTATATAATGGCACGCGGTGGTGGACAGCGAGGCGGCTCTAGTGGGGGTCGTACTATGCAGGAGGAGGAGGAGACGGAGGTTGAGCAGTCCATGGAGGAGGAGGAGAAAGAGGCGACTCAGGGGATCCCTATCACGTATCCCGAGGATCACAAGATCATAATTGACATAAGGGGCCTTTGGTAAGATCTTCTCTTTATTTATTTTTATTAATAGTGGACTTTTTTTTAAGTATAAACATATTTTAATCTAAATTCGTATTTAACATTACTTATTTCAGGTTTAATTCCAAAGAAGTTGTTCGGGGAGTTACCGCTAGTACTGAGCAAAAGATGACCAAGGGTGTTACTTGTTGGCCAGATGCGAGTGAAGAAAACAAGGAGGGATGATTCAATAACTTCCAGGTATGTTTTTTATTACATTTAATGTAAATGTATTCTAATTTCTTCTTAGCTTATTAGTGATTTGTATTTTCTAACGAAAATTTTATTTTGTGTAGCAAAAATTTCATTGGCCTAAGGAGCAAGAGCGTGCAGTTTGGGAGAGGTACAATTTCATCGGCAAAAAGCGGTTAAGACATAACATGTATAAGATTGCTAGAAGGAAGAAAGCGCCTCAGTTTATGCAAGGTATTTAGTTACTTTTCATGGTTGAATTTAATTAGTTCAAATTATCGTCAAATTTATCTATTTAATTAGTCACTAATATTTTAAAGTTTTTTTGATTATAGGAAATGCATATCAAGAATTGATGGACCAAAGAAATACCAAAGAATTTAAGGAGAAGTCGGCTCAAGCACAAATCAATAAAAGGTGAGGAAAGAAAGATGGTCAAGTTGAGGCTACTCATTATGGAGGTTCTCAATCGTTCTACGACCGCGCAATGTCAAGTGTACGTGGTATATTTAATTATGTATATAAGTTAGATTTTATTTGAGACTAGGACTTAAAGTATAAATTAGTCTTTATAGTTTATCTTGTGCTTTTTCTTTTCCGGAAGGCGGCCAAGAATAAGGGTAAGATGTCTAGGGTTCTGGAGCTAAGGGCAAAAGGGTTTTCACGACGAAGAAGGACAGAGATTTATATGTAAGTATCAAACAATTCTGTAGTGTTTTGATTACATATTCATATTGTTATATAACTTTAACCTCTAATCATTAACATTTTCATTTTTTAGAATCAATTTAATGTCCGAAAAGCGAGGAACCTGGACGTGCCCGATAATGAGCTTTGGTTTGTCTTAGTGGAGGGCTTCAATAAGAGGGAGGTGTACGGAACCGGAACGGCAAGAGAACTTTACTACGACCAACGTAATGAAAGAACGCCAACCTTACAAAAGCAAACATATGTGCCGGGTATCGTTGCTCAACTTCAAACTACACTTGAGGTTGAAAGAGAAGAAAGGAAGGCCGAAAAGGAAGCAAGAGAAGCAAGGGAGGCCGCAAGGGATGAAGAATTATAGAAAATAAAGGAGCAAATGGAGTTGATGACCATTTATTTCTCGTCTTGCTACCCCAGATGGCATCCACATAACCAAGAACCTAAAGATCCTTCCGGAGCAGGAGGTAGTGGAGCGGGAGCTACGATGCCTTGTAGTTGAGTTGTTGTGACACCCCCATACTCCAAGTGCCTTACCAGGACCACTCAGGTATAGGAACGTCACCATCTCGGTTACCAGAGGCAATGATAATCATCAGACAATAAAGAAACATACTTAAATAGTAAATAATGTTTAACGTGATTACATGCCAAAAACAAAAACTGATAAAGAGATACAAGTTCTCCAAAACTGTCTACTATCAAAAGACTATAAAACTATCAGACACAGCGGAAGACTTCTAAACTGCATCGTGGTGACTCCTCCCAGTTATCCCATACGCATCAGCTCATACCTGATCAATAACTGCTCACCACCTCCGAATGGATCACCATAGTTTTTAAAACATTTAAACGACGTCAGTACTAATTACACACAACAAAGCCACAACGAAACAAATGCCAAACAGCTCAATCAGCACACAAACCCAGTCTCCATCTCCAATCACCTCATAACTGACTACACACTAAAGTGTGTAGCCTTGCCAGAGTATCCATCGCAAAAAATACTCCTCGCCGCCAGTGGGGGACCGCAGCCGTTCCTACCTAAGCCCCGCTCATCTCCATTGAGCGATAAACCCATGTTCATTAATGTGCACATCCCTTATGTGGCGGGTTCCACAGAAGGCGAATCAAGGGCATGAAGCCACTCCCGCAAGTGACTCCACTCAGCCAGGGACGCACCCCGAAGATCACAGACAGATACAACAACAATCATAGATATTAATCAACAATATAACCAACAATATAACCAACAACCGTCACAACCAACAATATACTTTAACAACAATCACAATGAAACCACCAAACACATCATGTAATTAATACTGAGTAGGGAAACCCTACCTGGAAAGCAAACACAGAACCAGACGATCTAGCAGCTGTCTCAAAATCTCTCCTCCACGAATCCTCCTCCTATACATACATTCATACAATTACTACCTTAACCACACAAAACATAAAAACCCCCGAATCCCCAAATTAGGGTTTAACCAACATTAACCAATTGCTATAAAAATGATATGTAGAACTTACCCTTGACGCAAGGATCACAACGGTATAAAGAACAAAGGAATCCGACACCTCTAGCTCCGGGATTTGCCAATAATGCAAATGAAACGAACAACGTAACTTGCAATCTCTCCTTTTTGTGTTTTTAGGTTTGTAAAAGTGTTTAGGAAAAAGATGACGGGGTATTATATATTAATCCGCATTATTAACAAACCCGTCGCAAATCACCCGATAACCAACTTACTCGATCGAGTAAGACACGTACTCGATCGAGTGCCACTAACTCGATCGAGTGCCAAGGCTACTCGATCGAGTACCCTACAGGCAGACTATTGATTCATATACCAAACATACTTTCTCGACAGAGTAAGCCCCACTTGATAGAGTACCCAAAGAGTTACTACAGTCTTCCCTCCTTAAAAAGAACTTCGTCCCCGATGTTCAAACCACAAAAAAACAAAAACACACTGACACCCTCCCGACACAACAACAAAAACAAAACTCAACATAAAACTCCAAAACATACATACCAAACAAAACTCAACCCGACTCCAAACATACACTAACTACATCAAAATACAACAACGCAACTAAGAACTTAAAACAAAACTCCAACCTACAAAACATGAACTCGTAACACCAACTCCACCAACTATGCCTACCTCCACAACACGGCTCACGATATCGTATCAACTACATAATAGTCTCTCTCGACACCAACTCGAAACACCACCAACTACTATCCACAAACGCTGCTAGCTCTGTAGCATATTATCCACTAGAAAATCCAATAATAAGACACTCATAAACATCAATCGGAATGTTACATTCTACCACCCTTAAAAGGAACTTCGTCCTCGAAGTTTACTCCCACTCAACATCATCATCCAACTGTCAACACTATCAAACTCATAAACATCCTCGCCCAACTATCAACACTATCTTACTCATAAACATCCTCATCCAACTGTCAACACTATCGAAGAATTCTCACACTCCTGGACATCACACTACTACAAGCACGACCATGACCTTTAACAAAATCAACCACAACACAAATCAATCTTTTATTCTACATCAAGACCCAAACTTCCAAATCTACTACAACATTTACAACCATTAAACTTTCTTTGTCGCATCCTACTCCTCTTAAGATAAATGTTACGTCCTCGTAACTCTCTAATACTAAATTATTTATCATACTTCCCAAAATCCTCATCACCATCGCATGTGAAAGGTAACCGCCTATAATCTAAACACTCACCATTACTATATCCTTGGCTCTCTTACTTAAACAGCTCTCGTACCTCAATTCATTAGACACACCACCTAACCTATGCAACAAAATCCTTAGCTTAACCAAAATTTCAATTCTTCCACATTACCGCAACACGACAAACCTCTCTATATAAACTATATAAAACTTTTATGGCCAAAAGCCTAACTCACGATCCACACTTGTTACCTACACTCACACTAGATCCTCAAGTTCTTTTCTTTCATTACCGCAAAACCCATACATAACTTAACATGACACTAATTCCTAATACCCTACACTCATTGTCCCAAAATCTGATTATGACCCACCTGCATCGTCCAGATCAGTACAACACATGTTCCACCAATCACTTACCATGACTATGTCTAATGCCTCATCTTAAAACAAGATCAAAATCACTATACCATGAAAACAACAGAAACATTCATAACTCTCTTCCATACCATACTCTACCCTTACTCCCAAACTGAAACTGGTAAGAAACATCAATAAACAAAACAACCGTCTATCTGTACAAACCGAAACTCACAGAAGAGCGTGAAAACAACACAACAATCTATGTATAACTGGTATGTACTTTTGAGAACTCGTATCATAATCATCCCGCCTACTCCACCACAACCGGGGACGGCATCACAACACCGTCACCAACAGCCGTACCGCAGCGTGAAAATACCCGCATCACAACACGAAGTACCGTGCCCGGATCACCACCCGAGGCACCACAACCACACCGATAGACATCACAACTTACACAATCCCATAAACACTGTCGTAGCATAATTTCTCGGACAAG
Organism: Silene latifolia; assembly: GCF_048544455.1. NCBI lineage: Eukaryota > Viridiplantae > Streptophyta > Magnoliopsida > Caryophyllales > Caryophyllaceae > Silene > Silene latifolia. The sequence goes on along the minus strand of NC_133538.1, from coordinate 11,707,708 downwards.
AAAAACTTACTCAAATCCACTTTACTAAATCACAACGCAACATATTATATGAATTAAACAGGTAATAACCTCATGAATATCATCCCCATACCATATCACGGAATAACATATATCATGAATACATACAAGTATAACGAGTCATGCCAGATCACTCAAATTATTACCTTTTTAATCATCATTCCACTAGGTTACCGTATCCAACATATATTACAGAACATTCAGATAATAGCTTTATAACTACCACACCATACCACTTCCCGTGAGGTCAGAACCTCACACAAACATTTATATACATATTAGACCCGTAATGACATCCAACCAGTCAATCCTGATCATGTAAGTTACCACCTGATAAGGGTTACCTCTCGCCCGAGCTTAATTCGTATGCCCTCATAACACATTCTCCCATTCGCACAATAATCATTTCCTGCCAAACGTAACCATAACATTAATACTTAACTACTAGCAACCGCCTCCTATAACCATATCTTATGCTCCCTCACAACCATACACATCAATCAGGTCTCTACAAAATCAACCTCTTTAGAATGGCCATCTTTCCTATTTATCATCACCCTTAACCACTAGTGACAATACCTCAATACTACCATCGTTCGGACATCAAGCCTCTAACACTCATCTCTAAACATCACGGTTTCTTTCCTATATTTGGTTAACATCCCAAATAACGAACATCAAACCCATCAACCAAATTACCTCAACATTATTTCCAAATCCATCCTTAATTGTATCGTCACCCAACTCACCACCAAGATCTCATATCGTGCAAATTATTTACCCCGCTTTTTACTTTCCTTAATTCCTCGAAACTCATGATTTACATGTCATCCTGGAACTCCTATATAACTGTTAACTCAAATCCTCATGATAGTATCATACATCTCGACGATTCTTTACTTTTATATCACATAACTTCGGTGAACATTTTCCTAGTTTTACTCCCCTCATTCTTTTCTTTTTATACTCGACAAAATCAATTAACTATTCAACTCCTTATTACTTCTACCTAACTCTTTAGTGCTCCGGTTACCTTCTCATTGCTCCAAAACTCACATATCATTAGTTCATATCAGTATCATCTCACTCTTTCTTACTATGGATTTTCTCTTATCATGCTATCACTCACACTTATCACTAATCAGTCCAAACCATCCCAGGCTATCACTCACACTAATCACCAATCACCCTTTTTTTCTCTTCTAGAATCCCAAAACTCATTTTATATCGTTACTTGCCCAAGGAAATCACACATTAGTTTTACCTCTTGATAATACAAATTCCCAAACTCACTCACTATCTGCAAATCCACGTCGCGACATGTCTCCATTAAGTTCACTATATACCATTGTTCACAATCCCTCTAAAACGACCTTTTATTATATATATTCTTAACCAACACAATTCCTAACCATCTCCCTCCATAATCCCTTACGAATCTCAAGTTACCACCATTCGCATCCCTCTTTTCAATCTTTTCATTCTCACGTTCCATAAACTAACATCATCCCTTGCCCACATTCACTTACTTTTACATTACTCAACACATAATCATATCACTCATCTCATCTCACAAAACATGCTTCATGCCTCAATAAACCTTACCAATTTTCCTTTTCTTTTTCCACTATATACTACAATCACATATAACTCATGTCCTCCCACCGAACTCGTACTCACCACAGGTGCCACTCCTTACGTCATAAGATTGGGTAACTTACGCATTAGGACCAACATATACGTGAAATAACGCATAAAGAAGCAAAAGAACACCTTTGAATTAAACATAATAGGCAAGGAAGTCAAAATATAAGCATATGACCCAGAGCAGGGGTCACTAGATCGAGTACAAGCCACTCGATCGAGTGAGTGACTTACTCGATCGAGTAGGTGAAGGTCAGAAGCACGTAAAACAAATTACCAGGACTACTCGATCGAGTAAGGGTTACTCGATCGAGTAACAAGAGGTGCACTCGATCGAGTGAGGGCCACTCGATCGAGTACCCTACGCATTTCTCAACACTGCCCAATTTTTGTAAAACAATCATAACTCACTCGTTTCTTGGTCGTTTTGGGCGTGTGACCTATCGTTAGAATCGTAAAAGAACATGCTATCACCTCTAATTAGAATCACATCAAAATCATTTATGTATCTCAAGTTATAACAGTTTAAAGACAACTTTGCTGTAATCAGACGACATAACTATTCGAATTATACTTCCAAACAACTTAAACAACAACAAGGTAAACAAAAACAACTCAATACTCATAAAACCAGTATCCTTAACCACATGTTACTATTTACAAAATCCAAACAACAACTTCCATCATGCACATATATTATTCAACTTACCACTCATGTAATGCCCGCATGCTTTTATTCTATAACCTTACATAAAAACAATGACAATATATATAACATAAAATTCCCATTCATGTGTTACTAACATATCAACATTATAAAAATCCACTTCAGTCATATAAACATGCTTAAATTATGAAACATATTTTTAAGCAACATTATCCATCATCCATCATACACTTTATCTAACGCATGCATATAGTATATAGCTTTATTATATAACTTTACGGAACAAAATCATGTATAACCATATCACATCGCCTAATCTCATGTTACTAAGATTACCACATTATAAATAATTCATCCTGCAATACATTATTCATCACATATTATCATATATGAACTACTTCCTTTTTCCACCACATCATTCATCATTCTCATATACTTTTCCAACAATTCCAACCAACATCGTAAACCAACTATCATGCAACATGCCTACTCACAACACTTTATCATTCACCACATTCCCCATTCCACCACAATCATACATACATCCAACGATTCATACCACACATTACTATATAGATACACAATTCACAAGAAAAACACAAAGCGATCCCGACTCATATCCCATGGTGACCGGTTCAAAATTGTAGGGCGAGTTCGCGACTTTAGGACGTCTCCCAAATCTTTGCATTAGCTCCTACAACTTGTACCTCGGGTTCATTTTAATTTAACTCCCTAGGTTCATTAAGTTCATTGGTTATAGGTTTCAGGATCGTCGCTCTCATACCACTTCGCAACACCCCCATACTCCAAGTGCCTTACCAGGACCACTCAGGTATAGGAACGTCACCATCTCGGTTACCCGAGGCAATGATAAGCATCAGACAATAAAGAAATATACTTAAATAGTAAATAATGTTTAACATTATTACATGCCAAAAACCAAAACTGATAAAGAGATACAAGTTCTCCAAAACTGTCTACTATCAAAAGACTATAAAACTATCAGACACAGCGGAAGACTTCTAAACTGCATCGTGGTGACTCCTCCCAGTTATCCCATACGCATCAGCTCATACCTACTCAATAACTTCTTACCACCCCCGAATGGATCACCACAGTTTTTAAAACATTTAAACGGGGTCAGTACTAATTACACACAACAAAGCCACAACGAAACAAATGCCAAACAGCTCAATCAACACACAAACCCAGTCTCCATCTCCAATCACCTCATAACTGACTACACACTAAAGTGTGTAGCCCTGCCAGAGTACCCATCACAACAGATACTCCTCGCCGCCAGTGGGGGACCGCAGCCGTTCCCACCTAAGCCCCGCTCATCTCCATTGAGCGATAAACCCATGTTCATTAATGTGTACATCCCTTCTGTGTCGGGTTCCACAGAAGGCGAATCAAGGACGTGAAGCCACTCCCGCAAGTGACTCCACTCAGCCAGGGACGCACCCCGAAGATCACAGACAGATACAACAACAATCACCGATATTAATCAACAATATAACCAACAATATAACCAACAACCGTCACAACCAACAATATACTTTAACAACAATCACAATGAAACCACCAAACACATCATGTAATTAATACTGAGTAGGGAAACCCTACCTGGAAAGCAAACACAGAACCAGACGATCTAGCAGCTGTCTCAAAATCTCTCCTCTACGAATCCTACTCCTATACATACATTCATATAATTACTACCTTAACCACACAAAATATAAAAGCCCTCAAATCCCCAAATTAGGGTTTAACCAACATTAACCAATTGCTATAAAAATGATATGTAGAACTTACCCTTGACGCAAGGATCACAACGGTATAAAGCACAAAGGAAACCGACACCTCTAGCTCCGGGATTTGCCAATAATGCAAATGAAACGAACAACGTAACTTGCAATCTCTCCTTTTTATGTTTTTAGGTTTGTAAAAGTGTTTAGGAAAAAGATGACGGAGTATTATATATTAATCCGCATTATTAACAAACCCGTCGCAAATCACCCGATAACCAACTTACTCGATCGAGTAAGACACGTACTCGATCGAGTGCCACTAACTCGATCGAGTGCCAAGGCTACTCGATCGAGTACCCTACAGGCAGACTACTGATTCGTATACCAAACATACTTACTCGACAGAGTAAGCCCCACTCGATAGAGTACCCAAAGACACATAAAACCATAGTATTACAGTTGTAGTTGAGTTGAGTTGAGTTGTAAGTCGGTTTGTTGGATTTAGAACCAAACATTGTTAGTTAGTAACTTGTAATAACTTGGATTCGGATTTGAGGCATCATTGGATAAAAATATGACGTTGTTGGACATCTTGTCTCTGTTTGTGTGTGTGTTGTCCTTGTTGCTGGGTTATACGATTTAAAAGCAGGTTTTCATTATAAGAATTTGGCTCGAGCTAAATGGTCATTTTCATACAAAATCATTCTGAAATTGGCGTCTGAAAATGATATATTGGCGACTGATTTCCGTCGTAAACAGTCTGATTCAATTTTTCTATTGGCGACGAAATAGCGACTTAAGGGAATCCGTCGCCATTTTGGCGACTGAAAATCCAAATTTAGCGACCAAAAAATGTCGCAAACCGTCTGTTTCCATTTTTTAATTGGCGACAAAGTGACGACCGCTGTAATATCCGTCGCTAAAATAGCGACCGAAATCAGTCGCTACTAATTTTTATTCCGTCGCTAATTTGGCAACTGCGTTGTGCTTTCGTCGCCAATTTGGGTACCATTATTCGTCGCATTTCCGTCGCTAATTTGCGACCAAGTGTGCCGTCGCCAATTTGGCGACTGAAATCGGTCGCCCGAGTCAATTTAGGCGACTACGTGTTGCGACGGCTGTTGAGCGACTGCTTTCGGTGGCCAATTTAGTTTTAACGACGGAATTCGGTCGCCTATTTTAGTCACCCGAGAACTGAATTCTTGTAGTGAATTTCAAGTCAGACTGATATTTAGACAATGCAACTTTTGCAGCCCTAACTCTAGTAGAAATATCCCTGTAGCCACACTATGAAGAACTTTAAGATTATTCTTCAGTCATTTAAGCTTAGAAAACAGCTGACTCATTTTATCACCATAAGCATGACCAGCTCAGCTACTTATCACACAGGGTTTGTAATGAGGAGATAAAATCCAACAATTGAGAAACCTGAATGGTCTGTTAATCTTCTGACTGCCAGCATTAATTCTCAGTATAGCAGGGGAATGGTCTGAAATTCCTGCACACTGAAAGCTAGCAGAGGAAGAGACCTTTTTAAGCCCGTCAATATTAACCAAAAATGCGATCCAACTTTGCTCATCTAAGGGCATTGGCTTGGTTGTTAGTCCAATTATAGTAACAACCAGTAGCCATATGGTCCCTCAGCTTACAAACATCCAAACAATCACCAAAAGCTTCCATTACAGAAAGAGGATAAGTTGCCCCCACCCACCCGTTTAGAAGAAGAAAGCACAACATTAAAATCACCAAGGCAGGCCCAATGAGAAGTGGCATAAGCTGCAATTCCTTTAAAAACCTCCTAAAGGTCAAGCCTAGCAGTAGCATTAATAAAAGCATAGATGAAGGTGCACAATACTGTACACTGTGAAGCCAGATGACTAACCTCACAATGGATATACTGGGCCCCTGAATCCAATACAGCCAAGGAAACAATAGCAGGATTCCAAGAGACCCATATACGTCCATTATAATGAGCATCATAATTATTAACTATAGAAAATCTATTAAAAGAACAGTTGAAAATAAAATCAGCTTCATGCGCCTTAACATGAGTTTTCAAAATGTTAGTGATGTATGGTTGTTGAACACGTTGCCCTTCATGTTAAGGTGCATCAGGCTGATTTTATTTTCAACCGTTCTTTTAATAGATTTTCTATAGTGAATAATTATGATGCTCATTATAATGGACGTATATGGGTCTTGTGGAATCCTGCTGTTGTTTCCTTGGCTGTATTGGATTCAGGGGCCCAGTATATCCATTGTGAGGTTACTCATCTGGCTTCACATTGTACAGTATTGTGCACCTTCATCTATGCTTTTAATAAGGTAACTGCTAGGCCTGACCTTTGGGAGGTTTTGAAGGGAATTGCAGCTTCTACCACTTCTCGTTGGGCCTGCCTTGGTGATTTTAATGTTGTGCTTTCTTCTTCTAAGCAGGTGGGTGGGGCAACTTATCCTGTAACACCCGCGAATTTTCCATTTTAGCATTTATAATCTAATTAACCATTCTATTACTTTATTTATATTTTTAAATTTCTTAATTTAATTAATTTTATTTTAAGCATAACTTTTATAAAAATTATATTTTTAAGACTTGGATTATATAAAAATATATATAGTTAGTCGGATAGTAATAATAGTGATAATAATAATAATAAATTCCGTTTTAAGTTATAGTAGACTTGAGACGTATTTCGGTCTAGTATAAGACCGTCACATTTCACTTTTGAACCTAGGTTAATTGTGGACCAACCAAAAATCGACAACACATTCACCTACCTCTCTTACACTCTATACTTAAATTAATTCTTTTTTTTATTCACTCACTCTCACACAATATTCAACCGTCACTCACTTACCCCCTACCCCCTTCCCTTTCCATTTTCGAAATAATACACAATAAACAACACAACCATAAACACACCTTGAACACCCATCTTCAACCTTAGATTTCTCCCTCGTTTCTTGACTGCTTTAGCTAATTCTTGTGCTATTCTCTTCCCCTTTCCGTCCTTCAACTTTCTAGGTAAGAAAATTCCACCCTTGTTGAGTTTTCGAAATGACCCATCTTATGGGAATTTCGGTTTTGAGCTTAAAAACCCCGTCTTTCTCGTCCTAGGTGAAGTATTTGAAGACCCGGAGGAAGACTCGTGTTTTGTGGACCGTTTACTTGAAGATTAAAGAGCTTTCGAGGTAACGGTGATAGGTTACTCGACAAAGTGTCGATATTTCGCCCCTTTTACTCGATTTTATACTCTTATTTGTCGTAAAGTTTAGTTCTTTATGCCTTTCTCGTATGTGTGGTTGAATATGTGGATTTATTAGTCTTTCACATGCTTGTTGAAGTATTTTTCCATAGTTTATTTCACTATGATTTCGAGTATGAAGGGTATATTAGTGACTGAAATTTTCGTCTTCGAAATGGCCTGTTTACATGACATTTTTCGAGTATTCTTAGGATGAATTTAATGGTTATTTTTCACGTTTTAGTCGTGCTTGTTTCCATCTCAACTTTGCTTTCAATTCCGTCTTAATTTTGAGCTGAATGGGCTGCTTGGAATTCGGCTTGAAGCCGTGACAGGGGCTGCTTTGAGCTCTGTTTTGGGACGGGTAGAGTTATCTTTCGCGACTATTTTTGTGCTTGCTTTTTACACGTCAATATCATCTTGTGTGTACTCGAATTTCTCGCATTAAAGTCTCTAGCTATGGACCATGTTCACCCGGTTCAAGGGGGTTGTTTCACGGTTGTTTGGCAACCATGAATGGTGTTTGGGTGGACTGTTTATAGAATTTTTATGGGCTATATTTGGTGGATAAAAGGGTGGTTAATGTGAATGGTAAAATCACGTATATGTCCTTCTCAAGTATGCTCATAAAATCGTTTTGTGGATTACGAGTTTTGTTGCTTTGAGTAAGTAGTTTTGGGCGACCTATTGGACCGTCTTGTAGGCCGTTGAGCTGACCGTGGGCTGGGCTAGGTGGCTAGGTGGTTGTGGTGGGTGGACGTGGGTTGGCAGCACGGCCACGGCCTAGCCACGGCTAATGGTGGACATGGTTGTGTGGTAGTTCATTCACTTGTTTTCCTTTCTTCCTTTTTTTGTGTAATTTGTAATGTTTGTTTGATTGGGCTTGTATGCACCCTTTAGTTGGTGGGCCAACCCATTGTCATGGTGATTATTTAAGAATAACCCATTGATGGTTGGTTACATTTTATCCCGCATTTTACATAACGTAAATTATTCATTACCGCTTGTTATATTTTATTTGATTGGCAGATATATTTATGAAAAGAAATGCTTATCGACATAATACAAGTATGAAAGATTTATTATAAATAATTACTTGTGAGGAGTCGTATTCTTATGATAATGCCTTTATGCTATACCTTACTGCTTGACTTATCTTTACGCCCTACTTGTGCCGATCTGCCAAGTATAGGTTTAACTCATATCTTCTGCCTCTTTCGGACTGTCCTACCGATTGTGGGTTCTTGACTTCCGATCTATCGTTCGAGTCTTGGATGCGGACTGTCCTGCCGCATGTCGAATCGGGAACTGTACTGTCCCAAGAGTCTTGTCAAATTTAGATTAGGACTGAGTCTTTGTGATTATCATTGTCGTCCCACCAGGGGAATTATATTTAATGAGTAGTAAAGTTCTTTCTTGGTTATAGATATTGTCATATATTATTCATGGCAAGAGCTATGCCTTATATTGTTTGGATGTGAGAGTCTTGGTTCTATCAGATACTAGAGGTGAGATGCAAGCCTTCTAGTTGCGATATGATCGCCGGAATTGATGTTCCCATCCGTTATTATGGTGAGATGCAAGCCACAAGTATGAATGTGACATTAGTAGCCACGTCCCATGCAATGTTTGTTAAAAGGGTTTTCAGAATAATGGCTATAGTTTCCATGCTCGTATTTTATATTGATTGATCCCTTACTTATCTTCTTCATATGATTCGAATTCTAATCTCATATCTATATTATATTTCCTTGAAATGCGTGCTTTTGTCTAAATGACCGTATTCTTGTTTTTCATATTATTTAATTATCTCAAATGAATAGTAGAGTCTTTATTATGCTAATATTGACCTATCTTGTTCCATCTCATTTAATTGTCATGTTTAAATATAGATTTTGATGTTCATGTCATTTGTAATTATCTTACATGATTTACCTATTTGAGTTCCTTGTTATGCTTGTTTCGACAATTTATGGCTGGGAGAACCTTGAGTTACTCCCCACTCACTGTGGCTTTCATGTTTACATGAATGACAGGTTTTTGAAGATGAATTTGTGGGGTTTAGACGTGTGAGCTAGCGAGCAACTTGTATTAGTAGTTTGTTCACTAGGATTGCTTAGAATCACCCTTTATCGTCTTGTCATTCGAGGGATAAAATTTTCCCCACTTAAACTTGAACTTGAACTTGAACTTGAAAAATAAATGAGAGATGAGTAGAAATAAAGATCTAAATTGGTAGTCTCTCTGTGTATGCTTCGTGGTAGGTTCTAACATGTTTGTTGATTATCAATTAAAGATTTTTGTGCCCTTGGATCAATAACCGTGAGCTTACCTATGTGGCGATCAAGACTTGGTGCCTATTGCCGGGAATTGAAGATTTGTTCAACCTTTGAAGAATGCTTCTACTTCCTCGAAGATATTCCTCGTCCTGGTGTACCTTGCCTTGTTCTTTTACTTCTTGATGCTATTTCTCTTCTAAACTCTCTTTCGCTTTAACTTGGAAACTAGTTTGGTACCCACCCGACCTATCCTTCGTTTATTGTTTCTCCTTCTATAACACCTTGTATATGGATCTTTTTCCCTTGAAGAATGTTTCTACCATCCTAAAGATTCCTTCCTCTCTTAGACTACCTTGTCTTATCCCTTTATCTTTGTGCTTCTTTACCTTTTGCAACTCTTCTCTCATATCTTGGAAGTTGCCTTTGTACCTTTTATTTTTATAAGACCCCCCCCCCCCCCCCGCCCCCATATGGACACCTTCATCCTTATCTTATGGAATGTTAAACTTGGTTGAAAAATTTGACTTTTAAGGGGATTGTTGTGGTTGACCCATAACCCTGGTTTTGAGAGGTTGTGCTGTTAGAAAGGCTTAGGTAGTGTGGTGAGACATACCTTGGTGGTTCTTATTATTGGAGTTTGTGTCCTCCACAAATTAGTGTGATAACATTTGTAAATCTCTTACAGGTTCACAAGGGTATACTTCGTATATTTAATCAGTTGATTAACGTTTACCTAATAACGGTTGGCTTGCTAGAAAGTTTGACGTTATTATCATACAGATGGCGGTGATCAACTGGTCCCTAAAGGTCACACCTATAGGATGTGTTTGAGAAATGTGGTTATAGAAATATAATCACATTGATGCCCAATATGACTAAAAAGTTAGTCAATGTGTTGATGAGATAATTATTTAATGAAAATTAAATAATATTAGTTGAGACGAATTAACTGTCAATTCGTAAAATAAATATAATAAGTTATATTTAATTAAATGTATGTAATGTTAGCTTGGACGAATTAATCAGTTAATTCGTAATTAAATGTAATCAGTTATATTTAATATCAACAAGATGAATGTGTCATAGTGGTAATAGTGAGGGTACACAAACCAAGAGGTCAGGGGTTCGATCCTCACTAGATGACAATTTAACACATTTTATACATTTTTGGAAAGACCAAAAATAAGGAGATTATACTCCTTATTTCGGTGAGGATGGGCGAAATTAGGAAAGATTTATTCTTCCTAATTTTTTCGGTCAGTATAAGAAAGAAAGGGAGAGAATTATTCTACCCTGATTCTTTTTCTTGACCTAGCCTCCTCTCTCATCAGAAAAACACAAAAACAACTAAATTTTACAGAAAATTTTAGATCGATTCTAGCATAATCAATAGGGCATATCTCATATCGTTTTGGGTGCAACCAATAGGCGAATATCTATTTTGATATTGTTCTTAGGCCAATTTTGCTAGGACCGAAGGTTAATTCTGAATCCTTTATTTTGTTTATGTAATTTTATTTTATTTTTATGATTATTGATCATCATTGTTAAAATCGTTATAATCCTTGCATAATAGGGGAAGTATACAGATTGTTTCCCACAAGTGGTATCAGAGCATAGGCCACGATTTTTAAATTTTGATGATTTTCGTAAAATTGTATGTAAACAATGAGGATTTTCGAAAAAAATTTAGGGTTTCGAAAAAAAAAATTTGGTTCGGCAGAATTTTTTTTTGTGCCGAGATGTTTTTTTTTTTTCCAGCCGTTTTTTTCTTTTAGTTTGATGATATTTTTCCATTTTATTTTTCATATTATTGTTTTAATCAGTTAAAATTGTCATATGAAGAATTGGTAGTTTTTATTTAATGCAGATTAAGTTAAAGTTAAATGGAATCGTCATGTTTATGATAAAAAGAATGTTTTTGCTATATAGTTTTTGGCATATAAATTAATCATGTTTATTATTTCATATGCTAATCATGTTCTAATAGTAAATGTAAACAATTTTGTCATCAAATCTTGTTTTAGGGCAGTTTGCCGCAAAAATAAAGGAAAAAAAGGGGCAATTAGGGTTTTTGTTTTTTTTTCTACCATAATTTTTTTTTGCTTCTGCTATTGTTCACGGCAGATAATAATAATAAAAAAAAAAATTTACGGTTTTTGCAGAAAAACCGAGATGGTTTCATGGGGTGATTCGTTTTTTTACCGTATGAAAAGAAAGTTTTTTGTTTTCTGTTATTTTTTCGGTTAAGCTGGAATAAAAATAATAAAAAAAATTTCTGTTTTTTTTCTTTTGCCGAGACCCAAAAGGAAGAAAAAAGGTTTTTGATTTTGGCCAATTAGTTATTGTGAAACGGTTCGCAATTAAAAGATACCGAATTATTTTAAAGCAGTTTAAAAATTTGACGGATTAAATTCATATTACAAGTTTAATATGAATTAAGATTGAAATTAATGTGATTAATTGAGGAATTGTCACTTAATTTGACTTAAATAGGTGGTTTGGATAAATTAATCAACATAATTAAGGAATTGTGTCATGTATGTTTAATTTCTTTTTTAGTTGATGCTTTTTAATTTTGTTGAATGAATCGAATGAATGAATTTTATTTACGTATTTAATTTTGCAATCGGTTGTAATTTATAATACTTAGTGTGGCCTTAGTCAAATTATGTTTTCGTAATGACGGAAACATGATTTTTTTATGTAATTATGAGATCTCGAATCTCCTTTATTTTAGTTTTGGGTTTTGAAATTAGATTGTAATAAATAGGTTTATTATGTAATTTTAATTATTGTAATTTCAAAGAAGAGTAAAGATGGAGATTGGAGCTCACTCCCGCTACATGGATCAAGATGGAACATCAAGACAAGCTTATCGGGTCCAAGGATGGATTCCAAACTTGTATTTATTGTTCATTTTGATAGGATAGGCCACACTAGGACTTTTACTTTTTTTTACGTTTTTCATTTTATTGCTTTTCATTCACATGTTAGTTTTATGCATCATATTCCGCCTAAAACCAAACCACCTACTACTAAAATGCATGAAAATTGACTCATATAGGTTGTATGTTAGTTTTCATGGACATGCAGATGTCACAGTCTTTAAGCCATCACCTTAGTTTATTCATTCTCGCATGCTAGATTATAGTTCACTTAAAATGAATTAAAATAAAGTTGATGGGATCTTCCTCTAAAACAGAAATTGAGATTAGTCTTTATAAGGGCAAACATCTATGAATCCCTTCTTCATCGGTAGGCCTAATATGACCCCTTCTACGTTGGGTAAGTAGTTGTGTTGACTTAGTTTACCTCAACATCATAGTCCGAAGAGTTTCTCATGATTATGATAGACTAAAGATAGAATTTACAGAAATTTATCGACCAAGAATTCTAACGGTAGAATTAGCTAAAAGGTTAGCTTATCAATTTACAAATAATTGAGTCTTGGGATCATTTATATAATTCTTGAGGAAGGTCAATTGTATAAATGTTTTGAGTCTTCGCGTTATGACATTAGTTCATTAGACTTAAAATCAAAACGATGCACATGCTTATTATTTTATTCTTCTTTCGCAGTGTAGAACACGTTTATTTTCGATAATACTGTTACAACAAATGGCTGGAAATAACGCAATCCCAATGCCTAGTGCCACACTAGATCGTTCGTCCTGGCTGAAAATATTCATGGACCAAATGAATCAGTCCACGCGACTGAAGAATGATGGGTCCAACTTTGCGGACTGGGAGGCGGCACTACGGAATCTTGCCATTCGACGGTAAGCTCAGTGTACTTAATCGAGCCAATACCGGTCAACCAGGCCCCAATGCAGGAGCCAACGAGTCACTCGCCTATAGTGATTTCGTTATGGAAGCGGGTGCGATAAAGAACGTACTCATCTTTGAAATGGAAACCAATTTGCAGAGACGCTTCATTGCCCAAGGTGCAAACAAGATTTTCACCATGCTCACTAACGAGTTCTCAAAGGCACCGAGAATCGTTACATATGAGCATACCTGTTGCTTCTTTGATGCGAAACTCCAGAAGGGCCAACCGGTTAGCCCACACATTCTTCACATGATTGAGAATATCGAGAAGCTGGAGGCACTGAATTGTAAAATCAGTGAGAGCATTGTCATTGACCGAATGCTTCATTCTCTTCACGATGGTTTTGCCCTTTTTAGGGCAAACTACTATATGAATGACTTGAAAAAGAGTCCTCATGAGCTACACCCCCTTCTCGTACAGACCGAGAAGGATATGAAATTGAGTGGGAGCGTGAAGCAGGATGTTCTCACGATTTACAACAAAGGTAAGGGTTAGGGCAAGGCTCATGGCGACCTAGCTGTAGGTAAGCCAAAGTTTAAGAAGCCAGGAAACGGTAAGAGTGGGCCTGGTGAGACTAGTGGCTCACAGGGCAAGGCAAAGAGCAAGGGCGGTGACATAGAGTGCCACCATTGTCACAAGACTGGACATTAGAGGAGGAACTGTCCCGTCTACCGTGAGGACATCAAGGCAGGCCGCGTCGTTCCTGTTGGTATGTCATCTTATATTCATATGATTGAGATTAACCATGCAAGTTTCGGAACTTGGGTACTAGATACTGGTTGTGGTTCTCATATGTGTAATCATTTGCAGGGCCTAAAGAACATCATACCTCTCAAAAAAGGTGATGTGGACATGCGAGTCGGGAATGGAGCAAGAGTTGTTGCTGCCTCGAAGGGAACATATGTAATCCAACTCCCTAGTGGTTTTGAGTTATCTTTAAATAACTGTTACTATGTACCCAGTTTATCTAAGAACCTTATTTCTGTTTCCGTACTTGCTAAAGACGGTTTTGCATTTTCAATAAAGGATAATAGATATATTTTCTCTTTTAATGAAATGATTTATGGCAAAGCAGTTTCCATGAATGGAATTTTTATCTTAGACCAAACCACGGATGTATTACACATGAATAATAAGAAATTAAAGGTTGGTGACAAAGATCAAACCTATCTATGGCATTGTCGAATGGGACACATAAATGAGAAACGCGTGAAGAAACTCATCGATAATGGGACAATTCCCGCATTCAATTTTTCTACATATGGCACGTGTGAATCATGTCTCATTGGCAAGATGACTCGAATTTCCTTCAAAGGTGTTGGAATGCGCGCTAGTGACCTATTAGGACTCATACATACGGACGTATGTGGACCTATGTCAATTACCGCTAGAGATGGCTATAGATATTTTATCACTTTCACGGACGATTTGAGTAGATACGGATATGTCTACTTAATGAAGCATAAAAGTGAGTCCTTTGAGAAATTCAAGGAATACTAGAACAAGGTACAGAACCAACTGGGTAGAAAGGTTAAATCACTCCGTTCAGATCAGGGTGGCGAATATCTTTCAAATGAGTTTGATCAACACCTTAAAGACTGTGGAATCGCTCTACAGTTAACTCCACCTGGAACACCTCAATTAAATGGTGTGTCCGAACGGAGAAATCGAACCTTACTTGATATGGTTCGATCCATGATGAGTCACACGGTAGTGCCCGATTCATTATGGGGTTATCTTTGTTTTGTCGGCCGCTCTTATACTTAACCGAAGTCCGTCTAAAGCTATCGACAAGACTCCATATGAAATGTGGAAGGGAACGGTCCCTAACTTGTCCTTTATTCGGGTTTGGGGCTGCGAGGCTTATGTCAAGTGGAGACACGAGGATAAGCTCGGCCCGCGATCGGTCAAGACATACTTTATAGGTTATCCAAAAGGAACATTTGGTCATTACTTCTATTCGCCTACCGAACATCGAGTTTTTGTTGCGGCTAGTGCGACGTTCTTAGAGAAAGAATTTCTCGAGAACAAGTCGAGTAATAGAACCTTCGAGCTGTCGGAGATTCCAGAACCAACAACCGAGGAACGGATGGAGGAAGTGGTTCCTCCAACTGATGATACGGTTAATATTCCTGAGGAACCTAGGAGGTCGGGTAGAGTCTCTCATCCTCCGGACAGATACATTGGTATGGTCGAGGAGAATGACGTTTTACTCCTAGAGAGTAATGAACCCGCTACCTATAAAGGTGCTATGGCCTGTTCCTACTCAAATATATGGCTTGAAGCCATGCAATCCGAGATGGACTCCATGTATGAGAATAACGTATAGGATCTAGTTGATTTACCTAATAAGGTAAAACCTCTACAGTGCAAATGGCTTTACAAAATAAAGCGTTCTGTAGACTCGCAACCAGATACCTATAAGGCACGACTTGTGGCAAAAGGTTTCACTCAAGTGCAAGGATTGTATTATGATGAGTTTTTTGCACCTGTAGTCATGCTACGTTCCATTCGGATAATCTTAGCGATTGCCGCATTTCATGATTATGAGATTTGACAAATGGATGTGAAAACCGCCTTCTTAAACGGTTATTTGGAGGAAGAGTTGTACATGGTGCAACCCGAAGATTTCATAGATCCTGAGCATCCTAAGAAAGTATGCAAGCTTAAGCGTTCCATTTATGGACTTAAGCAAGCTTCTCGGAGTTGGAATCATCGTTTCGACCAAGTGATAAAAGAGTATGGTTTCACTCGATCGGTCGAAGAACCATGCTTATATATCAAGTCGAGTGGGAGCAAGATTGTATTCTTGATATTGTATGTCGATGACATACTCTTGATTGGGAATGACATTCCTCTCCTATCTTCGGTTAAAGAATGGTTGAAGAACCATTTCCAGATGAAAGATCTGGGTGAGGCACAGCGCATTTTGGGAATCCGTATCTACCGAGATAGATCACGACGGACGTTATCACTTAGTCATGAGTCTTATTTGGATAAGGTTCTTGAGAGGTTCAGCATGACCAACTCCAAGAAGGGGAACCTTCCTATGACGAGTGGGATGCAGTTGAGCAAGTCTCAGTCACCCACGACGCCTGAAGGGATTGAGCGCATGAGTCGTGTTCCTTATGCATCTGCAATAGGATCGATCATGTATGCCATGATATGCACACGTCCAGACGTGGCATATGCATTGAGTATGACGAGTCGGTACCAAAAGACTCCAGGTGAAACACACTGGATAACAGTCAAAAATATCCTCAAGTACCTACGGAGGACTAAGGATTGGGTACTGACTTATGGAGGAGATACCAAGCTATGCGCAATTGGTTACGCAGATGCTAGCTTCCAAACGGATCGAGAAGACTCAAAATCTCAGTCCGGGTTCGTCTTCACTCTTAATGGTGCTGCGGTCAGCTGGAAGAGTTCCAAACAGAGTGTTGTAGCAGATTCTACTACTGAATCCGAGTACTATGCCGCTTCGGAGGAAGCAAAGGAAGCGATATGGATGCGTCAATTCTTACAAGGGCTTTCGGTAGTTCCTAGTTTGAATGACCCGATCACCATCTATTGTGATAATAGAGGTGCCATCTTCCAGGCTAAGGAGCCAAAGTCTAGCAACAAGTCTAGACATGTACATCGGAAAGCTCACCTGATCCGTGATTACGTGGAGCAAGAAGATATAGTGATTGACAAGATTGCGACAGATGATAACATCGCAGATCCTCTCACTAAACCGTTGAATTATGATAAGCATGTAGGGCACGTTATTTCCATGGGAATTAAACGTGTTCCTGAGTTGCAGTACTTGATTATGGATTTGATACATTATCTTTTTCATATACTATTTATAACTTCATCGTTTTATATATAATATTTTGTTTTTCATGTGGATTGTACTGACAACATTGAACGCCACAAAGTGAACTGATTTACATTATATTTGTTTTGGTCCGTAATCGCTAATGTGAGCTGATAACTCCGGCTATTATATTGTGCAGGCGATTGATGGTGGGTTCAACGAGCCATAAGTCAAATGGTTGACTGATCGATCACAGATGCGAGATTATCACGATACCTCGTAAGACAACTTTTTGTGACAACGTAATGGAGTCCTAAATGTTTAATAACATTCGGTGCCAGGTCGTGGATAGGACATCCATTGTGTTCCTAGAGTCGATTCTTTTGACTATCGACTGTCTCTTGAGATTAATGCAGTTTTTGGGTGACTTTGGTTTCTTTCTCACGGGTTACCGTGAATCGGAGGCTAAGTAGATTTTTTTCCGGGTCATTTCATACGTGCTTACATGCAGGATTCGAGTTGAGGAAAATATCCAACCCTTATCAGGTATAGTTATTTCTCAGGGCCACTCGAGGAGTTGTAACTGAAATGCATGGCCATGCTCGAATGTTGATTCGTTTATCAGTTAAGTTACTCTCTAGTCGGGGAAACCACTCTTGATATTGATCGCTTGTAAAATACGACCTTTGTGAATGCGGATTTGCAAATTGTTTTACATTGAGTGGGGGAAATTTTAGGATATGAGAATCGGTTATCGCACATACACTTGTGAGGACAAGTGGGAGTTTGTTGGAGTTTGTGTCCTCCACAAATTAGTGTGATAACATTTGTAAATCTCTTACAGGTTCACAAGGGTATACTTCGTATATTTAATCATTTGATTAACATTTACCTAATAACGGTTGGCTTGCTAGAAAGTTTGACGTTATTATCATACAGATGGCGGTGATCAACTGGTCCCTAAAGGTCACACCTATAGGATGTGTTTGAGAAATGTGGTTATAGAAATATAATCACATTGATGCCCAATATGACTAAAAAGTTAGTCAATGTGTTGATGAGATAATTATTTAATGAAAATTAAATAATATTAGTTGAGACGAATTAACTGTCAATTCGTAAAATAAATATAATAAGTTATATTTAATTAAATGTATGTAATGTTAGCTTGGACGAATTAATCTGTTAATTCGTAATTAAATGTAATCAGTTATATTTAATATCAACAAGATGAATGTGTCATAGTGGTAATAATGAGGGTACACAAACCAAGAGGTCAGGGGTTCGATCCTCACTAGATGATAATTTAACACATTTTATACATTTTTGGAAAGACCAAAAATAAGGAGATTATACTCCTTATTTCGGTCAGATGGGTCGAAATTAGGAAAGATTTATTCTTCCTAATTTTCGGCCAGTATAAGAAAGAAAGGGAGAGAATTATTCTACCCTAATTCTTTTTCTTGACCTAGCCTCCTCTCTCATCAGAAAAACAAAAAAACAACTAAATTTTACAGAAAATTTTAGATCGATTCTAGCACAATCAATAGGGCATATCTCATATCGTCTTGGGTGCAACCAATAGGGGAATATCTATTTTGATATTGTTCTTAGGGCAATTTTGCTAGGACCGAAGGTTAATTCTGAATCCTTTATTTTGTTTATGTATTTTTATTTTTTTTATGACTATTGATCATCACTGTTAAAATCGTTATAATCCTTGCATAATAGGGGAAGTATACAGATTGTTTCCCACACTTATACCTAGTTTCTTGATATAAAGTGAGTATAATTGAATGGTGGGATTCTGTGTGTTAAGTGTAAGTTGCCTATGTTACTAAGATTATGGAACTTGACTTTATTAATCGTATTTGGGATTTGAAAGCTTAGTAGGTTGAGCGTTGTTACGTTAGTAGTAAACATGGAGTAAGGTTTATGATGTGAGTGATAGGCTATCGTACACCTATACAAAAATAAATACCCTAGACACAAATTAATGTAGTACGTAGAGGTCGAATCCACAGAGAGTCGGGAGTTGTAAATTAGTTGTTATGGGGTGAATTTTATCAAGGTCGGTTATCGTATGATTGGTTGGTTGGATAATGGAAGAAAACAATAATAAATAAAGCGTCTAGGGAAATCGGGTCACACATACAAATTGCTAATTAGTCATGTTAATTTAGAAATGCATTGATAATGATAAATTGTTTAGGCTTAGAGAGACCCACCTATCGATATTAGTGTCAACCATAGACCCGGTCCTAGAAAAACTCTCGTTATGACTAGGTCGTCCTACTACACATGCTTAGTCTAATTCAATTCTGTTCCTCTCGACTTATAGAATAAATTAACAAACTTAATCTACGATTACGACCAATAACCAAAGATTAAACAATATAATGCGAACATGTTATAGAAACTATTTTAATATCGTGACATCTCATTTTAACACATGTGATTAGTTATTTAGCATGGCTTCCTTTATCCCCTAGACAAGATATATTACTCTTGCATTATGTAAATTAAGCTAATGATGAACAAAATGATAAACATAATGATAAGGAAATAATTCTAGAAATCAATTACCTCAACAATGGAAATGGAATTAGAATTTAAGAACAATGCTTGAATAGAAATTGTAATACAATATTGAAATGCTAAAGGAAATGTAAATAACATAAAAGAATTCTAACCTACATTTTATTATAAAACTAATACTAAAACATATATGAAAATGTATGGAAAAAATGTGTGTAAAGGTGTAAAAGAAGATATACCTAATGACAGATTAAGGCCCTTATTTATAAGAAAATAGGGGCATAACATAAAAGTCCAAAAGGGGGTCAACCCCGATCGGGGGCGTGGGTTTCCGGGTTTATCTTCTTAATTCCTTGATTAAATGCTTGAGGAAACCCTATGTAACCCCTTAATGCCCCTTTAATCTCCGGTTAAATGTGATAATTAGCACCTTAAGACCTTCCAACGAGCATCCTAAGTTGAGCATCCTAAGTAGTATTTGTGGACTTTTGCATTATGGGCTTGACTTTCACTTGGCTTTGTTTTGCATTTCTTCATTTTAATCCATAACTTTTACCATGCAAATTCATGCAACATCTTTTGGTTGGTCCATCATGCTCTTCTATTTAGCCTTGCTTCTAGTGTTTACAAAATATGTAGAATTATGCTCCTAAAAGCTCAAATACTTACAAAATATGACAAACCATGCAAATACAACTAGAATGCAATATTAGCCCAATAACACTAAGATTAGTGCAAATTAGCATGTAAAATAGAGCTAAAATATGGGGTTAAAGTGTATATAAAATGGACTTATAAAACTCCCCCAAGCTAAACTCTTGCTTGTCCCCAAGCAAGAAACCATATCCCATCAATTGCAATATCCTAAAACAAGCTAAGCATAACGATTCAAAACTCAAGACAACATGGGCATAAGGAATAATGCAAAAAAATGGATGAGATTTACATGACGGCGTAGCACGAAAGACTTTAAATGAACCTTTAAGCTCTTGCATGATCTTTTGACTAATGGACTCTCACGATGCACTCAAACTTATTTGTATGTGAAAGGGCATTTTTTTGTGAATAAACACTCAACTATCCTCGACTTATAAGAATGTGCCCGCAATCTAATATGGTATCAATCAAAACTAGTAAGCCAAAACAATCAAATGCAAGCATGATAAAGAAGCCAAATGGGTAGGAAGAAGGCAATATGTAATGGGTAAGAAAGGGGAACAAATGAATTATGGATTGTGAAGCTAATGTCAAGCTAGCAACAACCAAATGTAAGGATGCTCAAACCCAATTCTAATCCCAAATTACAATACACATCATAAGTAAACTCTCTAAAATATGTGAATAATGCATGAGAGTTTCTCACTGTTGGAATAAGTATCCTCCGACAATAATGCGATCACAACTGTTGATCATAATGATCACATGTTTAAATCTCATATTTAAGAATACATGTGGGAAGTAATATTTTACAGTCAACTAGTCTACACATATCGGTAATGATTGGCTGACTAGAGTTTGACATTACTGTCGTTCGACGGTGGTGATCAGTTGATCCCCTTAGGTCATACCTATAGGAAAATACTCTTAATTGATTATTTAATTAATCGTATGCCGATACGAGTTAATTAAATTGCTTAAAATTGACGGATGATTTTGTGAGTAAAATTAACGTGTCTCATTGTAATCCGATTAAATAAGATACATACTAAGTAATCAAATTGTTTTATTACTTAAATAAAATTATTGTTTACGAAACAATTGAAATTGAATGAATAATTTATTATAAATACAAGACGTTGTAATTTATAATTTGATAAACCATTTTGGTACAAGTAATTACGAATTACTAGTTAATTTTGTATGTGACATATTTTATTAATATGTTGATTTTTAATATGTTAAAAATACATTGCATTGTGACATGTCTTCTAACATGTAAACATGTGACAAAATTGACAAATGACAAAATAAAATGGACTACCCATTTTATTCAAGTGTACCGAAATATTGGAGGGGATTAAGGTTTATATTGTGTTTTTATATTTAATTGGAAACATAATGATTAAACCTAATATCTAGCCTCATCTAGAGAAGAACAAGACAATGCATTGGCTCACCTTTAAGCCTACCCCACCAGTTTTTCCACTAAGAGGAACCAAATGGATTCCTCTATTATTCATTCACTACACTACTATTTTTCTAGTGTAAGAAAAATCCTCTACTCTCTACATTTGTGAAATAATTTTAGAGAAAGAAAGCTCACAAAATCCTCTTCTCTTGACCGAAATACAAGAGAACAAAAACATCATTTTGTGTCTAAATTTTAAGTAAGATTAGTATTATTACTAGTTCATAATAATATTAGTTATTAAGGGTGTTCCTTGGGTATAAGCTTTTGGGAGAGGTTCTAATTTGAACCATTGTTCATTTATTGTTGGAAAGCTCAAGAACTAACAAGTAGGAGATCTTGTTGGTGCCCAAAATCCGAAACACCAATGTAAGAAGTGACGATTTCTTCTCTACTTTGTTTTATGTTTGCATGCATAAGATCTTGTATTTATTTTATGACCAAATAAATTAATTCATATATGAATATGTATACTAATGAGATTAATGAATCCCAACAAGTGGTATCATGAGCCTTAGGTTGTTTGCATGCAAATCGGTTTATTGTTTTTCCGAGTTAATCTTATTAACAAATAAAACTTGTAATTTTGTGTTTATTATGATATATCACGAAATCACTTTGCATGTTAAAGTTTCTGGTCCTAAAAAGTATTTGGGATATTTTGGTTCATTTTTGGATTTTATTGTTCATTTTATATATTATTGGCATTAAAATGTGATTTTTATGAGAAAAATGTCATTTTTGGACGAAAAATAGCTAAACTTCGAATTTTTTAATGATTTTTGGATATGTTTTCACATATATTATCTACTGTTGGCATGTTAAATTTCGTGATAAACTAAGTTATTTTGCATGAAATATGGATTTTATAAGCTTAAATCGAATTTAAAGGGTTTATTAGGTTAATATGAGTTATATTTCAAATCTGGTCATGGAAATTTAATATGTTGTCACATGCAATATTAAAAGATGTGTCTAAAAGTTTTGGCTATAGTGAAGTCTTTTTGCATGATTTGTGAATTTTTGATGAAAAATCACATAAATAGTGACTATAATTAGTTATAATGCTAAAACATATTTCATTACGAAATAAAAACGTCACATGTTGCATTTTATCATATATTTCAGATATAAAAGTGAAAAGTTGATGAAAATAATTTTTCTCATATTTTATTGTCATATTTGTTAAAACCGATAAACCGCAACATTGTTTTTTCGAAATATTTAACCTAAGTTTTGAACATTATGAGTGTCATGGTATTTTTCCAAAATGTTCATGAGTTTTAACTTCAAATTTTGGAATTATTTGAAATTTTTATAATTTAATTTGAAGTTTATAGCATAATTTTGTATTTTTGGTCCATAATGAACAATATTAAGAAATCAAGTTGAGTTATTATCAAAATATTAGTGAAGACTAAGTTTTGAGTCCTAATATGGTTAGGGTAATTAACTTGAACATAAATATGAATTTATGAGACATTTTGTGATTTTAACAAGTTATAATCACGCAAATCCATAAAAACCGATAACTTATACGATATTGGCTCTTAAAAGCCGATTTAGCATAAAATTAAGCATGTTCATACATATTATAATGCTGCATTTTATTTATGATTGTCATATTTTTAATTTATATAATTTTTGAATTATGTAATTTTACTTAGTATGGGCTTAGTTTTTAATTGGTATTACCCGAAATGTATGGGAATATCGATTCGGTTGTAATTATTGTGATGTTGTATCACCGTTTTGTAATTTAATAGATTTATTTTTATTACAAATGTATAATAGGAAATTATGTAATTTTATTTATTATTTGTAATTTTCCCGGAGTTTCCATGAAGACAGTGTTACCTCGAGATGCGTGCCAAGACCAAACTTCAAAGGACCAAAGGAGTTGGTTTCCGCATTTGTAATAGTTTATTAGATTTACTATTTTAGGAAGGCCATACTTGGATTTTTTATGCTTTGCATTTTATTTATATGTTGCATGCATCGCTAAATCGCCATAACTAAACATACATTTTAAATCGAGTTTATCGACCGTGTCAATTACAATTATCGTAGTTCACTTAAAACGTGATAGATAATAAATTGACATGACCTCTCGCTAAATAAACAATTGAGACTTAGCCTTACCAAAAATTAGAAACCATGAAAACCTATTTCGTGAGGGAGTGCGCTCGGCCAAACCGGGGTACAAACCTTGTTACGTAGGGGAAGTGGGTGATAAATGTCTATCCACCGAATTCATGTTGATGAGGGTTGTATCGCCAAAGCGTGCCCAAGTTAATGTAAATTTGGATCATGGACACATTTATTCGAAATTTGGGTTGAACTTAACAAAAGTATTCTCGACCATAGCCGGATGTGTTTTGGGCTAAAGATAAAAATTAATGTAATTTTATCGACCAAGAGTTCTAAAAGTAGAATCAATTAAAGGGTTAATCCACCGAGTTATATTGATAAGGGATGTATCGCCAAAGCGTGCCCAAGTTGATATGAATTTGGGTCTTGGAATCATTTATCAAAGTTGGGTAGAGGTCACTAGATAAATGCAATAAAACTTGTTTAAATTAAAATTTACGAGTATTATTATTATTTTAAAAACGACAAGTGTTTTATTCCTTCTATTTTTGTTTTGTAGACCACTTTTATTATTCATAACAAATGGCCGCACCAAACAACAATGCTCACGCTCTCACTAATGTTTCATGGCTCCGATCCTTCATGGATCGTTGTAAACTTTAAAAGAATGGGTCAAATTTCTCCGATTGGGATGCCCAACTCAAATTAGCCGCTCAAGGTGACGACAAGCTTCGTTACCTCATTGAGGCTTCTCCACCCGAACCTAATTCTAGGTCGAGTGCCGCCACTAGGGAAGCATATGAGGCTTACCACAAAGAGTCCGCCGCTATCAAAAATGTGTTGAGTTTTGCTATGGAGGCGGATCTCCAAAAGAGAGCCTTTAAAATAGGCACCGCTTATGAAATTTATTCCAAACTTGTGACAATGTTCTCACAAACACCGAGGATCGTCCAATATGAGGCGGCCTCGGCATTCTTTGATCTCGATTTCAAGGAGGGCCAAAAGGTTAGCCCTCACGTTCTCAAATTGTTGGAGCTAGTCGAGACATTGAAAATTCAAAAGGTTAAAATCCCCAAGGAGCTCATTGTTGATAGGATTCTTCACTCCTTATCCAAAGTCAAAGCATATGTGCAATTCCGGGTGAATTTCAATATGCAAGACAAGGACGTGTCTCTTGAGGAGTAGCACAAGTTACTTGTGCAAGCCGAAAGTGACATGGGGCTAAATGTTAGCCCACCTAAGGATGCGCTAAATATAAGCACTAAGAGCAAGGGGAAGTTCAAGAAGAATGGGAAAAAGAGTAAGAGGCAAGCTCCCATGAACACCAAGACTAGGACTTTTGAAGCTAGCACTTCCAAACCCAAGAAGGGTCCTCTTGATAAATGCCATTTTTGTAATGGTGTTGGACATTGGAAGAGGAATTGTTCCAAGTATCTTGGTGACATCAAAGCTGGAAAGATCACTCCAGTAGGTAAATGACTATCCTTTCTTTTATGTTTCTAATTCAACTATGGTATTTTGATACAAGTTGTGATAATATATCCCCTTTTTATTGTAAATAGGGCCTCCTCCAAGCAAAGACAAAGGAAAAGAGAAGCAAGCTTAAGAAATCATGAAGGAGCTAGGAGTAGCTACCAATAAAGCTTGGCTTTTATTATTGTCTTTATTTTAATGTTATGGATTTTAGAACTATTTTGATTTCCGTGTTCGACATGGAAATGTGTGATCCTTTTAAACAATGGTTGTATTTTGGATTTTGGTGGCTTGGCTTACAACCCAAGTCATCCCTTTTATCGTATTTGTTTGTTCTAAAAATTCATCTTTATATGCTTGCACATAGAAACATATGAACATCTACTTAAAGTGAACCAATTGACAATTATAATGATGGGATTCATTATATGTCCACAAGCTTGAAACTTATGTATGATCAATTATAAAGTGATGTTGAGTTGATGAACTCTTCTAAAGGAATGTCAATTACCAAGAACACTCATCAAATCTAAAATCTATTAGTCAATCTATGAGATAGTCCTCCTTCTACTTCAAAATCATTATTTGTGTCTCATAAAGTATCTTTGAATATCTAGTGTATTTATTCTAAAGATAGAGTGGGAGAAAAATGAAGACACAAAGAATACAAAGAATAATTTGTATGCTTGAGTAAATCAGATCTACGAAAGAAAGAATGATTTGTATACCAAAATAGAAAGTATACATGAATAGATGAGATCTACATGACAAAAGAGACCAAGTGAAGTTATCGAAAGAATATGTTCTTAAGATAAGTGAAGTAATCAAAAGAATATATTCTTAAGATAACTACACGAGGAGACCAAAAGAAAGTTCTTGAAAGATAATGACTAAAGAAAAGTCTCAACAAGAGATTTTGCTAGTTTATGACCTAGATATAAATAGAGTTTCAATATTGATATTTACTTAAGAGCCTAAATGAAACAAAGTTGCATACTTGAATATAAATGAGATTTATGATTAAAAGTTGCAAAGAAAGATATGCCGATATCTACAAGAGCTAAGTTAATTGTTAACCACGCTAGTGTCGTTACTTAACCGCATTATGAAATTGAAATGGTTGAACCTCCTTTCGAAAAGGGTATTTTGAGAAGGACGTGTATTAAATGGGATTTCACATTTAAGTAATGACATTGCTACGCATCATTATAAAAATGAATGAATTAGAGATTAAAATCTCTTTCCATAAGTTTAAGATTGAAACCTTTTCAAAATAGGTATTCTGAAAAGATATGTTGGAAACATATATGGTCTTATCTTAATAACTTGGCAAAGCAAAATTGATTTCAATTCTTGAAATGTTTCGATTGAGTAGTCAAATTCGAAACATGTGGAATTAAGTGGGAGTTTGAAATTTTCATGTGAAGACATGAAATTTAGTGGGAGCAATCATCTTGAAAAATTTATAACTCATTACTCATTGAGAATGACAAGCTGGTACTGTCTGTTGGAATATGTGTCCTCCGACAATAATGCGATCACGACTGTTGATCATGATGATCACATGTTTCAGTCTCATTATAAAGAATACAATTGGGAAGTAATATTTTACTGTCAACTGATCAACATATATCGGTAATGATTGGCTGACTAGAGTTTGACATTACTGTCGTGCGACGGTGGTGATCAGTTGATCCCCTAGGTCATACCTATATGGCAACACTCTTAATTGATCATTTAACTAATCGTATAACGTTACGAGTTAATTAAATTACTTGAAAATTGACGGACGATTTTGGAAGTAAAATTTACGTATCACATTGAAATTGATTAAAATGAGATACGGTCTGAGTATTTAAATTGTATCATTACTCAGATGAAATTATTGTTTAAAGAAACAATTAAAATTGAATGAATTATTATAAATACAATTTATTGTTATTTGTAAATTGGTAAAATATTTTGGTACAAGTAATTATGAATTACTAAGTCGATTTTTGTATATGACGTATTTTTATTAATACGTTGATTTTTAATATGTCAAAAATACATAACTAATTTATGTAACATATGACATGTGACATAAGACAAAATTGACAAAAATAAAATGAATTCCATTTTATGTATGTACCGAAATTAAGGGGAGGTTTTGGCTAAAATTGTGTTGTTTAAATTAGTGGAAAACATAATCATTCACTAATAGCCTAGCCATGCAACCCTAGTTTGCATTGTGAAGGCAAACAAGAGCATGCATTGGGTCTCCTTTCTTCCCTCCTCTTCCCTCCTACCCGGTTTTACCAAAGAAAAGGCAAAGGGTTTTTGTCTTATATTTTTTGATATACACTACATGCATGAGTGTGCATTATTCATTCATTCTAACTTATCAAAAATTAAGATTTTAGAAAGAGAAAATACTTCCTCTCCTATTCTCTCCCAACCGGTTTTTGGGAGATTAAAAACCAAATTGTTTTGGGTCATTTTTCTACAAGATTAATATTGTACTAGTATCTATAATATTAATTTTAATTAAGAGAAAGGTTTGGGTATAAATCCTTGTGAGAGATCCTACACTTGGGTCTTAGTTCATCCAAAAGGGAAAGCTTAAGAACAAGAGAGAAAGGTGATCTCTCTTGTGCCCATTAAACCGAAAATCACAATGTAAGAACAATGTTTCTTCCTTATTTTGTTTTAATGTTTGCATGCATAAGATCAATCATTAATTTTATGACAAATTAAATTATAACATATATGAATATGTAAGTATATAGATCTACTTTTCCATCAATTGCTATCAGAGCCAAGGTTGTTTCCATGCAAATCGGTTAAAAGTTTTTCCGAGTTATAAAGATTAACATATAAAACTTGTAAAATTTGTGTTATTATGATATATCACGAAATTAATTCATGCATGTTAAAATTTCTGGTCCTAAAATGTTTTAGGATATTTTGGTTAATTTACGGATTTTTTATTGTTCATATTATACAATAATGGCATTTAAATATGATTTTATGAGTAAAAATGTCATTTTCGGTCTAAAATTAGCTATACTTCGAATTTTCCAGTGATTTTTGGATATGTTGTCACATAAAATATTTTGAGATAACCTGTAAATTTTCAAAATTTTTGGACTTGTTATGCTCGAAATATGGATTTTTCATTATTAAATTCGGATTTAGGTGAAAAATAGGTTAATATGAGATAAATTTCGAATCTGGTCATAGAAATTTAGTATGTTGTCACATGCGATTTTACAAGATGTGTGTAAAATAATGGGCTATAGTGAAGTCTTTTTGCATGATTTATGGATTTTTGAAGAAAAATGGCATGAATAGTGACTTAATTAATGAAAAAAAAAATTAATAAAACATACTCTATGATTAAAGAAAAACATCATATATTGCATTTTATTATCTTTTTCAGATCTAAAATTGAAAAGTTAATGTATATAAATTTTCACATGTTTTTATGATTATTTTGGTTAAAACCGATAAACCGCAACATTGTTTTTCCGGATAAACTTCGAAATTTTTAACCTAAGTTTTTTGAACATTATGAGTGTCATGGTATTTTTCCAGAATGTTCATGAGTTTAAATTTCATTTTGAATTTATTTGAAATTTTGTGATTTATTTGAAGTTTATAGCTTATTTTTGAAATTTTTAGTCCATTAATGAACAAATTTAGAAATATGAGTTAATTATGGTCAAATTATTAGTGAAGACTAAATTTTGAGTCCTAAGTGGTTAGGGTAATTAACTTATGCATAAATATGAATTTATCTAATTTTTGTGATTATAAAATGTTGAAATCACGCAAATCCGTAAAAACCGAGTAATATACGATATTGGCTAATTAAAGGCGATTAAGCATAAAATTGGGCATGTTCATACATATTATAATGCTGCATTTTTCCTTTATGATTGTCATAATTTTATTTATGTAATTTAGAATTATGTAATTTTACTTAGTATGGCCTTAGTTTTAATTGGTATTTCCCGAAATGTATGGGAATATCGATTCGGTTGTAATTTTATTGTGATCACGTATCACCGTTTTGTAATTTAATAGATTTATTTTATTTATTTTAGTTACAAATGTATAATAGGAAATTATGTAATTTGTTATGTAATTTAATTTATCTCGGAGTTCCCAAAGACGGATTTCTTCAAGATGGCGATACATAAAGACGATGTTACCTCGAGATGCGTGCCACAACCGAAGTTCAAGGGACCAATGGAGTTGGTTTCCGAATATGTAATAGTTAAATAGTTTTTCTATTTTAGGAAAGGCCATACTAGGATTTATTTATTTTATGCTTGCATTTTATTTATATGTCATATGCATCGCTAAATCGCCATAACTA
Source organism: Silene latifolia (assembly GCF_048544455.1). NCBI lineage: Eukaryota > Viridiplantae > Streptophyta > Magnoliopsida > Caryophyllales > Caryophyllaceae > Silene > Silene latifolia. The sequence goes on along the minus strand of NC_133538.1, from coordinate 11,677,877 downwards.
AAACATGCATCTTCTTTCATCGAGTTTAATCGACCGTGTCAATTAGAATTATCGTAGTTCACCGCTTTAGTTCACTTAAAACGTGATAGATAATAAATTGACATGACCTCTCGCTAAAACAATTAATTGAGAGATAGCCTTACCAAATAGTAGAAACCATGAAAACCTATTTCGCAAGGGAGTGCACTCGGCCCTACCGGGGTACAAAACTTGTTACGTAGGGGAAGTGGGTGATAAATGTCTATCCACCGAATTCATGTTGATAAGGGATGAATCGGGCCTACCGTGCCCGAGTTGATGTGGATTTGGATCATGGACACATTTATTCGAAATTTGGATTGAACTCAACAAAAGTTTTTCGATAAGGGTTTTATCGGCCATACCGTGCCCTTGTCGGATGTGTTTTGGGCTATAGATAATTATTAGAGTAATTTTATCGACCAAGAGTTCTAAAAGTAGAATCGATTAAACGTTTATCCACCTAGTTATATTGATAAAGGATGAATCGGCCCTACCGTGCCTAAGTCGATATGAATTTGGGTCTTGGAATCATTTATCTAGTTGGGTAGAGGTCACTAGAAAAAATGCACAAAACTTGTTTAAATTAAAATTTTTACGAGTATTATTATTAAAACGACATTTGTTTTACTCCTTTGTTTTGTAGACCACTTTTTCCTCATAACAAATGGCAACACCAACCCCTATTGCAATGCCTCTCGCTAGTTCATCATGGCTCCGATCCTTCATGGATCGATGTAAACTTGAAAAGAATGGGTCAAATTTCTCCGATTGGGATGCCCAACTCAAACTAGCCGCCCAAGTTGACGACAAGCTTCGTTACCTTACCGAGGCATCTCCACCCGAACCTACTACTAGGTCGACCGCCGCCACTAGGGAAGCATATGAGGCTTGCCAAAAGGAGTCCGCCGCAATGAAAAATGTCTTGATATTTGCGATGGTGGCGGACCTCCAAAGGAGAGCGTTTAAAATGGGTAATGCTAATGAGATTTACTCCAAGCTTGTGACAATGTTTTCACAAACTCCGCGGATCGTCCAATATGAGGCGGCCGCGGCATTCTTTGATCTCGACTTCAAAGAGGGCCAAAAGGTTAGCCCTCATGTGCTCAAACTCATGGAACTTGTCGAGACCTTGAAAATTCAAAAGGTTGAAATCCCCAAAGAACTCATTGTAGATAGGATTGTACACTCCTTGTCCAAAGTCAAAGCGTATGTTCAATTCCGGGTGAATTTTAACATGCAAGACAAGGATGTGTCTCTTGAAGAATTGCACAAGTTACTTGTGCAAGCCGAGAGGGACATGGGGTTAAATGTGAATCCTCCAAAAGATGTGCTTAACATAAGCACTAAGAGTAAGGGGAAGTTCAAGAATAATGGGAGGAAGGGTAAGAAGCAAACTCCCACATTCACCAAAGCTGAGACTTGTGAAGCTAGCACTTCAAAAATCAACAAGGGTCCTCTTGATAAATGGCATTATTGTAATGGTATGGGACATTGGAAAAGAAATTGTTCCAAATACCTTGGTGATATTAAGGCTGGAAAGATTACTCTAGTAGGTAAATGACTATCCTTCTTTTATGTTTCTAATTCAACTATGGTATTATGATGCAAAGTTGTGATAATATATCTCCCTTTTTATTGTAAATAGGGCCTCCACCAAGCAAAGACAAGGGAAAGGAAAAGCAAGCATGAGAAACCATCAAGAAGCTAGGGATAGCTTTCATGGAGCTTTGCTTTTCATTGTCTTATTTTAAATTATGTTTTGGATTTTAGAACCTTAAGTTTCCGTGTTCGACATGGAAAGGTATTTTGGATAATGGGTTGTATTTTGGATAATGGTGACTTGGTTTTTAACCCAAGTCACATGTTTTATCATTTTATCCTTTTGTTCTAAAATTCATGTTTAAATGCTTGTTCTTAGAAACATATAACTTAAAGTGATCTAATAGACAAATATAATGACGGGTTTCATTATATGTCCACATGCTTAAGGCTTGTGTATGATCATTTATAAAGCGATTTTGAGTCTATGAACTCTCTTAAAGGAATGTCAATCACCAAGTACACTTACGAAATCTATAACTATTAGTCAATCTATGAGATAGTTCTCCTTATACTTCAAATCATTATTTGTGTCTCATATGCTATCTTTGAATCTATAGTTTATTTATTCTAAAGATAGAGTGGGAGAAAAATGAGGACACAACACACGAGACAAGATAAAAAGTAGATCTATTGTGTAAATGAAGATCTACGCAAGAAAGAATGATTTGAATGAAGGTATATCTATTTACATAGTATACCAAATAGATGAGATCTATGGTCTCAAGTAATTTCTATATGACAAAAGAGACCAAGTGAAGTAATCGAAAGAACATATTCTTATGATAACTACACGAGGAGACCAAAAGAAAGTTTTGGAACAAAATGACTAATGTAAAGTCTTAACAAGTTTTTTTACTAAGTTTATGATAAATTTTGACCAATAGTTTCAACCTTGAGATTTACTTAAGAGCCTAAATGAATCAATGTAACATCCTAGTAATAAGCGATATTTATCACTAGAAGTTGCAAGGATTGATATACCGATATCTCCAATAGCCAAAGTTTTAAACCACGCAGATGTCATTACTTAACCTCATTATGAAAATGGATTGGTTAAACATACTTCTAAAAGGGATATTTTGAAGGATGTGTATTAGATATTACTTATATTTAATAAATGACATTGCCACACATCATTATGACATGAGTGTGTTAGAGATTTAAAATCTCTTTCCGTAAGGTTAAAATGAGACCTCTTCGAAATAGGTATTTTGAAGGGATATGATGGGAACATATATGGTTTTATCTTAATAACTTGGCAATGCAATTTATATTTCAATTCTTGAAAAGTTTCGATTGAGAAGTCAATTTCGAAATATGTGGAATTGAGTGGGAGTTAGGAAATTATCATGTGAAGACATGAAATTTAGTGGGAGCTATCATCCTTTGAATGTTTACAACTCACCACTCATTAAAGAATGACGAGCTAACACCTTTCTTCATAGAGGAAGTTTTGAGTTTTCAATTCTGGATGAAAATGGACTATGATGAATCCAATTACATCAAGGGATGTTGGATAAGTATTGGGAGATACACATCGGATCAACAGAAACATAGGTTATTCATCTAAATGAAATGGAATTGCCATTAGCAGTCATGGTCGTTCCTTGAACCTAAATATAGTTGATGACATGATTATAAGTTACTAATGTTTACGCCATTAGAATGATCATGCACATGTCCAATGGTGAATCATATGCATAAGAGCATGATGATTCATTGGTAAGCCACAATAGAAACGTCATGAATTCTCAAGTAGAATCCGATGAGCGATTTCGGTGTTTGTCAGAATGCTCTTATATGTGTCAAGAGGTTGCGCATATTAATGAAAATCCGAGCACATGTAAGGATTTATGAGAATCCTAAATCTTTCAAGCCTAGAAAGAGAAATAAGAAGTTTTGGAAAGATACTTAGTTGAATAAGAAGTTACTCAAAACTAATCTTTCAAGATAAAGAACCAAAACCGAGGTCGGGAACCTTGATGTGTACTTGGTAAGATTCATGCTATGAGAGAGAACATGAATGTAAAGGAAAATGCGATTATAAGAAGTTTGAACACATGGACACATGGCATGTTAAACTTCTATAGCAATCAATAAGTGTTTACACTTACGATTTGCATCACAAGGTTGTAATATGGTATTGACTACCCGAGTGTGATGTGGACATTTGTCGTTTGAGTTATTATTAACTCACCTTGTACATTGTTATATCCAAACGGGTTGTGGAGACAATTGAACCCCGTTAAAGTGAACATGGATTAACATTGTATTTGCCCATAGTTACTTACATGAGGTGACGTCTCGAAGTGACTAGAGTGTGATGCGATTGATGGCAAGTTCAAGTGCCATAGAGTCATGTGAGATGACTGGTCGATCACATAGGCAGACTGTTAGGAACATTTTGTCGGGCCTAATGACCGCTTATAGAGTTATGGCAAATTTATATAGCCTGGTCGTGGCGAGAGCTACTATAGTATTCGAATGAGTCGATTCTTTTGACTAAAGACTATTCGCCTAAGATGGCACAGTTTCAGATTAACTTTGATTTGTGTTACTACGACCTTCGTAAATAGGGTCAAATGGGCATATTTTGGGTTATGATGGCTGTGGCTAGTCGAAGCGAATGAGTGCGATAGGAATTGTCCATCCCTAGTCAGGGTTATAACAATATCTCAGGGCCACTCGAGGAGTAATGAACTGGAAATGCGTGGCCACGCTCGGAAGGTATCTATGATAGATAAATCCGGTCAATCGGTTATTCTCGGATCGAGGAAACCACTCTCGATATGATCACTTGCAAGTACGACTGAAAGAGACCTTGCATTGAGTGGGAGATAGTAATAGGACAAGAGAATTGGTGACGCACACTTGTCGAGGACAAGTGGGATATTGTTGGAATATGTGTCCTCCGACAATAATGCGATCACGACTGTTGATCATGATGATCACATGTTTAAGTCTCATTATAAAGAATACAATTGGGAAGTAATATTTAATGTCAACTGATCAACATATATCGGTAATGATTGGCTTACTAGAGTTTGACATTACTGTCGTGCGACGGTGGTGATCAGTTGATCCCCTAGGTCATACCTATAGGGCAACACTCTTAATTGATCATTTAATTAATCGTATAACGCTACGAGTTAATTAAATTACTTGAAAATTGACGGACGATTTTGGAAGTAAAATTTACGTATCACATTGAAATTGATTAAAATGAGATACGGTCTGAGTATTTGAATTGCATCATTACTCAGATGAAATTATTGTTTAAAGAAACAATTAAAATTGAATGAATTATTATAAATACAATTTATTGTGATTTGTAAATTGGTAAAATATTTTGGTACAAGTAATTATGAATTACTAAGTCGATTTTTGTATATGACGTATTTTTATTAATACGTTGATTTTTAATATGTTAAAAATACATAACTAATTTATGTAACATATGACATGTGACATAAGACAAAATTGACAAAATAAAATGGATTCCATTTTATGTATGTACCGAAATTAATGGGAGGTTTTGGCTAAAATTGTGTTGTTTAAATTAGTGGAAAACATAATCATTCACTAATAGCCTAGCCATGCAACCCTAGTTTGCATTGTGAAGGCAAACAAGAGCATGAATTGGGTCTCCTTTCTTCCCTCCTCTTCCCTCCTACCCGGTTTTACCAAAGAAAAGGCAAAGGGTTTTTGTCTTATATTTTTTTATATACACTACATGCATGAGTGTGCATTATTCATTCATTCTAACTTATCAAAAATTAAGATTTTAGAAAGAGAAAATACTTCCTCTCCTATTCTCTCCCAACCGGTTTTTGGGAGATTAAAAGCCAAATTGTTTTGGGTCATTTTTTTACAAGATTAATATTGTACTAGTATCTATAATATTAATTTTAATTAAGAGAAAGCTTTGGGTATAAATCCTTGGGAGAGATCCTACACTTGGGTCTTAGTTCATGCAAAATGGAAAGCTCAAGAACAAGAGAGAAAGGTGATCTCTCTTGTGCCCATTAAACCGAAAATCACAATGTAAGAACAATGTTTCTTCCTTATTTTTTTTTTAATGTTTGCATGCATAAGATCAATCATTAATTTTATGACAAATTAAATTATAACATATATGAATATGTAAGTATATAGATCTACTTTTCCATCACTGTCTTTCACAAAGAAGTATTTGAGTTTTCAATTCTGGATGAAAATGGACTAAGATGAATCCAATCACAACATGGGATGTTGGATAGGCATTGAGATATGCACATCAAATCAACAAGAAACGTAGGTTATTCATATCGATGAAAATGGAATTACCATAAGCAGTCACAGTCATTCATTGAACCTAAGAATGGTTGATTACATGATTAAAAAATTACTAATGTTTCCGCCATTAGAATAATCATGCACATGTCCTATAATGAAGCAAATGCTTAAGAGCATGATGAATCATTGGTAAGCCATATAAGAATAGTCATGAATTCTCGAGGAGAACTAATGAGCTATTCTAGTATTTGATAGAACACTCTGTTATGTGACAAGAAGTTGCACATATTGAAGTTTCGAAAACGCGTAAAGATTTATGAAAATCCTAAGTTAATTAAGCTAAAAGGAGAAATAAGAAGTTTGAAAAGATACTTGGTTATAGTAAGAAGTTACTCAAAACTAGTATTTAAAATTTGCTAGGACTTATGAGAAGTGCTAGGCTAATCATCTTGACAATTGTTGCAAGATCCTACAAAACATATACCTGGTACATTATGAGTTGGAAGAACACTTGACTAGTGCAAGTTATGTCGTCCACCATAATTCGTTTGTTATGTGATAAACAACAAGAAAGTTCTCTCAAAATAAAGAACCAAAACCTAGTTTGGGAAACTAGATATGTACTTGGTGAGATTCATGCTATGTAAGACAAACATGAAAATAAAGATACAATTCAAGAGTTTGAACACATGGACACATAGTGTGTTAAACTCATATTGCAAATGACTAGTGTTTACACACTTACAATATACATCACAAGGTAGTAATATGGCATTGACTACCCGAATGTGATGTCCACATTTGTCGTTTGAGTTATTATTAACTCACCTTATACTTTGTTACATCCAAACGGGTTGTAGAGACAGTTGAACCCCGTTAAAGTGAACACGGATTAACATTGTATTCGCCCATAGTCAGTTACATGAGGTGACGTCTCGAAGTGACTAGAGTATAATGCGATTGATGGCAAGTTCAAGTGCCATGGAGTCATGTGAGATGACTAGTCGATCATATAGGCAGACTGTTAGGAACACTTTGTCGGGCTAATGACCGCTTATAGAGTTCTGGCAAATTTATATAGCCTGGTCGTGACGAGAGCTACTATAGTATTCTAATGAGTCGATTCTTTTAACTAAAGACTGTTCACCTAAGGTGGCACAGTTTCAGATTAACTTTGATTTATGTTACTGCGACTTACGTAAATGGGGTCAAATGGGCATATTTTGGGTTATGATGGCTGTGGCTAGTCGAAGGGAATAGTGCGATAGGAATTGTCCACCCCTTGTCAGGTTTAAAACAATATCTCAGGGCCACTCGAGGAGTAATAACCTGGAAATGCGTGGCCACGCTCGGAAGGTATCTATGGTAGATAATTCCGGTCAATCAGTTATTCTCTAGATCGAGGAAACCACTCTCGATATGATCACTTGCAAGTACGACCCGAAAGATACCTTGCATTGAGTGGGAGATAATAATAGGACAAGAGAATTGGTGACACACACTTGTCGAGGACAAGTGGGAGATTGTTGGAATAAGTGTTATCCGACAATAATGCGATCACAACTGTCGATCATAATGATCACATGTGTAAATCTCATATTTAAGAATACATGTGGGAAGTGATATTTTACAGTCAACTGGTCCACACATATCGGTAATGATTGGCTGACTAGAGTTTGACATTACTGTCGTGCGACGGTGGTGATCAGTTGATCCCCTTAGCTCATACCTATAGGGAAATAATCTTAATTGATTATTTAATTAATCGTATGCCGATACGAGTTAATTAAATTGCTTAAAATTGACGGATGATTTTGTGAGTAAAATTAACGTGTCTCATTGTAATTCGATTAAATAAGATACGTACTAAGTAATCAAATTGTTTTATTACTTAGATAAAGTTATTGTTTACGAAACAATTGAAATTGTATGAATAATTTATTATAAATACAAGACGTTGTAATTTATAATTTGATAAACCATTTTGGTACAAGTAATTAAGAATTACTATTTAATTTTGTATGTGACATATTTTATTAATATGTTGATTTTTAATATGTTAAAAATACATTGCATTGTGACATGTCTTGTAACATGTAAACATGTGACAAATTTGACAAATGACAAAATAAAATGGATTACCCATTTTATTCAAGTGTACCAAAATATTGGAGGGGATTAAGGTTTATATTGTGTTTTTATTTTTAATTGGAAACATAATGATTAAACCTAATATCTAGCCTTGCATGCCTAGTCTCATCTTGAGAAGAACAAGACCATGCATTGGCTCCCCTTTAAGCCCACCCCACCGGTTTTTCCACTAAGAGGAACCAAATGGATTCCTCTATTATTCATACACTACACTACTATTTTTCTAGTGTAAGAAAAATCCTCTGCTCTCTACATTTGTGAAATAATTTTAGAGAAATATAGCTAACAAAATCCTCTTCTCTTGACCGAAATACAAGAGAACAAAAACACCATTTTCTGTCTAAATTTTAAGTAAGATTAGTATTATTACTAGTTCATAATAATATTAGTTATTAAGGGTGTTCCTTGGGTATAAGCTTTTGGGAGTGGTTCTAATTTGAACCTTTGTTCATCCATTGTTGGAAAGCACAAGAACTAACAAGTAGGAGATCTTGTTGGTGCCCAAAATCCGAAACACCAATGTAAGAAGTGACGATTTCTTCTATACTTTGTTTTTGTTTGTATGCATAAGATCTTGTATTTATTTTTTGACCAAATAATTAATTCATATATGAATATGTATACTAATGAGATTAATGAATCCCAACACTCACATTAACCTCTTCTTCTCTTTTCTTTTCAAATCATACTTCTTTTTTTTTTCATTTTCTTTCATGCTTTTTTTCCATTTTTTTTCAAAATATCTCAATTTTTTCATTTCAATTTTTCATTTTTTCCTTTCATTTTTTTTCTTTCTTTCTTGAGCATTAAGACCAGGCTCACATGATATTCCAAACTTTGAACCAAATCCCAAATGAGCACCCAAACAAAACTAAACAAAGCTACTATCTCTACAAGGTAGGCAAATTATAATGTAGCTAGGGATAGATGTTTGTGAAGGGGTCAAAAAGGCAAATTTAATCATGTGAATGGCTCCAAAATGCTATAAAAAATGAATGGATGCTTATAAAGAGATGAAATGAAGACCATACTTGTGTGTTTTGATGAAACACACATCACAAGGAGACACCTATACTCACCTAAGAGAGACCGTATATGGATGCATCGGTCTAAGGAGGTTCTACCTTACCAATTTTGTAGCTTGCCAATAGTCAAGATCAAGCCTATTCGATTCATTTTCCATCTCCCAACTACTATGTCAAGACATCACCATGTAGCAATTATCCACCAAATAAGAATAAATTATTAGCTATAAGCTATCATTAAGATAAGCAAGAGGGAAAGTAGGCTACAAGCAAGAAAAAACACACAAATTTCTCTCAAATTTTCAAATTTTCTATATGCAAACTACACTACATGAAAATGCAATCTCCCCCCAAGCTAAACACAACATTGTCCTCAACGTGCCAACAATTAAATTACCCAACTAAACCATAAAAATGGCTCAAAGCATATAAACAAGAAGGACAAGGGGTCATGTTTAATGGGTTGCGAGATATAAACTAAAATGCAAAGTAAATAAAACTTACTAGACTAGCTAGCCTCCCCCAAGCTAGAATGGATACGAGGGACTCTTCCAATCATCAATAATTCAAGAAAAGGGCCAAAAATTGAAATTTTGATGAATGAAACACAACATTGTCCTCAACGTGCCAACAATTAAATTACCCAACTAAACCATAAAAATGGCTAAAAGCACATAAACAAGAAGGACAAGGGGTCATGTTTAATGGGTTGCGAGATATAAACTAAAATGCAAAGCAAATAAAACTTACTAGAGACTAGCTAGCCTCCCCCAAGCTAGAATGGATACGGGGGACTCTTCCAATCATCAATAATTCAAGAAAAGGGCCAAAAATTGAAATTTTGAATAATTCAAGAAAAGGACTCTTCCAATCACCAAAATTTGAAATTAGGCAATTTTTAAAATTTTTTTTTTTCGGAAAAAGTTGCGTCCCCGATCGGGGTTGACCAAGTTTAGGCCAATTTTGACTTTTCAACATAATTCTTTATTCCGTCCTGTTGATGAAAGTTACGACCTCGAACGGGGTTTTGTGCATGGGGAAGCGTGCATAACCTCATCGAGACTCATTTTCTTCATTTTTCACCTACAAAACACAAAAATAAACACCGTCAAGTCTAGTAATTTTATTTCTAATTCTACGAAAACATTAAATTGCGGAAAATGAAAAACAAAAATAAATAAAAGCTTGGGTTGCCTCCCAAGATGCGCAAATTTTAAGTCTTACTAGACTCCTATTTTTTCGAGCATTGTGGCCGTCATCATCCTTAAAAAATAAGTCAAAGCCCTTAGAAGCCGATCATATACCTGTGCATGGGTAATGTAAAAGCATATATAAGCAATTGATAAGATATAAGCATGAAAGATCAAAGGCAAGAAAGGATTAATCTTATCAAATTGCCCATGAGAGATGTCAAATAGAACCACCGTACTCCCCTCGTCAGCAAGAGAAGGAGCATCATGCTTAAGACCATAAAAATAACCGTTAGTGCACAAAATATAATCATAATCAGTCTCAAATTGGTGATATGAAAACTCTAAGTGGTAAGACTCAACCAAAATGGGGGGTGTATCCCACTTCACTTCTACGTATGCGTCACTAAGTCCTCCATCAACCTCAAAAGGGTCAGCTAAATCCACCATGAAAGGATTCTCATAGGAGTCTAAGGTCTCGGGTAAAACCTCATCCTTTTCATTATATTCGGGCCGAACATCATCCATGGTGAGTGTCTCATCAACTACAAGGACATTTTCTTCAACATCAGTCTCTAAATTTTCTATTGGGATGACATTAAGGGGAATTTTAAAAGAAAGGGTCGGATCATCGTCATCATCATCCAATAATTCAAAATCATTAGATTGAAAAGACTCACATTTGGGAGGTAGAAAAGCAAAATGAGAAAAGATAGGCTCACGTGGTCTCGGTTTCTCTTGAGAATTTTTTTCCAAACGAGCCTGTAACACTTTAAGCTCCTCTTCGATGCGCGAATAATGGAATTGGTGTGCTAATTCGCGGCATTCGAAAGCCATGAAATCTAAGAAATTCCAAAGTTTTGACCCAATCATGTTGTAGAGACTTCCATTACTCAACTTTAGAGCCAATCCACGGGTCTCAGAATCCATGCCACCAAGCACGAAATGACTCAAGTAATCCCCATCAAGGACATGTCCAAGGGAGATGAGACCATCGCAAAAGAAGTAGAATCGGTCAAGATATTCAGGAAAAGGCTCATCTTGGAGTTGTGGGATGAATTCGTAACTCATCATGAAAGGCCAAGCTTTATTACCTACAAAATAGGCACTAAAACTACAAAGAAACCGTGAAAAGATCTCAAGGAACAAGTGTTCCTCGAGACAAAATAAAATAAGATAAAATTCAACAACTAATTAGCAAACAAAACTGTCTCCCCGGCAATGGCGCCAAAATTTGATAGGCTATCGCACACCTATGCAAAATTAAATACCCTAGACACAAATTAATATAGTACGTAGGAGTCGAATCCACAGAGAGACGAGAGTTGTAAATTAGTGGTTATGGGGTGAATTTTATCAAGGTCGGTTATCGTATGATTGGTTGGTTGGATAATGGATGAAAACAATAATAAAAAAAGCGTCTAGGGAAATCGGGTCACACATGCAAATTGCCAATTAGTCATGTTAATTTAGAAATGCATTGATAATGATAAATTGTTTAGGCTTAGAGACACCCACCTATCGATATTAGTGTCAACCATAGACCGGGTCCTAGAGAAACTCTCGTTTATGACTAGGTCGTCCTACTACACATGCTTAGTCTAATTCAATTCCGTGCCTCTCGACATATAGAATGAATTAACAAACTTAATCTATGATTACGGCCAATAACAAAAGATTAAACAATATAATGCAAACATGTTATAGAAACTATTTTAATACCGTGACATCTCATTTTAACACATGTGATTAGTTATTTAACATGGCTTCCTTTATCCCCTAGACAAGATATATTATTCTTGCATTACGTAAATTAAGCTAATGATGAAAAAAATGATAAACATAATGATAAGGAAATAATACTAGAAATAAATTAGCTCAACAATGGAAATGGAATTTGAATTGAAGAACAATGCTTGAATAGAAATTTTAATACAATATTGAAATGCGAAAGAAAATGTAAATAACATAAAGGAATTCTAACCTACATTTTATTATAAAACTAAGACTAAAACATATATGAAAATGTATGGAAACAATGTGTGTAAAGTTGTAAAAGAAGATATCCCTAATGACGGAGGCCCCTATTTATAAGAAAATAGGGGCATAACGTAAAAGTTCAAAAGAGGGTCAACCCCGATCGGGGTTGCCAGCCCCGATCGGGGGCGTGGGTTTCCGGGTTTATCTTCCTAATTCCTTGATTAAATGCTTGTGGAATCCCTATGCAACCCTTTAATGCCTCTTTAATCTCCGGTTAAATGTGATAATTAGCACTTTAAGACCTTCCAAAGAGCATCCTAAGTTGAGCATCCTAAGTAGCATTTGTGGACTTTTGCATTATGGGCTTGACTTTCACTTGGCTTTGTTTTGCATTTCTTCATTTTAATCCATAACTTTTACCAGGCAAATCCATGCAACATCTCTTGGTTGGTCCATCATGCTCTTCTATTTAGCCTTGCTTCTAGTGTTTGCAAAATATGTATAATTATGCTCCTAAAAGCTCAAATACCTACAAAATATGACAAGCCATGCAAATACAACTAGAATGCAATATTAGCTCAATAACACTAAGATTAGTGCAAATTAGCATGTAAAATAGAGCTAAAATATGGGGTTAAAGTGTATATAAAATGGACGTATCAGTGAGCTTGAAAGAAAACACCTTTAGGATGTTGATGACCACACATAGATTGTGTGGACATAGCCACACACGCGCCCAGCCGATCTGTGGACCTGTAGCGGTCTTTTGAAAGCCACGCTCGGCAGCGTAAAACATGCTTTCGAGCGGATTGTTTTAGTCGGTCAGTTTCGTCTCGGCTAGGGTCTCGAAATGATACAAGAGATGTTCGGAGTCGCCACCAAGTATTTATGGGATGCTTGGAACCCGTTCGAATCCACTTTAAACCTAGGTCAACCAAGGCAAAAAGCAATATTTGACATAGGTACTAAAGATAAGGAATCGTCCCTCTTTAGCATCATATCTCTAGAATGACTCTCGTACGCCCTGGATAAGGTCGTCCACTATTCAAAGTTTCTGAGTAAGAGGTGAAGGTGCGTATTGGGAATCCCTTTAATCAGACACCCAATCTCGCTCGCGGTAGCGGCCTCTACTAATCGATCTAGGTTGGTTAAATGCAAAAGTTGATAAAAGGGGTAAATACATGAATGCTCATCCACAAGTTTGAACCTAACATGTGAGCTTTCTACGTCGGTTGTTTAATCAAAGTATCAAGTATTTGATGTCGAGTTGGATTTAATGTTGATTTGCATGCAAGATGGAAATTAAACATCCATTTACCGAGTTAAGTTTATGGTGCATAACGTAATCCATTTGTCTTAGTAAGATGTTTTGCAAATATAATGTAAAATGGGCAGATTCGTCATCTGATCCATTCTGAGTGCTGGAAGGAAACATGGTCTGCATCAGGCAGCCTTTATAGGCGCGAGCCATCAGGCGATGCAAACAGGCCTGTCCTGGTTTGAAAATTGGAAAATGATTAGCCTGTTTAGGCGCGGGTCAACAGACGGTTGAAGGGACGTCTTCTGACCATTAAAAGGTTTGTAAAATGGTTTGAAAAGAGGGTGTTTGAACCCATCTTGGTTTGAAAAGGTCGTTTAGACCGCTTTTGTGTTGATGTGAAGAACGAGACTTGAATAATTATCATTGTATTGACAATATTCGATGTCGGGTTCGGTTTTGCAAGCTTGACATGAATAGTTTTGAAAATGATTATGACCTAATTGTTTTAAGTTCATTTGTCTGTGTTTAGTCAATGTTTATTATTGTACTCGGGTTAAAATCCGACATGGTATTTAGAACCAAGGATGATTTTGTATTTATGACTAATGCATTTGTTTTGAAAATGTAAAGAAATGAAATAGAAGGTTTTAAAATACCTTTTAAAATGTATTTAACCTCATATTATCACCGAAACACGGATTAAACCGTCATGGTATTAGGAACCAAGGGTGAAAAGTATTTTATGCTTAAAAGTTTATGTGACACCCCCATACTCCAAGTGCCTTACCAGGACCACTCAGGTATAGGAATGTCACCATCTCGGTTACCCGAGGAAATGATAATCAAAAGACAATAAAGAAACGTACTTTAAAAGTAAATATAGTTTAAGTGATTACATGTTCAAAACTAAAACTGATAAATCCAATACATCCAAATCCAAAAGTGTCTACTATCAAAACTGAACAACTAAGACATCGTCTGACACAACGGAAGACTCTTCTAATGCCAAGTGATGACTCATCCAGCTATCCCATACGCATCATCACATACCTGCTCAATAACTGCTCACCACCCCCGAATGGATCACCACAGTTTTCAAAACATTTAATCGGGGTCAGTACTAATTACACAAAACAATGCCACAATGAAACAAGTACCCAAACAACTCAACAACACATCAATTATCCACTCTCCATATTCAATCTCCACACAACTGGCTACATACTAAAGTGTGAAGCCCTGCCAGAGTACCCATCGCAACAGATACTCCACACCGCCAGTGGGGGACCGTAGCCGTTCCCACCTAAGCCCCGCTCAACTCCATCGAGCGATAAACCCATGTTCATTAATGTGCACATCCCCTCCTGTGGCGGGTTCCATAGAGGGCGAATCAAGGGCGTGAAGCCACTCCCGCAAGTGACTCCACTCAGCCAGGGACCCACCCCGAAGACCACAGAACAATATACTTTAACAATAATCGCAATGAAACCACCAAGCACATCATGTAATTAATACTGACTAGGGAAACCTTACCTGGAAAGCAATCACAGAATCAGATGATCTAGAAGCTGTCTCAAAACCTCTCTTCTACGAACCCTTCTCCTATACACACATTCATAGAAATACCATCTTAACAACACAAAATATAAAAACCCCCAAATCCCCAAATCCCCAAATTAGGGTTTAACCAACATTACCCAATTGCTATAAAAGTGATATGTAGAACTTACCCTTAACGCAAGGATCACAACGGTATAAAGAACAAAGGAAACCGACACCTCTAGCTCTGGGATTTGCTAATGATGCAATGACAACCAAGCTACATAACTCCCTTTCTCCTCACCTAGGTTTTAGAATTGATAAAAGAAATAAGAAAAGTGACGGACAACCTTTTATACCAATCTCGCATCATTAGCAAAACCCGTCAAACTCAGCCCGTAAAACTCACTTACTCGACCGAGTAAGGCACTTACTCGATCGAGTGCCCCTTACTCGATCGAGTACCCAACTTACTCGATTGAGTACCCCACAGGCAGACTACTGTTTTGCGTCAAAAACTACTTACTCGACAGAGTAAGCCCGATTCGATAGAGTACCCCAAGACACATAAAACGGTAGTATTACAGTTTATCATAAAAAATGATTTAAAATATTTGAAATAGTAAAAACCGATTACAAATAAGAAATGAATTAAAGGGGAAGATGAAACCAAACACGGCTGGATTAAGGCCTGAGAGGGGGTTCAGGCGCGAGCCACCCTGCTATACAAGCAGCCCATGTCTGCGGCCATAATCTGGTTTTGGCTCATTTAACCCATATTTGGATCATGTTATGCTTGTTTTAGCATGTTATAGTCATAAAACAGGTGAAAAACATGATAAAAGAGGCATTTTACACCCTCATACTTACATGCTAGGCTTGAGATAAGAAATCGACGAAAGTGTATCAACTTGTTTGGTCCGAAAACTCGGTTTGAAAACCTTTTTAGCAATGTAAAAGAGTGTTTTAAGTTTAGTGGTGGTGTAGCTGGTCGAGATGGTCGGTCAAGTGATTTAATGCACGATGACGGTACCAAACAATCTATAAGGCTTATATTTTCTATCGGTAGGTCGAAAACACGTGCTGGTTTGTGACTTGAGAAGTCGAGTCTAGAATTTTAAGGAAGAAATGAGGGGTGGACACTCGCGTATGGTATTATGGTGTGTGAAGGTGGGTATTTATAGAGAAATGGGTGGTTGTGTGCGTTTTCAGTGACGTGGCCGCATGGGCTGCTCGAAGAGGCCCGAGCCATTTCGCGGGTCTTCGAGGTGTCTTGTCACTATCACGCAATTGTAATCATGATTTGTTCTATCCTATGTTTTGGATGACATGATTTATACTTGACAATGAAGTATTCTGAGAATACTTAACATGGAAGTCTTGAAAAGTTTTATTTTTTTTGTGTTTGACTCGGTTTGACTCGTTGTTGGAGTTGGGATTTGAATTTTGAGTCGGTTTTTGGCCTGGTGTCACTTTTGACTCTAGTTAGTGTCATTGGGTCCCCGTCGTCATCCAATAAACACTCCAGGTACTTTTGAAAAGTTTTGAAATGTTTTATTTTGGAAATCGTTTTAAGATTTCCGACGTATAGTTGTACAAGATTGTCGATTAAACGCTGCGATTCCTAAGCATGTTGTAGTCCGATAATCATCGGGTGTTTATTAGACACTTGACAGATATTGGGTATCTAAAGAGCCCCCACTTTGACTGAGGCTTGGACAAGGCAAAAGTAAAAGTATAGCCCCCAGGTCAATTGAAGATTACAACCTGGAGACCGAAGCGACGTCGAGGCTGCTCGAAAAAAATTCGGGCCAAGGACCTGCCGTCGGGAAGGGCGGCGCCAAGGCGACTCGAGGATACAAGTCAAGGACCTGTCATCGGGAACAGTTTACAGTCTGTCGACTGTCCGTGCGGGTCGTTTAAAGTCCGTTAGACTATGTACAAAGCCTCACCAGCCATAAGAAGGAGTTATACCTGAGGCATCTTTGGGATATGTTCTTGAGTCATTTCTTGTTTGCGGACAAAGGCTCGCCAGCCGTGTTGCGGATATGGTGGGGCTCGCCAGCCGCTTGCGGATAAGAAGCGGCTCGCCAGCCGCGTTGCGGATATGAAGGGGCTCGCCAGCCGCGTTGGGGATATGAAGGGGCTCGCCAGCCGCGTTGCAGATATGAAGGGGCTCGCCAGCCATGTTGAATGTGTTGCGTTTTGGGGCTCGCCAACCATGTTGAACGTCGATTGATCGACTGTGGGAAATAGCCACGTTGGACGGGCCTATTTCGAGAAGTTGTTTTAGTTAGCGGGCTCCGCGAGGGAGCCTCCGATATCCTATTGGGGAATCTCGGCGTTTATATCAGATGTTTGTGGCGCCGGAAAGGGATAGGCTCGTGAGCTTGGCTCCCGTGGTCGGCGGTGATCTTGAATCTCGAAGGGAGATAGCGATTTTTATTGCCGTTTGTTTTGTAGAAAAGGACAGATGTGTATTCTTCTATCTGTCGTGTGTTTTGGGAGGATGATTTTAATTTCGTCTTCCCATGATTTGAGATTTGTGAAGGGTAATGAATTTCACCCCCCACCCCATTTTGAAGGTTTGACGGTTTTTAATGCCGTTTGTTTGAGGTTTGAACATGTCGTTGAAAATTTGTTGAGAATAGCGAATTTGAACTTCGCTATTGATTTTCGTTTGAAAGTGACGGTTTTTAATTCCGTCGTCGAACATTTTGTGAAAATAGTGAATTTGAATTTCACTACTTTGTTTTCGTTTTTGAGAGATGACGGTTTTTATTGCCGCCGTCGAAAATTTGTGAAAATAGCGAATTTAAATTTCAGTACTTATTTTTGTATTTGAAAGATGGTTTTTATTGCTGTCCTTGAAAATTTTATGAATTTGTGTGGGGAATTGGGTTGAAGCCCAATATTCTGCTGAATGAGCAGAGAACACCCCAATGAGGGGTGAGCAGTTGTGCGAGGGAAGGGGCTTCCCTATTTTCTGTAAAAAAAAGACGCGAGAATAAGAAGCTCCCCATTCCTATCGTCTTCCTCAAACAAACACGCGATAATCACAAAAAAACGCCATTTTCGACCTTGCTTTCTCGCTTGCATTTGCGCCATTGTCAGCATGTCATCTCAAGGTATGTAAATCCTCTTGAATCCATTTGAATGTGTTTGTCTTTTGGTTAATTGAATTAGGGCGAAACCCTAAACTTTCAAAAATTGAATTGGGCGTTTTTGTTTAGCCCACTTTGGAGTGAAATTGATGATTGCATTAGGTTAGAAACCTGTTTAGGAGTATAAGGGTGCTTTTAGTTTGCATTTTGGTCCCCTTCCAGCTCCTTAGGCTCAAAAAACGTGAATGAGACGAAAAAACCGTCTTATTTCACAAATTCCAAGTTTGTTCGCATGAGTTGTGGGCCCCACTAGGTTGTATTGTAGTCGGGGAAAACCGTCTTTGCCATATTGGACCTTCGTTGGGTGTTGTGGGCAAAATTTGAGTTTTTGCCTTTTTGTGACGGTCTTATGTCTGATGAAATAAGCGTCTGATTGAGCCTAAATTGAGTCAGTTTGTCTTGAAATGGACCTTAACGGTAGTTCAGGTCACTTTGAGACGTGATTAAATCATGTTGCTTTGTTGTGGTTTATGCGTGTCCTAAATATGATGTTTTACATCCTCTTTTACACGCATTTCAGAGCTCAATTATGTAGTTTATGCTACTATTTTCCCTATTTCCGTCTACTTTCGTGTTTTTGTGTAATATTGCAGAAATGTGAAGAATCCAGCGGAAATTGAGTCGAATCCGTCCCCGAGTACTTGGCATATTATTTGACATGAAGTACTTACTCAAGAAAAGAACTTGCGCGCATTTCAAGGCCTGGAAATAGATTTATGGAGAAATTAGAAGCGGATTACAAGCTACAGTGGTCTATAGACTGACCTACATGGTCTATAGATCGTCGAGAATCTTTGAAGTCTGCGGGGAAAGAGGAGCAGTCGATCGACTGATGCCTCTGGTCGATCGACCAGAGCACGATTGTCAGAAGCTTCTGTACAGCGCATCATAGTCGATCGACCGGTCTTGGTGGTCGATCGGCCGCTATTTTAATCTGACACAAATTAAAAGGACGAGAAGTTAGAAGCCCAACTGTAATTAGGTTCTAAGAATAAGAATCACGTTATATTCCTATATAACATGAACCCTATGTTTCAGAACGGAGATCAATTTGATTCTATCGAATTAATTAGGGTTCAATACACAGAGAAGTTGAACTTTTGATTATTTCATTAGTTTATATTAATTTTCCGTCAATAAAGTTTTCTTTTGCATTGGGTTTGATCTTTTCTCTCCAATTCTTCTTTACGGTATTCTCTGTTCCTTTGTTCAATTTCGCTGCTTTAATTCTTCCGTGGTTAGAATTGCTAGTTTAGATTTCCCAAAGCCAAATTATCATTTCATGTTAGTTGTTTATTTAGTTAATTTAAGTATGAATTCGTTTGCTTTATTTGTTGATTTTATTGTTGTTATTATAACTATCATGAGTAGCTAAATCCTTAGTGCTGAGATGTAGGGGATCTGTAGGTTAGACGGCTTCGACATAGGCGACCTGTTATCGGGCTCTGGTCGATCGACTGACTTCGTTGGTCGGTCGACTGGATCCATAGGTCTATCCACTGCTCTGCATGGTCGATCGACTGCCACGTGTTAGATTAGCTTCGACTTAATTAGTTTAATTGCTATATTTGACGAATCGAGTGCACGCGACTATTTGAATGCTTAGGAGTTGACCGACCCGATAGATCGAAAGATAGGGGAGAAAAATAGACTACTTAATTAAGACGACTAAATTAGCAAGATCGAGAGATAAGTTAATTTAGATTTTAAGTATAGCTTATGTTAGTAGTTTTAATCAAGAACGAAAGTTAGTATTAGTGAGAATAAGGGACCCGTACCTTAGGCCGAAAGGTTGCTACCTGTTAAATTGGACCGAGAGGACTTTTTATTTTCCCGTCTAACATGTTTAAAACAGTTTACTTAGAGTTACTGTCGTCGAAACTACAGTGAACCGACCATCTTAGCATCCTTTTAATATTTGTTTTCATCTGATTCATCTACTGCTCATTTATTTACTTTATTTTTAATTTGATTGCCCTTTAGTTATAGAACTTTTCAAATCAAACCCCCACACAACTGTTACTTTAGATTAAGATTAGACAACTATTAATTGCATCGCCTCTCTGTGGTTCGACCCTGACTGCCACTAGCTTCTGTTAATAGTATTTAGGTTATAAATATTATTTTTGATACTAAACGACTGATGCGTGTCAATTATATGATGTTTTACACCCTATTTTACACGCATTTCAGAGCTCATTTATGTGGTTTAAGGCTACTATTTGCCCCATTTCGTCTACTTTCGTATTTTTATGTAATATTGCAGATTTATGCGGAAATGAGTAGATATTGAACCAAATCCGTCCCCGAGTATCTTGCACTGCATTTGACGTGAAGTATTTGCTCAAGGAACGAGCTTGGTGCGCATTTCGAGGCCCGAAGGATAAATCCACGAGGATTTAGAAGTCAAGTATCAGCTAAAGTAGTCGATCGACCGCTACCTATGGTCGATCGACCATACCTCGACTTCCAGGAGCCACTGTTCAGAGCTTACCAGTCGATCGACCGGCCTCAGTGGTCGATCGAACACACCACTACTTTGACGTGAATTAAAAGATCAAGGAATAGCAAGCCCATAGTAGTTAGGTTTTGGCAATAAGAACTACGTTGTATTCTATATAACGTATGCTAGGTTTTGAGAACGATTATTCAGTTTTTATAAAGCTTTAATCTAGTTTTATTATCAGAAATTCTTTAGGGTTCTTTAGTTTATAATATTTTCCATTCAATAAAAGTTACTTTGGCATTCGGGTTCTTGGATCTTTATTCTCTGCAAATTCCGTTCGGTATTCTCCTGCTCTTATTCAGTTTCATTGCTTATATTTCGTTAATAGTATAGAATTGCTAGTTAGTTTCCCAAAGCCGATTATAGTTTATTGTTATTTGTTATTTAACTATTTCAAGCATGAATCCAGTAGTTTTATTCATTAATATTGTTGTTGTTTGTATCAATACCATGAGTAGCTAAATAGCTTATGCTAGGATGTAGGGGAACTGTAGATTAGGCGGCATTAGAATAAGGGACCCTGAATCACGCCATGGTCGATCGACTGGGTACCCTGGTCGATCGACTGGCCTCGTGAGATATGCTTCGTTTTAATTAATTTAATTGATTTGTTTGACGAATCGAGTGCACGCGACTAGTTGAATGTTTAGGATTTGACCGACCCAATAAAGATCGAAAGATAGGGAAGGGAGATAGCCTACCTAATTAAGATGACTAGATTAACGAGATCGAAAGATAAGTTAGTTTAGCCTTTTAGTCACTTTTCAGGACGAAAGTTAGTATTAGTGATATTAGGGACCTGTAGCGAGATCAAAAGATGCTACTTGTGAGAGTGGACCGAGAGGACCTCTTATTTTCCCGTCTCATGCATTTGATTTTGACCTACCTAATATGCTGCCGCCGAAACTATAGTGAACCGAACATCTTAGCACCCTTTTAATCCTTGATTTCATCTACTGTTTAGTTTATTTTACTTTTATTGCCTTAGCTATAGATCACTCAAATCAATCAACCCCCACATACTGTTACCTTAAGACTAGAAATAGACAATTATTAATTACATTCGCCTCCTTGTGGTTCGACCCTGTTACCACTAGCTTCTGTTAGTTTTACTAGGTATTATAAATATTATTTTTGGTACTCACAACGACGGGTATCAAATTTTGGCGCCATTGCCGGGGAGGCAATTGTTCTAATTTTTAGTTGTTTTATTTTAGTCTGTTTCTTAGTTTAAGGGACATTCGTTCCTTAAACTATTCTCGTATTCTTTTTGTAGTTTCCTCTTATGCGCAGGTCACAGGGTGATGAATTAGTACCGTTCAATCCTGAGATTAAGAAGACTTTGGGCGAGTTGAGACGATCATCTAGGATATTGCCGACAGAGGAAGAGCTGAGTACTCTGTCTAGTTACTACGAGAACGAGCTGTTCGAGGAGGATCCACCTTCATCTCCTATTTCTACTTCATCAGATGAGACCGTCACTTCTCCAGATTTTCTAAAGATGGTTGAAGAAGCGACTATAGCAAGTCATTCTGAGCCGACAGCTGCAAATCTATACAAGGGGTTCGAATTACCGGGAGCTGATAGGAAATTGGAACCGAAGCCTTCTTATATCAACTTGGTTGAGAGAAACCAATTCTGGGGAGCTACAAATGAAGATGCAGCCAAGCATATGGAGATATTTATTGATTATTGCTGCTCTATACCCCCGCCGAGCGGTGTGACCCAGGACCAGTTGAAGGAGACAATGTTTATATTCTCACTCCGCGATGCTGCAAGTGAGTGGTATATAGACCTGGATCGAGCTGCTAATGGGATCACCGACTGGAATTCTTTGGCCTTGGCATTCTACAAGAAATATTTCTCTACCTCGAAGACAAATGCTATTAGAGCTCAGATCACGAGCTTTAAACAGGGTCCGGACGAGAACTTTCATGAGGCATGGGTCCGTTTCAAGAAGCTGGTGCGAACCATTCCGAATCATGGGTTTGAGAAATGGAGCTTATGCAATCAGTTCTACAATGGGCTCTATGACGATCAGAGAGCTATCTTGGATGCGGCAGCTAGTGGCAGATTATAGGAGAATATGGGAGAGACTAAGGGGTGGAAAATCATTGATGACTTGGCCACCCATAAAGCTGAGTATGGAAATTCCAGGGGAAATCAAAGGAGAGCTGCTGAATCTCCTTCTGTAGCTGCATTAGAGGCTCTCACGGCGAGATTTGATAAGTACGAGTTGGGAGGAGCTTCAAAAGGAGGGATCTACCATGTGAATGTTGTTTTAGATGGTTCTTTTGTCTGCAAAATATGTGGAGCTGAGGGACATGTTTCAGACAACTGTCCTAATCCCTTTGAGTCCTGTGCTGCCTTTCAACATTATAGGCAGACAAACACTTACTATGAGCCGAATGTCCATCCGAATCTGAGGTGGAGCAGCCAAAATGTCTTAAATCCGACTCAACCTCCACAGCAGCAGTAACAGCAGCAGAATTATGTGCCCCTCATAAGCAACAACAGTCCCAAAAGCCTCCATATGTCCCTCAGCAGCAACAACAATCCCAAAATTCTGAGTTTGCCGAGTTGAAGAATTTGTTGTTGAAAAATCCCAAGCTAGAGAGGCCGGGATGAAGATGTTGGAGAGCCAAATTGCCCAATTGGCTAGCAAGAATACAACTCGAGCTCTAGGACATTTACTGACTCAAACTGATCAAAAGGAGACTTTTAAATAAAATTACCTTGAGGAGTGGGTCTACCCTTGATGGGCCCATTATGGTTGAGGACGTCACTGACAAGGATGAGGCAGAACCAAGCAAGGAGAAGGCTGTGACGAACAAAAACAAGAAAAAGACGATCAACAGGTATGTCAGTCGATCGACTGATATACCCAGTCGATCGACTGGTCCACGATAACCAGAAGCTACTGTTCCTGTAGAAGTAAGTCGCTCGACTGACCAACATGGTCGATCGACTGACCAAGGTGCTGAAGGTGATTCTTTTCGTCCTCCGATGCCCGATAACTTGAGGGACCACTTGTTTCGGGGTACTACTGTTGGGAAATGTGTCCTCAACAATAGTGCGATCACATGATTTAAATATCATTATTAAATCTCATTTCAAGAATACGGAAGGGATGATACATTACATATATATAGTCAACTGGTCCACACATATCGGTAATGATTGGCTGGCTAGAGTTTGACATTCTGTCGTGCGATGACGGTGGTGATCGATTGATCCCTTGAGGTCACACCTAAAGGACGATTCCCTTAATTGAAAAGGTTAATTAGTTGTATATCGATCTGATTAATTAATTCCTTAAAATTGAACAATTCGATTTGTGAGAAAGAGAATATTGATATCTTATTGTAATGGGATTAAATAAGATTTATTTTAGTAATAAAATGCTTTGTTGCTAAAATTATTTATTGTTTGAGAAACAATAAAGATAAGAATGAATGGTTAATTATAATTACAAGAAGTTGTGAATTATAACTGTATGACCCATTTTATTTAAGTGATCAAGCATCACTAGTCAATTTGTTGAATGTAATTTAATTAATTTATAAAATGATATTTATGTGATAAATATGCATTTAATTAATTAGTAACATGTATCATACTACATGTGACATATTGTGTGACAAATGACAAATTGACAAAAATAAAATGGTAGTCCATTTTATACATAATGGACCGAAAATAGTGGGTGTGTTAGTGGGTTTTGGTTGTTTTATTTTATTTGATAAAATAAACATCATGATGACTACTCTTGACTAGCCTTACAACCTACTCCACTTTCTTACACACCTATATTTTTGATAAGAGAAAAAGAAAAGCAATGATGCTCCTTTGGGCTAGAGTTGGGCGGCACACACACTCTTAATTGAGTAGTGTTGGTTGCTTTATTTTTCTTAAATACTACCATTCATAAAACATGCAAGATGTTCATGTAGAATTTCCTCTCTTCTCTCTCTTCCATCTTCATCAAAAAGGATGAGATTTTAATCTAAATTGTTCATATAAATTACTAAGATTACTAGAAGTAGTATATGAGTATTAGTAATAGATTTTAAGGTAAACTACAATACAAACATCTAGTACATGTTTATTTGTGGGATTAAGGGATTGTCTTGGGTGCTACTAATTGGAGGGCTTCTAATTTGAAGTCAAGAATGTTCATCCATTAATGGAAAGCTCAAGAACTAACAAGAAGGAGATCTTGTTAGTGCCCATTATGACCGAAATCTTTATGGTGAGAAAATGTTTTCTTATCTTATTTTATTAATGTTTGCATGCATAAAATCCACATTTAATTTTATGACAAATTAATTTTAACATATATGAGTATGTTAGTATGTATATAGATCTACATTTCCTTCAATCGGTATCATGAGCCACGGTTGTTTGCATGCAAATTGGTTAAAAGTTTTTCCAAGTTATAAGAATAACAAATAAAACTTGTAAAATTTGTGTTATTATGAGATATCACTAAATTAATCCATGCATATTAATATTTCTGGTCCTAAAATGTTTTAGGATATTTTGGTTAATTTTACGGATTTTTATTGTTCATATTTCTCTATAATGACATTTAAATGTGATTTTATGAGTAAAAATGTCATTTTTGGTCGAAAATTAGCTATACTTCGAATTTTAAGTTGGTTTTTGGATATGTTGTTACATATATTATTTTGAGATAACCTGTAAATTTTCATAATTTTTGGACTTGTTATGCTCGAAAAATGAATTTTTCATTATTAAATACGGATTTAAGAGAAAAATAGGTTAATATGAGTTAAATTTCGAATCTGGTCATAGAAAATTAATATGTTGTCACATGCAATTTTACAAGATGTGTGTAAAATAATTGGCTATAAAGAAGTCTTTTAGCATGATTTATGAATTTTTGAAGAAAAATAGCATAAATAGTGACATTATTAGTGAAAATTAATAAAACATAATCTATGACTTAGGAAAAACGTCTAATGTTGCATTTTATTATCTTTTTCAGATCTAAAATTGAAAATTTAGTGAAAATAATTTTTCCATGTTTTTATGATTATTTTATTATAAATCGATAAACCGCAACATTGTTTTTCCGAAAAATTTTCGAAATTTTTAACCTAAGATTTTGAACATTATGAGTGTCATGGAATTTTTCCAGAATGTTCATGAGTTTAAATTTCAAATTTCAAATTTATTTGAAATTTTTTGATTTATTTGAAGTTTAATAGCTTATTTTTGTAATTTTTGGTCCATTTATGAACAATTTTGTAAATAAAGGTTAATTATGGTCAAATTATTAGTGAAGACTATATTTTGAGTCCTAAGAGGTTAGGGTAATTAACTTATGCATAAATATGAGTTTATGTATTTTTGTGATTATAAAATGTTGAAATCACGCAAATCCGTAAAAACCGAGTAATATACGATATTGGCTAATTAAAGGCGATTTAGCATAAAATTGAGCATGTTCATACATATTATAATGCTGCATTTTTCTTTATGATTGTCATAATTTTAATTTATGTAATTTTGAATTATGTAATTTTACTTAGTATGGCCTTAGATTTTAATTGGTATTTCCGAAATGTATGGGAATACCGATTCGGTTGTAATTTTTATTGTGATCTCGTATCACCGTTTTGTAATTTAATAGATTTATTTTATTTTAAGTTACAAATGTATAATAGGAAATTATATAATTTATTATGTAATTTTATTCATTCCGGAGTTCCAAAAGATGGATTTCTTCAAGAATGGCGATACATAAAGACGGTGTTACCTAGAGATGCGTGCCACAACCAAAGTTCAAGGGACCAATGGAGTTGGTTTCCGAATGTGTAATAGGTTAATAGTTTTTCTTTTTTAGGAAAGGCCATACTAGGATTTATTTATTTTTATGCTTGCATTTTATTTTATGTCGCATGCATCGCTAAATCGCCATAACTAAACATGCATCCTCTTTTTTTTTATCGAGTTTATCGACCGTGTCAATTAGAATTATCATAGTTCACCGCTTTAGTTCACTTAAAACGTGATAGATAATAAATTGACATGACCTCTCGCTAAAACAAACAATTGAGACATAGCCTTACCAAATAGTAGAAACCATGAAAACCTATTTCGCGAGGGAGTGCACTCGGCTACCCCGGGGTACAAACCTTGTTACGTAGGGGAAGTGGGTGATAAATGTCTAATCCACCGAGTTCATGTTGATGAGGGTTTCATCGGCTACCCCGTGCCTAAGTTAATGTGGGTTTGGATAATGGACACATTTATTCGAAATTTGGATTGAACTCAACAAAAGTAATTGATGAGGGTTTCATCGGCTACCCCGTGCCCTTGTTGATGTGTTTTGGGCTATAGATAAATATTAGAGTAATTTTATCGACCAAGAGTTCTAAAAGTAGAATCGATTAAAAGGTTAATCCACCGAGTTATATTGATGAAGGTTTCATCGGCTACCCCGTGCCTAAGTCGATATGAATTTGGGTCTTGGAATCATTTATCATAGTTGGGTAGAGGTCACTATGTAAATGCTTTACTTGTTTTCAAGTATTAATAAAACGATAAATGTTAAGTTTTCCACTATTCCGTTGTTATATTGTTCTATTTCTTTACCACAATTCATATACGATATCATTTCGTTTTTGATTCAAATCTCCATTAAAACATCGTAACTAAAGACAAAATTTGAATTTGCTTCTAAAACCTCAAACGAACCATTGCTAAGGATCTCTTGTTAAGAGTATAGATTAAAGTTATTCATTATCAAACGGGTTTTTGATTCTTGACTAACACATCTACTTACAATGGATTATTTTTCATGTACTTAAATGAATTAAGTACCTTGAAGCGATAAATTGTTTTGGTAATTAGTTTTGTCGAATTAAGTAATTGACCAAAATAACGCAACCACTTCAATGAAAGTTTTAAGACTAAAACGAACAAATGAAGAGTGAATCTTCATGAATTCAATTTTGCTTCTCAAAGCAAAGACTCATTGAATTAAGTGGGAGCATTCTCTTAAACCGTTAAGATGAGGACGAGGTTCAAGAAGTAAAGATTATAATGGAATTGATACAAGGTAATGTTAAAGGTAAAGTTGTTGAGAATGACGATACTAAACCTATCAAACCCGACCGATAAAGTTTCCATTGTGTTAAATGTTAGACACGAGAAAGGAAACTACCCCAAATTATTGAAGAATCAACAAGTTAGTTGTGGGACATCTAATTGAACCTTCTTCTTTAAATGTTTATTTGATTAAACATAAATTTTGCTAGTATTACTCCGTCAATATTAGAAACCGGTGGTGGTTTTCATCATTATGTTTGATACATAGGATGATTAGAATATGACGACTAGCAACAATGAAGTCGAGAGATAGAGTAATTGTGTACTCAATCTAGTTTTTGGATTTAAAGTTGTACTTAATTATGACTATTAAGTGCATTAACTCTAAATAAGAATATAAACTTGTTAAGATACAAAAGAGGTTTTCACTTTTGTGACCCTATACACCATGATTTGATGTATGGCTAGCCCATCATCAAGGTGATTATATTCTAAACCAAACTAGAATGATATATCATGAAGATGATGTAAGACTCAAATTGGTAACCCAAGATTAAACCTTAAATTTTGGAATGATGAACGCAAAGAGTTATCGAGTACTCTTGAAACCATTAGATTGTTAATGGTATATGCGTATCTTGTATTCAAAGCAAGATGTCTCGTGCTTTTTGTTTGAAAAGGAGATCGAGGTTGTAAATCATCGATCCAAAATAGGTTGATCATTTTCTTTTACCAACGATTTAAGTTGACGCTAGTATGTTCACTTAATAAGGTAAATAGAGAAATCTTTGAAGAATTTCAAAGAGTTCAAGGAATCACGATTTAGTCGTGATGGGATTATCAAAGTGAAGACTTTGATATAAGCCAAAGGAAATGTGATATAGTATCACAAGTTAATCTCTCTTAGCACGCATTATGAAATAATGTGTGGATGGATAAGAGATCAAACGCTATTCGATATGGTTTGGACTTCAATCAAGTTACTTTGAGTTACTTGATCCTTTTGGGGATTTTATCATTTTTGTCTAAATTATTTTTCCACTAAATCGAATCATATGAGATATGAAATGGTAAGGGTACCATGGTTGTAAGTTTTCACAAGAAACAAATGCTCATTTTTCCTTGCAATTATCACGAGCACGACGGGTTTGCGGCTCATGAAGTTGTCTTTCTAAAATACAAGTTTATTTCTAGAAGACAGAGTGGGAGAAATTATTCAAGAGCCATAGAGAATGTTATGTCGCAAGAAACTGGTTTTTTCTTGGCTACATGAGACGTTTTGTGTAAGACATTGTTTCTTCAAAACCTAGGAGGTTAAATTCGTCACTTGTTAAAAATGATGAATTCATGCTACTTTTAAGAAAGCAAAGAGCTTATAACTTACAAAAGAAATTGTTTGATTCAAGTTGATTACTTCTAGAAAGTAATGAACGTATGACTTACATAAGAGTGATTAAGTCACAACTCAATACAAGGCTTAGAGCCATGAGAATCCGAAATAAAGGGCTTGATTAGTGACAAAGGGTTTTGCACTAATAAAGAGATATTTCAAAGCAAATTGGTTGCAAAGAGTTTTGCACTAATTGAAATGCTTAAGTATATTTGGATCTTCTTAGGGATTGTGTTTCAATATTATGAAATACATAGCGAATGAATCTAAAACCCACTTCTTCAATAGAAGGAATGTATTCAATACATATCATGAGTTTAGTAGATTCTTGCAATCCTAAGATAATGTGAAACTTAAGAGAGGGTCTTAAGTAGGACATCAATGAGTTAGAATCAACATTTTGATCATGTGATAAAATATTTCTCGATAAGTCGAGAAGTTGTGGTTATACATGAAGTTTAGTGGGAGTTACGGAAATTTTAATTAGTCCGATATGTGGATGACATATTGATCATTAGGAATGATTTAAGACTTTTGGAGTATTATAATACATCTTGAATATCCGGATTTATGAAGATAAATCCACATGATATTAGAGTCAGTAAGAAGTCTTATGTTGATAAGATTCATGACTAGTTCAATTAAATTGAACATATTTGATTGATTTCATTTGCTTCCACTGCCGAATCAATTAAAAAGAAATGATGTATAACACTTCATATGCTTTAAGTATGATGAATTGTTTTCAAAATCGAATTTAAGTAATCTTTACCAAGTGAGCTATAAAGATTACCCTTAAGTGCTTGCAGAAGCATTAAGGCTATGATGCAAAGTGTTTATGATGCAATATTGTGTAAGGGTGTTACACAAGTGACAATTGACAATTGAGATTGCGCATGGTTTCCGACAAAACCATAATCAAAACACATTAAGATGGTTAAGATACCATTGTGGCAATGTTTATTAAGAAGTAGATTTTCTAGAATCGTTCTAGGCAATAAAGAACAATGAGAGATATTTATAACGGAAATTGAGTACACTTGCGATCATGAGATGTGCAAGAAGGATGAGTCCCGCACATCGTGAAAACAAGTGGGAGCTATTCTAAGGATAAAAGGCCTATGTCTTGATTGGATCTCGACACGTACTCAGAAAGTTTTGTGATGCAAATGTATACATTACAAAGGAAAACGAGTATGTAGTGAGGTTGAGTAAGGTGCAAGAAATTGATAAAACCTACTAACCAAAGCATTCTCAAAGGCTAAACATGATGAGTCATGTCATTTCAATTGAATTGAAATGAACAACTACGTACAAGATCAAATTAGATTATAGAACATGAAATAGTAATCGGGCATTGACTATTCATGTGTGATAATCGCATTTGTCGTTCGAGTTTTATTTTTAAAACTCTTTTATTATACTTTGTTACCTCCAAACGGGTTGTGGAGACAATTGAACCCCGTTAAAGTGAACACGGATTAACATTGTATTTGCCCATAGTTACTTGCATGAGGTGACGTCTCGAAGTGACTAGAGTGTGAGGCGATTGATGGCAAGTTCAAGTGCCATAGAGTCATGTGAGATGACTAGTCGATCACATAGGCAGACTGTTAGGAACATTTTGTCGGGCCTTATGACCGCTTATAGAGTTCTGCCAATTTATATATAGCCTGGTCGTGGCGAGAGCTACAATAGTATTCTAATGAGTCGATTCTTTTGACTAAAGACTATTCACCTAAGATGGCACAGTTTCAGATTAACTTTGATTTGTGTTACTACGACCTTCGTAAATGGGGTCAAATGGGCATATTTTGGGTTATGATGGCTGTGGCTAGTCGAAGGGAATGAGTGCGATAGAAATTGTCCATCCCCTTGTCGTGGTTAAAACAATATCTCGGGGCCACTCGAGGAGTAATGAATTGGAAATGCGTGGCCACGCTCGGAAGGTATCCAGAGTGGATAAATCCGGTCAATCGGTTATTCTCCAGATCGAGGAAACCACTCTCGATATGATCACTTGCAAGTACGACCTGAAAGACACCTTGCATTGAGTGGGAGATAGTAATAGGACAAGAGAATTGGTGACGCACACTTGTCGAGAACAAGTGGGAGATTGTTGGGAAATGTGTCCTCAACAATAGTGCGATCACATGATTTAAATATCATTATTAAATCTCATTTCAAGAATACGGAAGGGATGATACATTACATATATATAGTCAAATGGTCCACACATATCGGTAATGATTGGCTGGCTAGAGTTTGACATTACTGTCGTGCGGTGGTGGTGATCGTTGATCCTTGAGGTCACACCTAAAGGACGATTCCCTTAATTGAAAAGGTTAATTAGTTGTATACCGATCTGATTAATTAATTCCTTAAAATTGAACAATTCGATTTGTGAGAAAGAGAATATTGATATCTTATTGTAATGGGATTAAATAAGATTTATTTTAGTAATAAAATGCTTTGTTGCTAAAATTATTTATTGTTTGAGAAACAATAAAGATAAGAATGAATGGTTAATTATAATTACAAGAAGTTGTGAATTATAATCTATACGACCCATTTTATTTAAGTGATCAAGCATCACTAGTCAATTTGTTGAATGTAATTTAATTAATTTATAAAATGATATTTATGTGATAAATATGCATTTAATTAATTAGTAACATGTATCATACTACATGTGACATATTGTGTGACAAATGACAAATTGACAAAAATAAAATGGTAGTCCATTTTATACATAATGGACCGAAAATAGTGGGTGTGTTAGTGGGTTTTGGTTGTTTTATTTTATTTGATAAAATAAACATCATGATGACTACTCTTGACTAGCCTTACAACCTACTCCACTTTCTTACACACCTATATTTTTGATAAGAGAAAAAGAAAAGCAATGATGCTCCTTTGGGCTAGAGTTGGGCGGCACACACACTCTTAATTGAGTAGTGTTGGTTGCTTTATTTTTCTTAAATACTACCATTCATAAAACATGCAAGATGTTCATGTAGAATTTCCTCTCTTCTCTCTCTTCCATCTTCATAAAAAAGGATGAGATTTTAATCTAAATTGTTCATATAAATTACTATGATTACTAGAAGTAGTATATGAGTATTAGTAATAGATTTTAAGGTAAACTACAATACAAACATCTAGTACATGTTTATTTGTGGGATTAAGGGATTGTCTTGGGTGCTACTAATTGGAGGGCTTCTAATTTGAAGTCAAGAATGTTCATCCATTAATGGAAAGCTCAAGAACTAACAAGAAGGAGATCTTGTTAGTGCCCATTATGACCGAAATCTTTATGGTGAGAAAATGTTTTCTTATCTTATTTTATTAATGTTTGCATGCATAAAATCCACATTTAATTTTATGAAAATTAATTTTAACATATATGAGTATGTTAGTATGTATATAGATCTACATTTCCTTCAACTACTACCCCGAAAATATTGAGGCCAGACCCGAATGCTGATGGGTCCGTTCCGGTTCCGAAGTACAACCCTTTGTCGATTAATGGTTCACATTTGAGACGGTCTGAAGAAGGGTCAAGCTACAACAAGGAGAAGGTGGTGGATTTTCAGCCTAAGTCCACCGATGCCGGCATGAGAGATCTAGAGGAGAGGGCTAAGTTGCTACTTTCTGCCCCCTATCTAGAGAGATTGGTGCCGACAAAGGAACAGGTATCATTTAATAAGTTTGAAAAGGTTATTCGTAGTTTAAATGTGCAAGTTCCTTTCCTCGAATTAGTCAATCAAGTGCCTGCTTACACAAAATTCATGAAACAACTCTTGTCTAAAAAGAAGTCACTTGAAACTGTGCATAATGTCGCACTAACTGAGGAGACATGCTCCTATTTGACCCATACTACACCCCTTAAGCTAGAAGACCCGGGTAGTTTTTCTGTCCCATGTAATATTGGCATCTTTCCTATTGAGAAAGCCTTATGTGACCTAGGAGCCAGTATTAGTGTGATGCCTTTGAGTCTTGCTAGGGAGTTAAAGTTGAATAGGTTTGCAGTCACAAACATGACAGTACAGATGGCTGATCATTCTGCGGTCCAGCCAATAGGAGTCTTAGAGGACATTCCCATGCAAATAGGGAAGTTCTTCTTCCCTGTTGACTTCGTGGTACTAGATATGCCCGAAGATGCCCACATTCCTATTATTCTCGGTAGACCATTCCTGCACACTGCTGGTGCAGTTATTGATGTTGGTTCGGGTACTTTGACCTTTAAGGTAGGGAAGCACTCCATTGTCTTTGCCCAAACAGCTAGGAAGAAAGACCCCATGTGGCCTGTCACTTGCAATACGGTTTCTGAAAAGAAATCTTATTTTATATTTCCTGATATGCCTATCTCTACCTCTACTCCTGTTGTGACACCTCCGCCCCAGACTGGGAGCAAAGTGGAGGAATATTCTTCTGTTTTAGACATTGCAGGAGCTGGTTTGGGGAAGGAAGAGCCGCATGTCGCTCCAGCTGTGAAGGAGCCAATAGTTCAATGAGGCGGTCTAGGATGCCTTAGCTATGGCACGGATGAGGAGCCCGAAGATGAGCCAGTCAAAGCAACGGAGTCTGATCTGGATTCCGACGAGTCCGAAGAGGTCATTGAATGGGAAGATGTCCGACATGTTGATCCGTTGAGTTCTGCGGATGCTGGAGCTGAGAAGAGTGCAGCTGAGAAGATGAGCACTATTGAGGCTACCTCTTGTAGCCAGAAGCCGACCAAGTGGGCCATTCCGTGGCCATTCTTGATCAACTATTAGTTGATTACGACTTTTTCAAAAACTATACACTTTATTGCTTTCGTTGAACTTTTTATTGTTTTGTGTGCGCGAGACTTCGCATTTTAAGTTTGCTTAGGATTTTATATAATTTAGACTATTGCTTTGGGTTTTGCGCAATTTTTGGCGCGGTATTATGTGCGTTTGCAGGTTTATAGACCATATTAGCTCAAGTTCTCGAGCTAATTGAAGAAATCAGAAAGTTACATTAGGTTTTCCAGTCGATCGACTGACCTCTAGGGTCGACCGACTAGGCTGCGAACTTCAGAAGCTCCTGTTGCTGTTCACCTTGGTCGATCGACTGGGTGATGTGGTCGATCGACCACCCAGAGCTGTTGTACCTGTTTTCAATCAATCCCTTGCTGTGTTTGATCGATTTGCGGAGTTCGGGGAGTCTTTTCTCCACTTTATCCTCCGCTTAATTTCTGTTTTCTTCTGTTTTATCATTTCCGCACATAATTTTACCGTCCCAATTTTGCTTTCTCGGTTTTATGCGTGGTATTGTTGTCTTTTCAGGTACCTATTAGTAGCACTGATGGCTACTGAAACCTCCTAGCTCACGCTGGTTTGGGGAGGTTTCCTTTTGCTGCGCTTAAAGTCTTGTGAGTCTCCATGTCTTCACTTCATGTCTTATTTACTTAATTTGTTCGCAAATTCCCGTTTTCTTTTTCTTCATTACATGATTTTGCACAATGGGGACATTGTGCGATTTGGTTTGAGGAAGGGTTTTGCGTTGCATTTCATATGTTTTTGCATTCACGTTTACATTTTGTCTTGCATTGTTGTTTAATATCTCCATATTTACAGAAAATTAAAAAAAAATTAAAAATTTCAAAGCTCATTGCACGTTTATTTTAGCATATAGGTTGAGTCGGAACGGTAGTATTTCAATGATGACCTTGCATTTGGATCTGTTTTATCGCCTAAGCCTTGCTAATTGACATGTTATTAGTAGAATCAATTGCATAGTCTACGAGTTCTCGTTAATTTATTTGCTGGACTTGAAACTTGACTTTGATTTTTGGCAAACTACATCATTTTCTGAGTTGTTAGAGCTTATAACTGGTGTCATCTATGACCACTTTATCTAGGATGTGAGTAGTTACTCCTTATGAGACATGTTTCATTAATTTGCATAAATATGAACTTAATCTGCTTAATACCTGTGTGCATTCGATTTGTGGTTTGTTGACACATGTGGTAGAGGTCCCTTTTTTCTCATTTTGCCCATAAGCTCCACACTGCCAAAAACAGCCTTTTGTCCCATTGCTACATCCTACATTTAGCCTGCCCTGGTCAAGCTAGTAGTTTAGTTTTTGGGATTGTTACTACGTTATTGGTGGCATATGCTCATTTTGAGATGAAGTTGGGAAGTTGGAAAAAGGAAAGAATGAAAGGAACAAAGAAAAAAAAAAGAGAAAAATTATTCGAAAAAGAAAAAGAGAGTGCTGTACTGTTTAATGCAGTCTATCGACTGCTCTACTTGGTCGATCGACCGATGCCCGAGAAGAAAAGAAATCAATTCGCATGATTCAAGTCTTTATTCAAATGGCGATTTTTGCTCCCATGTTTCATTTGTATCTTATGGGGAGTTCATTATTTCGGAGATTGTGAGTTTTGTGCTTG
Organism: Silene latifolia; assembly: GCF_048544455.1. Classification (NCBI taxonomy): domain Eukaryota; kingdom Viridiplantae; phylum Streptophyta; class Magnoliopsida; order Caryophyllales; family Caryophyllaceae; genus Silene; species Silene latifolia. The sequence goes on along the minus strand of NC_133538.1, from coordinate 11,642,271 downwards.
CTATAGCACCGTGTGGATTGAAGTTTGAGCAAGAAGTGGATATTGTCATATGGTTTTGTTACGGTACTAGCTTGATCACCTGTACCCCCAAATTGCCATAAATGTTTTGACTTTCCTGCCCATTACCTCACATATCCCTTATTTACCTCGGCATGTGTCATGGTCATTTGTTCGGTTGGAATGCATATGTACGGTTGTAGAGATTACTTTCATATTATATTGCAGGCATGTTCTTATATGTCGTAGTTAGGTAAGTGTCACTAACAAAATGAATTCTTTCTATCTTTCCCATATATTCACCTGTATTTATTGAGTGACTTGAGCAACCCGTGAGAGTCCATATTGATAAGTCTCTATAGTTGACGGTTCAGCAGTTTTTATCGACTACATAACTCGTTTGCATGACTCACATTTCTAGTTGATTGTTGGTTGTTGCATTAAATCGGTTTAGGCTTTACATGTGCATTTCGACCTGAGATTGAACTCGTTCCATTAGGTTTTAGGATCGAGTCTAGTTCTTGCTTGGGGACAAGCAAGGGTTTAGTTTGGAGAAGTTTGATGCGTGTCAATTATATGATGTTTTACACCCTATTTTACGCGCATTTCAGAGCTCATTTATGTGGTTTAAGGCTACTATTTGCCCCATTTCGTCTACTTTCGCATTTTTATGTAATATTGCAGATTTATGCGGAAATGAGTAGATATTGAACCAAATCCGTCCCCGAGTATCTTGCATTGCATTTGACGTGAAGTATTTGCTCAAGGAACGAGCTTGGTGCGCATTTCGAGGCCCGAAGGACAAATCCACGAGGATTTAGCAGTCAAGTATCAGCTAAAGCAGTCGATCGACCGCTACCTATGGTCGATCAACCATACCTCGACTTCCAGAAGCCACTGTTCAGAGCTTACCAGTCGATCGACCGGCCTCAGTGGTCGATCGACCACACCGCTACTTTGACGTGAATTAAAAGATCGAGGAATAGCAAGCCCATAGTAGTTAGGTTTTGGCAATAAGAACTACGTTGTATTCTATATAACGTATGCTAGGTTTTGAGAACGATTATTCAGTTTTTATCAAGCTTTAATCTAGTTTAATTATCAGAAATTCTTTAGGGTTCTTTAGGTTATAATATTTTCCATTCAATAAAAGTTACTTTGGCATTCGGGTTCTTAGAACTTTATTCTCTGCAAATTCCGTTCGGTATTCTCCTACTCTTATTCAGTTTCATTGCTTATATTTCGTTAATAGTATAGAATTGCTAGTTAGTTTCCCAAAGCCGATTATCGTTTATTGTTATTTGTTATTTAACTATTTCAAGCATGAATCCAGTAGTTTTATTCATTAATATTGTTGTTGTTTGTATCAATACCATGAGTAGCTAAATAGCTTGTGCTAGGATGTAGGGGAACTGTAGATTAGGCGGCATTAGAATAGGGGACCCTGAATCGCGCCATGGTCGATCGACTGGGTACCCTGGTCGATCGATTGGCCTCGTGAGATATGCTTCGTTTTAATTAATTTAATTGCTTTGTTTGACGAATCGAGTGCACGCGACTAGTTGAATGTTTAGGATTTGACCGACCCAATAAAGATCGAAAGATAGGGAAGGGAGATAGCCTACCTAATTAAGATGACTAGATTAACGAGATCGAAAGATAAGTTAGTTTAGCCCTTTAGTCACTTTTCAGGACGAAAGTTAGTATTAGTGATATTAGGGACCTGTATCGAGATCGAAAGATGCTACTTGTGAGAGTGGACCGAGAGGACCTCTTATTTCCCCGTCTCATGCGTTTGATTTAGACCTACCTAGTATGCTGCCGCCGAAACTATAGTGAACCGACCATCTTAGCACCCTTTTAATCCTTGATTTCATCTACTGTTTAGTTTATTTTACTTTTATTGCCTTAGCTATAGATCACTCAAATCAATCAACCCCCACATACTGTTACCTTAAGACTAGAAATAGACAATTATTAATTACATTCGCCTCCCTGTGATTCGACCCTGTTACCACTAGCTTCTGTTAGTTTTAATAGGTATTATAAATATTATTTTTGGTACTCACAACGACGGGTATCAACGACGGTATCAAATTTTGGCGCCGTTGCCGGGGATGCAATTGTTTAATTTTTAGTTGTTTTATTTTAGTCTCTATCTTAGTTTAAGGGACATATGTTCCTTAAACTCTTCTCATATTCTACTTGTAGTTTCCTATTATGCGCATATCACAGGGTGGTGAATTACGACCGTTAGATCCTGAGATCGAAAGGACTTTGCGTGAGTTGAGACGATCATCTAGAGTATTGCCGACAGAGGAAGAGCTGAGTACTCTGTCTAGTTATTACGAGATCGCGCTATTTGAGGAGGATCCACCTTCATCCCCTATTTCTACTTCTTCAGCTGAGATCGTTACATCTCCAGATATGGCTGAAGAAGCAAGTATAGCCAGTCATTTCGATCCAAAAGCTGAGAATCTCTATAAGGGATTCGCATTGCCAGCTGGGACGGATAGAAAATTCGAACCGAAACCGGCCTACATTAACTTGATTGAGAGAAACCAATTTGGGGGAGCTGCAAATGAAGATGCAGCTAAACATATGGAGATATTCATTAACTACTGTTGTTCCATACCCCCACCAGCAGGTGTGACCCAGGATCAGGTCAAAGAGACGATGTTCATATTCTCGCTTCGTGATGCTGCTAGGGAATGGTACCGAGATCTGGATCGAGCTGCCAAAGGAATTACTGATTAGAATTCGATGGCCCTAGCATTTTACAAGAAATATTTCTCTGCATCGAAGACCAATGCGATTAGAGCTCAGATCACAAGCTTTAAACAGGGTCCTGATAAAAATTTTCATGAGGCATGGGTCCGTTTCAAGAAGCTGGTGCGATCTATTCCGCACCATGGGTTCGAACAATGGTGCCTATGTAATCAATTTTATACTGGGCTTTATGATGATCAGAGGGCTATCCTGAATGCTGCAGCTAATGGCAGATTCCAGGAGAATGTTGGAGAAATAAAGGGGTGGAAGATTATTGAAGATATGGCCACCCATAAAGCTGAGCATGGGAATTCTAGAGGAAATCAGAGAAGATCAGCTGAATCTCCTGCTGTAGCTGCAATAGAGGCTCTTACTGTAAGATTTGACAAGCTAGATTTTGGAGGATCCCAAAAAGGTGGGATGCATAAAGTTAATGCTGTTTCAAACGGTCCCTTTACATGCAAAAGATGTGGAGGAGAGGGATATGTTTCGGAGTTTTGTACTAGTTCGAATGAAACATGTGATGCCTTTCAACATTTTAGGCAGACTGGTACTTATCCCGATCCCTCTAATGTCCACCCCAATTTGAGGTGGACTAACCAGAATGTTCTTAATCCCGGACCGCAATTGCAGCAAAACTATGTGCCCCCTCATAAGCAGCAACAGTATCAAAAGCCTTCCTTATGTGCCTCAGCAGCAGCAATTTCAAGGTTCTGATATTTCTGAATTGAATAACATGGTTCAGAATTTATCGGGTTTGCTGCAAAAGGAGTCTCTAGCTAGAGAGACTTCTACAAAAATGTTGGAGAGTCAAATTGCCCAATTGGCAAGCAAAAGTGCAACTAGAGCTCCGGGGCATTTACCGTTACAGCCAGATAAAAAAGAGACTCTAAATGCGATTACTTTGCGGAGTGGGTCTACTCTTGATGGGCCCGCTATGTTCGAAGATGCTGCTGAAAAAGATGGTGCGGAACCGAGCAAGAAAAAGGCTGAAATGAACAGTAGCAAGAAAAAGACGATCAACAGGTATATCAGTCGATCGACTGATGTACCTGGTCGATCGACCAGCTCAGGCGACACTGCAGTTTCTGGTCTTGCGGAAACCAGTCGATCGACTGAAGGTGCTGCTGATTGTGAACCTTTTCGTCCTCCAATGCCAGATAACTTGAGGGACTACTTATTTCGGGGTACGACGACTCCGAAATTATCGAGGCAAGATCCAAATGCTGATGGGTCAGTTCCGGTTCCAAAGTATGACCCTACGACGATTAATGGTTCATTCCTGAGACGGTCTGAAGAAGGTTCGAGCTACAACAAGGACAAGGTAGTGGATTTTCAGCCTAAGTCCACTGATGCTGGTATGAGAGACCTAGAGGAGAGGGATAAGTTGCTTCTTACAGCCCCATACCCAGAGAGATTGGTGCCGACAAAGGAACAGGTATCGTTTAACAAGTTTGAAAATGTTATTCGTAGCTTAAATGTGCAAGTTCCTTTCTTAGAACTAGTTAATCAAGTGCCTGCTTACATGAAATTTATGAAGCAACTGTTGTCTAAAAAGAAGTCACTTGATACTGTCCAATCTATCGCACTAACTGAGGAGTCATGTTCTTATTTGACTCACACTGCTCCACATAAGTTAGCAGACCTTGGTAGCTTTTCTGTTCCTTGTAATATTGGTACCTTCTCAATTGAGAAGGCATTATGTGACCTAGGAGCTAGCATTAGTGTTATGCCTTTGAGTCTTGCGAAGAAATTGAAATTGACTAAGTTTACAATCACAAACATGACAGTACAGATGGCTGATCATTCTGCGGTCCAGCCCATAGGAGTCTTAGAGGATATTCATGTGCAAATAGGAAAGTTTTTTTACCCAGTTGACTTCCTTGTGCTAGATATGCCCGAGGATGCTCACATTCCTATCATTTTGGGTAGACCATTTCTGCACACTAATAGCGCAGTTATAGATGTTTGCTCAGGGACATTGACCTTTAAGGTAGAGAAACAGTCCATTGTTTTTGCCCAGACCTATAAGAAGAAGGCTGCCATGTACCCAGTAACTTGCAATGAAGCTAAATATTATGTTGTGTTGCCTGATATGCCTACCCCTATGCCTATTTCTGCTATAACACCTCCGCCCCAGTTTGGGAGCAAATTGGAGGAAGATTCTTCTGTTTTGACTGTTGCAGGAGCTGGTTTGGGGAAGTTAGAGCCGCATGTTGATCCAGTTGTGAAGGAGCCAATAGTTCAAAGATACGGTCAAGGGTGTCTGAGCTATGCAACTGATGAGTAGCCTGATGAGGAGCCAGTGAAAGTGACGGAGTCCGATTTGGATTTTGACGAGCCAGACGAGGTCATTGATTGGGAAGATGTTCGAGATGTTGATCCGTTGAGTTCTGCGGATATTGGAGTCGTTAGGAGTGCAGCTGACAAGATGAGCACTGTAGAGGCTACTTCTTGTAGCCATAAGCCAAGCAAGTGGGACATTCCGTGACCATTCTTGATCAACTATTAGTTGATTAAGACTTTTCAAAACATTTTATTGCTTTTGTTAGACTTTTTATTGCTTTGGTGTGCGCGAGACTTCGCTTTAATAAGTTTGCTTAGGATTTAAAGACTTTAGACTGTTACTTTAGGTTTTGCGCAATTTTGGGCGCATTATTATGTGTACTTGCAGGTTCATAGACCATATTAGCTCAATTTATTGAGCTAATTCGAAGAAATCAGAAACTTACAGCGGGTATCTCCGTCGATCGACTGAGGTGTGTGGTCGATCGAATACGCCGCGACTCCATGGGCTTCTGTTCCTGTCACCATGGTCGATCGACTGGATGGTATGGACGATCAACCGCTTTCGCTGCTGTACTTGTTCACGACCATTCCCCTGTTGTGTTTGGTCGATTTGCGGAGTTAAGGGAGTCTTTTCTCCACCTTTTTCTCCGATTCATTTCTGTTTTCTTCTGTTTTCATATTTTGCACATAATTTTGCGATTCGTAAATTGTTTTCTCATAATTACGCGCGGTACTTTTGCTTCTTTTCAGGTACTTATAGTAGCACTGCTGGCTACTGAAACCTCCTAGCTCACGCTGGTTTTGGGAGGTTTCCTTTTGCGCTTAAAATCTTGTGAGTTTCCGAGTTCCTTTTCATGTCTTGTTTAGTTATAATAACGCTAATTCCTGTTTCCCTTTTATTTCATTACATGATTTTGCACAATGGGGACATTGTGTGATTTGGTTTGGGGAAGGGTTTTGCATTGCATTCACATGTTTTATTGCATTTCTTTTTCACGTTTATTGCATTTCAGTTTGCATTTGTTATTTCATTTCTCTTATATATACAAAATACTAAAAAAATGGATAAATTTCAAAAATTCAAAACATGCATGTTTATTGTAGCATATAGGTTGAGTGGGAACGGTAGTATTTCAATGATGACATTGCATTTTCAGCTGTTTTATGCCTAAGCCTTGCTAATTGACATGTTATTAGTAGAATCACATATGCATATCTACGAGTTTTCATTAATTTATTCGCTGACTCTTGAGACTTGACTTAGATTTTTGGCAAACTACATCATTTTCTGAGATTTAGAGCTTATAACTGGTGACATTCATGACCGGTTTATTTAGGAGTGTGAGTAGTACTCCTTATGAGATATGTTACATCAATTTGCATAAATATGAACTTAATCTGCTTAATACCTGTATGCATTCGGTTTGTGGTTTGTTGACACATGTGGTAGAGGTCCCCTTTTCTCATTTTACCCATAAACCTCACATAGCCAAATTGCCTTCTGTCCCATAAGCTACATACTATATTTAACCTACCTTATCTGAGCTAGTATTGGTAGTTGTGGGAATGTGTTTATTGTATTTTGGTTATATTGCTCTTTATGAGAATATGTTGGTGAAATGTTGAAGGGAAAGAAAAGGAAAAGAAGAAAAAAGAAAGGAAAAATGATTCGAAAAAAAGAGGTCGTCGGTCGACTAGACTCATGGGTCGATCGACCGTGCACTGCAGAAATGAAAGAAAAAAATCAAAATCGCATAATTCAAAGTCTTTATTAAATGGCGATTTTTGCTCCCATGTTGTATTTGTATCTTATGGGAAGTTACTAATTGTGGAAATTGTGAGATTTGTGCTTCTAAATTGGCACCGTTTGTATCGATTGATCTTGAGTTTGAAGTTGGGATGTTCCCGTAATTTGGATATGTAGTTACTAGCTTGGCTTTAACTTCTCATATCCAAATTTATTTTAGCCCCTTCTTACCCATACCTCACATATCCATATTTGCCTCGGCATGTGTCATGGTCTTTTATGGTTGGAATGTATATGTACGGTTGTAGAGATCATTTTCATATTAGACTGCAGACATGTTTTATAGGTCGTAGTCAGGTGAGAGTCATTACAAAATTACTTCTTTCTATCTTTACATATATTCACTTGTGCTTATGTGTGATATGAGCGACCCATGAGAGTCCAATATGATAAGTCTTTATAGTTGACGGTTCAGCAGTTTTTAACGACTACATAACTCGTTTGCATGATTCATATTATTAATTGATTGTTAGTTGTTGCATTAAACTGGTTTAGGCTTTATAGTTGCATTTTGCTCTGAGATTGAAATCGTTCCACTAGGTTTTAAGATCGAGTCTAGTTCTTGTTTGGGGACAAGCAAGGGTTTGGTTTGGAGAAGTTTGATGCGTGTCCTAAATATGATGTTTTACACCCTCTTTTACACGCATTTCAGAGCTCAATTATGTAGTTTATGCTACTATTTTCCCTATTTCCGTCTACTTTCGTGTTTTTGTGTAATTTTGCAGAAATGTGAAGAATCCAGCGGAAATTGAGCCGAATCCGTCCCCGAGTACTTGGCACATTATTTGACATGAAGTACTTACTCAAGAAATGAACTTGGCGCGCATTTCAAGGCCTGGAAATAGATTTATGGAGAAATTAGAATCGGATTACCAGCTACAGTGGTCTATAGACTGACCTACATGGTCTATAGACTGTCAGAATGCTGAATAGAAGTCCGCAGGAAAGAGGAGCAGTCGATCGACTAATGCCTCTGGTCGATCGACCAGAGCACGATTGTCAGAAGCTTCTGTACAGCGCATCTTAGTCGATCGACCGGTCTTGGTGGTCGATCGACCGCTCTTTTAATCTGACGCAAATTAAAAGGACGAGAAGTTAGAAGCCCAATTGTCATTAGGTTTTAAGAATAAGAATCACGTTATATTCCTATATAACGTGAACCCTATGTTTCAGAACGGAGATCGTTTGATTCTATCAAATTAATTAGGGTTCAATACACAGAGAAGTTGAACTTTTGATTATTTCATTAGTTTAGATTAATTTTCCGTCAATAAAGTTTTCTTTTGCATTGGGTTTGATTTTTTCTCTTCAATTCTTCATTACGGTATTCTCTGTTCCTTTGTTCAATTTTGCTGCTTTAATTCTTCCGTGGTTAGAATTGCTAGTTTAGATTTCCCAAAGCCAAATTATCATTTCATGTTAGTTGTTTATTTAGTTAATTTAAGTATGAATTCGTTTACTTTATTTGTTGATTTTATTACTGTTATTATCACCATCATGAGTAGCTAAATCCTTAGTGCTGAGATGTAGGGGATATGTAGGTTAGACGGTTTCGACAGAGGCGACCTGTTATTGGGCTCTGGTCGAACGACTGACTTCGTTGGTCGGTCGACTGACTTCGTTGGTCGGTCGACTGGGTCCGTAGGTCTATCGACTGCTCTGCATGGTCGATCGACAGCCACGTGTTATATTAGCTTCGACTTAATTAGTTTAATTGCTATATTTGATGAATTGAGTGCACGCGACTAGTTGAATGCATAAGAATTGACCGACCCGATAGATCGAAAGATAGGGGAGGGAGATAGACTACTTAATTAAGACGACTAAATTAGCAAAATCGAGAGATAAGTTAATTTAGATTTTAAGTATCATTAATCAAGAACGAAAGTTAGTATTAGTGAGAATAACGGAACCGTAGCTTAGGCCGAAAGGTTGCTACCTGTTAAATTTGACCGAGAGGACTTTTTATTTTCTCGTCTAACATGTTTAAAACAGTTTACTTAGAGTTGCTGCCGTTGAAACTACAGTGAACCGACCATCTTCGCATTCTTTTAATATTTGTTTTCATCTGATTCATCTACTGCTCATTTATTTACTTTAGTTTTAATTTGATTGCCCTTTAGTTATAGAACTTTTCAAATCAAACCCCCACACAACTGTTACTTTAGATTAAGATTAGACAACTATTAATTGCATCGCCTCTCTGTGGTTTGACCCTGACTGCCACTAGCTTCTGTTAGTAGTATTTAGGTTATAAATATTATTTTTGATACTAAACGACGGTATCAGTGGTCGTATTTTGAGTTTTTGAACTGTTTTTGCCCGAATTGGCGTAAAATTGCCTTTTTGAGCTGTGAAAAATATCCAGCTGTGTCGGGAATTTTTGTTGTTGTTTTGCGGGCCCTGTGTGGGCCTTGAGGTGTTGGGTGGTTTTTAAAAATTTTTGTTGTTGTTTTGACTCGTCTTTTGCTTGAAAAGAAGGGCGAGTCGTTTTTTGTGCTGTTTTTGTGAAGTGTTTTTGTTGGTTGGGGTTGGGCGGGCTTGCCCTTGTTTTTGTTTTGCATTTGTAGGTGTGAGTTTTTTTGGATTTGTCCATTTTGTGCCGTCGTAATGTCGAAATTTCGGCTGACGTTTTTGGTTTTGTCCTGATTGCAGGGGAGTGTTCTGGGCCTACTGGGTCCGTTGTTGAGGCCTTAGAGGTCTTGTTTGAGACCGGGCCGGTTAGTACTCCAGCGAGTGCGCCTGAGGCGGAGGTAGAGGATGTTTCCGAGGAGGAGGGGCCTACTGAGGAGGCCGACAAAGCCGAGAGTGCCGCGAGGGCTCGTCAGGAGGTCGTTGTTGGGGTCGTTGGTGCTGAGGGAGCCACTGGGGCTCGAGAGGAGCCTAATCTTGAGGTTGTTGGTGCTGGGAGGGCTCAGACAAGGTATGAGGCCGGTACTTCTGGGCGGAGGGTTAGTACCACTAGGAGGAGAGGTCTTCGGCCCACTGGACGGGAGCTTTAGAACGTCGCTAGGGTCGTTGAGAGGCCTCCTCCCCGTCGCGTGGAGTCTCGTGGGGGAAAGAGACGGAGAGTGGAGACAGACGTGGATGAAGCCTTCGTTACAAGCTGGGATGTTAGACGGGTTACGGTCCCGCGGGGGTTAAATCTGCGGGTGGCGCCTGCTTGGGCTGAGGGTTTTGACGGTAGCCAGTTGTTGTTGCGGCTAGACACTCATATCTTCTACCGTGCACACGAGGGCTTGGTGAGTTGCCGCTTTGTTGAGCTTTTGCTGTTTTTGTTGTTTCAGACCTGAATAGGTATTCTGATGTTGTATGTTTCCCAATTTTAGGAGATTGCTACCATAAGGACCTTCTCAGGCTTCTCGACTTGTCTGGGTTTCTACGATGTTCTCCGGGCCGGTACGAGGGAGTTTATAGAGAGGTCGGCCATGGGGCCGTTGGTGGCTGCTTGGCATGACATTCAGAGGGCTTAGATTAGGTCGAACATATATCTGGTCCGTGTTAAGTTAGACCATTACTGGGACACGACGTCGTCGTTCCACATGGAGTTTGGGGAGGTCAGTGTAACCTTGGAGGACTTTGCCATGATATCGGGCCTTCCCTATGGCGAGACGCATGTTGTGTTCCCGGAGACCCCGGAGAGTGTCTTCCGCTGTGGTTACGGGTTTGATCGGCAAGGTTTTGCCTGCGCCGACTGACATCACTCCTTTCCTGATAGCAAACTCATATGTGAAGGACCACTTCAGGGGGAGAGTGGCGAGCTTTGTTCTGGCGCCGTTAGTGAGTCCGAAGGCTGAGGCTGACGCGTAGGAGGCGCGGTTGTGGTTGTGGTACTTCTTTGGTACCACGTACTTTGGTGACAAGGGTAAGCGCTTGTCGACCAAGGTACTCCCTTTGCTTGCTGACCTGGACGCCTTGGGTCAGTTTGACTGGGTGACGCCGGCTTTGGCGAGTTTTACCTATTACCTGCATGCAGCAGTTCGTCCGGAGGTGATGGGGGATGGGAGTTCTCCTGCTTTGGTTGGTCCCGTCCTCATCTTGGAGGTACGAGCATTTTTGTGTTTTTGTGTTTTTTTGATTATTTTTTTTTTGAGTTTTGGTAATATTTTGAAAAATTGGCTAATTTGTGGTTGCTGTGTTTTGTTACAGGCTTGGTTGTATGCTTACTTTGTCCCCCTGCGCCCGAGGACGACTAGTGACGTTCCTTCGGCTTATCCTGCTGTGAGGGCTTGGACGGTGGCTCGGAAGAAGTCGACTTACGAGGACTGTAATCATCGGGTGAACGCCCTCCGAGTTGGTGCATAAGTCGTTGCTTCTTATCTCTTTTGTTTTGTGGAAACGGATAGAGATAGGATGACTAGGTAGCCTAGAGAGCCCCCATTTAGTTGATTAGCTTTGACTTGAGTGCATTTTATCGGGTGGCCTTGGGAGCACTACACAGACGTGCCGGCTGCTATCAGGGAGCGTTTGCGACCTCGCAGTTCCCAGCGTTTGTACCTCGAGATGGCGATCGAGCCGGTTTGGTACCTGGGCTAGCGTCTAGCTTGTCAGTGTTTTAGTGAGACCTTTATGGTGCTGGTCGATCCGCCTAGGGTGTTGTTCCAGGAGTCGACACCTGATGAGGTTGAGGAGCACCTTTACGACCGCGGAGGTAAGGAGCTGTTGTTACGGGATGTCGACTACGACATCTTCCACTTGTCGAGGCTTGCATGGTACCCGATTGAGGTATGTTTTGCACAGTTCTTTGTTTTCATTGCCTCTTTTTAATAGAAGGGTTTGTTACCTTCGATGCGGATCCATATTGTCGGGTGTCGACGCGTTGATGAGGACCCAGCCCCTAGTTTTCCCGACAAAGACCACCTTTCAGGGGCCGGGTGGTGAGGAGCTACAGCTGCGTCTGCCAGAGCCTGCGGCTGCTGAGGTGACCGACGGTGGCATGGAGTGGAGGTTGACAGTTCTGAGGGTGACTTTCTGATTTGAATACTCCTCCTTATTTGTATTTCGCCTTGCATTTTTGTTGTATTGAAGGACTTTTATGGTTGTAGGTGTCAACCGCTAGTCATCGGGCTTTATGGCGGATGGATAACCGTTGGAGGGCACTTGCTGGTGACCTGGCCGCGAGGGAGTCTCGACTTGCACAGGTATTTTTGTTGGTTATTTTTGTGTGTTTTTGTGTTGCATTTCACGTTTAGATCTTAACGACTGTATTGTGTTTTGAAGGGTACTGCGGATCCGGCGGAGCTTGCTCGGGTCTGTGCTAAGTTGGACGTAGCGAGGTCAACGATCCAGGCACAGGAGCTGGGGATCATCAGTCGGGACCAGGAGCTGAGATGTCGTGAGGACGGCTTGCGGAGATTGCCTCTCTCAGGGCTTAGTTGGCTGCAACGAAGGAGCTTCGCGTCACGATGGAGTACGAGACGTTGGAGAGTTCTCCGGAGAGGGGGCCCACGCAGGAGGTGGTGTCTGCTTTGCCAGCGAATCCTCGTGAGACCGGGACCGGTCCGACGGGAGGCGTTGAGTAGTTTATTTGTTTGTCCGTGTCTTGGACTTTTGTTTGTAGATATTTACATTTTGCGCAAGGCGGTTTGTATATATGTGTTTTTGGTTTGTAGTTTATTTCTATTTGGCTTTTTTGTGTTGTGTTTCGGAGAAGCACGGTCAGTTGCTGATTCCCTTTTGCTTTGCATTTGTTCCTGCATCGTTAGCGTAGAAAACAAGCAACAAGTAGCACGTAGGCATAAACGTAAACACGCAAAAGCATTTGATGGAAAAAAAAACCACGATGACTCCAAGTTAAAATTTGAATTTTGAAATTTTGAAAATTCCGCGACAGGTTGTCGCATTTGAATTTTTCAAATGAAATTGTTTTGAAATTTTGAGAAATTAATTCGTGTTTGAATTGAGTTGCATCGAATTTTGCCGAAAATTTATTTGTGGCTCGAAAAACTAAAACTAAAATCATTACGGATGAATTTCAAAAGAGATTTTTTTTTGCGAGTGTATTTGATTTGATTTTTGTGCGATCAAGACTTGGATTTGCAAGAGCTTGAATTTTTGAAGGAAAATTGACATCAATTTTCGAATTTTCGAATTTTGTGGGAAAATGCGAAAATGCGAATTTTTTTTGGAACTTTCGACCGGTATGGAAACGATCCATCGCGGATCGGGGCGACTAGCCCTTCCCCCCTAAAAGAAGAAGAGAAAAAACTGTATGTTTAAAGCTGCGCCATGGAAACCGTGTCGGATCTAGTAAAACGCAAAAACAAGGAAATGTGAGTGTGAGAAAACACAAAAATTGCTGGATAGGCCTGAAGAGGCGCGAGCCCTGTGGCGGGAGGATTTATGTGTCAGGAAGAAACACAACTTGATAGGGACAAATCAAGGTGCGAATCCTGAGAACCAGCCCAAAGAGGCGCGAGGCCATGGGCGATGAAAGGGAGCTTCCCCTTTTTCGGAAAAAAGCGCTGATTGTTTTGTATAAAAAGGGATGTTTGTACTTCATTGTTTCATCATCCGAAACACGAAAAACATCTCTACGAAAACCTTTCTTCTTCTTCCACAAAATAATTCATGGATGCTTTTGAAAATAGGTTGCGACATTGGTGTCGGGATTTATCGCCTACCGAGAAATATCAACTCGTTGTAATGGGAGATAGTCAATAGTTGGTGCTTCGTCAAGTCAAGGTGCAAACCTCGTTCCTTGAAGAATGCTCTCGGTTTTGGGATTCGAAACATTATGTTTTCGTTTTCCCAAAAGGTGAAATTTGCCCTCTTGCCGAAGAAGTAGGCGTCATCGGTGGATGGCCGGGTTGTACTCCGGTGCTTCCCTGACTCGGTTGTGTTACAAAGAGAAGTTTTGTTCAATGTTGGGCTTGTCAACAAGTCAAGTGAACTTTCTCCTTGCTCCCCATGGTGTAGATATGTTGGCTCTTATCAACATTTTCTCAAATCGGTTGGATGTCAATGTCTCAGAGGTGGCTAGGAGAAGGGCTCTTGTCTTTTTCCTAGTGCATGCATACCTCCTTGTCGATGCCTTGAAGAAGGAGGGGTCAAAGTGTTATGGTAGTATGACCCTTGTGCATACAGTAGAGGAAATGGAGCATGGTAGGGATCCATCATGGTTGGTGCTTGGCGAGATCATCCAAGCTTTGGACAAGAAGGGCCCTTGTGGAGAAGCTCCCTCGTTCGAATCTCCAAGGATCCTCCAAGTGTGGCTATTGGAGAGGCTAAGGTATGTACAGCCTTCGGCCGATTCTTCTTCTTACTCCTTCCATCACCTTACTATGAAGAAGAAGTTGTACTCGGATAGCTTTGCATCCACCGAGGCCTATTTGACCTCGCGATTGGTGGAGGAGGGTGGTCCTCATATCCGTTGGGTGGTGCCATGGTGGCACTTGAGGTCCTTCATCGAGTTGCCCGTTTCGGTTTCTAGTTCTTGTTCTTTGATGGTGGTGGGTTTCAAGGTTGCTTCCTTCATCTATCCCGAAAAGCTTATGAGGCAAATGGGGCGACAATAAAAGGTGACCGCCCAAGATACTCTCGTCCAACAGAGTGTTTTTCGAAACTCGGAGCTAGTTGAGGTCTTCGAAAGGTGGTGGGCCACTGGCCGATTTGGGAGGTTCCAAACCCCGTTGCCACAACATGGGTGACTCCCGCTTATGTCAAGTGGTTAAGAGCTCAAACCTTGGAGGAGAGGTGCAAATCTCGTATGGACGAGGTCGTCGACTTGAAGTATAGAAAGGTTGGCAAGGCTAACCGTTCCTTCTTTGACGACTTTGTTGATGGAGCTAGCCCGGAAGTATAGTGGGCCATGTATGGGCTCGACTTGGACCGAGTATGGGGTCTTGCAAGAGACCGGAGGGCATCGCCGTTGTAGATCCGTTCCGAAAAGGAAGTTCATGCTAGGCGGGCCAAAAAGAAGAACAAGGGGAAGATGTACCCCGAGGGAAAAGGAAAGGGTAGAATGGAAGAATGAATACATCCATCACCCGTTTTATTATTATGTTGTATTAGTGTTGTCATTTTTTTATTATGTTGTATTAGTTATGTATCGTGTATTTTATGCAAGTTTTACTATGTGAGATGTCTTAGTCGGCGTTCTAGCTTTGACAAGTTGTAGACCTCCTTAACTTCATTTGTTGTCAAATTTGTAATGCTTCTCATTATTACTTAAATAAGAGGATTGCTTGCCTTAAAAGAAATTGAGAACGCTTGTTTCTTCCATCCATTTTGTAAAGGCAATTCGATTTGAATTATCCTAAACATTGCACTTTGGAAATGAGATTTTTGTGAGAAGGGAGAAAGGCTTCTTTTTTTTGTATTTTTGTGGAAATGGGAACTTCTTTCCTTTTTCTTTTTGTGGGAAAGGGAATGTTTTTCCCTTTATTTTTGAAGTTGATATGGGTGATTTTTTTGCATGTAGGGATGGTTGTATCCTTCTTGTGTATGAAAGGACTCCCTATGTATCCACCCGAAAAAGGTGAAATCAAAACATGCTCGTAGTTCGAAAGGTTTTGTTAATTTTTATTTGGGTTTTGCGGTTTTATCGTTCTTGTGTAAGAAAGGACTGCCTACATATCCACCTGAAAAGGTGAAATCAAACCATGCTCGTAGTTCAGGTGTTTGGTTTGAGTGCAAATAGATGTTGCCGTAGATTAAAGGACGTTTAAAACGTGGCAAGGTGCCGCAACTTAGACTCGGTAAAACATGCAATTTCAAATCAGAACGCGTTTGAAGAAATTGAATTGAAAGGGATATTGTGGTTACTAGTTGTAAAATTAGGGCAAGGTTTGTTGGCTATCAGGGTTCAAGGGTAGTATTTCTTGAGTTGGTCTAGGTTGGTCGGGTTTGTGAAATCCTCCCCGTCTAGGTCACTTAGTCTCACTGCGCCCCCCGAATGTATTTTCTTGACCAGGTATGGCCCGGCCCAATTGGGTTTGAATTTTCCTCTCGGATCGACGGGTAGTGGTGCTCGAACCGATTTGAGGACCAAGTCGCCTTCTTTGATATTTCTGGGTTTGACCTTTTTGTTGAATGCCCGTTGTATACGTCGTTGGTGCAGCTAGACGTTGTGCAAGGCATTAAATCACCGTTCATCATGGAGTGTGAGTTGTTCGAACCTTCGACGGTCCATCCCGCCTCAGGAACTTGACTCTCCAGCAGGATACGTAGAGATGGGAACTCCAACTCTACTGGTTGAACCGCCTCCATACCGTATGCTAGGTAGAAGGGTGTGTCTCCTGTGGGTGTTCGAATGGAGGTTCGGTATCCCCAGAGCGCGAATGGGAGTTTGCTCGGCCAATTGCGGTAATTATCTTGCATCTTTTTTATGATGATGACAAGAGTTTTTTTTGTTGGCTCTACCGCACCGTTGGTTTGGGGACGACAGGGGGATGATCGATATCGCTTGATTTTGTGCTTATCCAGCCAGGCGTGTGTTTCCGCCCGGAAGTGGGAGCCTTAGTCGCTGATGATTTCATTGGGTACCCCATATCTTTAGATGATGTTGTCCTGGATGAACCTGGCCACTTGTTTGGCAGTCAAGACTGCATAGGACTATGCTTCCACCTATTTGGTGAAGTAGTCGATGGCGACGAGGACGAAGCAGTGTCCTTTGGTGCCTATCGGGTTGACTTTCCCGATGATGTCAATGCCCCAGGTAGAGAGAGGCCAGGGTGATGTCATGGTGTATAAAAGGAATGGTGGTATGTGTTGTATGTTGGCGAAGATTTGGCAATTATGGCAATGTTTGACATAGTTTCTGCAATCGACTTCCATGGTGGTCCAGTAGTAGCCTAACCGCATGATTTTTCGGGTCAGCATCATTGCTCTCATGTGAGGGCTGTATTGTTTCGTCGTGGACCTCTTCCATGAGTTTTTTGGCGTTGTGGTGGTCAATGTAAAGGAGGAGGATCCCTTGGGGTATTATTTTCTATAGTTGTTCTTGGTTTATCACGAATTGTGATGCAAGTAAACGGTTGGCTCTTTGTCCTCTTGTATCAGAGTTGGGAGAGAATTCGTTTTTAGTTTTGTAGTTGAGGATGGCTTGGTACCAAGGTTCGACATGGTTTTCCTCGTCGTTGTTGATGACGTAGATGTGAGCTGGCTTGCTCATTATTTCGACACATAAGGGCATCGATGTCATGTCGTCGGGTATGTTGACGAGTGCGGCAAGTTTTGCCACGGCATCAGCAAATTGATTTTCCTCTCGTGGCAAGTGGAAGTAGTCGGCTTGGTCGAAGAATTCGACCTCCTGATTGATTTTTGCTCGGTAGGGTGCTAAGCTGTCGCTTCGGATTTTCCATGATCCGGACACCTGATTGATGATGAGTGAGGAATCACCGTGGACCCTTAGTCTCTTGATGCCAAGTGTTATGGCTGCATGTAGGCCGATGAGGCATGCTTCATATTCGGCGGCATTGTTGGTGACGGCGAAGTCTAGCTTGACCGAGATTGGAACATGTTCTCCCTCTGGTGATATTAGAAGGATTCCTACACCGAAGCCTCTTAGATTTGATGCACCGTCGAAGTATAGGTCCCATGCGTCGGAGTCGGCACAAAGGATGTCTTCGTCAGGAAGTGACCATGTGTCGGTCGTTCGATCCTCATTGATAGGGTTTTCTGCTAGGAAATTGGTGACTGTCCTTCCCTTGATAACCTTAAGGGGTACGAAGTTGAGATCAAATTCAGATAGCATGAGTGTCCATCTAGACAGCCTTACGTTTAGTACGGGTTTTTCGAAGATGTATTTGACCAGGTTCATCTTGGAATAGATGTGAACCGTGTAGCTGAGCATGTAGTGTCGCAACTTATTTATTGACTAGACCAGGGCAAGGCAAGTCTTTTCTAATTGGGTGTACTTGTCTCATACTCGATGAAATTTTTGCTGATGTAGTAGATGGCTCATTCTTCGCCGTCGACTGTTTGTGCTAGTATTGCCCCCATGGCTGTGTCGGTGACAGTCAGGTATAAGGATAAGGGAATTCCTTGTTGAGGTGGCATAAGGACGGGAGATTTGGATAGGATTTCCTTTATTTTGTCAAAGGCATTTTGACAGTCGCCATCCCAATCGGAGAGATCGGAGGCACGAAGCTTCTTGAAGATTGATTCACAAATCATAGTGAGTCTGGCTATGAAGCGGCTGATGTATTGGACTTGACCGAGAAATCTCCGAATCTCCTTCTCGTTTTTAGGCCGAGGCATTTGTTGAAGAGCCTTGATTTTGGTAGGATCAATCTCGATGCCTCTTTTGCTGACGACGTGTCCCAGGAGTTTTCCGGAGGTGACTCCGAATGCACACTTCTGAGGATTTAGTCTCATGTTGTATTTCCGGAGGCGAGCGAAGAACTTTCAAAGGGCGCTGATGTGGCCATCTCGCTCTTTTGATTTGATGATCATGTCATCGACATATACTTCCACCTCCTTGTGCATCATGTCATGTACGAGTGTGGTGGCGGTTCTTTGATAAGTTGCTTCAGCGTTGATTAGACCAAAGGGCATGACATTGTAGCAGTATGTACCCCATTGTGTACTGAATGCAGTCTTGTGCATGTCTTCCTCAGCCATTTTGATTTGGTTGTACCCAGCATACCCGTCCATAAATGATAACAGGATATGCTCGGCGGTGTTGTCCACCAAGATGTCAACATGTGGCAGAGGGAAGTCGTCTTTTGGACTTGCTTTGTTTAGATCCCTGAAGTCGACGCAAACCCTAATTCTCCAATCTTTTATAGGTACAGGAACAATGTTAGCCACCCAGTCAGAGTATTCGGACACTTTGATGAATCCGGCTTCGAACTGCTTGTCTACCTCTTCCTTAATTTTCAGGGCACATTCGGCGCAACTTTTGTTTTACGGGTTTAGCTCCGGGTTTAATGGGTATCATGTGCTCTGCAATCTCCCTGTCGATCCCACGCATGTCTTTGTAGGACCAAGCGAATACGTCCTTGTATTCGTGCAAGAGGTTGATGAACTATTGTCTTCCCAAGGGGTCGAGGGTGGTCCCTATCCTAAGTTCTTGAGGTGTATTGACGGTTCCTACATTAATAGGTTCGGTCTCCACAATGATGGGGGTCCTATCTTCTCGTTTGTCAAGTTCTTTGGCTAGGTGAGGTGGGTAGTCACTCAAGTCAAATTCCTCATGTTCGTTCAGAATTGCATTGCAGTTAAAATGAGACGAGTCATAAGCAAACTCAGCGTTCATTAAGTTAACTTGAGCGAAAAGCTCGGATAGGACAGACATCTCATGGGCAGTTAGAGGTGACATTGTGGAGGAGGTGGCCCCTGGAACAAGCTCCAGGTTGATGCCTTGTCCGGGAGTGGGGATGACCCTAGTTGACTCAGCCTCTGAAGCAACCACAAGTTTGTGATAAAATAGTGGAAAGGGGACTTTGACTGGGACATCAGGAGTGCTAGGAGCTAAGACAGACTATGACTCTGACTCGGACTCAGACTCCTTCTCATCTTCAGTTCCCTCTTTGAACATAGGGCATTCTCTAGTTGTAATCTTTAGAATGCGGCCTTTAAAATCGCTCCACTTGATAGTTTTCCTCCCGCCTTGTGTAGCTTTCTCTAGGTCAGTATCAGAAATTAAGGCGGTGGGGTTGAACTGGTTATTCTTTAGAGCAATATTGATGATGTCCTCATAGTCGAGGTGCTTGATGTTGTCTTCTCCGAAAAGGAGACTGACAACTTGTCCATCTAGGCATGGGGTCGACTCAGATTTGGTCGACGCAGATTTGGCGTTGTCGGGGATGAAGTAGCAGTCTTGAAAGACCACTACGCCCGGGTGTTTGACCTTATCTACGGAGACGTAGATTGGCTCAGGGAAGCCGTTGTAGAGCTCGGATTCTCCCTCGGAGACGAAGTATCCATTGAGAGTCAGATGGTAAGGGCGGAGGATGGCTCCGTGCTTTTTGCGCTTCCGTATTAGAAGGTTCATCTCCTGGATGTATTCGTCGATAGGCTCATATCCTAGCCCGAAGGGGATGTTAGGGACCTTAGCCTGTTTTAAGGGAGGCAAGGTGCTTTTAAGTGGATTGAGAGGTAGACCTGGGAAATAACCCTGGCGCATCAAAATGCGGTTGACTGTGAGGTTTGAGAACAGGTCACAATCAACGGATGCTTATTCATCAGTTAGGGCATTCATAGCTTGGAATCCCCACATCTCAATGTCGTCCTCTTCGATGACCTGGTATTCCCTTCTTCATGATAGCCTTGATCGGGGAGGCGGGAATCGTGATTGTTTTCCCGTCGAAAGGGACCCTGATTTTCTGATGAAGGGTTGAGGTGACGGCCTTGACAACGTGAATCCAGGGGCGTCCTAGAAGCATGTTGAAAGAGGCGTCGATGTCGACGACCTGAAAACTGGCTTGTCTTTCCAAGGGTCCAGTTGCAATGGTCAAGGTGATAAGCCCCGCAACCTTGCAACGAGTGCCGTCATAGGCGCGTACCCCTTGGTTAGTTGGGACCAATTCAGCTTCTTTGATACCCGGTTTGTGAGCTGGCTTGAGGGAAATGACATTAACCGCCAATCCGTCATCCACTAGAACCATAGGCACATTCTTTTTTAGGCATTGTACGGTGATGTATAGGGCCAGGGTATGGTTGGCTCCGAATCGAGGGATATCTTCGTCAGAGAAGATGACCGGATTGCTCAGGTCGGGGACATCCCTTTTCATGTGTGCTACCACTTCTTCTGGAGAGGAGGTAGGGGGAACTGTTAACTTTCCCAAGGCTTGTAGCAAAGCTTGCCGATGTTCGAAGGATGTAGCGATCAATTACCAAATTGAAATCTCGGCCTTCACTTTTTGCAGTTGTTTAAGGATCGAGTTTTCGAGAGCCTTGGGTTGGGTGTCCGTATCAGGGACAACCTGGTCATTCGTTGTTAGAATGACCGTTGCATTGTTCGAATTTTGGTAGGGGCGTCCGAACCGGGTAAGATGACCGATCTTTCTTGCTTGTTTGCCCTTTCCCGGAACCATATAGACATCCTCTGCGTCATCTCTCCAGATACCGTTGATTTCGGGATCTCGAGGGTACCTTGGAGGGGTATTCCTCGTGGATAGTTTTTGTAGGGGAAGTTTTTGTGAGGGTAATTCTTGTGGGGTTGATTATTGTGGGGTTGATTATTGTGGGGTGCATGCCAGAATGGTCGCATGAGCAATCCTTTCTGGTGAGGGTAGTTTTGGGCGTTTGGAGGACCCACTCTTGGATGCGGTGTTGGTGGGTTGAAAATCAACCGGTGGTAGGCGTCCTCAAGTCGGGTAATCCTTTATGAGCGACTGGCTATGGCCTCCTCAACTTGTTGGAACATGGTGAGCACGGTCGCGGCGCTAAATACGATTATCCCGTCCGGGGTATTCCAAGGCATTCACCTCGTCATGAATTGGCAAGATGAGGTGTGAGCAATCCAAGGTTGGTTCGTCATCAGAGATGGCATGGATTCAAAAGGGGTTTGTTTTGTTGTTTTGTTTTGTGGGTGGAGGTAAAGGTAGCTCTCCTTTATCGATCATATCTTGGATGATGTGCTTTAGTTTAAAGCAGGCTTCTGTGTGATGACCCTTTCCCCGGTGATACTGGCAATAGGCATTGGGATTCCAGAAACGGGTTTTTTTAGCTTCGGATGGGTCCTTAGTGGGCCCAATTGGTTGTAGTTTCCCTTGGTCCATGAGTCTTTTTAAGGCACTAGCATAGGTTGACCCCAAGTTTGTGAATACCCTTTAAGGACGCTCAGTTTTCTTTATGGTTGGTTCGAGGAGATTGACCTCATTAATTTGTTCGTTTGACCATAGGGGCGAGATCCGGTTGATGTAGATCCTTGATAGCCTAGACCAGTGGTTTTGGCTAGGACGCCCTTTCGGAGCTCGTCTTCAATGCAGATCCCGAGGATCTGTAAGTCCTGGAACGTTTTGATGTTTTGATATCTCAGCAGGTTGGCACAAACCGGGCGGAGGTTGTTGACAAATTTCTCCACCCGAGTTGATTCACTCGGCTTACTGACAAATTGAGTGCTTACCCTCCTCCAGTGGGTTAGGAATTCCGTGAACTCTTCCTTATCATTCTGAGTCAGGACCTCAAGAGTGCGGGTATTGTCTTGGATTTCGACATTGTCGGTGTATTGTTTAGCAAATTCAACAGCGACTTCGTCCCAAGTAGTAAGGTTCTTAGGGTCGAGGGAATAGTACCACTGGCGGGGAATCAGTTCCAGAGATGATGGGAAGATCCGGGTGAAAAGTTCCTGTTTGGCCCCCTTGATGGCCATGTAATCCTTAAAGGCCCGAATGTGATTGAGTGGGTCCTCCACTCCCTTGAACTTGGGTACATTAGTCAAGGTAAAGTTGTTGGGTAGTTGATCCCCAACGGGTTCGAATCTTCGATTGCTCTCAAGGTGGATGTTGTTACAACGGGCTAGGAGTTGTTCCTCCAAAAGCTTAAGCCTTTTCTCAGTTTCAGTCAAAGGCAGAGTGTTGTGTTCTCCGGCTTCCTTATTTTCCAGGGTGTCGATACGGGTCTCGACACGGTCCAGGGTGACCTTAAGAGTGGTGAGCAGGCTGGCTAGTTGAGCAGTTGTAAGATCTCTGTTGTCATTGTTTTTGTTGGATGAACCTGAAGACGAGGCCATGGCTCTGAGGCAGAAAAACGGCTCACATTACATCTCAATCCGACACGGCTTAACGACTAAACACAGATAACACAAAGGACGGGAAAATAGATCAGACTCAACAAGACGAGGGCAACCGTATGTGGTGCCTCGGTGGTGACTCGATTTATAACGTGACGGTGTTGACCGGACTTTGACTCGCGTCCAACGTAATGGCGTGATGCCGTTGAACGAGTCTCGAGGTGAGACAACTCAAATTAAAGATCCATAAGTACACTTGCTTCGACTCGATAGACACGAGGCGGAATTAGAATGGTGGACTGAAGCTTTCAAAAATAGAGATTTTCAAAAGATTCGTTTGTCGCTTTATGGACGGCTCCCGAAGGATAGGGATCTTCAGAAGTCGGTTAGTCGAAAAGGTTGTCTTAAGTTTGCTTTCCAAAGACGGTTCGAGTTTGAGTTGAGGCGGCTCTGAAAACAATGTACTATTTCCAAAGACGGTTTTTTGAAATTCAAAATTGAATGTTTTGCAAATCGAGTTTTAAAATGTTTGACAAGGTCTCGGGGACGGTGTATGGTCCTCGGGATTTGAAAATGCTTTGAGAAAGGGGTTTGCGCCTTTCTCGGGTTTTAAAAAAGCCATTGTGTTGGCGCGAGATGGGTTAAAATCTGTGTCTTGACACGGCGATTATAACGGCGTAAAAAGGTTTTTTTTGAAATGTTTGTGAAACCAAGTTTGAAAATCGTCATTACGATGGCCTAGAAAGGCGTGTTTTTTTTTAAATGGTTGTAGAAAACCGGGTTTGAAAATCGTCATTACGATGGCCGAAAAAGCCGTGTTGTTTGAAATGGTGGGTTTGAAAATCATTATTACAACGGCCTAGAAAGGCGTGCTTTTTGAAATGCGACGGTCGGTGAAAAACCGAGGTTTTAAATGGCCATTATAACGGAGCAAAAGGGGTTTCTTTTTTTGAAAGTTTGAAATGACACGGAAGGACTTATGATCACATAACACATAAGCACTCGCAGTTTCATTATATTATGCATAATGATGACACGGGTTTTGGCTTAAAAGTGTGGGTTACACACCAAGCGATCAAATCCCGATTTTTGAGGGGGATACCAATCCAAACAAAATGTGTAAGGAGGGTGTCGTAGCCTCGTGCTCGAAGGAAATGAAAGCCCTTTGACGAAACAGAAATGTGTAACGTCAATGGTATGCTTGACTCAATCGGGATTCGAAACGCGGGGATGAGAAAACTCACGCCGACGAGACGAGCCAATTGGTCGAAAAGGGTTAGGTTGTGGGCCCGGATAAGGAACCCGATTATGACCGTATCAAATAATCCATTTCAACCAAGACCTCGTTCGAGTCTCACCATCTAGGGATCATAAAGACACAAGTGTCCTATTTATCCCCAGCGGAGTCGCCAATTTGTGGACATAGCCACCTACGCGCCCAGCCGATCTGTGGACGTGTAGTCTTTTGAAAGCCACGCTCGGCGGCATAAAAAATGCTTTCGACCGGAACGTTTTAGATCGGTCGGTTTAATCTCGGCAAGGGTCTCGAAACGATGCAAGAGATACTCGAAGTCGCCAACAAGCATTTGTGGGATGCTTGGAACCCGTTCGAATCCACTTTATACCTAGGTCACCAAGGCAAAAATCGGTGTTTGACATAGGTACTAAAGATAAGGAATCGTCCCTCTTTAGCATCCTATCTCTAGAATGACTCTCGTACGCCCTGGATAAGGTCGTCCACTATCCAAAGTTTCTGAGTAAGAGGTGAAGGTACGTATTAGGAAGCCCTTTAATCGGACATTCAATCCCGCCCGCGGTAGCGGCCTCTACTGATCGATCTTGGTTGGTTAAATGCAAAAGTTGATAATACGGGTAAATGCATGAATGTGCATCCACAAGTTTGAACCTAACATGTGAGCTTTCTACGTCGGTTGTTTAATCTAAGTATCAATTATTTGATGTCGAGATGGATTTAATTATGATTTGCATGCAAGACGGAAATTAAACATCCATTTACCGAGTTAGGTTTATGGTGCATAACATAATCCATTTGTCTTAGTAAGACGTTTTGCAAATACAATGTAAAATGGGCAGATTCGTCATCTGATCTGTCCTGTATTCGGGTTAACCGAAGTTTGTATCATCCTAGAAAAGTGCTGGAAGGAAACAGGGTCTGCATCAGGCAGCCTATATAGGCGCGAGCCATCAGGCGATGCAAACAGGCCTGTCCTGGTTTGAAATTTGGAAAATGATTAGCCTGTTTAGGCGCGGGTCGACAGACGGTTGAAGGGACGTCTTCTGACCATTAAAAGATTTTTAAAATGGTTTGAAAAGAGGGTGTTTGAACCCGTCTTGGTTTGAAAAGGTCGTTTAGACCGCTTTTGTGTTGATGTGAAGAACAAGACTTGAATAATTATCATTGTATTGACAATATTCGATGTCGAGTTCGGTTTTGCAACCTTGACATGAATAGTTTTGAAAATGATTATGAACTAATTGTTTTAAGTTCATTTGTTTGTGATTAGTCAATGTTTATCATTGTACTCGGGTTAAAATCCGACATGGTATGTAGAACCAAGGATGATTTTGTATTTATGACTAATGCATTTGTTTTGAAAATGTAAAGAAATGAAATAAAAGGTTTTAAAATACCTTTTAAAATGTATTTAACCAAATATTATCACCAAAACACGGATTAAACCGTCATGGTATTAGGAACCAAGGGTGAAAAATATTTTATGGTTAAAAGTTTATCATAAAAAAAATGATTTGAAATATTTAAAATGGTAAAAACCGATTACAAATATGAAATAAATTAAAGGGGAAGATGAAACCATACACGGCTGGATTAAGGCCTGAGAGGGGGTTTAGGCGCGAGCCACCCTGTCATACAAGCAGCCCCTGTCTCCGGCTAAAATTCGGTTTTGGCTCATTTAACACATTTTTGGATCATGTTATGCATGTTATAGCATGTTATAGTCATAAAACAGGTGAAAAACATGATGGAAGAGGATATTTACACCCTCGGACTTACATGCTAGGCTTGAGACGAGAAATCGACGAAAGTGTATCAACTTATTTGGTCGGAAAACTCGGTTTAAAAACCGTTTTAGCAATGTAAAAGAGTGTTTTAAGTTTAGTGGTGGTGTAGTTGGTCGAGATGGTCGGTCAAGTGATTTAAGGCACGATGACGGTACCAAACAATGTGTAAGGCTTGTATTTTCGATCGCTAGGTCAAAAACACGTGTCCGTTTGTAACTTGAGAAGTCGAGTCTAGAATTTTAATTGAGAAATGAGGGGGCGGACACTCGTGTAAGGTATTATGGTGTGTGAAGGTGGGTATTTATAGAGAAATGGGTGCTTGTGTGCGTTTTGAGCGACGTGGTCGCATAGGCTGCTCAAAGAGGCGCGAGTCATTTCGCGGGTCTTCGAGGTGTCTTGTCACTATCACGCAATGGTAATCATGATTTGTTCTATACTATGTTTTAAATGACATGATTTATACTTGACCATGAAGTATACCGGGAATACTTAACATGGAAGTCTTGAAAAGTTTTGTTTATTTGTGTTTGTCTCGGTTTGACTCGTTGTTGGAGTCGGGATTTGAATTTTGAGTCGGTTTTTGGTCCGGTGTCGGTTTTGACTCTGGTTAGTGTCATTGCGACCCCGTCGTCATGCATTAAATGGTCCAGGTACTTTTGAAAATTTTTGAAATGTTTTATTTTTGAAATCTTTTTACATTTTCCGACGTATAATTGTACAAAACTATCGAATAAACGCTGCGATTCCTAAGCATGTTGTAGTCCGATAATCATCGGGTGTTTGTTGGAGAATTGACAGATGCTGGGTATCTACATATTGGCGTTATCTTTTGACGTGGTTGGATATGAGTATAACTTTGTTAGTAGCTTTGATCTTGTTTTGTGGAGGTCGTTGTGGATGTTTAATGATTGGGAGTTGCTTATTCACAAGTGTGGTGAAGTACTTTGTTTCATGGAGTAGCTTAGATGTAAAGTGGCGTAAGTTATTTTGAGGAAATCCTTGGAGGTAATGTGGTTGTGAGATTTATTTTATTAGGAAGTTTTCGGAACCGTTTAGGATAATGTTGTTGTTTGTGATTTGAGTATGTGGCGTTTAAAAATGAATCTTTTAATTTTCATTTGGCTTTTGCAAAAGGAAATTTGAGTGGATTATCATTTTCATTTGGTGTTAACGTTGATGGGATGTTAGGACTCGTTATTAAAGGCGTCTAATAACATGTCCTACGCTTGTCGGCGAATGATTTTGTTTTGAAGTTGTCTTTGACTTGGAAAGTTATCGCTCTTGTGTGCACGACAAGAGCAATTTCGTTCCATGAAGGAGACTTGTACTTTTGAAAACTCTTCATAAATGTTTTTGGAAGTATTTTAATTTTGGATTTCTGCAAATGATTTGGTATTTGACCTTGTCTTTGAATTGGAATGTTAATGTTCTTGAATGCGCAACGAGAACACTTCCGTTCCTTTGACAAGAAACTTTTGTCGTTGGAAATTCTACTTGAAACTTTTGAAGGAATTTTAATTCTTACAATGACAAACCTTTTAATGTTTTAGTTACCGATTTAAAAAAAAATATAGCTTTATCTTTATTACCTTTCATTTTCTACTTTCAAGTTTCGAGGGCGAAACATTTTAAAAGGTGGGGTGATCGTAGCACCCGCGAATTTTCCATTTTAGCATTTATAATCTAATTAATCATTCTATTACTTTATTTATATTTTTAAATTTCTTAATTAATTTTATTTTATTTTAAGCATAGCTTTTATAAAAAATATATTTTTAAGACTTGGATTATATAAAAATATATATAGTTAGTTGGATAGTAATAATATTAATAATAATAATAATAAATTCCGTCTTAAGTTACAGTAGACTTGAGACGTATTTCCGTCTAGTATAAGACAGTCACATTTCACTTTTGAACCTAGGTTAATTGTGGACCAACCAAAAATTGACAACACACTCACCTACCTCTCTTACACTCTATACTTAAATTAATTATTTTTTTATTCACTCACTCTCACACAATATTCAACCGGTCACTCACTTACCCCCTGCCCACTTCCCTTTCCATTTTAGAAACAATACACTGTAAATAACACAACCATGAACACACCTTGAACACCCATCTTCAACCTTAGATTTCTCCCTCGTTTCTTGACGGTTTTAGCTTCTTGCGCCATTCTCTTCCCTTTCCGTCCTTCAACTTTCTATGTAAGAAAGTTCCACCCTTGTTGAGTTTTTGAAATGACCCGTCTTATGGGAATTTCGGTTTTGAGCTTAAAAATCCCGTCTTTCTCATCCTAGGTGAAGGATTTGAAGACCCGGAGGAAGATTCGTGCTTTGTGGACCATTTACTTTAAGGTTAAAGAGCTTTCAAGGTAACGGTGATAGGTTACTCGAAAAAGTATCGATATTTCGCCCTTTTTACTCGATTTTATACTCTTATTTGTCGTAAAGTTTAGTTCTTTATGCCTTTCTCGTATGTGTGGTTTAATATGTGGATTTATTAGTCTTTCACATGCTTGTTGAAGTAAGTTTCCATAGTTTGTTTCTCTATGATTTCGGGTATGAAGGGTATATTAGTGACTGAAATTTTCGTGTTAGAAATGGCCTGTTTACATGACATTTTTCTAGTATTGTTAGGATGAATTTAGTGGTTATTATTCACGTTTTAGTCGTGCTTGTTTCCGTCTCAAGTTTGCTTTCAATTCCGTCTTAATTTTGAGCTGAACGAGCTGCTTAGAATTCGGCTTGGAGCCATGATAAGGGCTGCTTTGAGCTCTGTTTTGGCACGGGTAGAGAAATCTTTCGGGACTCTTTTTGTGCTTGCTTTTTACACGTCAATATCATCTTGTGTGTACTCGAATTTCTCTCACTAAAGTGTCTAGCTATGGACCATGTTCACCCTGTTCAAGGGGGTTGTTTCACGGGTTGTTTGGCAACCGTGAATGGTGTTTGGGTGGATTGTTTGCAGGATTTTTACGGGCTGTTTTTGGTGGATAAAAGGGTGGTTAATGTGAATGGTAAAATCAATGTATATGTCCGTCCCAAGTATGCTCATAAAATTGTTTTGTGGATTACGAGTTTTGTTGGTTTGAGTAAGTAGTTTTGGGCGACCTATTGTCCCGCCTTATAGGCCGTTGAGCTGACCGTGGGGCTGAACGTGGGCCGGGCTAGGTGGCTAGGTGGTTGTGGTGGCTGGTCATGGGTTGGCAACACGGCCACGGCTAATGGAGGACACGGTTGTGTGGTAGTTCATTCACTTGTTTTCCTTTCTTCCTTTTTTTCTGTGATTTGTAATGTTTGTTTGATTGGGTTTATTGCATCCTTTGGTTGTTGGGCCAACCCATTGTCATGGTGATTATTTAAGAATAACCCATTGATGGTTGGTTACATTTTATCCCGCATTTTACATAACGAAAATTATTCATTAGCGCTTGTTATATTTTATTTAACTGGCATGTATATGTATGAAAAGAAATGCTTATCGACATAATACAAGTATGAAAGATTTATTATAAATAATTTCTTGTGAGGAGTCGTATTCTTACGATAATGCCTTTATGCTATACTTTAATGCTTGACTTATCTTTACGCTCTACTTGTGCCGATCTGCCAAGTATGGGTCTAACTCATATCTTCCGCCTCTTTCGGACTGTCCTACCGATTGTGGGTTCTCGACTTTCGATCTGTCGTTCGAGTCTTGGATGCGGACTGTCCTGCCGCATGTCGAATCGGGAACTGTACTGTCCCGAGAGTCTTGCCAGATTTAGACTAGACTGAGTCTTTGTTATTATCATTGTCGTCCTACCAGGGGAATTATATTTAATGAGTAGTAAAGGTCTTGCTTGGTTATAGATATTGTCATATATCATTCATGGCAAGAGTTATGCCTTATATTGGTTGGATGTGAGAGTCTTGGTTTTATCGGATACTAGAGGTGAGATGCAAGCCTTCTAATTGCAATATGATCGCCGGGATTGATGTTCCCATCCGTTCTTATGGTGAGATGCAAGCCATAAGTATGAATGTGACATTAGTAGCCACGTCCCGTGCAATGTTTGTTAAAGGGTTTTCAGAATAATGGTTATGGTTTCCATGCTCGTATTTTGTATTAATTGATCCCTTACTTATGTTCTTCATATGATTCGAATTCTAATCTCATATCTATATTATATTTTCTTGAAATGCGTGCTTTTGTCGAAATGACCGTATTCTTGTCTTTCATATTATTTAATTATCTCACATGAATAGTGGAGTCTTTATTATGCTAATATTGACCTATCTTGTTCCATCTCATTTAATTGTCATCTTTAAATATAGATTTTGATGTTCATGTCATTTGTAATTATCTTACATAATTTACCTATTTGAGTTCCTTGTTATGTTTGTTTCGACAATTTGTGGCTAGGAGAACCTTGAGTTACTCCCCACTGACTGTGGCTTTCATGTTTTTCATGAATGACGGGTTTGTGAAGATGCATTTGTGGGGTTTAGACGTGTGAGCTAACGAGCACCTTGGATTAGTAGTTTGTTCACTACGATTGCTTAGATTCACCCTTTATCGTCTTGTCATTCGAGGGATATATTTTGTAACACCCCCATTTATTTAGGAGCCTTTAGCAAGACATTCCCAATAAATAGGACTGTTACCATCTCGGT
Source organism: Silene latifolia (assembly GCF_048544455.1). Classification (NCBI taxonomy): domain Eukaryota; kingdom Viridiplantae; phylum Streptophyta; class Magnoliopsida; order Caryophyllales; family Caryophyllaceae; genus Silene; species Silene latifolia. Next base: position 11,612,084 of record NC_133538.1, on the reverse strand, counting down.
TGCCCGAGGTAAATGATACAAATTAAAACAAACCAAAGTACTTTAATAACTTTAACTGAAATAATGGTTTTATTACATTGCCAATCGATTAAATTTAAACCTTAACATTGCAATATACTACGCAGCGGAAATTACATAAATAAAGTTGTATAAGTCAACTAAGTGATCTAGACATCAACTATGGTCCAAGTCGAGCTCACGTCCCAATGCTCCCAAGTCAGCTAATCTTTAGTACCTGTCAAATCTGCTCCCCATTATGGTTCATCACAGGTGTTCACGAATACACTGTCAACCACGAGGTTGAGTAGGATAATCACACAACATTAAATATACAAACTAACAGATGTAAATACGTGGAATAAATACCACTACCAATTCCCATCATAACCACACTAGTCGTCCCGGTTCGTGACCGAGGCTCCACCACACCGTCGTCCCGCCAACTCCTGGCCCGGGGATAAACACAATTGTCGTCCCAGTTCGAGACTGAGGATATCTCATAACTCATCGTCGTCCCAGTCCGAGACTGAGGATAATCTCATAACAATCTCATATCCCGCAATATAAACACAAATGTCGTCTCAGTCCAAGACTGAGGATAACCGATAAAATAGTATGCCAATACGAATAATCCAATCCAATAATAAACAACCACAATAATCCGACAATAATAATTTATGCATCCATTCAATCCCACGAAAGAAAACGAGTTGAGTAGTTATCCTACCTTTTAGCAAATCCGCGCACACAAGCCAATTAGTAACAATCTTCTACAAAGCCGAAATCTACAATTATAATTAGAGAAAATTGTTGATTACAGCCTTTTATAAACCTCATTTTGAAAATTACAGCCTTATATAATTTTTTTTGAAAATTACATCCAAAATATTACTTTTCTTCTAAAATTGCACCAACTTGAGGTTTTTGGTGATTTTTGATGATGTTTTTTATGATGTACCCTTTATTATTTGAGAGCCTACTTACCCAAATTTCTTACCTCTCCTTAACACAAACCAATTAATCACCCCAAACATCATAAAAACATCATAAAAATTCAATTTTAGGAAAACTCAAGTTGGTGCAATTTTAGAAGAAAAGTAATATTTTGGATGTAATTTTCAAAAAAAATTATATAAGGCTGTAATTTTCAAAATGAGGTTTATAAAAGGCTGTAATCAACAATTTTCTCTTATAATTATAATACATATTAATTAGTAACTATACTAACTGACTCATTACTTAATCTAATTAAACTTATCCGAAATTACCTATTTAATTATTTTATTAACTATATAATAAACACTCACTTTAACTCATTTAATTACTCACCCATATACTTTTATATGTCTAAATGCAAGAAAACCAACAATCATAGTATCATCACCATCATCATATTATGACATTCACTAACTCATTAACAATAACCAATTCACAAACTACTCATAGTCTCGTACCACGCCCAACCATCCTACACTATACACTATTTAATTACACGCTCGTCACCACCACGACATTCCTTACCCGACTCACCCAAACACACACAACCACCACGGCTAAACCCGACTAACACCCGACACCCAAACCACACTACACCTGAACTCAAACCTAGACCACAACTACAACGCGTGAACCAAAACAGGGAAGTGACGGTCTCGGCGCAACCACCACAAAACAACTCGCAAGCACTACCCAATCGCTCCTTATACTTAACTTTAGACATGGTACAAAATTCGGAAACTAACCCGCTGAATAGGACATGTAAAACAGCCCCAAAAGTTTGTCGGAGCGGCTTCAAAACAGAGTACTACAGCATGTTCTGTCCAGCACCCGTAACGACTCTTAAACAACCTTAAAACACCATAAAACTCCCCTTAAACACGCTCCAACAACCTCCCCTAGTCGACCACCCCGAGACTCCTTAGATCCGATGCAAAACCGAGTATGAGCGGACTATTCTCCAGTTTTAAAAGCAACGATTAACAACCACTGTCGTCATCGTAGACAACTCGATGAACCTTTTATCAATGACCAAGAACGACCCAATAATCATCCTACTCACTTTCTATGTAACGTTTCTCAAACCCGACATTGAAACGATTTACTAACCATTAACTAACGTATTAAACGAAGACGAGTTATTACGTACCTTGTTAACTAGTGAAGACACTTGAGATTGTGAAGGTGATTAAGACGGGGGCGCACAACGCGAGAGATCTCAGCTTTCTCGGTCTAGTCGTTCTCTTGTCCTCGCCGTTCACGGTCTCACTCTCTCTGCCTCTCTTTTCTTTTCTTTGTTTTTGGGTATGACCACAATCCGGAAAGAAGGGAGTTTTTATATAAATATGTATGTTGCTAGGTTATAGTAATAATAATATTTAATTAGTGTTGGCCAAGGTAGTTAATATTATAATAGTAATATCAATATAATTAATTAATATTATTTTTACCTTTACCCTTATGAGTATTGTTACCATTATTATTCCGTCTCACTGCTATACAACTCCATAGTACCATTTTATTTTTAACCCGATACTATTCCCGAGTAATAATTTTATTAAGATATTTTCTATAATAATTATTAATTAAGCTATCAAAGTACGGGGTATTACAGTATTCCCTCCTTAAAAAGAACTTCGTCCTCGAAGTTCACCGAGACTACCCAAAACATTAACTCCATACACTTCAACAGAAATGCTATCATCACACACTTACTTTATAAGGACAATCGCACATGTATAATATATAAAGCATTGATAAAATCCGTATAAAATCACATAAGCAAAGTTTAGTAACTCAAAATAATTGTACTATCACATTCCACCCTCCTAAAAATAAACTTCGTCCCGAAGTTTCGGAACTACTACTACTTATTAAAACTACCAACAACTTAAATACTTTTTAAATGATAAAACTCTAAGTCTCTCAACAAATACTAGTTACTCTTCTCCCCATTCCCGTGTACCGTACTAGCTGTTCCAAATGCCTTTCCACCACTACTCTGGTCACCTCTATTGCCTTGTCTATTGTCATGGCTTCTCTGGTTACTCCAATCTCCTGACTTTTGATTGCTCCCATAACCTGACATAGGAGTATAGTAACCTCCATCACGATTCCCATTGCCATAGCTTCCCCTTCCATTACTAGACTTTGCCTTCAATCTGCATTCCCTTGCCTTGTGTCCGTATTTGCCACAAGAGTAGCATGCCTGAAACATCGAGTTACCACCTCCACGGACAGCTCCAACGCTCACATCATACCCAAATCCACTATATGTCCTTTTGCTTCCCTGATCACTCACAGCTTCAGTCTTCCTTTTCTCCCCCTTTTCCTTTTTCCCTTCCTTCTCCTTCTTCTCTTCCTTTAACATATCTGTAATCCTCTCCGCATGCCCAGCTCTCTGGTAAACATCATCCATGGTACTTGGCTGACCAGCTGCAAGCCTCTTCTTAATAGTAGTTGTTAATCCCTTTTCAAATCTAAGTGCCAACATCTCATCACTAAAATTCAAATCAGCTACATATTCTGACAATTCCATAAACTTGTTATAGTAAGTCTCTACTGTCATCTCATCAGTCATCCTAAAAGAATCAAATTCAGCTCTCATCTTACTCCTAATATGTTCAGGCACAAATACAGCTCTCATAGTCTCCTCAAAACCTTTCCAAGTGATAAAAGGTTCACCACTCTCCCTCCAAGCTTTCCTTAAGACCTCCTTACTACGATTCCACCACAAACCCGCTTTTCCTCTCAAATAGTAAGCAGCTTGATCTACTTGCAACTCCGTGGGACATCCTAGCAACTCAAAAAGGTTATCAAACTCTCTATGCCAATCTCCAAGTAAAGAAGGTTCACCTAATCCGTCATATTTCGTCGGGTTATGCCTTGCAATATTAGCACTCATCTTTGCTGGATCCTGAACCGACCTCTTAGCCTTCAGTGCCGCAGTCAAAGCCTCATTCATAGATATCAAACGGTCAATCTCCTCTTGGGATATGGTAGAGGGTGTAGGTGTAGATCTCTTTGGAGGCATGGTTCTATAAAAGTAAAACAAGACAACATAAGTTTCTACCCGAGTAAAGATGGCTTAACATTTTAAATATTCTATACTTACAAAGATAAGGTCTGATCAATTCTATCCTTTATTACCCCCTCCATAGGTCCTCCTATCATCACTCTCACCTCCCAATTATCATAGGTTAATAACTGATAAAACATTTATATTAAACTTTTGGTAAAACTCGCGTTTTCAGAAATCAAAGTCAAGCTGTAACTTTCAAAAATCACCATTAAACAACCGTTACATTTTACATTGAGTTTTTATACTTTCCAGAAAATATAAAGAGTTTTCAAAGCATGAGAAAAATAATCAAGTCCAAATCTCGAATAATCAATTTATAAAGATTTTTACAATTCAGTGGGTCGAAACAAAACCGATCAGCAAAAAGTTAAAAATTTTAGGTCAACTTGTAAAAATCACTTATTAATTGTCAAAAATTAACCTTACAACGTGGCTTATCAATTTGAAAACATATTTGAGTCCTTTAAATATTGGGGTTGGAATTAGGTAAAAATATTAAGTACAAATTAATTGAGAAATTTTACAAAATCGTTTGTCGAAAACTTCACTGTACAGGAACTTTCTGGCCACTGTCCACTAAATTATTTATTTCTCCCAACCCATAAAACTTTTAAACACGAGACCAATGGCATTGGTAAGCTAACTCACTAGGTTATCACTCATAAAAATTTCAACCTTAAACGATAAACAGAGATCAGATGGAAACTAAATCAAACAGGGGTAAAATCTGATAAATAAGGTCAAGCTTTTACATTACTTTTTACTAAATCATAAATCCTTATTAACACCCTCCTATACTTGCAGTAACACAACTTGGTCATCAAACTTTCATACATGACTAAGCATCTATTCTAAAGTATCCCTATCAAAAATTCAATCCTTTAATAATATTGTCAAATAACATGGTTTCGGGATTCACATAACCGCATATCGCTAGGCATGATACTACTATAATCATCCAATCAAATAATCAATACCAATTCAACCATTACTGTCATACTCATGATTAAAACAATTCAACATCAAATTCTTATTTCATCCGTTCCACTCTCCTTAAAATCAAGGTTACGTCCCGTAACCTCGGCCATCAACGAAATGATATACATCCAACGCAACAATTACTCCTAAGAAAAAAAACAAAATTGATTTTAATTTACCCCACTCTTCAATATCTCTCAAGGTAAACGGTTCAAAACTGGAAGGGCCGGGGTTCGGAGTGAGGGTACCTTCTCATCCTAAGCCAAAATGGGCTCCTAACAGTTTTTACCCGGGTTTATTTTATTAGACACATCCTATATTCATTATTAAATTCATTGGTTAGGTCTGAGGATCGTTTTGCTCTGATACCACTTTGTAACACCCCCATTTATTTAGGAGCCTTTAGCAAGACATTCCCAATAAATAGGACTGTTACCATCTCGGTTGCCCGAGGTAAATGATACAAATTAAAACAAACCAAAGTACTTTAATAACTTTAACTGAAATAATGGTTTTATTACATTGCCAATCGATTAAATTTAAACCTTAACATTGCAATATACTACGCAGCGGAAATTACATAAATAAAGTTGTATAAGTCAACTAAGTGATCTAGACATCAACTATGGTCCAAGTCGAGCTCACGTCCCAATGCTCCCAAGTCAGCTAATCTTTAGTACCTGTCAAATATGCTCCCCATTATGGTTCATCACAGGTGTTCACGAATACACTGTCAACCACGAGGTTGAGTAGGATAATCACACAACATTAAATATACAAACTAACAGATGTAAATACGTGAAATAAATACCACTACCAATTCCCATCATAACCACACTAGTCGTCCCGGTTCGTGACCGAGGCTCCACCACACCGTCGTCCCGCCAACTCCTGGCCCGGGGATAAACACAATTGTCGTCCCAGTTCGAGACTGAGGATATCTCATAACTCATCGTCGTCCCAGTCCGAGACTGAGGATAATCTCATAACAATCTCATATCCCGCAATATAAACACAAATGTCGTCTCAGTCCAAGACTGAGGATAACCGATAAAATAGTATGCCAATACGAATAATCCAATCCAATAATAAACAACCACAATAATCCGACAATAATAATTTATGCATCCATTCAATCCCACGAAAGAAAACGAGTTGAGTAGTTATCCTACCTTTTAGCAAATCCGCGCACACAAGCCAATTAGTAACAATCTTCTACAAAGCCGAAATCTACAATTATAATTATAATACATATTAATTAGTAACTATACTAACTGACTCATTACTTAATCTAATTAACTTATCCAAAATTACCTATTTAATTATTTTATTAACTATATAATAAACACTCACTTTAACTTATTTAATTACTCACCCATATACTTTTATATGTCTAAATGCAAGAAAACCAACAATCATAGTATCATCACCATCATCATATTATGACATTCACTAACTCATTAACAATAACCAATTCACAAACTACTCGTAGTCTCGTACCACGCCCAACCATCCTACACCATACACTATTTAATTACACGCTCGTCACCACCACGACATTCCTTACCCGACTCACCCAAACACACACAACCACCACGGCTAAACCCGACTAACACTCGACACCCAAACCACACTACACCCGAATTCAAACCTAGACCACAACTACAACGCGTGAACCAAAACAGGGAAGTGACGGTCTCGGTGCAACCACCACAAAACAACTCGCAAGCACTACCCAATCGCTCCTTATACTTAACTTTAGACATGGTACAAAATTCGGAAACTAACCCGCTGAATAGGACATGTAAAACAGCCCCAAAAGTTTGTCGGAGCGGCTTCAAAACAGAGTACTACAGCATGTTCTGTCCAGCACCCGTAACGACTCTTAAACAACCTTAAAACACCATAAAACTCCCCTTAAACACGCTCCAACAACCTCCCCTAGTCGACCACCCCGAGACTCCTTAGATCCGATGCAAAACCGAGTATGAGCGGACTATTCTCCAGTTTTAAAAGCAACGATTAACAACCACTGTCGTCATCGTAGACAACTCGATGAACCTTTTATCAATGACCAAGAACGACCCTATAATCATCCTACTCACTTTCTATGTAACGTTTCTCAAACCCGACATTGAAACGATTTACTAACCATTAACTAACGTATTAAACGAAGACGAGTTATTACGTACCTTGTTAACTAGTGAAGACACTTGAGATTGTGAAGGTGATTAAGACGGGGGCGCACAACGCGAGAGATCTCAGCTTTCTCGGTCTAGTCGATCTCTTGTCCTCGCCGTTCGCGGTCTCACTCTCTCTGCCTCTCTTTTCTTTTCTTTGTTTTTGGGTTTGACCACAATCCGGAAAGAAGGGAGTTTTTATATAAATATGTATGTTTCTAGGTTATAGTAATAATAATATTTAATTAGTGTTGGCCAAGGTAGTTAATATTATAATAGTAATATCAATATAATTAATTAATATTATTTTTACCTTTACCCTTATGAGTATTGTTACCATTATTATTCCGTCTCACTGCTATACAACTCCATAGTACCATTTTATTTTTAACCCGATACTATTCCCGAGTAATAATTTTATTAAGATATTTTCTAAAATAATTATTAATTAAGCTATCAAAGTACGGGGTATTACAGTATTCCCTCCTTAAAAAGAACTTCGTCCTCGAAGTTCACCGAGACTACCCAAAACATTAACTCCATACACTTCAACAGAAATGCTATCATCACACACTTACTTTATAAGGACAATCGCACATGTATAATATATAAAGCATTGATAAAATCCGTATAAAATCACATAAGCAAAGTTTAGTAACTCAAAATAATTGTACTATCACATATTTTCCCCTACTTTTGACTATCACATTTGTATAAACTTAACTTTATTTCCACATACTTTATCTATGTTGTAAGCTTTATTGAACCCGCAATTTAAACTTTAAAAAGTTTCAAACTTTTCCTAAAATTCCGCATTTTCCTTATTGTATTTTCTTAGCTTTATTGCGAAGGTTCACATATCCTCCTTCTGTAATGGAAGCTTTTGGTGATTGTTTTGATGTCTGTAAGCTGAGGGGCCATATGGCTACTGATTGTTACTATACTTAGACTAACAACCAAGCTAATGCCCTCAGATGGGCAAAGTTGAATCGCATTTTGGTTAATATTGACTAGCTTAAAGAGGTCTCTTCCTCTGCTAGCTTTCAGTGTGCAGGAATTTCGGACCATTTCCCTGCTATACTAAGAATTAATGCTGGCAGTTAAAAGATTAACAGACCAATCAGCTTTCTCAATTATTGGATTTTATCTCCTCATTACAAAACTTGTGTGATCAGTCGCTGCGCTGGTCATGCTTATGGTGGTAAAATGAGTCTGCTATTTTCTAAGCTTAAAATGACTGAAGAATAATCTTAAAGTTCTTCGTAGTGATGGCTACAGGGATATTGCTACTAGAGTTAGGGCTGCAAAAGATGCACTGTCTAAATGTCTGTCTGACATGCAATTTTCTCCCACTCATTCTGGATTACTTCTTCAAAGTCGACACTTACTTCATGAGTATTTGGCTCTTAGGAAGGCTGAAACTGCTATTCTTCATCAAAGAGCTAAGGTTCATCATCTTATGCTAGATGACTCTAACTCAAAATATTTGTATGCAAGAATCTCTGAGAGGAAGAAGTGCAGTTCCATTGGTTCTCTCTATAATGCTGCTGGGGTTCAGTGCACTGGTTCTCTTGAGGTTTCAAATGCTTTTGTTAGCTACTACAAGGAGCTATTGGGCACTGATATTCCTGTTACTCCTATGCCTTCTTCGCTTTTTCAGTCATGAGTGTTCCCCTCATCCTCCTATCCCTATTTACTGGCTGAAGTTACTCTTGCTTAAATAAAAGGTGCCTTGGATTCTATTGATAAGAACAGTAGTTTAGGAATTGATGGATATTCATCTTGTTTCTTTAGGGACATTATGGGGCCTTATTTCTGTGCTGTTGTAGCTGAGTTCTTCCAGAGAGGTAAAACTTTCAAGGCTGCTAATAGCACCCTCATTACCTTGATTCCTAAATGTCAAACTCCTTATAGTGTTACAGACTTCCGTCCTAATTCTTGTTGTACTGTGGTTTATAAGACTATCACAAAAAATTTAGCTAACAGGCTAAAAAGCTATATGGGAGAGGTTGTGGGCCCAAAACAAGCCGCTTTTGTTCAAGGGAGGGACATCTTTGATAACTCTTCTCTTGCTCATGAACTGGCCAGTATGTATTCTAGGTCCTTAATTACTCCTAGGTGCATTGTTAAAGTGGACATTAAAAAAGCTTTTGACTCGGTTAACTGGTCATTTCTTCATAATAGTCTCCTTCTCTATGGACTTCCTATGAAGTTTTTTAAGTGGATTATGGCTTGTGTCTCTTCTCTTTGGTTTTCTCTGAATATCAATGGTTCTGTTGAGGGCTTCTTCAAAGGTAAGAGGGGACTTAGGCAAGAGGATCCCTTGTCCCCCTATTTATTTGTTCTTTGCATGGAAGTTCTGTCTAGGCAGCTTAGAGGGCTCCCTCACTATGGGTTCAGTGGGTTCAGGCCTACCTGTTGAAGGGTGTAATCATTTGGGATGTATTGAAAAATTCTGCCACTTCTTGGTATTGGAATAACATCCTTGCAGCTAGAACAGACCTTACTTCCATCTTGGGCACTGTTGGGGCTCAGTCTCTTTTGGTTGGTATGAGTAATGGATTTGATGCTGGGCTCATTTATTATGATGTTTTTCGTACTGCTTCTCCTAAGGTTGACTGGAGATTCAGTGTTTATGATCCTGTTGTTTATCCAAAGCAGTGCTTTATTGGTCATCTTGCTGCCCAAATAAAGCTCCAAACGGTTGACAAGATTATTCAACGTGGGTTTAATTGGGTTAATCGTTGTGCTCTCTGTGAAGCGGACTTAGAAACTCACTCTTACCTCTTCTTTGGATGCTCCTGGTCAGCTACTATTTGGAATGCTATCCAAGCTGGCTTTAATTTTTCTACCTATGCTACTGATTTACCTGCTGTTCTCGCCTGGTTTTACACAAATAATAGGGGGAGCAGTTGGATCAAGAAGCATAGGATATGTGCCCTACTCTGTGTTATCTACTATATATGGCAAGAGCGTAATAAACGTATTTTCAAGGACCATGTTAGAACTGTTGAGTCTGTTGTCCAGATTGTTACTACTCATGTCACTCTAAGGATGGTCCATTGTTCTGTGAAGTTACTTAGGTTGTTATAGTTTTAATAGTTGTTTGGTTTTCATTGTAAAGGTGGTTTTATTGACCTCCTTGTAGATTTGGTAGAAGGGTCTTGTACAGTCTAATTTATATCAATAAGAGAACCTTTTGCATTTCTGCACAAATAATAATAATAATAATAATAACAACAACAACAACAACAACAACAACAACAACAACAACAACAACAACAACAACAACAACAACAACAACAACAACAACAACAACAACAACAACAACAACAACAACAACAACAACAACAACAACAACAACAACAACAACAACAACAACAACAACAACAACAACAACAACAACAACAACAACAACAACAACAACAACAACAACAACAACAATAATGCATTTCATGCCATGATGAATTAATTTGTTTTTATGGATAATGGTGAATGCGTATAACTGGAATTGGTACATATTGTTGTTTTGCTATTAAGACCGTAATTAAAGGATGAGTTAATTATAGTGCAATTATTCGAATCACCTGATTTACTCCTGTAACATTTATAATTTTCTCATTAAATAGTTGACAAACTTGAGTAATAGAGAAACCGTTTTATACTATCTGTTTTGTTTTATTTTAGTATCTGAAATACTGATCGGTCTAGACTGTTAAAGTCGCGTATGGTCAGTCAGGGTTCATAATGGAGTTTAATGTATGATTTATATATATATATATATAGAGAGAGAGAGTGAGCATCCCATGAGTCTAGCATCTTAGATGAGTCTAGCATATCAATAAGAACCGTTGGATCTTATTGATCCAACCGTCCTGATTATGACACGTCTCTTAATTTTTATAAAAAAAAAAAAAGTAGGCGCGCTGATATAATAAGAACGACACATTCATTATTCCTCATAAATTTTCACTTCCTTTTCTCTCTCTAAAACGCCTGTATCTCCCTCTAAAAACCGCTTCACGTTCTTTTTCTTTGTTGTTGTTATTGTTGTTGTTGTTAGTCTTGATTATAGTGATTTGAAGCGTTTATTAATTGATCGAAGAAAGAAATTGAGTTTTCAGTAAAAAATTAGGTTATTACTGTTGTTGTTGTTGTTATTGTTGTTGTTGTTGTTGTTAGTCTCGATTATAGTGATTTGAAGCGTTTATTAATTGATCGAAGAAAGAAATTGAGTTTTCAGTAAAAAAAATTAGGTTATTACAGTTCTTGTTGTTAATGTTCTTTGTTGTAATTGATTTAGGCTAACTGTTTTGCTCGAAGAGAGAATCGATTTTCTGCGTTCTAGTTTTTCGCTTCAAAATTAGGGTTAATGATTTGTAATAAATGAGCAATTAATGTGTATTACCGTTCTGCTTTCGATTGATTTATTTGTTCGTCGTGTTGAGTTATTTGTGATTTGTAGGGAATGTTCATTTTCCTGAAGTTAATAATATTTACGAACAAATCTACAAGAACAATATTATCAGTAAAATCTGTCATAGTAAAAGTGTATCCCCTATCGTTTTAAAGAGCAAAGAATTGCTTCGAATAAGCTTGTTATTCTTGTAGTTTTATATTATAACAATTGTTTGACAATACTTGTAACACTGTCTCATTCTCGTGAGGATACTATCATTCTTATTCCATTCCACATTCTTTCTCAGACTCGTCCACCATCATTCCTCTTGAGTTTAATAATTTGTAATTGTTTTAGTTTTAATGTTATTCTGTTTTGGTTTTTTGATAAACAATCTCGGGAAAGCGAGAGGTAGTACGAAAAATTTGACGTCGGTAAGAAGGCCAAAGTGGAAGCATCGGAAAAGACGGCGAGCAAAAAGCGCCGACACGAAGCCTTCCAAACCAAAGACAGAAAAACGTCGAAGCATCTCATGCTTTGATCAAGTATGTCCCTATAACTCTTCGTCGTGTTGAGTGATTTGCATGAAATGTCCCTTTTCTGAAATTAATAATATTTCTCAACTGATCTACATTAACAATGTTACTATAACACTATCAGAGTAAAAGTGTATCCCCTATCCTTTTCAAGAGCAAAGAATTGCTTTCGTAATGATGTTGTTTGTAGTTTTATATCAAAACAATTGTTTGACAATATCGTAACACTTTGTCTCATTCTATGAGGATACTATCATTCTTGTTCCATTCCACATTCTTTGTCAGACTCGTCCACCATCATTACGCTCGGTTTAATAGTTGTAATTGTTTTAGTTTTAATGTTATTCTGTTTTGGTTTTTTGATAAACAATGTCGGGAAAGGCATTTAGTAATCGAGAAATCTGCCACAGTCGTAAGAAGGCTAAAGTGGAAGCTTCGGAAAAGACAATGAGCAAAAAAGCGGCGACACGAAGCCTTCCAAAATGCCAAAGAACGAAAAACGTTGAAACATCTCATTCGGATCGGTATGTCCTGTGACTCTTCGTTGTGTTGAGTTGTTAGTGATTTGCATGAAATGTCCCTTTTCCTGAAGTTTATAATATTTCTCAACATATATACATTAACAATGTTCTTGTAACAACGATCAAAGAATAACAACGTATACTACCCCCATCCTTTTAAAGAAGCGACATCATTACCTATCGGTGTAGTATTGTAATTGATTTACTTTTAATCTTATTCGATTTTGATTTTTGGAAAAACAATGTCGGGAAAGCGGAGGTGCCAGAAAGAAATCACATGACGAAGAAGGCAAAAGTAGCAAAGATCGAGAAGACACCTAGCAAAAAGGTGCCGACACGAAGCCATCAAAACCAACAAAGACACGAAGGAAGTCGAAGCATCTCATGCATCCGAGTATGTGTCTACAAATCTTTGCTCGACCGCAAGTCACTACTATTAGGGTTTATGATATATTGTCTCATTTTTATAAAGTAAAGCAGAATCAATTGATCTTTAAAAAATTATTCGACCGCCATTATTCGTATTCCATTTGTCATTTCTTCAACGACTTGACTACCATCATTCCTTTTCAATTTAATTGTTGTCTGTTATATTGTTATTGTAAACTTCTGATTTTAATTTTTGAAAATAACAATGTCAGGAAAGAAGAGGTACCTGAGAAATCAGCTCCCACTAAGAAGGCTAAAGTGGCCGCATCAGAGAAGCCACAGAGCAAAAAGGTGCCGACAGAGAACGTGTCAAAGCCGACTAAGAAGATGCGGACCGAAAAAGTCAAATCCTACAGTGAAAAGGCGATGAAGGTGCCTACGGAGAGAGTCTACGCTGTGCAACACCTGCTCCTTCAAAAAGGTGCCGGTGAAGGAAAGTAAGGTGCCCTCGAAAAGGTGCTTAAGCCACCAGCAGGAGTACCAAAGGAGCAGGCTGCGAATGTTCCGATCCAGCAAAGTAAAAAAGAAACCAATGTGCCGAGGAAGAAGGCAGTAGAAAAGTCGTCGCATGATGTACCAGTGTTGTCGAAGGAGCAATCGGTGCCCATTGAGAAGTAAGCAAGTGCACCTCCTCAAAAGGCAGCAACTGTGCCAACATCAAAGGCAGCGGCTAAGCAATCAAAATCGGTTGCAAAGGAGACAAAAGAAGAGGTGCCCAAAAAAGTTGTTGTAACAAAGGGTCAGACCCCGAAAACAGCAACGGCCAAATCTGCAGAGTTGGTGACAGAAGAGGTGGCAAAGAAGGTGCCCAAACAAAAGACGGCGGAGAAGGTTGTACCAAAAAAGAAAGTTTCAGCGGCAAAAGAGCCAATACCAGAAAAGCTAGTAAGCAAGAAAGAGAGCGTGAAGGTGTCTGTAAAAAAGAAACCGACAAACACAGTGCCAAAAAAGGTGGCAGAAACAAAGAAACCAGTATGAGTAACAAAAAAGAGACCTAAAGATAAGCCCATGTCATCTGAAGATGAAAGTGATAGAGATTATGAGGTTTCGGATGACTCGAGCGTCAGCTCCAAAATGTCGAAGAGGGCTAAAACAGAGAAGAGACCAGCCAAGACGGTGGTGAAGGATGAAAAAGAAGAGGTCTTAAAAAAGTATGTGTCTTTCTAGTGGCCAAAACTTGTATGTTTAAAGTTTCAGTTTCAGTTTCAGTGTTACAGTAACACCTATACTGTAACATTTTTATGCTGTTTAAGTGCTACTATAACAGATGTACTGTAACATTGTTGATTATACTTGTTTGTTAATTGATCTTAGAAGGAAATTAATTTTCCATTAAAAAATTAGGTTGTTGCTGTTATTGTTGTTATTGTTGTTGTTTGTGTCGATTATACTGATTCGTAATAAATTTAGCCTAACTATTTTGCTCGAAGTGAGTAATTGATTTTCAGCGTTCTAGTTTTTCGATTCAAAATTAGGGTTAATAATTTGTAATAAATGAGCAATTAATGTGTGTTTCTTGTTCTTCTTTCTCTTTTGATTTATTTGTTCGTCGTGTTGAGTTGTTTAAAGTTTCGGTGTTACAAGTAACACCTTTCTTTGTATCCTTGTTTTGTTGCTTTCTTCTTGCTGGTTTGTTGGCATAAAATAGTGTCCTTTGTTTAGCGGTGGTGCTAATTTACACTTCCTTAATACAGGCCGGATAAATACCCAACTAAGTGCAGGGCCCAGTCGTTGGTCGATGTTATGAGCAAGTTTTCCGTAAAGCAAAAGAAAGCCATTAAAGAAATTGGTTTTGGAGGACTATTGAAGATGAATATATCAGTAGTCCCTTCCGGGCTAACAGACTTGCTTGTTGAGGCTTTTGATTACGACAGTTTGAAGGTTCATGTAACTGAAATAGAGGAGTTTGTCTTTGTCACAAAGTATGATGTTCATGACCTATTTTTTACCGGTGAAGGGTAATAATGTGGTCTTGACCGCGATCGGTCGCGGATCCAGCCGAGGACACTGAGTTAAAAAACAAATGGAGAAGGAAGTTCAACATCTCTACAGCACAGAACATCAAGCTAGATTTGGTGACTAGTTGGTTTAAGAATAACAAGGGTGCCTGCGGTGATGAGTTCAAGCAGATGTTCGTTCTTTATGCGCTCTCCACTTTTTTAGCGCCGACTCCAAATTATTCTGTTGATTTGATGTTGAAGGTGTGGGACGATGTTGAAAAAATAAAAGGTTTTAATTGGTCAAAGTATGTCTATGAGAAGGTATTTGAGGGTCTCAAGGGGTTGAAGACAGGAACGGTTAAGTGTCTTTGTGGGTGTATTATGGTGCTGCTGTTGGCATACATACACCGGTTTGAGTTCCATGGCGAGGTACAACCAACTGACTTACCTCGATACTGACATTGGACAGATGAAAGTCTTTCAAAAAGAGTCAAAGACGAAGGAAAGATTGGCTGTCTAGGAGCGATGAGATGTCGAAATCTGTCTATCCTATTTGCCTTGGCAAGGGATCCCATTTGAAGGTAATGTGGCATCGTCGGTGTAATATCGTCCATCGTAATATGGTCACTTTGTAATATCGTTATTGTAATGGTTTTACTATAATAACATTCTTTGTTACCTTACTATATTGTTAATTATTAATATTAATTACTAATTACTAATATGTTTCGTAAATAGGATGGGCAGAATCTGATGAAGGTGAGGATGACGAGGCAGTTTTTTTTAAGAGTAGTGAGGGAAGGGAGTACATCTTGATGGAGAAGCTTCCTGGCATTGAAACAGATGCCGAGTTGAAGGAAAAAGCTGTTGATGTGAGTTGTTTTTATAAATTTAATTGTCTGCGATTGTTACAACTCCCAAATCTGGTATCTAATTTGTTTCTTTCTGTCTGGTTTATTGACTTAGGAGACCGACCTGATGTTGCTGATGTATAGAAGGGATTCCAACCTTGTTCACGAGAGATTTGCTCAGCAACTGAAGGTTTTCGAATCAAAGCAGAAACAGAAATCACCAATAAAGCCTGAATACCTTAAATATGCCGAAGATGTTGTGCGAAAGGCTCAATCGTTGAAGAGGAGGGCGAATGACTTCCCGGTATATACAAGGTCCAAATTCAGTAGGAAGTTGGAACCATTTCCAACAGAGAAAAGTCCTAGGACAGTTAAGTCAGAATCCCTGGTAAAGGAAGTATTGAGCAGTTTAAGTGAGCAACATCATGAAGAAGATGATGAAGAGGATGAGGAGGTTGATGACGAGGACAGGCAAGATGAGATGGAGGACGAAGTGGAAAGTGATGATGAGGACGGGACTGATGATGGCAACGATGATGACGGGACTGATGATGGAGAGGATGATTATGAGGACGGGGATGACGATGGCGGCGATGTTGAGAGTCGTTTTAAAAACAAGAGGCTTCAAGAGGGTGGCACGGACATAGATAACGATGAAGAAAGTGTCGATGAGGAGGAAGACGATGAACAGGATGAAAAGGAAAAGGAGGACGAAGAGGAAGATGACCAAGAGGAGAAATAGGAGGATGTAAAGGATGTTGAAAGCCAATCTGGTGAAGGTAATAGATCGAGTAACAGTTTTACTGTTATTTCTTTTAGTTATAGTTTTACAATAACATTGTTACTGTAATATTTTATATATATTAATAGTTAGTAATATAATATTCTATTACTTACTTCTGATGCAGATGAAGAGGATGAAAGCTCTATTAATGGCAGATCATCAAGTCAGTATCTCAACCAACTCAAAACCTTGATATAACTGTTTAGCCTTTTAAGGAATCCAATTACATGAAAGGGAAATAACATCAGAAGGTAAACAACATTATACTCCTCCCCAACTCAACATTACGTGAATCACAGCCAAATAAGTGGTCACGTAATATCAGATACTGATATACATGTCCAACCTAACCTTCATTATCCAGGAAATTATTGTAAGGCCACCCAAGACAACAAAGGGACCAAAAACTGCCGAAGAAAGGAAAGCGGTCATAGCTTTTCAGTAAGACTCGTTATCAATAGCCAAGAGACAAGGCATTAAAAATCACTAAGCCGATCCTTTATCCAGGTCAATACAGCCAGGCAGATATCTCAGTACTACATTGACATTGCTTCTTGGCCAAGGCGGGTTAGCATATAGCAACTCATTGACACTGGACTACTGTGTGGAATTCAAAGTTCATTGAAAAAAATAGAGCATACTCCTGAACAGGCCTTCTCACCAAAATACAAGTAGGAATATAGTACCTACATGTACTCTTTGAGAACAACACCTACAAGTAACAATAAAGTGCAAGACAAGACCAAATTTCCAACACTACCATTGTCATTTTGAGAGGCAAATAAATAGAACTTGTTTTAGAAATGTCATGAGTCGAAGTAGAAACACAACCTGCCTCAGTAAGCTCATAAGGTCTCCTCCGACACAGTATTCCAGCACCAGCCATAAATGAGCAGAAGTCTCATACCTGATACAATGTATTGTAATCATCAAGAAGGAATAAAAAAAATCGACTTGTATCTCAAGTTGAGTAATAGTAGAAGTTGAGAAAAACACAAATGAAGACTAGTTGGAAACATCCTTAGCCACGGCTCACCATGCATAAAATTTGAGCACATTAGGGTGTTCTAGAGCATGAAGTATCCTGACCTGCGATAAATTACACAACCGTAGTAAATAATACCACATATTACTATTACCTAGATACACATATGGATGCAATCTCCACAAATTAGCTTTGCCCTGCATAATTTCATACCTTTATTAACAAAAAGATGCAATCTTTTTTACTATTTTCTAGATACACATATTACTTAGCCTAGATACATCTATTATACATTCAGATACACTTGTCGATTTGTGTATCTTAGAGTAGAATTATGTGTACCTGGAGCATCATTTTGTGTATCCACCCACCGACAATATCAACGGCCACCTCAGCTGGCACCAGAGACATCAGTGAACAACTCTGATGACGCAAAATATATCACCAGACACCTCAAATGCCGCTTATGACATCCACAAGCTTCCCCATGCACAACCAGCAACCTCATCAATATCTAACTAACCCAAGAGGTCAACCCAGCCGAAACCAGATTCAACAGAATGGCCTATTCAGTGCAATTGATCACTTAACCCAAAATCATTTCGAATTTAATCTAAACATGAAATCATATATACAGTGCTCGAATCATGATTAGCCGGAAAAAAAAATCGATCAAAAGAAATGACTCAACTCGAACAAGAAATAACGATGACAGATCTTCCAACCCCAATATGATTCACTCTGATTGACAATCCGCTTTGCTAGTTAGCCCTCCAAAATTCAACCACAAAAAATGACTCTTCGTATGTATTCACAAAAACGAGTAAAGACCATACTCACCGGCCACCAGGAAGCCACCACCACTATAGGGGTAGGATAAAAGATGTTGCAAATACCAAAGGTCGTAAAGAGTCGTGATGGGAAAGAAACAAGTCTTGCAAGATAGAACCAAATCTCTTCCGATATGAAAGAAGACAAAGGTCGCCGGTGATGAGCCGGTGTCGTCGTATCTCGCCGGCGGCGGCGACAACAAGTGAGGATAAGTTATGAGAGAGGAGAGTGCAGGGAGGTCGGGGGGAGTACGGAATAGGAAAGGAAAGGGGTTAATAATTTTATTATACCTGTTGACTTTCTTGCGTGAAATCAGTGTCAGAGTCTTAGTTCGTACGGTTCGTACTGAACTTTAGTTCGCACGTGACCCCGACCCTATATATATATATATATATATATATATATATATATATATATATATATATATATATATATATATATATATATATATCCCTCATTAGACATTATAAGAGTTGATTTTTAGACAAGGGGTCTTATTTTTCTTCATTCTTTCTCATCAAAAGTTGATCAAAATATTGATCATCCAACAAATAAATTCACAAATAATATTATACATCAAATATTATTAGAGTAATAATATTTGTAATAATAATATACAAGATTTAATACTACTATTATCTAGCTAATAATAATAATAGTATTTTTGGGCTAATCTTGGGTTTAATACTACTTGAAGATGGAGAATTATCCATTATATTTTTAGCTCAAGAACAACACAAGGAAGGAGTCCTTGTGTTGTGCCCAATTTTTCTTAAATCAATGTAAGGAAAAATTCAATCTTTTTCGTTTTTAAGCCATCTTATAAACATGCATGTAACTAGATAACATAAGACATAAAATTAATGTAATTTTTATCACTAATTAGAAGAGTCTAATTAGGGGTCTAGCACCTTCAAGTGGTATCAGAGCTCAGTCGTTGCATGCATGTCGATTTTCGACCATTTTATCTAGTTGTAAGATGGCTTTATAAAATGGCAATTTTTGTGCAAAAATTTATTTCGCATGAAAATTTTTGTTGCATGTATACATTCTGACCTAAAAATGGTTTTGGTCAAATTTGGTTAATTATGGAATTTTATTGCTAAGTAATAGATTTTTTCGTCTTAATATGCATAAAATTGGTTAATAGTTAACTAAAAACATTTGCATGTTAATTCTGGCCATGAAATTTTAACATATTCACCTATTCATGGATTAATTAGAGTAAGAAAAAATTAAAAAATTAATTTGATTAATTTTGCATGATTATTGATTTTTAGTAGTTAAATATCAATAAAATGTGATTATATTGGTTAAAAATTGTTAAAATGTAATTTTTAGCATGATAAATTTATATAAGGTTAGTTTCTTATAGTATACATTGGATATAAACTTAGAAAATTAATTTGATTAATTTTTGCATGTTTATTGGTTTTTATGCGATAAAATCGATAATATGAAATTTTTTTACATTTTCAGATTTTGGAAAATGTTCTAGAATATTAAAAATTTGCATTTGATGATTGTTTTTCGATTTTTATGTTTAATTTATAATTATATTGTAAAAGTTGCGAAAACCGTCTTTAAAATTGTGTATTTGATACAAAATAAATTTTGAGACAAAATTTTTGAACTTTTGAGTTTTCCGTAAATGTTCCAAATAAAACAAAATTTTTATTTTTACAGTTTTCATAATTTTGTTTATTTATTTCATAAAAGTTATGATTAAATAAATTTTAATTAGCAATTTTTCATAAAAGGTTATGAAATCATCAAGAAATTAGTGAAGACTAATTTTTGAGTCTCAAAACAGGTTATGATGTTATCTTGTGCTTAAATTTGATTTAAGTACTAATTTGAGATTTTTAATGGTTAAAAATCGCTTAATTAACCAAAATTACGAGCTTAATATCAAACCGATCGTTTTTAGGGCGATTTGGCATTTTAGGGCATGTTTAAATATGATTTATATTCTGCATATTTTAGATGAATGTCATTTAGTTTTATGTAATTTATTAATGTAATTTGTCTAGTATGGCCTTAGTTAGAAATCGGTATTTCCCGTAATGTAAGGGAATACCGATTTAGTTTCTAAATATTTGCGATCTCGTATCACTGTTTTGTAATATTAATAGATTTATTTTATTTTTATTTTACAAATGTATAATAGGAATTGCTATGTAATTCATTTTTATACTTGTAACTATTTATTACGAATACCGACGGGTCCTAAAGACGGTGCCTTTCGGAAAGGAGTTCCGATGAAGACCGGAGTTTCCAAAAGACCAAGTTAGATTGGAAGATGTTCTAATGAAGTTCAAGGGACCAAGGAGTTGGTTTCCGAAGTTGTAATAGTTAATTATATTAACTAGATTAGGAGGTCATACTAGTAATTGTCTTTTACATGTATTTTATTTAACGCATTCATGCCAAATCACCATTACATGCATTTTATTCGTTTTTACGACTGTTGTCAATTAAAGTTATCGAGAATTCGCCGATTTAGTTCACTTAAAGGGAATTGATAATAAATTAACAAAATCTCTCACATTGTTTAAATATTGAGGCTAGCCCTTCCAGTTAGTAACAACTATGAATCCCTTCTTCATTAGGGGGCAGGTACGGCTCACCATGGTGTTCCCTATTTACGTCGGGTAAGTAGGGTAATAAATGTTATTACACGTAAAAGTTGGTTGGACTCAACAGAATTGCAAGATTGGTATGTCTGGCGTCACTGGGCCTAGTTTTGTGTTCCGGGGCTAGGAGACGGATTTATTAAAAATTTGTCGACCGAGAGTTCTAAATGTAGAATCAGTCAAAGGATTGACTCACCAAATTTATTTAGATCTCGTATGTCTGGCATCACCGGGCCGAGGTTTATTTAGAGGCAGATCTCGGGATCATTTATATAATTTAGGTGACAGATCATTATATAAATGCATATTCAAACTTGATAAAATTGTTTTTCAAGTATTTATTTATGATGAATGATAAATTTCCCTATTACTCCGTTTTTTACTATTTTATATCGCACAATGGCTAATATTCAATTCGCTCCTCAATCTATAGAATCGATAATCCGTTATGCATGAAAATAGTTTTCTAAGAGTATACGGTAACTTAAATTTTCGATTATTCAACCTTTCTCCATTTTGCCTCCATAGATAATGATAAAAATTTGCAATTCTTTTGATCCTCATATTGTCCGTTGTAAGGGTCTCTTATGAAGAGTATGAACGGGATATTACCTTAGTCAAAAGTGTTTTGATTTTGCAATATTATTTTATTTACAACAACGATGCTACAATCTTATTGCTCATAAGATAAATGTTTTCACATACTTAAATTGTTTGAGCATGTAAAAGTGTTGGAACGAATTGGTAATATGATTTGTTTGAAATAATGATTAACCAATTACCACATTCACTTCATAAAGTTTCTTAGAAGTGAGTGGGAGCTCTAAGAGGGATGTATATATCTTAATAGTTAAGATTAGGATGAGGTTCAAGAAAGAATTTGGTTTGGTTAAAGAATTGGCTCAAAGCAAGGTTATTGCTAAGCTATTGTGAATAGCAGCACCTAACCTTAGTGTGATTCCAATCCTGACCAAACTTGTTGTTTTTAAATATGTATGACATTAGTAGATATAATACCCCTAGTTTTTTTGGAGAATAAGAAAGTTAGGTGTGTGACACCTAAAAGGTTCCTTCTTCTCTAGATTTCTATATGATTGACATTAGTTATACTTGTACCACTTCATCAATATTTGATATCGATAGTGGTTATTATTATTGTTTTTTGTATATGGGATGATAATCGTGCGACGATTAGCCTTAAACTAATGTCAACCTTCTCATAGGAAATGGAACTAGGGTAGTTGTCATTTCATTATGAGACATATAAATGTTATTATGTACTTAATCTAGTTTTTTTTTGGGTTTAGAATTGTGCTTTAATAAAGGTTTTATGTAAGACACATAGGGTTTCACTCATGTGATATAACAAATGTTGTGCCCTAATTTGCCATGATTTGATCTATGGCTATACCAATCCAGTCATTGGTTATTCTTGACCTAAACTAGATAAATTAATATAGAATATAGAATATAAAAGGTTCAAATTATTTTGGTGACCTCGATCAAATCTTAGTTCTGGATTGAAAACGCACTCACTTTGAATCATTTGATTATAAATCTTATGATATATGTGAATCTTGTATTCAAAGCAAGATAACTCGTGCCCTTTTGTTGAAAAGGAGATCGAGCAAGTGAGTTATTGACCCTAATCACATGTGGATGTGTGTATAGTCGAATAACAATCTCAACCAGAGTAGGTTATATTTACTTCTTTTCTTTTACCATCATATTAAGTGGATACTGGTGTATTTACTAAACGAAGTATAAAGAGAAACCTTTGATGAGTTCAAAGAGTTTTAAAATAAATGTGATAACCAATAAGATAATAAGATCAAATATTCACGATCCGATCGTGGACAGAAATAACTAAGTAATGACTTTTGTTTTTCACCAAAAGAAAAGTGATATAGTATCACAAGTTAACTTTCCCCAATACATAATATTTGTTATGGTTTGGTTTGAAGGAGATATCGAACCTATACGATATGGTTTGATCTTTGTCAAGTTTTATTGAGCCACTTGATTCTTCAATTGGGGTCTTTCTATTTTGTCTGCTAATTTCTTCTTCCCACTAAATCAAAGTACCATTTAAACAATCGCATTCACTCCGTATTAGATATGGAGAGGTAGAGTACCTAATTTTTAAGTTGTCCAAAATAAATCATGTCGTAATTTAACCTATATAATCATAAGAACAAAGTGTTTGTGGCTCATGATGCTCTCTTTATAGAATAAAGATTTATATCTAAAAGACAGAGTGGGAGAAAATGTTAAAGAGCCACAAACTGAGCATATAACGCAGGAAATTTCTTCCTGGTCAGATTAAGTGTTTGTTTCTTCGGAATCTACGAGGTCAGGTTAAATTCATCACTCATCAAGGGTGATTATATAGTATTACTTTTAGAAAGTGCCAAAACCTGTAACTTACAAGAGGATTGTTTCTTGTTTCAACTCTATGCAATGGCCTGAAGCCATCTTGATCCGAATTGGAATCCAAGTGTAATTGTCAGTAAATGAACTGGTATATTTACATGAAGAAGTTAGACCTCCTTAGTGTAATTGACTTGGATAAAACATAAAGATGTTTTCAAAGCTTGATTGGTGACAAAGGGTTTGCACCAGTTGTAATGCTTCGATGAATTCAAATTATATTGGCAATTGTTGCATTTCATAATTGTATGATTTGACAGTAGGATAACAAAACCATCTTCTTGAATTAGATTCTAGAAGTGGAAGTGTATTTGACATGTCTTGTGGGTTTTACAATCATAAGATTGTAGCTAACTTAAGAAGAAGTCTTAAGAGAGCATCATGGAGTTGGAATATGTGTTTGATCATGTTATAAAACATTTCTTGAGATGTCGAGGAATTATGTATATACATGAAGTTTAGTGGGACTATGGTGGTATTATGAGTCTTTTATGTTGTTGACATATTAATCATTTGGAATGATAAAAGACTTAGGAGAATATTAATACATCTTAAGTATCCAGATTTATAGAGATAAATCAAGAAGGGATATAGGCGTTTTTATCAGGAGTCTTGTATATATGAGATTCTTGACTGGTTCAAGCAAGTTGAACTTATTAGAATTGATTCTGATTGCTTCCGCTGCTGGATCAAATTTAATACACTATGATGTATTATTGTCATAACAATTCATATGCTTTGTGTATTACGAGTTGTTATTAATCGAAGTTAAGTGAAGGTCATTTAATAGTTAGGTCGATTATCCTTTAGTACTTGAGAAGAACTAAGGATGTGAAGTTAAGTGTTTTAAATTTATTTGTTTTGTGTAAGGAGTTACATAAATGGTAGTTGAAGTTTGTGTAAAAAGTTAAACAAATACAATTTTTTTTTCTTTCAACACATAGGGATTGTACGGAATCTCGTACTGACTATAAGGAGTTGATTTGCTGGAAGAGTTCCAGACAGTTATACATTGCAGATTTTACAACGGAAACTGAGTACATTATAACATTTGATGTTGGAAAAAGGAAGTGGTTTGGATTCGGCAGTAATGCAGGGACTAGAAGTAGTTCCTGCAGCCGCATATCCTATCCTAACACACTGTGATAATAGTGGCAGCTATATTTGAGGCAAGGGTGTTTTAGTCTAGAGTTAAGTCTAGATATGTATTCAATTTTGTTACATGTAATATAAGTCATGTGGAACAAAGGGAAATAGCAATTTGTTGGTTTAATCAGATGAGGTGTCTTTGATTTTAAACCAGGCCTTGTTGAAGGCTAAACATGATAGTCATGTCATTTCAATGTGGTTGAAATATGGTAATTTAATTGCTATAGACTATATGATATGTAATAATCTGATAGTTTATCAATTTTTACATATATGATAATCGCATTTATCGTTTGAGTTTTTCTAAACTCTTATATATTCAGTACTTACTGGATATTATTAAATACTTTGTTAAATCTGAAAAGGTTGTGGGACAACGTTGAACCTTTCAAATGAACTGGATTAACATTGTATTTTGTCCCTAGTTGCTTAATGAGGTGACGTCTCGGAGTGACTAGCTTGTAAGTCGATTGATGGTGTGTTCAACCACCATGGGGTCATAGAGATGACTGGTCTATTACATAGGCAGAATGTAGAGACATTTTTTTGGACAGTAACCATTTATAGAATCCTCATATTTCCTGGTCGTGGCAAGGATTTCTATTTATTCCTTTGAGTCAATTCTTTAGACTGGCGACTATTTGTCTAAGTTGGTATAGTTTTTCGGTGGCTTTGGTTTTTGCTCTAGGTCGCACAGTAAAAGGAGGCCAATGGGCATCTACTGAGTCATTGTAATCTGATCGGACGAAGAAAATAGGTCAACAGGATTGGCCATCCATGCCATTTTATATCTCAAGGCCAATCGAGGAGAGGTGACTGGAAATGCGTGGCCACGCTCGGATGAGATCTATAGTAGATTATCCGGTCAGACAGTCATTCTCCTGATCGAGAAAACCACTTTATGATATGATCACGTGTAAGAACGACCTGAAAGACATCTTGTATTAAGTGGGAGATATTTTGGGACAAGAGAATTGGTAGCGCACACTTGTGTCGGACAAGTGGGAGATTGTTGGAGTGAGTGTCCTCCACAATAGTGCGTTTACATACTAAATCTCGTACAAGGAATATTAGGGATTTATATTATATATATTTGTCAGCTGGTCAACGTTAATTGGTAATGATTGGGTGACTAGAGTTTGAGATTACTGTCGTATGACGGCGGTGATCAACTGATCTCTTTAGGTCACACCTATAGGATGATGCCCAAATGGATAGACTAATTATTTATATAAGATATAGTATAATTAGTATCTTGTATATATTGACTTTTATTAAGTCAAGTGAATTTATTTT
Source organism: Silene latifolia (assembly GCF_048544455.1). Classification (NCBI taxonomy): domain Eukaryota; kingdom Viridiplantae; phylum Streptophyta; class Magnoliopsida; order Caryophyllales; family Caryophyllaceae; genus Silene; species Silene latifolia. The sequence goes on along the minus strand of NC_133538.1, from coordinate 11,586,061 downwards.
TGATGACAAGTTACGAATTCGGGCCAAGAGGATTTATTATTTAATTATATGACAATTAATTAATAAATATTAATTAGAATTTATTAATTAATAGTTAATTAATTAATTTTATATGGTATATGTATATGTTTTGAGGTGGAAGTAATTAGCTATTTAATTTTACAAGAGGTTGTAAAATCAGCTAATAAAGGTCCATAAGACACATTTTATATTGATAGAATGGTGTAATAATTACTTAATAGTTAAGTGATTATTAGTTGTTAATTTGTATTCTGTAAATATTAAATAATCAAATTAATATTTAATTATATAAGATAATTAAATATAAGACTTATAAGCATTTGTGGGACAAATGTCGGAAATCGAAATGGACCAATTTTAACTCAAGTGGGCCCGTTTTTATTTTTTATTTTTATGGACACTACATGTGTCAAGTTTGTTGACACATAACTCTAGTGTTGTCCCTCTTGACTTGCCTATATATATTCCCCTCACTAGAAATTATAAGAGTTGATTTTTAGACAAGGGGTCTTATTTTTCTTCATTCTTTCTCATCAAAAATTGATCATCCAACAAATAACTTCACAAATAATATTATACATCAAATATTATTAGAGTAATAATATTTGTAACAATAATATACAAGATTTAATACTACTATTATCTAGTTAATAATAATAGTATTTTTGGGCTAATCTTGGGTGCAACCAAGAGGAGGTTTCCTACCATGGAAACTTGAAGATGTAGGATCATTTATTATGTTTTTAGCTCAAGAACAACAATTTTTCCTAAATCAATGTAAGGAAAAATTCAATCTTTTTCGTTTTTAAGCCATCTTATAAACATGCATGTAACCAGATCACATAAGACACAAAATTAATGTAATTTTTGTCACTAATTAGGAGAGTCTAATTAGGGGTCTAGCAATGTAGGAAGGAAATTGGAAAAATAAAAGACATGTTTTTGTATTTTTGAAAATTTTCTTAAAATAAAATAACTTGTTTTGTTTTTGTTTTTTCGGGCCTCCTCCCCACACTTGATATTTACAGCATCCAATGACAGATGAAGTGTGGTTAAGATGCAAATTTTGAAATAAAAGAATATACTTTTTCATTTTTGAATATTTGAAAATAAGTAACATGTTTTTGTATTTTCTAAATAATAGAATGTACTCCCCACACTTATTTATTTATATAATTTCCAATAATGGAAATAAATGTGTGGAGGAAATTCGGAAATTAAATACATGTTTTTGAAATTTTTTTGATTTTTCAATTTTTTTGTGTTTTTAAATAAGGATGCAATGCATGATTCTAACTAAATGCACAAATTGAAATACAATGCAATCTAGTCTACATGAATGAAATCCTACATTCAACAATATATTACAATAAATGAAAGTCTAATGCAAGTTATATGAATGCAACTAAATGGAACACCTAGGCTTGATCTTATACAAGTAAACTAAATGCATACGAAAATTAAACATGGATGAGAGCTTTGGATTTAAGGAACTATACTTATGCTTTGGGTTGATCAGGGAGCAAGGAAAGCCATCCACTCGGCCGCCTAGGCATCGGTCTCAAAACCCGATTCCTCTTCATTGTCATCTCCGAACTCATCCTCACGAATAAGGTTATCAATGTTCATTGGCATAAGTTGCTCACCCACCGTGAATCCTCCTCCCATCATGTAGTCACTGCCCGAACCGGAGGCTCTACCGGGGTCACTACAACAAAAAATGGAGGGCATGCCTCCAAACCATGTAGCATCGTGCCTCTCTCCTTGAGAAGCGGCCGGAGTCGGGAAGATGGGGTTGCTAAATTAGTCATTCCGAAGATTTAGGTCCCCGTAAACGAAGGACCCTTCTTGGCTAGCATAACCCCCGTCCGGGGCAAGGTAGTAGGCAGGGTGAAGACCGGATGGGTGTTTGTATCCCCATCTCATGAAGTCGTCCTAGACGGGGAATTGACCAACCACTAGGTCAAAGTAGATCCGCTCCAATTTCTTTTGCAATTTAAGCCGCTCACTCACGGTTGTTTTAGGTTCAAATTGACATTGTTCATGTACTCTACAAGTTAGTCGGGACATGTAAAATGTTTAGGTTAAGGCGGTTGTTAACTTGATGACCCCTCCGCTTATTGGTAGGACCAAGGTGGAGGTTGTTGGAAGGATGATGGAGGCAAATTGTAATGCATGGTCGTTTGGGTGGGCCGTCAGTAGTCATGCTCATAGACAATGGGTTGGGTTTGATCTTGCAGAGGATCAACATTCTCTACCTCCGCTTCAAGTTCTAGTAAATAATGCTCTAGACCCGGTACTATCTTCATGTTGGGAGCATTTGGGAGTGGTACCGAATTCTTATCATTGGCCATGAATCGGACTTGCGAATACTCAAGTCAGTTAACCGAGTTCCATCCATTTAAGGGTATGTTGAATGTAGTCTTTCATGAGGTATGTCTCCCCATCAATGTAGGTGACTGAGTTCAAGTTCAAAGCCCGTATGACACCCTTGGCAATTCGGGTGATGATGCCACCCGCACAAATAGGTACCAATTGACCCGGAGAATTTCTCAATTTATGAAGATTAAGCGCCATGTGATGCGCGATACATATTTGGAAGGGTTTGGGCTTTTGGTAGAGGTAGGAGCCTAAAATGTCTAGCTCCTTCGTTCGGAAATTATGTGGTTCATCCCGCGCAAAGACGGTCCATCCCATAATACTATGCCAAATCATTATCGCCGCATTATGAACCGAGTTAGCCGACCTCTTCACTCCTCTAACATTATCTAGGCCAGAAATGGCCTTCAAAGCCATCCCATGGTCAAAATATTTAGGTGCATTATGGGACGGTGACGCATCAAGCTCGAAAATTTTGGCAAAATTGGACAAGGTAAGACTATAATCTTTGTTCATGAGTTGGGAATGGAAGAAAGATACCTTTCCCTATTGCTTGTGTTTATCAATTTTTAGGGAGCTCAAGAACTCCCAAGTGAAACGGGGGTAGGTCCTTTCATGAATGTCTTACATATGCTTTATTCCGAATCCTTTAAACAATTTAAGGGTGATTTTGTCTAACCCTAAGTCCCTCATCGATTGACGGCAAATATAGCGGGATGGGTGAAGGGGACGTTGTTTAAATAACACAAATTTACCTTTTTGAGTGACGGAAATGAATTGGAGTCCTGGAAAATCCGGAAGGGACTCGTATCCGTAGCCGCTGCTGCCACCATCTCCGCTTGTTGTAATGTAAGATCAAATTTAACGAGTGTGAGACCAAACCCAATCGAGTAGAGTAGTACTCGAGCGTGTTGATCAGTCACTCGACCGAGGGGACAGATCACTCGCCCGAGTGGACAAATTCAAAAAACTGGAAAACTTCTGAAAGATTTTCTTGTTTGTTGTTGAGTCAAATTGAACAAAAAAGGCTTAACACTTGTGTTAATGTCGAATTTTGTCTTGTATAGGAAAATTCCATCTTAAAAGTTGCCTTAATCTTTGATTTTCATAGTTGGAACTAGTTTTTAATTATCTTACAAAGACAATTATCATCCCTAGTAGTACGGTACATTGTCTTAGAAACGAGTATTTCAGTGCAATTTTTGGCCTAAAATTTTGAACATGAACAATTTTTTTATTTTAACCCAAATGTGGTTTAATAGCATTGTAAGGCTATAATATTATTTGGGATTTTTCTATAAAATGGTATGAATCAAAAATTTCCGTCTTGAAAGTTGACAATTTTCCGAAAATGTTGTGAAAAGTATGCATAAACTTTGATTTTACGATCGTGATGTACTTCACTTATTCCTTATTATTTTAATCTTCGATTACAACATTTTGTGAAGTCGTGCATAAGAAGTTTTTCCATCTTAAAATATTATTTTCGAAAAAGAATGGTATACCTACCCGGATTTTTGACTTTTCTAAGTTATGTTTTGCACCAGTCTAATAGTAATGCTTTAAATTTGGCATATAGTGACATGTACCATCCTATGGCGGATTACCTTGTATTAAAGTTTTCGAGAAACTTGAGACAAATGACTTTTTTTTGTTAAAGTTTTAATACAACATTCCGCTTTTGAGTCAAGTTTGAATAAAATTTCATTAGAATTAAGTTTTGAAGTTGCATCATTTTCCAAGGTTCATCATATTTCAAGTGTGCTATTAGGATAATTCTTTTTTTTTTTTTTTTGGTATCGACCATTGATTTCCTATCCCCTCCACGTTATTTGATTTCCTATCTTTTCCATATCCGTTTTGGCTTATTTTGATTCTCATCACCCTATCCGTTGAGTTAACCCGAGATTTTCGGGCATAGAGTTCTGTGTGAGCCCCAAAAGAGTGTTTTTTCACCCTAACCTTAGGCATATAGTTTCCGACCATACGAATTATTTTAGACATAGTCATCAAGTTTTATAATTTGGGAACACTAGGACGGTAGTTGGCCCATGTAATGCTTTGAGTATAGTGAATTGATCATGAGAGACAACTTATAAATGATGAGTTAAATACAATCAGAAATTGGATACTTAGCGATTGTGTGGACTCATAGATAGTGAATGCAATCTTAGGACATGTGAGGATGACGTTTTGGGAAAAACTCGGATGTTTTGGCTAACATATGGTCGAGTTAGAATTTGTGGAATGATGGGAGAATGGTTGAGGTACTCAGAGATTTGAAAGAGGAGTGATGATATGGATGGTAAAGGTAGTTGGAGGGTGTGAAATTTGGATTTTGGAATGAGGTGAGTTGAATATATGTTGACAAAATTTAGGAATATAGAATACTAGATAGAGAGTATTAGAGCAGGAGATGAGTTGAAGATTTTGCAAGTAGTACCCCGACATTCAATAAGAAATTTGTTGTAATTTTCGAGTGAATCCGTGTGAGGTGACCTAATCATGGATGAGTTGTGTTCTAATAATCGGGATATATCTAATTGTGGATTGGGTATCACTAAGTTGATGTTGTGGTCATGAGAGTAAGAGTGGGACAATCAATGCTTGAGGATCCAATCTTATGATTGAGTTATTTGATCATTTGTGATACATAATGTAACCGTTAACCTTGGAACATAGGCATGAGATGTGAAAGTGGTTGTGTCGGACTCCGACCCTGAGAGTGGTAGTATAGATTTTATTTGTAAAATTGCCTCCCAAGCATTATTGTGAAACGCTCACGGTGTACATCGTGATTTTTTTTTCGTAGTGCTTAAGTGAGTGGTGACATTGTTACTATTCCTTGAGAGTGATGAGTGATTAGGCCGTGTACATGAGAGAGTGTAATGTGTTGTATTTACCAATGTGACTAGAGTGTCGCACTACGGTGCAGTTGTTGGTAATGGAATAATAGGTATGTGCTGGTAGTAAGCCTTGGATGCTTATTCTAAGTTGTGTCGTCGTGATGGCCGTAAGGCCAAGAGTTTGTTTTGAATATGGTCATTTGTTGGTACACTAGTCGGCCTTGAAGTTGATTTACATTCGTATGTTAGAAGAAGTGACTTTGGAAGTGATTTTGGACCGAACCTCAATCTTGTTGTGTGACATTCGACCGAGTGCCCCATGCACTCGACCGAGTGCAACCTACTCGGCCGAGTGGCACATCTCACTCGACTGAGTGGTTTGTCTTGACCTCTGTTTTGTCTATATTCGACCGAGTATCAAGTGGTTAATTTATATCTAGATGAGCGTGCAGACCCTACATGGGTGATATTTTCTGAATTGCTTACGTTGACTATGTTGTGTAGCATTTTGGTAATTTGATGAAAGTTTTTAATGCGATATGAGTGGATCGCTAACAAAATGATGTAATAATCTTGTGTGATGCATGTTAATTGAGGTGGTTACAAATTGTGTGTGTGACATAGTGTTCATTTGCGTACTTGTGTATATGGTCTTCCGTATGAGCAGAAGTATTGATAATAGATGGGAATGGATGATTGGAAAACACATGTGTGATCATGTTGTGGATTTGGCGCGGTATATGCGTGATATAGTATCCGAAAAATGGGAATGTTGAGCATAGTGTAGTCATATGACGAGTGACGTTGCATCATTTGGTTGTTTCATAGAGTCTGCATGTTCATGATTGATTTTCATACAGGTGCATGTATGAGATTAAACGTGATATATAAATATATATATATATATATATAGTAATAGTAATAATTGAGTTATACCCAGAGACCGATGCGTATACTTGGAACCAATTGAGGTGGGAGTTGTTATAGGATTAGGGTTTCAAACCGTGGGCTAAACCTTGTACATTGACGTTTGGGAGGCTCGTATAATAAGGCTATATCATGACATTGGAACTATGTGATTCATTTATGGATTTACAATAAGTAAGAGAGAATGTTGAACCTCAAACATAGTCATTGGGGAAATTTGGTAATGAGAGTATGAGATCGTATTTTGAGGTTGATAGATGAACTTCGGGACAAAGTTCTCTTTTAGGGGGAGTGAATGTAACAATTCGGAAGTTCAGGAAAAAGAAGTACGGAATGTGAGGAAATACTGAGAGTTGTGAGGAAGTAGTGAGAATGGAACACCGAACTTTGGGAAGAGAGTACACATGAGATTTGAGGGAATAGTTGGAAAGGGAAGAGTGAGGTGAAACTTCGGGGACGAAGTTTATTTTAAGGGGGGAAGATTATAATACTCCGTATTTAATAGTTATATAATAATAATAATTTATTATATTTAGCGAGTTATGTTGAGACGGAATAGTAATAATAATGATGATAATAATAATAAGATAGATGTATATACATACATACTATACTACCTATACTATTCCCACCATATATATACTCCCTCATCCCTCATCTACCCTCCTCATCCATTTCATTTGCATTTCCACCATATAAATAAAAGAGAGAGAAAAAAGGAGATGAGAGAAAGAGAAAAGAGAAGGAGAATTCCATCCCTCCGTCACGAGTTCGTAAGGTAAGACCATCTTATACTACCCTTTATATTATTTAATTAATTTTGTTAACCCGCCTTGGCCCCGAATCATCTTTGACCTGTCTTTGACCACCATATGACTGCCGTTGACCACCAATTTGGGGCTTTGACCGAGTAGATCTATATTATAGCTGTGATTGTGGGACGATCTTAAGACGAGTTTTTGACCACCAAAACGTGGCTGACCTAGGCTGACCTTGGGGTGGTAGGGTCTTGGGTTGTGTGGGGAGTATAGTGGTGGTCTTGGTTGGTGGGTAGGGTGGTTGTGGTGGTCGAAAATCGAGTCTAAAAAGAAGGTGTACGGATGCGAGTTATTGTGGGTGTAGTGTTCGGTCGTGGTTGTTGTTGTGGCTGTCATGGTCGTTTATGGTGGTGATATGGGTGGCGACCACCGTGGCTAGGTAGGGCAGTAGTGGCGGCCTACGGTGGTGGCTAACGTGGTGGTTAGTGTGGTTGTAGCATGTTTGGTGTTGTTGTTGTTGGTTGGTGTTGTTGTTGCAGGCCGCCGCTGTAACACTCCCATACTCCAAGTGCCTTACCAGGACCACTCAGGTATAAGGATGCCACCATCTCGGTTACCCGAGGCATGATATTCATAAGACAATAACGAAATAACTTTAAATAATATAAGTTTAGTGAAAGGTTACAACTGAAACCAAATACCAAAATACGATACATGTTCTCAAAATCAACTGTCTATTGAGTTAACTGAAATGTCTATAAAACTAGTAAAGCTACAGCGGAAGACTTCTATCATCAGACGGTGGCACATCCCAGCTATCCCAGTAACTCAACTCAAACCTGCTCAATTACTGCTCACCATCCCCGAATGGATCACCGCAGGTTTTACAAAACAACAACCGGGTCAGTACTAATCACACAACTTATATATATCAACAATACGACAAACAGACAGCTTACACTGTCACACACACTCAATCACACCAGTCCCATCAATCTCAATCACCGACTGTCCACTGGACCAGCCCTGCCAGTGGAGGACCGCAGCCGTACCCACTAAATCCCCGCTCCACATATTGAGCGATAACCCTGTCCATTAATGTGCACATCCCCTTCCGTTGCGGGTTCCACGAAGGGCGAAACTAGGGCGTGAAGCCACTCCCGCAAGTGACTCCACTCAGCCGAGAACGCATCTCGAGAACCAGAGACAAACAATCACAATTACAACCGTCACAATACAATTACGATATTAATCAAACAATCAATCTCAACACATCAACAATCACTATGGGACTAATACTGAGTAGGGAAACCCTACCTGGAAAGCACAACAATCAGACGGTCTCAACAGCTGTATCAAAAAGCCTCTTCTACAAATCCTTCTCCTATCATACATACACATAATCACTACCAATCATTATCTACAACAAAACCCCCAAATCCCCATATTAGGGGTTAAACAACTTAAAGGAAATACTATAAAAACGGTACATAGATCTTACCCTCGACGCAAGGATCTCAACGGTATAACGAAAGGTGAAATCCGACCTTCCAAACTCCGGGATTTGCTAACAATGCGATTAAAGCGAAGAACGTACTTTGTTTTCTCTCTTGACAGTGATTAGGTTTTGAAAAAGTGTTTAAGAACAATGACGGAAAAGAATATATACCTAATCGCATTATTAACAAAACCCGAGAAATAACTCCCCGTAAACCGGTTACTCGAACGAGTAGCTAAGGTACTCGATCAAGTGCCCCCTTACTCGATCGAGTATCTGTGTTACTCGATCGAGTACCCAACAGGTCAGAAACTTTTATAAAATGCAACTCACCCTTACTCGACAGAGTAAGGCCTACTCGATAGAGTACCCAGAGACTCATAAATCCGTAGTATTACAGTCTTCCCTCCCTTAAAAGAACTTCGTCCCCGAAGTTCAACCCATACTAAAAAACAAACATACTAACTCGATCAAGACACAACAACGTGACTAAGAACTCTAAACAAAACTCCAACCCAAACATGAACTCGTAACACCAACTCCACTAACTATTCCTACCTCCGCAACATGGCTCACGATATCGTATCAACTCCACTATATCTCTCTCAACACTAATTCCATACACTACCAACTAGCTCCGTAATATATCATCCAGAGCCAATCCAATATCAAAATACCCATAACATCAAACGGAATGTTACATTCTACCACCCTTAAAAGGAACTTCGTCCTCGAAGTTTACTCAGACTCATAACATCATCCTCCAACTGTCAACACTATATAAAATATTCTCACACTCTGACGCATCACACTACTACAAGCACGGCCATGGTCTTTTAACAACATCAACTACAAAATATACAACTTCCTTCTTTATGCTACACCAACACTCTACTGCGAATATACCACCATATGCACAACCATCAAAATCTCTTTTATCACATCCTACTTCTCTTAAGATAAATGTTACATCCTCGTAACTCACTAATACTAAACCCTAGCTATATCGTCTCATTATCCTCATCACCACCGCATGTCAAAGATAACCACCTATAATCTAAACACTCGCCATGCATATATCTACGGCTCTCTTACTTAAACATTTTTCATACCTCAACTCATTCGGCACACCACCTAACCTATACCATAAAACTCGTAGCAAAATCACCATACTAACTCTCCATTATTATTGCAAAACAACATACCTCTCTATGTAAAGCACCTATCTCCCAAAAGCATAACTCACGATCCACACTCGTTACGTACACTCACACTAGATCCTCAAGTTCTTTCCTTCATTACCGCAAAACTCATACATAACTTAATATGACACTAATTTCCCCAACACCCTACACTTACTGTCTCAACAGAGGATTATGAACCACCTGCATCTTTCAGGTCATTACCACACATGTTTTACAAATCACTTGCCATTACCATGTCCACTAAAACATTATCTAGAACAAGATCAAAATTACTGTAACAACCTCTCACAACCGTGTCCCATCAACAGAATATCACTATACCATGACAACAGCGAAAACATATACAACTCTATTTATATCATACTCTACCCTCATTCTCAAACTGAAACTTATAAGAAACATCAGCAACCAAAACAACAGTCTATCTGTCCAAAGTGAAACTCACAGGAAACAACAACAACAAACAAAACAACAATCTATGTATAACTGTTATGTACTTTCGAAAACTCGTATCATAATCATCCTGCCTACTCCACCACATCCGATGACGGCATCACAACCCCGCCACCAACAGCCACACCGCAGTGCGAAAATACCCGCATCACAACACTAAATACCGTGCCCGGATCACCACCCGAGGCACCACAACCACATCGATAGTCATCACAACTTACACAATCCCATAAGCACTGACTCAACATAACTTCTTGGACAAGAAAAAACTACTCAAATCCACTTTACTAAATCACAAAGCAACATACTATATGAATTAAATAGATAATAACCTCATGAATATCATCCCCTTACCACATCACGGAATAACATATATCATGAATACATACAAGTATAACCAGTCATGCCAGATCAATCAAATTATTACCTTTTTGAATATTATTCAGTTAAATTACCGTGTCCAACATATATTACAGAACATTCAGATAACAACATTATAACTATCACACCATACCACTTCTCGTGAGGTCACAACCTCACACCAACATTTATATACATCTTAGACCTATAATCACATCCAACTAGTCAATCCTGATCACGTAAGTTACCACTCAATAAAGTTTACCTGTCGCCCGAGCTTAACTCGTATAACCCTCATAACATATTCTTCCATTCGCCCGAGCTAGTTGGTAGTGTACGAAGTTCCTTTTAAGGGTGGTAGAATGTAACATTCCGTTTGATGTTATGGGTATTTTGATATTGGATTGGCTCTGGATGATATATTACGGAGCTAGTTGGTAGTGTATGGAATTAGTGTTGAGAGAGATATAGTGGAGTTGATACGATATCGTGAGCTATGTTGCGGAGGTAGGAATAGTTAGTGGAGTTGGTGTTACGAGTTCATGTTTGGGTTGGAGTTTTGTTTAGAGTTCTTAGTCACGTTGTTGTGTCTTTATCGAGTTAGTATGTTTGTTTTTTAGTATGGGTTGAACTTCGGGGACGAAGTCCTTTTTAAGGAGGGAAGACTGTAATACTACGGATTTATGAGTCTCTGGGTACTCTATCGAGTAGGCCTTACTCTGTCGAGTAAGGATGAGTTGCATTTTATAAAAGTTTCTGACCTGTTGGGTACTCGATCGAGTAACGCAGATACTCGATCGAGTAAGGGGGCACTCGATCGAGTAACTTAGCTACTCGATCGAGTAGCCGGTTTACGGGGAGTTATTTCTCGGGTTTTGTTAATAATGCGATTAGGTATATAATCTTTTCCGTCATTTTTCTTAAACACTTTTTCAAAACCTAATCACTGTCAAGAGAGAAAACAAAGTACGTTCTTCGCTTTAATCGCATTGTTAGCAAATCCCGGAGTTTGGAAGGTCGGATTTCACCTTTCGTTATACCGTTGAGATCCTTGCGTCGAGGGTAAGATCTATGTACCGTTTTTATAGTATTTCCTTTAAGTTGTTTAAACCCTAATATGGGGATTTGGGGGTTTTGTTGTAGATAATGATTGGTAGTGATTATGTGTATGTATGATAGGAGGAGGATTTGTAGAAGAGGCTTTTTGATACAGCTGTTGAGACCGTCTGATTGTTGTGCTTTCCAAGTAGGGTTTCCCTACTCAGTATTAGTCCCATAGTGATTGTTGATGCGTTGAGATTTATTGTTTGATTAATATCGTAATTGTATTGTGACGGTTGTAATTGTGATTGTTTGTCTCTGGTTCTCGAGATGCGTTCTCGGCTGAGTGGAGTCACTTGCGGGAGTGGCTTCACGCCCTAGTTTCGCCCTTCGTGGAACCCGCCACGGAAGGGGATGTGCACATTAATGGACTGGGTTATCGCTCAATATGAGGAGCGGGGATTTGGTGCGTACGGCTGCGGTCCCCCACTGGCAGGGCTGGTCTAGTGGACAGTCGGTGATTGAGATTGATGGGACTGGTGTGATTGAGTGTGTGTGACGGTGTAAGCTGTCTGTTTTTTGTATTGTTGATATATATAAGTTGTGTGATTAATCGACCCGGTTGTTGTTTTGTAAAACTGCGGTGATCCATTCGGGATGGTGAGCGAGTAATTGAGCGAGTTTGAGTTGAGTTACTAGGATAGTGGGATGTGCCACCGTCGACGATAGAAGTCTTCCGCTGTAGTTTTACTAGTTTTATAGACATTTCAGTTAACTCAGTAGACAGTTGGTTTTGAGAACATGTATCGTATTTTGGTATTTGGTTTCAGTTGTAACCTTTCACTAAACTTATATTATTTAAAGTTGTTTCGTTATTGTCTTATGAATATCATGCCTCGGGTAACCGAGATGGTGGCATCCTTATACCTGAGTGGTCCTGGTAAGGCACTTGGAGTATGGGGGTGTTACAGCCGCCACTGTTGTTGCTGTTGTGGTTGGCTGGCGACGGGGCCACCATGGTCAAGGGAGGCCACGGTGGTGGTTGGTGTCGGTCATGGTGGTCAGAGTGTGGTTGGCCATTGTCTCGTGGTAGTTTGGTGGTTCAAGCACAAGGTTCAAACCGTGTGTTTCTACGGGGGATAATGGGTTTTGGGTAGAGTTTAAGACGAGATTTAATTAATTAAATAATGGGTATGAGTCGGGATTTAACCTATGTGATTGGGGAATATTTGAGACGGGATTTGAATAGCTTAAGACGGGTTTATATTTAATTAATGGAATTCTTATTTAATTTATTTAGATTAGTTAGTAATTAAATATATTTAATTACTTTAATTAGGTGACGGTTTTATCTAGCGGTATTATTATTGGATCGGGTTTGCTTATGGAGCTTGCGAAAAGGTAAGTTTATCCTACTTAGTTTCATTGTTGCATTTATTTATAAAATGAAACTTTTATCATTCATTTGCATTGAGTGAGTCGTATTTCATGTTGTTGGTCTTGACGACTCGACGAGTCGGGATATTGAGGAACTGGTATCCATGACATGTTTGGCATGTCATGGTGTATATGGTCTGTCATGCATTTTATACTGTGACGGTTGTTGTATGTTATGATCGTATATGTGGAGGATTGGTTGTTGTTATTATTTGGAGACGTAAGACGGTTGGGAGACCGTCTTACGCTTAAGTCGCCTCTTGGAACTTCCCAATCTAAGGGGGATGTGCACATTAATGTCTTGAGTTACGGAGAGACTCGTGTGGTTGAGCCACGACGTCTGGCACGGGATCCGGTTGGTTTCCGGACCCGGTATGTCTGGGCGTGTCCCGGTACCTGTTTGTGATTGTTGGTATGTCTGGGCGTGTCCCGGTACCAGTGTGGTTATCGGTATGTCTGGGCGTGTCCCGGTACAAGTGTGGTTGTCGGTATGTCTGGGCATGTCCCGGTACCGTGGTGGTAGTTATTGATGGTGGTTCATTCATATCATAGTCATGTTGTATGTTCACACACTCGAGTCGAGTCACACTTTATTTATTTAATGAAACTGACGTTTGTGTGTCTGTGTAATTGTCACCTATCTCTTTTGGGGTGGCCTGTGTCGATCCATATGATATCTTTTGGTCATATGGGGAGCAGGTTAAGTACAGGTTGTTTAGATAGTATGCGGGAGACGGGACAAGCTTGATGAGTCACGAGACGAGTCTAGTTAATTAGAAGAGTATAGTTGTCATGAGTTGTACTTTTATTCATTTGTTTACATTTCATTTAAGTCATTAAACATTACATTAATAAAATGTTCTTTGATTGATGTTTTGAAACCCTACCTCGGGAAACCGAGATGAAAAACGCTCCAATTATCTTGGCCGGATAGTTGGGGTGTTATAGGGACGAGTGATATGGAGCTCACGGGGTCTAGATATCACGAGTCTTACTTTAATAATCGGACATCATCATTTAAGTTATTCAGTTGTAAACATTTGGTATTTGACAGTTGGCTTAAGATTTTATTTCATTCAGTTTGAAACCATTATTTTACGTATTGATTAAATTTTTAATAAAGTACCTTGTATTTTTCAGTTTGATTATCATTGCCTTGAGTTACCGAGATGGTAACAGCTTCATTTAATCGGGAATGTCTTGCTAAAGGCTCCTGCTTAAATGTGGGAGTTACAAATGTGGTTATCTCGTTCCGGAGCATAGCGATCTTGGAGGGGGGTAGTATTTAGCTAGGAAAGCTTTGGCTAAGGCGTCCCACGTGGTGAATGTGTTTAGTGGATGAACGTTTAGCCAACGATCCGCTTTGTCCCTTTGAGAGAACGGAAACAACATTAATCTCAAAGTATCTTCGGACACTCCATTGCGCTTTATCATTCCAACCTTGCTCTTAAACTTTCTAAGGTGGACATGTGCATCCTCATCAATGTGCCCACCAAAACTATCCTTCTCAATTAGACCGACTTGAGCGGGATGGATTTTGAAGTTGTTAGGGGCTAAGGTGCCGAAGTTAATTGGAGCGGATGTGTCATCATGATTCGGTTGGTTATGGTCTCGTAAAGCCGTCATTCTAGGATTTATAACAGGTGTATTAACTGGGTGTTTTAGTTGGTGTGTACGGGATTAGGTGATTGTGGAAAGGATTTTCTATAAATGGATCAATGGTGACGGTTGTTTGCTCTCGAATAGTGGTTTCAAGGTGCGTTTGGGTGGTTGTGGTTGCTCGGTTTGTGGTTGTTTGGGAGGTAATCCGAACCCTTGATAAATTCCTACTCCGTAAAGCTCGAAAAAGCCTTTCCGATTCCAGGTCACAAAGCAAAGAATTCTCGTTTTCTCTAGGCAGACACTTCAACAAATCGTTAGTCTCCTACTGTTTTTAGGCACTAGGGATAAGCAATAACACAAACACTCTACAAGAAACAAGACACTACTCAACCAAGCAAACAATAACACCAAGACTAAAGCTAAGACTCTAACTAACTAAGTATAATCTAACGAAATCCCCGGCAATGGCGCCATTTTGATAGTAGGGTTTTGTCATGAAACCTATAGCAAACAAATTTATAAATACCCATTTAAAAACAGGTAGTAATCGGGGTCGAACACAAGAATGGCGGGGATTTGTACTTAGTTGGGTGTAAATCTTATTCTAGTCTAATAAATGAGATGTAGATGTGATTAACTTAGCTATAACTATAATCAAAAGAGAGCAAGATTAATTTAAGTATGAAACGTAAACAATTGATGGAAAATTAGGATATTCGGGTTCACCCAAGCAAGGTAGAGTAGAAACGGTGTTAACAAGTTATGGGTAATTAATGTTCTAGAATTAAGGGACTAATTTCTTAGCCTCTCCTAAAATTGAACAAAAAAATTTCACTTTTATTATCAACTCATCACAAACACACTATCAAGCATCCCTAAGAACTCTCATTCAAGGAGATACTAAGCATATATTGATAAAAGATGTAAGCTTTCACTCACACATTTCATCAAACACCTTCTATGCATGTTTATGAAGACCAATAAATCACCCAAAATATAAATGTTAACAACCTATTTACAACATCTAACCCTTACTTAAGATCCCCCTAAACCCTAGGGAGGACTACTCACTCATGTTAACAAGAGACATGTAAACAATTCAAGAGAGAAACACAAGCATAACAATAAACATTATGCTAATTCAAATAACAATTAAAGATGGAAATAGAAATGTAAACAATTAAAAACTAAAGTGAACAAGGAAAGAAATTATACCAACACTTAAGAAAGATAGAACCTTTGGATTAATAATGGAAGTATTTCTTCAAAATCTTCATTTACAAACCCAACTAACAAAGGTAAACAATTGAACTAAACTAGATCTAAACTAAATTATAGAGTAACTAAGGAATGATTAAGGAAAGATTAAAACTTGATTATGAAAACTTCGCATAAAAATAGGAAATATTTGAGATCTAGGATATTGTGTCCTGAAATGAACAGGGAGGGGTATTTATAGTTTACACAAAAATTAGGTCAAAAATTACAAAGGAGTTGAAAATACGAAAAAAGGGTCCACGGCCGGTGGCCTGCCTGGGTGAGAGTCTTCTTATAGTTAAAATCACCAAAACTGGTTCATCAGATGTTCCTAGCCGGTGGGCCGGCTACCGGTTCATTTTCTTCTCAAATCCTATAACATGAGACACAAATTCATAGAACGAGAAATTGTAACACAAAATATAAGCAATAGGCATATAAACCGTCTCAAAACGGATCAAATCGCATAGAAAAGAGGGGGAGAAACGTGACTAAATAAAAGGGGTAATATTTTGGGCATGAATGCGTTGTCGCTCTACTAACATGTTGATTTTTGTTTTGGAAATTGGAATAGGTCTTACGAGTTTACCAGAATCTCATGTAAGACGGGTTTATAATGTGTGATGCTTTTAATTATGTGTGTATCTTAATAAGGTTACTGCTTATACCAGAATGATTGCAATTACGAATATTCATAATCCTACGCTACATATACGATAGTAGGAGACTTGCTTTGGGCACCTTATCTGATCGATGGCCTTACCACTGGCAATGGAAAAACTAAGCAGGCTCGACTTAGAATTCAAAGCAAGGATAAAAGGGGTTGGGTTTATATGGGTTTGGGTCGGGTTAGGATTAGAAACGACTCAAATTAACGCCTTTTTGCATACGAAATAGTAGCTACTTCACAAATATTAGAAGATCTAAGATAGCATACCACGTTTAAAAGAAGTAATGATGCACGAGTTTTGGACAAAATAGTCTTATACAATAACAAGACTTTCGATATACTCTTTATACTAAAATTCCATTAAAATCGTAGTCTTAGGAATTGCACATGTTGGCCATCTTCGAGCTATTCATAGAGTTTCACTTATACAAATGAACTTTAAAACAATATCAGAGAATCCAACTTTTTTATTTAATATTTAAATAAATATAATACTTAGTGTAGGATATTAAGATAAGAAATTGATTTACCTTCAATTTGTACTAACACCAACTGTTTATTTTTGTATAATATATTAACCTTGGATTCTGGCCGGAAATTGAACTCTATAGACAATTGTAAAAGCTTATTTAGGTATTGACCAAAATATAAGTATTTATTCGTTATAAAATGACTTAGAAGCAACAACCCCAACATAAATATTCAGAAATTATTTATTTACATTACCCGGGCAATGCCCGATCATGAAATCTAGTTCCTTTATTATTTTGAATCTTAAAAGTTTTCAAGCATTTCCGGACCTTTGCTAGTTTTGTACCCGGGCGGAATAATATGCCTGACTTCTTTTCATTTAGCACTTGACCAGAAGCCCGACAGTAATCATCCAGTAGCGTCTTTAGATGCGATATTGATTCATCATCATCATCATGTAAAAAGAAAACTGAATTATCCGCAAAAAAAATAAGTGCGTCATAGGACACACCCCACGACACAGTTTAATACCATTTATCGCCCCCAATTGTTTTGCATGTAGTACATTAGATGAACGAACCTCCATGCACAAAATGAATAAAGATGAAGATAAAGGATCTCCCTGACGTAAACCACACCGAGGTTGAAATTGTTGCAATGGAGCTCCATTAAACAACACTTGATAAGTCACAGTACTCACACAACTCATAATAAGGCTAATTGGTTTTTCTAGAAATCCAAATTTACGTAAAACCATTTGAAGGAAGTCCCACCTTACACGGTCATATGCCTTGCTCATGTCGACTTTAAAAGCAAACTTCCCATGTTTGTCCTTCTTGTGGGAATTAATGTTATGAATGGCTTCATGAGCGAGCAAAACATTGTCACTAATATGCCTCCCTGGCAGAAAAGCATTCTGAAACTCTCTAACTAGATAACCCATAACTCGTCCCAGTCGTTTAGTGATATACTTCATAACAATCCTCATCAAAACGTTACGCAAGCTAATTGGTCTATAATCTGAGACTCCCTCCGGGTTATCACCCTTGGAAATGAGAGAGATAAAAGTGATACTGATCTCACGTAACACCATTCCAGAATTTAGAATAGAGAACACCCGCCTTAGTAAAATCCTTCCTAATTAAAGACCAACATTTATGATAAAAGATTGTAGGGATACCATCCGGACCCGGAGATTTCAGGGCTCCCATCTAGAAAACCTCTTTTCGCACTTCTTTAGCAGTGAAAGACTTACTTTAATGATCTGCATCATCACATGAAATTTGCCTCGTAATGTTTGGTAAAGGACTCTCAGAAGTATTCATATCACTCATCTCCATCGCCATACTGATGAGGCTGTCGCAACCTATCAAAAATAACCCAAAGGTCTCTAACTAATATATTCAGGGAAGTCGGGATCCTATCCACAGGGAGGCTAAATTCTTTCTACTTGTTTAAACTAAGTTTGTCTAGGTCACAAATGGGGGTTGTTTGATTTTTACTAAACTAAAGCAATAAAATAAAAGTTTAAAGAGAGGAATAAAGTCGAGTAAAAATAGAGAGGAAGGAGCTAGGATCGTCGGTTCACGATGGATCATCATGGGTCATAGGTAGTGTCAAAGGTCAGTCTCAATTACCGGTCTATAGGGTAGTGAAAAGGTCATCTCGGTCCGCTATTCACCCTAGAATGCATCTAGCGGGCTCTCGTAACTTACTAGGGCACTCTAATGTGTGTGACGGGTCTTGTTGGAATATGTGTCCTCCGACAATAATGCGATCACAACTGTCGATCATGATGATCACATGTTTAAGTCTCATTTTAAGAATACATGTGGGATGTTCATACATATTATAATGCTGCATTTTATTTATGATTGTCATAATTTTATTTTATGTAATTTTATTTTATGTAATTTTACTTAGTATGGCCTTAGTTTTCAATTGATATTACCCGAAATGTATGGGAATATCGATTCGGTTGTAATTTATTGTGATCTCGTATCACCGTTTTGTAATTTAATAGATTTATTTTATTTTAATTACAAATGTATAATAGGAAATTATGTAATTTGTTATGTAATTTATTTATTCCGGAGATCCTTGAAGACGGTGCCACTTAAGAAGGCGATCCATTAAAGACGGTGTTACCTCGAGATGCGTGCCAAAACCGAAGTTCAAGGGACCAATGGAGTTGGTTTTCGAATTTGTAATAGTTTATTAGATTTACTATTTTAGGAAGGTCATACTAGGATTTATTTTTTTATGCTTTGCATTTTATTTATATGTCGCATGCATCGCTAAATTGCCATAACTAAAACATGCATTATCATTTTAATCGAGTATATCGACCGTGTCAATTACAATTATCGTAGTTCACCGCTTTAGTTCACTTAAAACATGATAGATAATAAATTGACATGACCTCTCGCTACAATAAACAATTGAGACTTAGCCTTGCCAAAAAATAGAAACCATGAAAACCTATTTCGTGAGGGAGTGCGCTCGGCCCTACCGGGGTACAAACCTTGTTACGTAGGGGAAGTGGGTGATAAATGTCTATCCACCGAATTCATGTTCATAAGGGATGAATCGGCCCTACCGTGCTTAAGTTGATGTGGGTTTGGATCATGGACACATTTATTCGAAATTTGGTTTGAACTCAACGGAAGTATTCGTGACCGTAGTCGCATGTGTTCCGGGCTAAAGATAAATATTAATGTAATTTTATCGACCAAGAGTTCTAAAAGTAGAATCGATTAAAGCGTTAATACACCGAGTTATATTGATAAGGGATGAATCGGCCCTACCGTGCCCAAGTTAATATGAATTTGGATCTTGGAATCATTTCTAATAGTTGGGTAGAGGTCACTATATAAATGCTCATATCTTGTTAATTTATTTACAAGTATGATATTAAAAAGACAAATGTTAATATTTCCTTTTCCTCCATATTTGTAGTTCATTACAATGAATCCATCAAACGCTACTTCACCGATAACTATTGAGTCTTGCCACAATGTTTTTGACGACGTTTGCTCCAACAATGATTTCGACACTACTATAGAATTTCATTTTGGGATAGGTTCGGATGGAAACCTTAACTTCATCACTTCTTCTAAACCTCCTACTACTACTAGATCTCTTGTGAGCCGGTCTCAGGAAGACCGCCTCATAAAATCTATAGGATCTTTGTCTTTGGAAGAGAAGGATGCTGAAACTAGTGGGAGCTTAAGCAATCAAGCTCTTGCTTCTAAGGGCAAAAAGTTTAAGAAGAAGGGAAAGAAAGGGAAAAACTTCAAGCAAGTTGAAGATGAGTGCCATTATTGCTATGGCATGGGACATTGGCTTAGGAATTGTCCCGTATATTTGCGAAATATAAGGGAAGAAATCATCGTTCCAAAAGGTAAAATTCCTAAGGAAATTTATGTTATTGATATAAATTATACTTCCACTACGACATGGGTACTGGATACCAGTTGTGGTTCTCACCTTTGTAATCATTTACAGGGTTTAAGAGACGTGAAGAGGCTTAGCAAAGGAGATGTGGATCTACGCCTTGGAAATAGAGCTCGAGTAGCGGCCGAATCCAAAGGAACTTATGTATTAGCTTTGCCTAATGTATTTGAGTTGTATTTACATAATTGTTTTTATGTGCCTACACTTTCTAAAAACATTATTTCTATCGCTATGTTAGACATGGACGGATTTTGTTTTGTCATTAAGAACAATCGTTGTTCTATTTCAAGGAATGACTTGTTTATAGGCCAAGCTTCTTCCATTAATGGCATTTACATTTTAGAAACCTCAAATCCGACTAATGATATCTATAACATTCAATCAAAGAAACTCAAATCAGTGACCCAAATGAATCGTTTATTTAGCATTGTCGATTAGGTCACATAAACGAGAATCGCATCAAAAGATTAATTTCGACTAATGTGATTACACCATTTGATTTTCAATCATATGGAACATGCGAATATTGCCTTCTTGGCAAGATGACTCGTAATCATTTTAGCGGTAAAGGAACACGAGCTAGTGAACTATTGGGACTCATACATACCGATGTGTGTGGACCAATGAGTATCACCGCTCGAGGAAATTATGACTACTTCATAACCTTCACCGACGACTTGAGTAGACATGGGCATGTCTATTTAATGAAATATAAGAGTGAAGCTTTTGAGAAATTCAAAGAATTTCAAAATGAAGTAGAGAACCAATTGAACAACAAGATAAAAGCACTACAATCCGATCGTGGTGGAGAATATCTTAGCCTTGAATTCGATTCACACTTGAAAGGTTATGGTGTTATATCACAACTTTCTCCACCCGGAACACCACAACTCAATGGTGTTGCCGAAAGGAGAAATCGAACCCTACTTGATATGGTTCGATCAATGATGAGTCAAACCGAGCTACCAAACTCGTTTTAGGGATTTGCGATTCAATCCGCAATTAGATGTTTGAACAATAGTCCCACAAAGACAACCGAAAAGACTCCATATGAGATGTCAACGGGAAGGGTTCCCAATATATCCTATATGAAGATTTGGGGATATGATGCTTACGTCAAGGCAAAGACCGACAACAAGCTTGCCGCAAGATCCGAAAAATGCATCTTTGTAGGTTACCCCTCGACCTCTCGAGGATACTTGTAGATACCCGTATCCGTCGATATTGGAATTTATAGAGAACCCGACAAACACCCGATGATGATAGGACACATGTATTCTTTAGTTGTCATTGTCATTATTTGGAGCTCGTTTACGAGGTAGAATGGGCGTCGTCGATGAAGTATTCTATTAATTTAAATGATATTTAAATTAATGTTTTTTTTAAGTGAATTCATTTTATTAATTTAAATGATATTTAAATTAATGTTTTTTTAGCGAGTTCATTTTATTAATTTAAATGATATTTAAATTATGGTTTTTTAGGTGAATTCAATTTATTTTATTTTATTTTGAATTTATTTTCCCAAGTTTATTTTATTGAAAATAAAATAAATAATTGATTTGAAAAATCATTTTATGAGTATATTTGATTTGAAAAGTCATTTATTTTAATGGGTTAATTGATTTGAAAAATCGTTTTGAAAATCGAAAAGAACTCGTTTTGAACACTTGTTTTTGAGCTCGATTTTAGCTCGGTTTTTGAGCCCGTTTTCTTTGCGAATTGGCACGAATCTCGAGTACACTAACCAACCTAAGCCTCTACTCATCCACCCTTGTTCGAACCCCCTACCCACGGCCCAAATTCCATCCCCAAACACCCCCCAACAGCCCGCGCATAACCAATGCAGCCCCCTGTTTTGGCAGCTCATTCCCGAGCCCAAAACCCGCTTCAAACACTACCAAGACCCGTACCCATTAACCCTA
The DNA here is from genome assembly GCF_048544455.1 of Silene latifolia. Classification (NCBI taxonomy): domain Eukaryota; kingdom Viridiplantae; phylum Streptophyta; class Magnoliopsida; order Caryophyllales; family Caryophyllaceae; genus Silene; species Silene latifolia. The sequence goes on along the minus strand of NC_133538.1, from coordinate 11,563,755 downwards.
ACCCATACCCTAGTATCCTACCCATATTATCCTAGCTTAATCACCAAGAAAACCCCTCTCAAACCCTCACAAAAGCTGCTGGACAGCAGCCATACGGGATGAAGCCCGATTGCCCCTCCCTCTCTTTTAACCTACTTTAACTCCTTATAAATACCACCCCTTCACCATACATTCATTCCTCTAAGTTCTCAATACATCCTACCATCACCCACAAGCTTTAAACCTCAGACACAAACCCTAATTGCCTCCCAAAAACCCTAAACAAAACCGACACACAAACTGAACTGTTTGTGTGTCCTCCAAAAAAGCAACTCGTTCCTCCATCAAACCTCCATCAAAACTCGATTTTCTTGTTCCTAATTAACCACATAACATCCATTTACACATTAGACAAAGATTTACGAGCCAAATTGCCCTTGAGAGTACACGAAATCCCTCGAAAAACAGTGTTATACACTCTGTTTTGTGATTTATTCTTGTCTGTCCAGTTCTGTTTGTGCTCGTTTTTCGTGCCCAATAACCCAAAACGAGCAGGGGTTGCTTTAAGATTCCTGTTCTCCTTTCTTTCTAGTTTTCAAAACATCTTTTAAATCGAATTTTCGTCGTGAAACGAGGGAGATATCATCGTTTGAAAATCGCTGTCCAGAAAGTTTCAAAAACGCGTGTTTGCTTTGCTCTTCGTCGACGACGGCCTCTCGAGATAAAATCTACCATCGATTACGACCCAAGACGGTGTCAACGATACATGTAGGTTGAGGGTGCATCAAATCCTCTTCTTTTCCCTTTTATTTCGTTTGTTTTATGCTTTTTTTATTGTCTTGTTTTTGTTTGTTTTTCGTTTTGATTATCGATTGTTCTAATTAATTATGAAACTAGTTAGTCCGAGTATGAGTTAAAGTACCACCATGAACACCCGCGTTGACTTGAGATGGGAAAATAAACCGCTACTTCAGTCGGTCGTACACCCCCGTCTCATTTACATATCCTCGTGTTCAAGGTAGGGCATAAATAAAACGAGTTTCTAACTTCGCTCTTCGCTTTTGACCCCCTTGTTGTTTCGGCCAATTCGACATACCCTAGGACCCGTTGTATGTTAGTTTAACCTCTGATTGTTAACCTATGACGTATTTAGATGACATTAGATCAATTTAATAATCTAATTAGACACTTTAGGGTACATCGACATATCTTTAAAAATCAACTAACAATTCTGTAAATAATTGAACGCATCTTTCTCTTTCACCTAATTTCTCGCTAGTATAAGAGTGCGTGATTAGCACCTTCTTATTAACACTCGATGAGTTAACTTAATTTGCAAACTTGACCTAATTCAACCCCTTTGGGCCGTGTGGAACACTCGATCTTAAGCGAAGCTTTCTGACCCTTTTTTTATCATCGTTTTCTAATGTTTCTCCCGTATCGCTTTGCAAATCCATCTAACTAATGAACCCGACCTAGGAACTAGGGTAGCCGTGTCTGTCGCCGTGGCTTTAGGCCGTGGGGTTGGTCATGCCTCTCTTTGTCTCGTTTGTTTTATATCTTTTGTTCTTTGTCGTTTGATAGCTTGTAATTTATCGTTCGCTCATCGGGTTGTAATCTTTCGAGTTAGTTTTCTTTTTTACGAGTGAAAACCTCTTTAAAAAACCTTAGTCTTATTTGGTTAGACGGTTGTTCCCCAATGCTTGTAGGAGTGTAGTAAACCGCATGTTGTTTAAAGCAACATGGCCCGGTTTATGCTAATGCATGCTTTGGTGCGTAGCCCTATGTCTAATTCGATGAGATTAAGTGAAAGCACGCATTACGAGGAGTGACCCAAGGCCGTGTGTCATGTAGGCCGTGAGTCACCCCCCCTTGTGCACGGTTTTCTAGGCCAAATGGCCGTGTTTTGTGTCGTGTATGGTTCCGTATGTAGCAATTGTATTTAGATCGAGTTGTATCTTTAATTTATTGTTGTGTCGGCATGAAATGCCTGGTTTGTAATAGGTAGATCCCAACGGCTCCCCCATTCCCCTTAAGCCTTGTTTGCTTTGTATGTTGTTAGATCAATCAACCCACATGCTAAATTACAACTTTGACAAAGTTAGTTTAGTTGCATCTAAAACGACATAGAAATTGTTGTCACATGATAGGGTTAAAACAACGTTTGCATATCATACATCGTAGTAGCTATGACCTTGTTTGAAATCCATACTTGACTTAGTAGAGGCCGTTATTGACGGGCGGGGTTGGGTGTCCTTATGGGCTTCCCAACACGTACCCTCACCCCTTACTCAAGATCTATGGTTTGTGGATCCGTCTAAATACCATTGGATTACGAGAGTCATTCAAATTGAGTGATATAGGGTACAAGTCTTTATCTTTAATCACTCGTAGTCTATTGGCTTTATGCTTTTCGATGAAAGGTGTAAAGTTGACTTGAACGGTTCCAAGTTCCCAAAAAACTTGGTGGCGACTCTAATATGTCTTAATTCGATTCGAAAGAACCTCGAGTCGATTATGCCAGATGTGGATCCCGCGGACGCGATTCGAGGGCCTTGTCCACGATTTGGCGACTCACTGGGAAAAGAGGACTAGTTACACTTTGTGTTTCTAGGGTCTTTTCCTCCGAGGTGAAACTTGAAAAGAAAGTGTTGGAAAGTAAAACATTACTCATAGTGCTACGATTCATGCATAAACCCTTAAGGACTTGCCCGGGCCGTCCCAGCGTTTCTTCGTGATGCGTGGGGGGCGACGTCCCACTATGCCAGGAAGCTGCACATTGCTCGCTTCCACTTCGCCTCGCGTGGTTCTTGATGGTGGGGACGATCTTCTAGGTACTTTACCTTAAGACACCTTGCTCTATAAGACCGCAAAAGGATGGAGGGCATAGACCTTCTTGTAGAAGACTTGCCGAGACTTAGAGATGTCTAGGAGCATACATCCTTATAACATGAGAATGACAATGTGCAATTTGTTTTCCCAAGTCTTTTTTCGAAAATTCCCATGTCCTTTTCAAAACCGAACTTTTGAACAACTTACTTTCAAACTAGCATGGTTTTAAAAACGCGGAATGCTGCCCAAATAGGACTAGAATTTTCGGCCCAAAAATGAGCTTTTATAGCCGGCATGCTGCCCATTTCAAATCTCATTTTCAAATCAATCCTTCGTTTTTTTCCAAATCCGATCCAAAATGTTTCTCGAAACTTAACCAAGCATGAAATGCATCGAGTCGTGTCCGGGTCATGGCCGTGTTAGGCCAGGCGTTTTCTCGTTCTAAGAGTCTAGAACACGACCTTGTTGGGTCACCCAAGCTCACCTCTTGGGCTTTGAGTCATGTTGGTCGACCGTTTGGTCTAGGATAGTCCACAGAAACGTCCAAGCTAGGCCCTTTAGGACGTTTCACCTGAACCCATGGGCTATGTTAGCCCAATCACGGGTTTAGTCACACCAAGTCCCGATTTAGAATCGAGTTATGACAGTTTGAGTCATGTCGTTTTGTCGAGTCTAAAATGAACCGATGTCTAAATCAAACCGTGAGTCGAACCCTTGTTTAGTCAATCTCAAGTCGAGTCTTTGTTTGAGTCAAGTTGGGGTCGAGTCCTTAAGTGTGCAGGGGCTCTTACTTTAAATATTGACTCAGTACGGGGTTTTCTTGTAGAAAGGCCGCCAAAAACCCGACGTCAAGCAATGGAAGATGCTGTTAACAAGCTTACTGAGGCCGTGAACCTCATGATGACCCGAATGGATGCAATCGAATCCAAGCTGGGTGAAGACTCCGCTTCATCTACCCCACCTCTGACTGATCTGGAGAAACGGTTCAAGTTCATCGAAGACCGTTTGAAGCTCTCCCAGGGGAAGAACATTCACTATGAGAATGCTAGGGCCTATGCCCCAGTTCAGGATAAGTTGCCCACGAACATGGTACTCACTGACATCCCAAAGTTCAAGGGCACCAAGATCCGATCCACCATGTTAAGGCCTATAAAGGGTACTTAGCAATCGAAGGGAGTACTGCGATATGCTCTCTCGAAATTTTCGCCCAATCTCGGGTGAACACCCAAAGGCGTGGTTCTATAATCTTGACCTCAAGAACTTCCCCACTTTCGAAGATATTACGGTGGAGTTACGCAAGCACTATCTTGCGACAATGTTGAGATTCAAACCAACATAAGAACTTTGGAGGTTATGATGCAAAAGGAGAAAGAGGGCTTTTTGAATTCCTCGCAAGATGGCGCGCGTTGAAAGCGTAAAACTAGCTAAGAAGCCCGATGAAGTTGAAATGGTAGATAAGTTCGTGAAGAATTTACGACACTGCTTTACCGTAATGCTCGAAATACCAGAATTTTGGTTCTTTCAAAGAATTGATAAGGATCGGGATAAAGGTAGAGGACGATGTCCGAATTCTTTCAAGCCGAGAAGCCAAAGGGATACCAAGGGGCTTCGTCATCTAAAGCAAAAGCACCCATGATGGCCCACTTTGTTGAAACTGTCAATCTCTTAGATGGACAGTCAAAAAGGCCTCCGCGCCAAGCTCCGAGGGTATTCACCGATATCGGGTGCACTTACGCCTATGCTCTCCAAAGGCTCATGGCCCAAGGAAAGTTGAAGCCCATTGGTGCGACTCCGGATCCACCTGCTGAACAACAAGGCAAATGGTACAAACCGAATGCCTACTGTGCCTTTCATCAAGGGAAGGGACACGATACCGAAAGGTGCTTTAGACTAAAGCACAAAATTCAAGATATGATTGAGAACGGAACGCTCCCAATCCCGGCCATAAAGCCCAACAACGTCACCAATCCGTTTGGCGACCACACTAACTTTGTCTCTAACGAAGATAGTGTCGATTACTCTCACTTGATTTGCCCATATCGTCTAAAAGGGGTTTTCGTCGGAAGAATATTCGTAGATTGCTCCGAATTCCTACCAAGCTCGAGAAACGAGATTACATTCGGGGATTTTGTTGTCGATTGTACTCCTTACATACTCCGAAGCGGCAATGAAATCAATGGCGTTTGGGCTGATGACGAGGATGATGTTTACCTCGTCAAAGGTGCGGCAATTCCTCACACCCAAGAAGAAATCTTAAAGGTGAGGCAAGATGCCCAAGAGTCAAACCATTTGACTAGATCCGGACGCCCGTATCGTGTGGAGAAAGCTAAAGATACTCCGAACAAGACACCTCTCAAAGAGCCGGCAGTGGTCGAAGTTCTTGGTGAAGGGTCGACCTCCGAGGCTTCCCTCATCAAGCAACTCCAAAAGACTAAGGCCGACGTGTCTATCTGGCAACTTATCCTGAGCTCTTTCGAACATCGTCAAGCTTTGTTACAAGCTTTGATGAACATGACCGTGTCGTCAAATACTACTCCTGCGGACATGGTCACTCACATCGCCCAGAATCGGCCTCAGATTACCAACGCTGTGACATTCTCCGACGAAGATCTGCCACCGTTCGGGCCTCGACATAACCTGGCCCTCTATATTGCTACCGTGTGTCTCAACAAGCACATCCCTATGACCTTGGTTGACGACGGATCGGCTGTCAACGTACTCCCTCTGAAAACGGCGCATATTCTGGGCTTGGAGAAGAATGACTTCATCCCCACTACGCAGACAGTCCGGACATTCGATGGCACTGTGCGTCGAGTAAGTGGACTTGTCGATCTAGTAGTACAGACTGGGCAAGTGGAAAAGAAAGTGAGTTGCCAAGTAATTGACATTTGCTCATCCTTCAACTTATTGTTGGGGAGACCTTGGATCCACGCTACAAGGGCCGTAACATCAACGCTGCATCGAAAAATCAAGGTCCCACTCAATGGCAAAACCGTCACCATTGACGCCACGCCACCATCTTGTAGCAGGAGGAGACATTACTTCCGAAGTAAGGGTCGAAGCTACCAATGACGCATGTGGTTTCGAGATTGTCAACATGATCGAGCTGAACTCCGAAAATATGGATCTATATACGGGAAGTCATGTCTGCGAGGTGATTCTCAAAACTGGAAAGTACTTCGGCTTCTCTTTATATCCTAGAAAGGAGGGTACATTCGAGTTGAAACCACCAATAGCCAAAGGAGTAACATTCGGGCTTGGATATGAGCCCACTGGGAAAGATCTGCTGGAAAAGAGGGGAAGGACGATCGAAGATCGAGATATTAAAATGGGACCGTATCACCTAACTCTAAACGGTCACTTCGTGAGAGCTGGGGAAGAACTCCCTTGCATGGACTTCCCCGAACCTATCTTTGACCCAAAGAAGAACCTTATAGTCCCAGGAATCGAAGTATTCCAATATTGCTACTACATCCCTGAGGACATTCTGACCGTGATGCTAGTAGAAACCAAACCGGATCCGATAAATGACGAGAAAGCTATGGGTCTTCTTTTCGGTGAAGAGAAGAAATCACTGATACCAAACGAAGATTTGGTAAGCATGATCCTGAGAAGCGAGCGATTCGACCCATCTACCCTCATCACCGATGTAGATCCTCTTAGGACCAAGGGATGGCGGAAAACAATCAAGTGGACTGACAACAAAGGACTTCTTTTCAAGTTGACAACGGGAGAAGGAGAGATGTTCAAGCCAGATGATGTTACCGATTCTGAGTCTGAGTCGGAGTCCGAGTCCGAGTCGAGTTAGGTCCTAAGATTGAGTCTAAGGAGTCAGGTGTTGAAAATACCCCTCCCCTAGCTTTCCCTTCCTATGCACCTTTTCCTAATGGTGGTACTCCGGGGCCTGTCCCGAATACCCCTATCTCGCCACTGAGCTCTGACCAGTTGGCTCAAATGTTAGCGCATTTCGCGCAATTTCAAGTCAATAATAATATGAACCAGTTTGCTTACGACTTGTCTTACTTACATTGCAATTCAAACTTTGAAAATGATTGTTTTAATAATGACATTGAGACTGAGGTCGAGGATGAACAGTTGGTCGAAGAAGAAGAAGAAGAAGAAATGGAACCACCCCTACAGTTGATAAAAGCGTTGGAAGAGTACGAACAGAAAACTTCGATCATCGAAGATACCGAAACTATCAATGTAGGTACAACCTTAGAACCACAGGAGCTTAAAATAGGAACTACTTTAAGTCCCACCGAAAGACAAGGGTTCATTGATTTGTTGCATGAGTTCAAAGATGTTTTCGCATGGTCCTACAAAGACATGCCAGGCATTGATAGGGAAATTGCGGAGCACAGGATCCCAATCAAGCCGGGATATAAGCCGTCAAGCGAAACTACGCAAAATGCATACAGATTGGTCTCTCGAAAGTCAAAGAAGAAATCGACAAACAACTCAAAGCTGGGTTCATCAAGGTGTCGAGTACTGATTTGGGTGGCTAACGTTGTACCAAAGTGCCCAAGAAAGATGGTAAAGTTCGGGTTTGTGTCGACTTAGGGATTTAAACAAGGCGAGTCCGAAGGACGATTTCCCATTACCTCACATCGACATCCTGGTGGACAACACGGCAAAACACGCGTTACTATCCTTTATGGATGGATACGCCGGTTATAATCAGATCAAGATGGCGAAAGAAGATATGCATAAGACCGCGTTCAGAACGCAATGGGGAACCTATTGCTACACAGTAATGCCTTTTGGGTTGATAAACGCAGGGGCTACATACCAGAGGACCGCGACAACATTGCTACATGATATGATGCACAAGGAAGTCGAGGTTTATGTCGACGACATGATTGTCAAGTCAAAGGAGCGTGACGGCCACCTTGGTACGCTACGCAAATTCTTCAAACGATTGCGCAAGTATAACATGAGGTTGAATCCACAAAAATGCGCATTCGGAGTCACATCCGCAAACCTGTTGGGTCACATCGTTAGCCACCGTGGCATCGAGGTGGACCCATCGAAAATAAAGGCCATAATGGAAATGCCTCACCCGAAAACCGAGAAGGAAATTCGAGGTTTCCTGGGAAGAATCCAATATATAAGTCGGTTCGTGGCAAGGCTAACTATGATATGCGAGCCAATTTTCAAGAAATTGAAGGTCGGGGAACACGTCGTATGGGATGATCACCTTTGTCAAGTGCGTTCGATAAGATCAAAGAAATACTATCTTCCCCTCCCGTGCTTAGCCCACCAACGGCTGGGTTACCACTTTTGTTGTATCTTACAGTTACGGATACTGCAATGGGGGCAATGCTGGCGCAGACGGTCGATAAAGAGGAGAGAGCGATTTACTACATTAGTAAAAAGTTCTTGGAGTATGAAATCAAGTATACTCAACTCGAAAAGACATGTTTGGCTTTAGTATGGGCGACAAAGAAGTTACGGCACTACATGCTCGGATCATAGTGTTTGCATCCACTCGAAGATGGACCCAATCAAATACTTGTTTGAAAAACCAGATTACGAACGGCAGGTGTCAAGATGGACTTTAATGCTTTCCGAGTTTGACCTGAAATATGTACCGCTAAAAGTGATAAAGGGAAGGGCGGTTGCAGACTTCCTGGCGGATAACCCGATAGAAGAAACTGAGGTTGTGGATACGTGGTCGTTTCCCGACGAAGATATCGTTCACATAGACAATGATACGTGGGACCTCTATTTCGATGGAGCATCGAACTATAGGGGATACGGGATAGGAGTTCTACTCATTTCACCGGAAGGTGAACATGTTCCTATTTCGATCAAGTTGGACTTTAACGTCACTAATAACGCGGTTGAATATGAAGCATGCCTACTCGGTTTGCACAGTGCTCTCGAGTTAGGCATCAAAAAGCTTGTAGTACATGGGGACTCGTCATTAGTGATCAATCAAGTGGCCGGGACGTGGAAAACCCGAAGTGATAGCTTGGCTCTGTACCAAGCAAAAATCGAAAAACTAGAAAAGTTGTTCACCGAGGTCAAGTACGTGCACCTCCCCAGAGACGAAAACCAGTTCGCTGATGCATTATCAAAACTAGCTGCTCTGATCAACATACCTGATCATATGGATACTATGCCGATATGTGTTGAACGAAGGTCATCACCTGCTTATGTTAATGTAATCGGAGACACAGAAGAAACCGAGGCCGAACCTTGGTATCATGCTATTCTGAAATTTAAAGAATCAGGAGAGTATCCACCCGACATGGATAACCGCGGAAAGCGCGCTATTCGAATGCTAGCCGCTCAGTTCGTTAGAACCAATGACGGACAATTGTACAAAAAGACCGCGCAAAATGTCCTTCTGCGATGCATAGACTCACCAACTGTGAAAAGAGTCATGGAAGAAGTCCATGACGGAGAGTGCGGCCCACACATGAATGCCCATATGCTGGTTCGTAAAATCATGAGATTAGGGTATTATTGGACCACGATGGAGACAGATTGTCGCCAATATGTCAAACACTGCCATAATTGCCAAATCTTCGCAAACATACAGCACGTGCCGTCATCACTGTTATATACTTTGACATCACCATGGCCTTTCTCAACATGGGGAATCGACATTATTGGAAAGGTCAACCCATCTGGAACAGGTGGGCATTGTTTCATGCTAGTCGCCATCGATTACTTCACGAAGTGGGTAGAAGTGAAATCATACAAAGTGCTACAGC